>NC_083402.1:46551032-47151032 GCF_020745735.1 Hemiscyllium ocellatum
ACATCAGACTTTATTTAGACTCCAGCTGGTCGGCAGTAATAATACATGTGTAAAATAAGGCTGCCAACTGGAACACAGTGGTTGTTCACATTGATATGTTAAAAAATAAATCTGCCTTTCTCTGTCATCAAAAAAAATTATTTAGGTAGTAACTTTCTTTTTCATGGGAAACTTATTTGCTAAATAATTTGACAATATATACAGTAACAGAGACGTGATATAGAATTTCTTTATACATGATACAGAATTTTTATTTGTATATTCTAGAATAAAACGTTAGGAAAAGCATGTATAAACACAATTGTCTCATGTCAGAACATATTGACAACATAGCCAGGCACTGATGAATAGCTTGTAAGAGCTCCTGTTGACTTTAAAGCGCACACACAATGTCTTATCAAAAGCATATTTTTAACTCTGCAAAGTTTTTGTAATGAGATTGATTCCTTTCTTTAACCTACTGTTTAAGTTAAGTTTGTTCTGTTTTTTAATTTTTAAATTAAATTCTGCCAGGAGAGGCAACAACAATCTTTTCTTATTAAATTAGTCAAGATATGGCTAACAGTATCAATTTACTGAAAGAACTTAACAGACCTGTATTGTTTTTCTTTTTCCTAGCATTAACTGTGGCAGCGTAATAGGAAATTAAAATCCATTTACTCCTTGCAATATTATTATAGTACACTGCATAAATGCATGATATTTTATATGTTTTATCTGAGATTGGAAGTGGGGCATCTACCCTTGTAACCAGTGAAAGTGTCCAAATAAATTGAGCAGCTGCAGCATGACCGAGAGCAATGGAAAAGGCTGAATGCAATGAAATGACAGCATGATCAGTGTGGAGCCAATTTCCAAAGGTCTGAAATTAATTTAACAACCAGCTATTTTTTCTGCCTGTCATATTTCTCTAACATTTTAGAAGTTTCAAATAATGTACACTGTCTGTAAGTCAAACACCTATTTTCTCTTGAACTTTTATGTTACAGTATTTTTGATTTTTGACAGTGCGCTTGTCGTAATTAAACTTATCTGCTTGTTATCCTTATCATAGATTGAGATCCCTATTGCTTATACTGTTTGGGTTAGCACTGTGTCATCCATCTGACATCATTAAATATCAAAACCCTCATCAACACATTCCCTCTGGCTACCATGTCCTGCTTTTAAGACCTCTCAAAAACAAGTGAACTTTCCTCCCTCAACACTCCCTCCTGCCTTCTCAAGGTTTCGGTCAGCCTTCATCTTGGTCATCTGTGCCTTCCCTTGTTGATGGGAAGCCAGACACTGCCAACAACATCAACTTGTACTTACATAGTCCTGTTACCATTACAAAGCTTAGTAAAACCTCCCAAAGTATTTCACAAGAGTTCTTACTGACAAACGTGGAGCCTGAACTGCACAAAGAAGATAGTCAGGCTTTTGATGGAAAGCTTCTACAGAGAGGAGCAAGAAGTAGGAAAGTGGCGAGATTCATGAGGAAAATTCTAAAACTGTAACTTCTGTATCACCTGTCATCATAGAATCATACAATACAGAAGAGGTTATTTTGCCCATCAAGTCTGTACCAGCAAAAACTAAATCTAAATCTGCACTAGTCCCTTTCCAGCACTTGGCCCATACCTTGAATGTATGACATTTCAAGTGTTCATGCAAACACTTTTCAAAGGTTATGAGGTTTTGCATCTTAACTACCCTTCTTGATTTCAAATGCATTCCAGATTTCCACCATCCTCTGGGTGAAAAACCTTTCCTTAAAACCTCCTGCCTTTCACCCTAAATCTGTTCTCCTTTCTTCTTGACCCTTCAACTAAGGACAACAGCTACTTTTTATTCACCATGTCTAATCTCCTCATTACCTTATGAACCTTAATCAGTTCCTCTGTCAGCCTATTTTAAAGAAAACAGCCTGAGCTTATCCAGCCTCTCTTCATGGCTAAAATATTCCACCACCGGCAACAGAACTGGTAAATCTTTCTGCACCTTCTCCAGTGTATTCACATCTTTCCTATAGTGCAGAAATCAGAACTCCACAGCTGAAGTCTAATCGATATCCTGTATAGCTCTAACATAACCTCCCTGCTCTCACAGTTGCTCCCGGTGCTATGGTTGATAAAGGCAAGCATCCTTTGTACTTTCTTAATTAATCTATTAACCTAACCTGTTGCCTTCAGGGAGCTGTGGACAAGCACCCCAAGATCCCTCCGTTTCTCTGAGCTTCTTAGTGCCCTGCCATTCATTGAGCATTTACTTGTCTTGTTAATTCTTCCAAATGGATCACTTTTCAGGGTTCATTTCTATTGCTGCTGATCCATCCATCTGCCAAATCCATCTCTACCCATCTGTAATCTAAGACCTTCCTCCTCATTGTCAACCACCTGGTCAATCTTCATTTTATCTACAAAATTATCCCCCCACATTTTCTTCTCTATTATTTATCACTTATATATGTGTATATAATATAAACACCACATTACGCAATATCTTCCATTGTCATTGTGCTGTTAAAAATAGGAAATGCAATATGGGGATCAAGGGACGTAAATGTATTTCCTATGTCACAATTATAAACTCTGATGTAGAGCTTTCCCACTGGGACACATTTTCATAATTAGCAGTGTAAGTATGCTTAGTTTTTTAAATGTATCAAACTTTCCAGAATTGGTAAAGCATCCGTTAACTTAAGGGATGTTGTGGAAAGATGGGGTGGGGGAAGGTAAAAGGAAATCATGGAAATATCAAATGTCTGAAGTTCTTCAGTCAAAAATGCAATCAACTACTGATACCATTGGGTAAATTAAATGGGGTGGGGTGGGGGGGGGGAGGCGGTTGGTGGTGACAAATTACTGCTGAGGGTTCTGGTTGAAAAGTCTATCTTTGAATGAACCCACCTTCAAAAAGATACAGTGATGATCCATTGACTACCATCATAGTAAGCTGAAAATGAGAATTCCACCCCTAAGAGAAGGTAAGCCCTGTACGGAATGACAATATCATTGGAAGTCTGGACAGTGTGTAGCTTGGAGGGGTGTTCTCTTGCATCTTCTACTCCTATTATTCTAGATGGAAAGTACCATTGCAAGGCCTTGGTGAGTTACTGCAGTGGATCTTGTAGATTGTACACACTGCTGCTACTGTGCATCAGTGTAGAAAGCAGTAAAAGTTAAAGGTGGTGGGTGGGGTGCCATCCAAATGCCACCCCACGTTGACCTGGGGTGAATGTTAAGCTGTTCTTATCACCTACATCCAGTGCTTGAAGAATCTGGCACCATCCCCTGAATACTAAAGTTTGAAGCTACATGATATCACCAATCTGATTGTGTGACACATCTTCTACTATAAGACAATAAGACCATAAGAAATAGGAACAGGAGTAGGCCATTCGGCCCTATGAGTCTGCTTCACTATTCAATAGGATCATGGCTGATCCAGTATTCCTCATATATACTTTCCTTCTTTTCCCCCATAACCCTTGTTTCTCCTAAATCTATTTCAGTATGAGATAGATAAGGCCTATGCCCCCACAGCACTTTGTGCTGAGGAGTTCCAAAGACTCTTAATTCATTGAGAGAAGAAAATTCTCTTCATTTCTGTCTTAATTTGAATAAAGCCCTTTATTCAAAGATTATGCCCTCTGCCCCTAGTGTCTCCCATGAAGGGAAGCATCCATTTACCCTGTCAAGCCCCTTTAGATTCCTTTCTGTTTCAACGAGATCGCCTCTCATTCTTCTAAACTCCAGTGAATAGGTTCTGAACCTGTTCAGTCTTTACTCATAACACAATCTCTCCATACCAGGGATCATCCTAGTGAACCTTGTCTGAACTACCTCCAATGAAATAATATCTTTTCTTAAATAAGGAGATCAAAACTGCTCACAGTACTCCAGCTGCGATCTCAACAGTATCTTGTGCAGATCAGTAAACCATCCCTCCTTTCATACTGCAACCCTCTTTTAATAAAAGCACAGTTCAAAATTTAATTTATTATCAGCACAAATCTTGTTACTTCATGTTAATTCTGCAAGATCAATCATGAAAATGGGCAATAAATACCTCTCCGGCCAGCAATGTCCACGTCCCATGAATCAGCTTTAAAAAAAACTTATATCAATTTTATGAACTGATAATATTTTCTCCAACTTGGTGGCAATCCCTAAGATAATGGCATTTGCTATAGTTGTGATCAGAATTAAATGCTATTCTCCTCTAACCAAACATTCACCTGTACGCTCTTTTCAATGCACGCCACATTCATGGTCAGCTTTAGAACCTCTTACTAATTTCTCACTTCAGCTGTGTTACTGAGATGAACGAATTTACTGCAATCCAGAAATTGAACATGTAATCTCTGTGGTCTGTTTGTTCCAAGATGTAAAGCCATCACATCTATCTTGTCTATTCCAGATTTAGTTCTCCCCATTGTCGGTTCTAAACTTCAAATGCCTATCACGCATCATATCCCTTCATTTTCTGAAGTTTGCAGGTTAATTCTGCCCCAGTCCTAATGCAGATTTAATGGATAGGTGAGTGTCTGTTAGTTCAGTCATGGGGGTCAGTTACAGGTCATTCTGGTATAATACGTGTTTTGTCAACACGAATTGACCATAATGCAATTGACAAGTTGTGGAAGCTATTTGGATAGCATGAACTTTTTATTGAACGGGTGTAACGATCTTCTACAGCGCAATCTTCTATAGTGGTTTTCCATAGTGCAATTTTTTACAGTGCAAGGTTGCAGGAACACAAACTGTCACATTGTATCAGTATGCCCTGTAGTTCCATTGGCTGGATGGCTGGTTTCTAATGCAGAGTGATGACAACAATGAAAGTTCAATTCCCATACCAGCTGAGATAATCATGATGGTCTCACTTTCTTCATCTAACTCCTCACCTGAGGTATGTGACCATCAGGTTAAACCACCACCAGTCATCTTTCTGTAGTGAGAGAATGGGACTATGGTCCCTTTACTGAATACAGTGTGTTTTCAATAATTGATTTCAGATGTAATTCAACAATTGCTATAAAATCCACACAATTGTCTTTTTTTAAATTAATTATGGTGGCATACATAATGACTGACCAAACTTCAGTACCAGCTTCCTGTCAGGTGATTAATTCAAAATCTCACCTTGTGTTTTAATTGATTCAGTGCAGTCTCAAAACCTCTTTTCATCCATCCTTAGCACTTTCTTGCAAAAGTTCATATCAAATATTTCTTCTTGAACTATTGCAGTTCATGTAGTGAATGTCCTCTCCCAGTAACGTTAGGTAGATAGTTCCCAGGATTTTGAACTTGCACTGCTGAAGGAATGTCAATATATTTCCAAGAAACAATAGTATGCAACTTCAGAGAGAACTGGCAGATGGGAGTATTTCAATGCAGTGGCTGCCATTATTCTTCCAACCTGTAGATTCGTGTTTTGATGATGCGTTTTGATTAAACTCCACTTGCTACTTCTTGGCTCTTCAACTGATCTTGTGAGTTGCAGGAGTACATCTTCTAAATGTTGCACACTGCAACCACAAAGTATTGGTGCTGAAGCAGGAACCAGGACTCTTTGCCTGGGCCAATTCATGTTCAAAAGAAGGATTTTTGATGGTTTTGGAACTAGACATTCAGAGGGCTTTCTGTTACACTTACGAGTTGTACCTGCAAATGATGGAAACCTTTGGGAAGTTGAACTAGAGAGCTACTTCCAACGAAGTGGCCTGTCCAAATAGACACAGTATTTGCATGGCTGTTCCAGTTAAGTTTCTGGTCAGTAGTAATTGTCAGGTTGTTGATGCTAGGGGAATTATGCCAATAACATTAAGTATCAAGGGAAGGCAGTTAACCAGTCCTTTAGTTGAAATGGTCATGGCCCGGCACTTATATGACATGACACAATTGCTACTCACCACTTATCAGCTCAGGTTTGTTCACATCTTTTTGCACGTGGCCATCAGATTACTTCATATCTGCAGAGTTGTGAAGGAAAGGAAGCATGGCAATCATACATCATCACTTTTGATTTCATCCAAAACATTACTTCCATCAAGCAGCTGAAGTTAGTTAGGCCTGGGACACTACTCTGTGGCAACTCCTGCAGTCCTGGACACATTTGACACAGAGTCCTAAAATTGTACATCATGGAAACAGACCCTTCAGTAAAACTCATCTATGCTGACTGGATATCCTAATCTAGTCCCATTTGCCAGCATTTGGCCCATATCTCTATAACCATTCTTATTCATGTATCCATGCCTTTCACTACCACTAGCAGCTCATGCATTACACGCACCACCCTCTACATGAAAGTGTGGCCCTTACGTTCCTTTTAAATCTTTTCCCTCTCTATGAACCTGCACCCCAAGATCTTTTTGTTCAGCAACAGTCCCCAGGACCCTACCAAAAAGTGTGTAAGTTCTGTCAATATGCAACATCTCACATTTATCTAAATTAAACTCCACTTGCCACTTCTTGGCTCATCAAGCCATCTGATCAAGGTTCCATTGTACTTTGAGATACCATTCGTCATTGGCCACAACTTTACCAATTTTGGTGTCATGAGCAAAATTACTAATCATTCATCCTGTATTCACATTCAAATCATTTATTTAAGTGGCAAAATGCAGTGGATCCAGCACTGTTTCCTGTGGAACTCCACTGGTCACAGTCCTCCACCATCACCCTCTGTCTCCAACTTCCAAGCCAATTCCATATGCAAATTGCGAGCTCTCTCTGGATTCCATGTGATTCAACCTTGCTAACCAGTCTACCATGTGGAACCTTGTGCATGCCTTGCTGAAGTCCTTATAGACAACATCCATTGGTCTTGCTTTCATCAGTCTTCTTTGTGATTTCTTCAAACACTTCAATCAAGTTAGTGAGACACGATTTCCCATGCATAAAGCCATGTTGACTGTCCCTAATCAGTCTTTGCCTTTCCAAACAAATGTAAATCCTGTCCCTCTGAATCCTCTCAACCACGGATATAAGACTCACCAGCCTATAGTTCCTGGCTTTTCTTTACCACCTTTATTAAATAATGGCACCACATTAGCCACCCTCCAGTCTTCTGGCACCTCATACGTGGCTATCGATAATACAAATATTTCAACAAGGGGCCTAGCAATCATTTCCCTAGCTTCCTACAGAGTTCTGGGCTGCACCTGATTTATCCACCTATATGCATTTTAAGGTGTCCAGCACCTGCTTCTCTGTAATATGGACACTTTACAAAATATCGCTATTTATTTCTCCAGGTTCTCCAGCTTTCATATCCTTCTCCAAAGTAAATGCTGAAATGAAATACTTGTTTAGTATCTCAACTATCTCCTTTCGTTCCACATGTAGATGGTCTTGTTGATCTTTAAGGGGTTTAGATCAGTTTGGTGCTGGAAAAGCACAGTAGGTCAGGCAGCATTCAAGGAGCAGGAAAATCGACGTTTCAGGCAAAAGCCCTTCATCAGAAATGATAAAGGGCTTTTGCCTGAAACATCAATTTTCCTGCTGCTTGGATGCTGCCTGACCTATGGTGCTTTTCCAGCATCACTCTGATGTAAACTCTGGTTTTCAGCATCTGCAGTCCTCACTTTTGCCTGCCTGATCTTTAAGGGGCCCTATTCTCTCCCTAATTATTCTTTTGTCGTTAATGTATGTGTAGAATCTCTTTGGATTCTCATTAACCCTCTTAGCCAAAGCTATCTCATGTCCCTTTTTTTGCCCTTTGGTTTCCCTGTTGAGTATACTCCTATTGCCCTTATACTCCACTAGGGATTCATGATTATTATTAATCAAAATCTCTTCATTACTTTGAACATCCCTTTCCTTTGGACTTTAATCATTATTCTTGTGTGCAAGTTGGGTGGCTTTCATGGACAATTTATTTTCATTTTGACTTGTTAACCTTATAAATGGACTTATTAAGTTTTGTTTTATTTCGAAGTAGGTCAGTTTCTGCTCAGAAGCAAACGAAGTACCCAAACAGTGCATCTAGTAACAATAGCGTATTAGAAGTAGAGTAACAGTTGCCTCGGAGAAAGTTACAATCCCTGGGTTCAAATGAAGCCATAAAACATAACAACACAGCAGTTTTGTAACACCCATCCAAGAAAGTTCTTTGTTTCTTCTAATAAACCACCTTCCAATTGCCATTTATGCCAATGTTTTCCCCTACCCTTGCCAAGTTTTGCCAGTTGGACACCAGCATGTGACGGAAAGAAAATCAGAGACTTATTTATTTATCGTATGTAATCAGAATATTAATTAACATCTTCTGTTAAGAGGACAGCAGATGGCTGGTAGCATACTGTAATAGTGGAGCATTTTTGAAGGCTTTGGATGCTATACTATACACTGCAAGAGTGAAAATGTTTGTGGGTGTGATTCAAACCACCCAGATCGTTGTTAGTTCCTGATTTGCTGTCTAGCTTTTCAAAGTCATGAGCCATTATTCCTGTTGATGATTGCACATGTTTTAAAGTAGACCCATACATGTAGCGTATCTGGTCCTCTATCCTTTAATGAAGCATCTACCAAATCTAGTATTGAATATGTATAATTTTTATCTCATTCACTAACCCTAAAGGCAAATTCTATGACTCAGAAATGTGCATGTGAAAAGTTTCTCTTGCCATCTGATCTGAATATCTTGCATTTAATCTTGTAGCAATACTTTTTTTTATGATTCTCAGCATCTATAAACAATCCACTTTTACCTACCCTGCTCTAGCCTTTCCTACTCTTAAGTACTTCTATTGTATTATCATGCAATCATTACATCCAAATGAGAAAAGACCCAATTGTTCAAGTAATATCAGCAGTCTTCTTGAATCAACATTGTACTCTCTCTATACATCCTTATTATAGTATGGAACCCAATGGTGCCTTATCATCCCGAGTTGTTGCCTTTAGTATTCCATGAACTGACCCGTCTGGTCTTCCACAGAACCGAGTGCATTCATTCAAGTTAGAAAAAGCTAAACATTTACGTTGCCTGATTGATTGGCTTCAGGTGGGGAGGAGGCCTGTAAAATTCCTTGGGTAGTCTTTCTTCGTTTCCACCTTTGAATTGTCCTCAACTTTACAGTTACAGACAGAAAAAGATGCAATTAAGATCCCTCAGTGGCCACTTAAGGGCTTCTTCGATAACCCCTTTTCAGCCAGTGAGAGGAGTTCAGGGATCAGAGAAAGCATGGCAGATCACCCAGCTCTGGACTCAAATGTCATCCACTTAAGATCACACCACCAACCCCCCCACTCGCCCCACGCTGCAAATTGCTCCCTCTCTGCCCGGCCTTGCCATCATGGCTTCTTCTCTCCCTGTCCCCACCATCCCATGATCCTCTCTCTTGTCCCTACAAGCAACGCTAGCCGTATCTCCATCTGGGTTCATTTGCTTTGTTTGTAGTCTTTTGGAACTATGCAGCTACATGTCAATCAGATTGATTGGAAACTCTGGGACTTTATCCCAGTGTTGGGTGGGGGCAGGAGGAGGAGGAGGAGGAGGAATGCTTGCCTTCAGCCAATGAATGCTTCTTGCATTGCTAGGTTGCTGTATGGGAGCAGTGATCAATTGGGATGTGCTCTGTGCCAACTCAGTGAAGTGGGGGTTAACCCTTTCACCTGCAAAATTCTGCTCCTCATGATGCAACAACTCACATTTACTGACACTGAGTTACAATTGTCACATTTTACCCCGAATCTCTCAATTTATTAACATCCCTTTGCAGTTTCAGTTGATCGTCTCCATACTACACCTCCTATTTTGGGTATCACCCACAAATTTAGTACATGATCTCAACTGGATAGAGAAGAAAAATTTGTTTCTCCCAGGATTTTGAAGGAACTTGGAAAAACAGGTTTGGACTGGTGGTTTCAGCTTGTTCATCATATTAGAACCAGAGAATATGGCCTGCCTTTCAAATGAGGGAATAAGTTGATAATTAATCTGCTGAAGTATTGGAAGGAGCTTTTGCAGGCAAGGGCAGGTGGGCTTATCTGCCCCAGAACTATACTTTGCCATCTGTTACTGTCATTCCAATTTTCATAAGTTAGAAATAATCACACTTTAGACTCAAAATGCAGCTGCGTTTTCATCAGGTGAACTTCCTTCAGGTCAGAGTCCTACTATTTCCCAACAACAGAGATAGATTAGCAGTAACAGTTGCTTTTGCAACAGCATTCACCATAGGAGTACAGTTCCATCCCAGAAATGAGCAGTAGTGGAGGCTGGTACAATTGCAATATTTAAGAGGCATTTGAATGGGTTTAGAGGGATATGGGCTGGGTGCTGGCAGGTGGGACTAGATTGGATTGGGATAACTGGTCGGCATGGACGGGTTGGACCAAAGGGCCTGTTTCCGTGCTGTACATCTCTCTGACTCTATGACTCTGTGTGGCTAGTGGATTGTGTGATAGTGGTTTTGGCAGCCTAGGCTATATCCAAACCTTGCAAATTACAAATAATATAACAATTTAACATTTATCTCATTCAATTGGCCACTTGGTTTATAAAGCCAAATTTGTATGATGCTAGCGGCATAGACACTATTGCATTCCAAGGAACAATCAAACATTTGTCTTGATCCTTATCTCTGTCCTGTTCGTTTCCATTCTTCATTCCCATTCTTAATCAAATATTTGCTCGGCTGTTTCTTGTGTAGCAGCTAATCACAGCAACCTTAGCTGCTTTTGTTGAGATGTTTTAACTGTGCAAGGAAGCACTATTTAAAAGATCAAAAGTGCACAATGAAAATGCATTCCATTCTGTTAAATAATCCCTTTAAATAAATAGAGAGATGGACAACTGAAGACTGTGGAATATCTGGTGACTGGATTAACTGGTTATATCAAAGCTTAAGCCTGCACTTAGTTTAGCAGTAAATGCTTTTTAAATTTTCTTATGTTTCTATTATTGTAAGAATTGAATATATCTGACACCAAAGTAAAACAGCATTAAATTGAAAAGCCATAACAATATTTTAAACAAATCTTTATTGTGATTCGGGGGAGGTGGTGTGTGATGAGAAACATTGAATAAATACATTTTATTACACATGCAGATGCAGAGACAAAACTGTTTCCTACAAAATGAAAAATTAACTTTAAAAATGGAGAAAATGTAAATCAATCAACAGAACATTTCTGCAAAGAAACAAGAATGAAGCTTGGGTTTTGTGCCCAGAACATGTAGGTTAATGTTTATGACTCTGTGGAGAAAATTAGGAATAATTCATCCTGCCTAGATGAATTTTGCAGCTTGGCCACCTGCTTTGAGTATGACTTAAGTACAGCACTTTCCAGTTTTCACAGTGACTCAGTAAATGTGTGTGTCCTCATTCAGAAGGATACATCCCAGGACACAGATGTTATGCTTTCCACAGGACTGATTCAGCTCAACTTGGCCAAAAATTCCAAGTCTATGTCCGAGACTCTAGATAGCTCCATATGTTCATTCTCAAACAGATGGCTTATATTTTATTTAATGACCGTAATTTGTTGATGTAAACTAATCGCAAACTAAAACACCCCAATAAGCCAGATTTTGATTACAGCTCCAGAAATTTTCTCATGGCTCCATCTCTCTTAATGTATTGTTTCTTATGTATTATTCTTTCTCCTCCCACCCAAGAAATGAGACATGTTGCATCAGAATGTATCTTACAAAAAAGTTATGTCTGAAATGCCTGTACTGTTTTGGTTAAGTTATGCTCAAGATGAATTTATGAAAACAAATGAAACAACTTTATTCTCATGGTAGAGACCAGACAAAACTGTAAGGGTGGAGATTATGGAGTTCCATGTGTTGATAGTGAGAAGCATTAGCTACCAACACTAATTACAGTCAGAAAACTAGCATACAGGGAAATTAGGAAAAACCCAAGCCTTTGAAATATCTTAACCATTTCTCTTCTGTAATTTGTTCCCTGTGTGAAAAATTCTGTCAAGCATTTTAAATGCTGCCAATGTGGAATAATTGGATGAAATTCAGGGGAGATTATTTTGTAATATTGTCTGAAATCTTTGTTCTGTTATCATAAAATTTCTTATTGTAAAACTTCTGTCTCATCTGCAGCACAGATCGATCTACTTTTCCTCTTGCAACTTGTCACTAGAAAACATTTTTTCCCCAAAACAGTATATTTATTGTTCCTTTATCTCCCTATGACTGACCTACTTTTACAACACTGTACATGTGATTTTGTCGTTACTGAAACACATTAATCCTTTAGAGCTGCTTTAGATCCCTGTTGAGCAATGTGATACAAACTTGCTGATGAGGTTATACCAATTGTTAAACCACGGCTGCTGAAACTTATTTGCGGAGGTGAGGTAGTCTACCGTTGACTAGACAGTAGTAGTTCCCAAGTGCCTACATTCCTAGCAACCTAATGAAACTTGCAGGCCTGCTTTAGTTGTGTGTGGCTGCATTCTGTCGATGCACACAAATAGCACATGGCCTCCATATGGGTGGTAGATCACTGTTAGCCTTCTTAAAATTATTTATGACGTCTTGAGAGTTACAGATTACTGAGCTCTAATTAAATGAAAAATGTGCAAAAGCATTAGTAAATATTATACTTGTAAAGATAATGCTGTTGTCTAATATGCAGGTCCTTGAAATTTGATAAGATTATTCCCATTTTGCTGGCAAAATCCGTCCAATTGGCTAGCGGTGTGGGTACCCTAGTTGTTTGCTGAAAATTAATGTCAAGATTAGAGTGGTGCTAGAAAAGCACAGCAGGTCAAACAGCATTCAAGGAGCAGGAAAATCGACGTTTTGGGCAGGAGACCCTCATCAGGAATCTGATGAAAATTAATATTAGGTCTATTACAAATATAAGCCATGATCTTAATTGCTTAAATTTCAGTCTCTGTGCCAAATACATCAGTTGGCAGCTGACGCAGGGAATAAATTTAAAGATTTTTTAACTTGCCAGTTCCCTCCACAGTATGAGCTGCTGTTCATGATGAAGGTTGCTGTCACCATCTTATTGGAGGTGTAGTGGACAGCGAAGAGGGTGACCTCAGATTACAACAGGATCTTGACCAGAAGGGCCAATGGGCTAAGAAGTGGCAGATGGAGTTTAATTCAGATAAATGTGAGGTGCTGCATTTTGGGAAAGCAAATCGTAGCAGGACTTATACACTTAATGTCCTAGGGAATGTTGCTGAACAAAGAGACCTTGGAGTGCAGGTTCATAGCTCCTGGAAAGTGGAGTTGCAGGTAGATAGGATAGTGAAGAAGGCATTTGGTATGCTTTCACTTATTGGTCAGAGTATTGAGTACAGGAGTTGGGAGGATATGTTGCAGCTCTACAGGACATTGGTTAGGCCACTGTTGGAATATTGCGTGCAATTCTGGTCTCCTTCCTATCGGAAAGATGTTGTGAAACTTGAAAGGGTTCAGAAAAGATTTACAAGGATGTTGCCAGGGTTGGAGGATTTGAGCTACAGGGAGAGGCTTAAGAGACTGGGGCTGTTTTCCCTGGAGCATTGGAGGCTGAGCGGTGACCTTCTAGAGGTTTACAAAATTAATTAGGGGCATGGATAGGATAAATAATCAAAGTCTTTTTCCTGGGGTTGGGGAGGGTTTAGGGTGAGAGGGGAAAGATATAAAAGAGACTGAAGGGGCAACCTTTTCACACAGAGGGTGGTGCGTTTATGGAATGAGCTGCCAGAGGATGTGGTGGAGGCTGGTACAATTGCAACATTTAAGAGGCATTTGGATGGGTATATGAATAGGAAGGGTTTGGAGGGATATGGGCTGGGTGCTGGCAGGTGGAACTAGATTGGGTTGGGATGTCTGGTCTGCATGGACGGGTTGGACTGAAGGGTCTGTTTCCATGCTGTACGTCTCTATGACTGTATGACCTGTTGGTACAGAAAAATCACTTCTTGGTCTACCAAGAAGAGTCTTTCATAGTTAACTCCAGACAGCTTATTGTAAGTTATCAATTAGTTACAAGTTACAGCGACTTTGAGGAGAACCATGTGTCAGGTATCACTCCGATATCCTAAGCTATTCTGCACTCATGTCCATAATTCATAGTGGGTGGTGCTTATGGCATGCCTTGCCATTAACCCTTTCAGACTAACAGGTTTTATTGACGCTGCTCTGGGTTACTGCTGAACAGTGTGTAATGCCTGTGCTAAGCACCTCCTAACTTACAATTTCCATTTCCTGGACTCTCCTGAGGCCTTGACCACCCGCCCCCCCCACCCCCCCAAGTACACGCACACGCACACACACACTTTAACTGTTTGTTAAATCTGGAGTTGTGAATCAGCATTGTTGGCAGATGATTTTGTTGTGATCTTGGCACCAGTCTCAATAAGTGTATATCGTGCATTGGCAATGTGCTCCATTGTCAATGCAAGCCAATTTCTTCATTAGTATTTTTTGAGCTGTCCATCACATAAGCTTCACCACTGGTTTAGAAATTGCGTCTTCCTTCCTAGGCTACATAATAAGCATTTTAAACACTGTTTCCCTGTGGAAAGCAAGCAATAGAGAAGTTAAAATTGAGTGATGCATTTAGCTATTGCGTTCCTGTGCAAAATCTGATCAAATACAATTTTAAATCTCCATCTGAAACTCCATCCAAATCTCCTCCAGATGAAGCAGGGGCTACCCCTCCCCTGCATGTGATTTCTCTCCCCCAGTTCCTCACAGGTATTTATCCTGTCATGAGTATATTCCTGTGGGATTCCCAGCTGTGGCATGACATGTCAACACACACAAATTTTCAGGAGAGGCTCTTAAGCAGACACAAAGCCTTTTCTTTCGTAAACTCATTCAAAAGCGCTAACAATGCTTTAAGTCAGCTCTCCAGGATGCCGACTAAACTGGAAATCCCAATGATGTGGTGTCCATTGCACCAGCAGCCATCCAAAAAAAACAGCTTTCCCTTTTCTCCATTTGCAGCACGAAAAATGGCTGTAAAATGAACCACTTGCTCCTGTACGCTGAGCAACATTAACTTGCAAGTATCTAACATTCCTCATTATACCAGTAAACGTAGATTCCTTATAGGTATAGATGAACAATCATCAGGAAAAGAGAGGGGCAATTTAGAATGCTGATTTGTAGCAGTAATAAAACAAACACAGGAAAAGTTGGACGCTCTTCATTGCCATTCTAAGTTCAGTGTAGCGTTAATCTTGGGTCTTTAGACAAAGAAAGACTGAGATGATAAGAAAACACCACTGCTTCCCCATGCAACCTCTCCAACATGAGCCTCATAAATTAATTTAATAGCAAAAGTTGACCCTGCAGTAAAGACTTAAAATGTTTCATTCAGCAGAGGAAACCTTACCAGTGTAAGACAACCATTGTAGAAAAGGAAACTGTGCAGGAATCCTGCAGATCATCCAGTGATTGCTTTGGGGTCTGTGTGGGTCAGTGGATTGAGTAACTACCTTTGTGTCCTGGGTTTGCCTTCTACTAGAGTGTAGCTACATTTTCATGCTTGACAAAGTTAGAATTAGTGTAACTTTCCACATGACTCCTCTGGTTAATCGACTAAAAGAATTGGACTTATTTTTAGGGCTCAAAGCAACAAAAGGAACAGTATCCAGGAGCTTTGTGGCTGTTGCTTTGAAGTGCTTGATTCTGACAAGGAAAACAATGGTATTAAGCATTGCTGCTGGACATTTCACAGCTTTATGGATAATTCAACCCAGGTGTTGAATAAAATTCCCACTCCATGCCAGACCACAATAAAACCTCCTGCAGTTTTAATTCGTCATGCTAATAAAATGGAACGGGCCAACAATCAGTCATATTTCTTTTGTTCACGTATATGAACTTTTACTCTAATCTAAACTAATTACTAGTCAGCCCGACTGGGGGCAACTATTACCTCCCCAGAGAAATTCCAACTCTATCTCTCAGCTCATCACCCATCCTCCTATGTGTTAGTTTAATTCATGAAATTAGCTTTCATTTAATTTTAAATTCAGATCAGTCTTTGCTTGAGACTTAACAACATCACTTCAACAAAAAGTCTTTGTTTCACTCCCTGTGGAATATAATTTAAAAACCTCGATGTTGTCAAATTAGCATCCCATTCTGATCTGTCACAAATGCGACCAGACTCCATGGGAAAGAAAATATTCTCTGGTGTTACTGCAGAGTAACCAATGTGGATGTGAAAGTGGCGTTCAGTTAATTACAGATGCTTCAGATTTCAAGTATATATTAGCCTGTGCCCGAAAACCTAAGACTAACAATAGATGTTAGATATTATTGTTTAATCTCTTCTAAGTTTTTGCAGTAAACACTGGAACATTTTTGTGACCAATATTTTTAAACCTAGAAGTCGGTTTTCGTTCTGAAACAGAGTTAAAACAAATTGGATTGTATAGATGCTTGTTGTGGAAAAGAAGTTCAAATGTTGACAGTACATGTGAGAGATTATAAAATTACTCGAACAATCTTTATATTTTTGACTGTAGATTGCTGCAGTCAAGCCATTAAACATCTGAAGTCTGCATGTGTACTTTGGCAGTTGCTGTTCTTTTCACTGTGTCAACTTCACTACCTCGGGTTTCCTTCACAAGGTATATGCCCAGCATTTAAATCATGATAACTAACAACAACTGGCAGATTCCTTTCAGCATCCAGAACTCCAGTAACCGACCACATTGTGTTTCGACTAATTACTGTATAATTACATATAAAGAAATAGCACTTAACCCTATTGAAATGGCTGTGTGGGCTCTGGAAAAAATCCTCTTCTTACATCCTGCTTCCCCTAGAATCTTCAGCATTATCTCTTGCAAATACAACAGACTTGCTTACTTTGGTAACAAAAGGACAATGTCGGACCACCTGTGGAACTTAAGTTGCACAATAGTGACTCCAATCTAATCCTTCCTCGTACCCTTAACACATATACACATCAATAACTACCTTATAGTGTTGGGTGCCATAAAATATCTTTACAGCACCGGTTGTCTGCATTGACACTGACATAATATTCTTGTTTAGATTTCTGTCTCTGCAAATATGTCAGATGCAAATCGTTACTGAAGTTTAGTTTAGTGCACTCTGCCTCTTTTCAACAAAAAATACAAATGCAGCTTTCTTCACAAATTGGCCTGTGGTGATATCCTGTATAATTGATTTTCTTTATGCTGAAAGAACACATTTTTTTTCAAATATTTTATTATTGACTCCTGTGTTAACTCTCAGTGTTGGTGGTGTTGGTGCAAGGGTGAGTGATGTAACAATCACCTAAAGTTCACAGTTGGATTTTGAGGTAGTGTCAGTTTTTGTTTGAAAGTTCTAACTGCTGTTTAGAGTTGAACTCCCACCCTCACTTACTTTCAGATATCTTTCTCTCTGCATCCATTTTAGTGCCACTGAATCTGTGCTGTATTTTTCTTGGTGAAAGTTGTTGCAGTTTTGTGAGCATAATTTGACAGCTGAAGTATGATTGTTCAGCTATATGTATAGACTTCAATATTAGGAAGGCTTGAATGGGTTTATAAAATCAGTGCATAGAATTTAATAACTATCTGTAAACTAAATCTTCCAAACAGTTTGCATCTCTGTGTTTCCCCCAGAAATGAAGAAAACACTCTGAAACAGTCCACACTAATATTTTAATTTAGATTTTTAAATATTTATATTCTACATGTAAAATGCATAAATTAAGTTCTCTTCTAAGGCACTTCTTGTATTGAAAAATAAGAAATGTAGCAATATAAATGGAATATGTTTCATAACTTCAAGTAAAATATATCTGGGCACATTTAAAATGAATTACATTTGTAAAACTTTCAGTATATTAACAGATGTATGTAATATATAAACCACAGATACCAACATAGATAGTTAGGAAGTAGCAAATCCAAAATAATTAAAAATGAATTTTAGTTTAAAAAGAAAGCCAGCTTCTAATTAGAGCACAGCAGGAGTATTGTGAGCAGTTGTGGGCACCATAGCTTCAGAAGTATATATTAACTTTGAAGGAGTGTGGGCTAGATTTACCAGAATGACACCTGGCCACCAGCGGTTAAATTATGAGAAAAATAAACACAGACTAGCAACATGTTATTTGTAATATTGAACGTTGAGTTGTAATTTGATCAAAGTTTTCAAAATTTTAAGAGGAACTAATAGGATGGACGAAAACTAGTTCTGCTGGATGGAGAAATTCAGGGCCTGTATTTAGTACAGGGGACAGGAGCCATCCCTATCCAGTTGTATTACCTCATATTAAAAGTGCTGCTGTATTGAATGCCAGTCAGGCATACAGAAGTGGCCTGCAACAGGTCATTCCAGGGATCAATGATGCTGGGGATGGAAACCCCATTCCATGAAAATTATAGGCCAATCAAAAATCAGCAGGTTTTTCATTGCAGACAACATAACAACAGGAGCAGTGCTAGAAATGCATCCCTGAGGCTCAGAATCAGTAAGATATCAGTTCTGTGATGAGGCCCACAATGGGCATTTATTCCCCCTGCACCAGATTTAGTCAAATCAGAGGCAAAATGGCAGTTGGACCCTCATTCTCTTTCTGGTGGTGGAGTCTTGGATAGATTATTCAAAGAGACTTATATCAAGGAGACCTTTGCATGGAAGATGCCAAACTGGTGTAGGAATTTCACTTTTTATGTTCTTTCATATTTCAGTTCTATTCACGCTAGTCCACAGATGGCATGAAAACCTTTCGAAATGCATCAAATTGAATCCAGATTGTTCCAAGAGCAGTTACTTTCTGCCTGCACATGATGTCTCCTGTCAAAGTGAAAAATATTCTTTTTTTGAAATAAAAATAAAATACAGTGGATGCAGGAAATCTGAAACATTTGCGAAGTGCTGAAAGAACTCAGAAGGTCAGGCAGTAATCCATGCAGAGAGAAGCAGAGCTGAATTTTGACTCATCTTCTGAGCTGAGCTGGCCTAGCATTTTCCATTCTTATTTCAAATCAGTTTTATCTTGGTTCTGAGGTTCTACCTTCAGCAGTGTGGAAATGAGTCACTCAACCTTCCAATGCCAGATCAAGGACAAGGGTGACTGGAGAAACTATCTGACTAGATAGGTCAGATAGGTATTTACAAGATAATACATGGCTTGGAAAGGGTGGACGCTAGGAAATTGTTTCCGTTAGGCAAGGAGACTAGGACCCGTGGACACAGCCTTAGAATTAGAGGGGGTCAATTCAGAACAGAAATGTGGAGACATTTCTTCAGCCAGAGAGTTGTGGGCCTGTGGAATTCATTGCTGCAGAGTGCAGTGGAAGCCGGGATGCTAAACGTCTTCAAGGCAGAGATTGATAGGTTCTTGATGTCACGAGGAATTAAGGGCTACAGGGAGGATGCTGGTAAGTGGAGTTGAAATGCCCATCAGCCATGATTGAATGGCGGAGTGGACTCCATGGGCCAAATGGCCTTACTTCCACTCCTAAGTCTTACAATTTTATGGTCTTATGGTCACATGAACCATGCAATTTGGAACATTATTTTAATAGGTACACAAGGAATGGGAATTCTGCTCCTTTTTTTTATCTGATTAAGTGGCTTGGAGGAACTTTAAATCCTGGATTTTTAATGTCTCGCTGAGCAATCTCAGCATTAATGTCATGTAGCAATTTCGAATTTATTTTTGACCTTGGCTTAATTGCAACCAGCCGAGCCAACTTCTAATATATCATAACGTTCTGAGACATTTTTCAATTGTCTTTGGACATACTGATCTGCCATCCTTAAGAAGATTTAGACAAGAATGAGGAATTACTGCAAAAGTAAATTATTTTTATAGTCAAATGCATAAAATGCAGAAGATCTATGATATACAAATTTTGGAGAAAAATATAGGAATTAATTCTTTTTTATCAAAGAGAAATTGCTTAATATGGTACTTTAAATGACTAGTTGAATACCTGTATTCCCAGAGCTATACCAAAACTTTTTTTTGTCCTCCATCCAAAGCATTCAACATCCTTACTATTCCTCTTTCTAAGGTTTGCCACCCACCCAGGACCTTTCTGAATCTGGAAAGGGCTGAATGTCTTGCTTCAGAATGACTAAAATTAATGCAGGGCGAGTTGGTCAAGTAGTGCTGAGCAAGTCTCAACCTTTATGGTAAAGTGTGCTGAGCCTGCCTTCTGTGTAAAATCCATGTCTTAGAGCACACATAAACAATTAAACAGCTCTGGCAGCGTCTGTGGAGAGAAATCAGATTTTTTTTTTGTCCAGAGATTCTTCTTCAGTGTTCTGAAGAGGAGTCACTGGACCCAAAATGTTAACTCTTGATTTCTGCCCATGGATGCTGCCAAACCTGCTGTTTTTCCAGCAATATCAGTGTTTGTTTTTGTTGCACCTGCAATTCTTTCATCTCTTTTGCATGAAGGGTTCATTTACTGTCTACTCTTCTTGCTGTTCATCATCACCATTCACATTATTTGGAGATACTGGTGTTGGACAGGGGTGTACAAAGTTAAAAATCACACAGCACCAGGTTTTAGTCCAACAGGTTTAATTGGAAGCACTAGCTTTCGAAGCACTGCTCCTTCATCAGGTGGTTGACGACCACCTGATGAAGGAGCAGCGCTCTGAAAACAAGTGCTTCCATCATTCACATTGTTTTTCAGTAGCAAAAGAAAAATAAAATGCATTCAGTGCGGCAGTTTACTTGTTTGCAAAATGTTTTGAAATCTCTTATGATCTGATAATTTTACCATTTGAGAAGGAAGCTAAAACTGCATCAGGTCTGTCACAGTTACATCATCTGCAAATGACCCATTTTATTTGACAGAAATAACATCAAATTCCAGAAAGCTACATCAACAAGATATAGTGCTGACCCCACTTTCAGAACCTTAATAATGTTTATAGTTTGAGTTGAAATTCCTCAAGCTAGTGAATTGTTCTGAATGGTCTTTCAATCGGAAGGGCTCAAAGTCTCTCTTCAGCCTCTGGTGCTTGTATAACTTATAGATCTTGGACCCAAGAGAACAAACAGCTGTAATATACCACCACAGGTGTGATTATGTATAGGTATCCCATTAAACTCTCAAGTACAATACTGCATCTTTTATGGTCACAGGGCCAAAAGGAAATGGCTTTTTACAGCTAACAATTATCAATCCGTCTGGACAGAATTCTAAAATTTCAAAATCATTTCAGAAAAATCTTATACACACTTATAAATCTGTAACAGTTACAAATAAATAAATAAATGGCAGCATAATGATTGAATTACATACAAAATTATGCTTTTGACATATCATGAAGCTGATCTTTGAGATTATACTGTTGAAAAGTATTGGGGCATTCATTCATTTGGAGACACTTCTGATGGATTCATAAGTAGCCAGCAGTGAATAGACAGTAAAGTTATTGTTGAACCTCAAATCTAATATTTTATTACCTAGTGTTTGAGAGCCCAGATGCAATCTTGTTGAAACTTGGAAGATCAGTTGAAGCCACAGGAAGTTAGCAGTTTTAAAAGAGGTCAGAGTTGGGTGAAACTTGGTTTTGCAATTCGTAGTAATGTTATTTATTTAGTCTGATTTCCAAATGTAAGGTCATATCAGTAATAAAAGAGATTTCTTGTTTATTATGCATTTGTTATTTCCCAGTATGCCTGTCCTTTCTTCCTATGAGTCACAGACCTGGCGGAAGTCCCTTTAAATTGTTCCTAGTTCAAATCCCTCTGGAGAACAGGTGTTTCATCTGAGTAACATCCCCCATTTCAGGTGCTCCTGGTGGATGCCAGGAACAGGGTCAGTCTGGAGGTTATGTGAGTGAAGGAGTACACTGTGAATTCTTAAACACAAATCCAGCTCTGCACGTTGGAGAGATATCACTAGGGATTTATCTAGTTTCCGCTGCACAGAATTTGACCAGTTGCCATAAAAACTTCCCACCCACCTTGAGTTAAGCTTAAATGCTCTTGAAAGCAGGCATTCAACAATGACTTCTCCAATAGGGCCAGCATGGAGGGAGGAAATGTTTTGCAAATTGTGACAACTTTCATTTGGTGCAGTACCTTTACACAGATTGCAATTTATTAAATGTTAGTAATTGGTCCATAACCAGTTATGGCCAAAATGCATGAACCCAGTCAAGTAGCTTTTTCTTATGCAAGTTAAGATCTGCTTTACACATTTGAGGGCAAGTGCTTCAAGTATAGAGTCAACCAGTGTAAATTTAGAAGGTGGTGTTGTATGAGTTTGGCTGCTTATACTGGTTAAATATCACACGACGCCAGGTTATAATCCAACAGGTTTATTTGGAATTACAAACTTTCAGAGCACTGTTCCAAAAGCTAGTGCTTCCAAATATGCTGTTAACCTGTTGGACGATAACATGGTGTTGTGTGATTTTGAACTTTGTCCACTCCAGTCCAATACTGGCACCTCCACATCATGCTTATATTGGGGCATTGATCACAATTGGATTGGTGATGCTGGAAAATCAACATTAGTTTAGAGTTTAAGATAAGATGCTCCAATGCAAATTCATAAGACTAATACAACACACATATTAAAATAGGTTGTATTATTTTAAAAATAACAAAGTCTTTTTTCACTTACTTTAATTAAGTGATTTGTTTGAAGAATGGTCCTGATTTTAACAACGTTTAGCAGAAATATCCATTAGGAAAACATATGGGCCATTTGAAAAGGGGCAGCCTAGAGTCATAAGTGTCATACAGCAAGGAAACAGACTCTTCAGTCCAATTTGTCTATGCCAACTAAGTTTCCCAAGCCAAGTTAGTCCCATTTGCCTGCACTTGGCTCATATCTTTCTAAACCCTTCCTATTCATGCATCTATCTAAATTTGTCTTTAAATCTTGTAACTGTACCTGTATCTACCACTTCCTCTAGCAATTCATTCCACATAAGAAAGACCCTCTTTGTGAAAAAGTTGCCCCTCAAATCCCTTTTAAATCTTTATCCTCTCACTTTGAAATAATGCACTCTACTTATGAACCGTAGGGAAAAGACTTTGCTATTCACCTTATCTATGCCCCTCATAATTTTATTAACCTCTATAGAGTCACCCCTCAGCCTCCTACTTTCCAGGGCAAAAAGTCCCAACTCATCTAGTCTCTCCTTATAACCTAAATTCTCCAATCCTGGTAGCATCCTTGGAAATCTTTTCTGCATCCACTCCAATTTAGTAATATCCTTCCTAAAGCAGGGTGACCAGAACTATACATAGTACTCCAAAAGTGGTCTCATCATCCTCTTGTATAACTTCAACGTGATGTCCCAACTCCTAAACTCAATAATCTGAGCAATGAGGGCAAGCATTTCAATTGCCTTATTTACCTCTCTGTCTACCTGTGATGCAATTGACAATGAACTATGTACTGGAACCTCTAGGTCTCTCTATTCTCAAGCACTGCCAGGAGCCTCCCATTAGGCTTTCCCTTGTTCGTGTTATCCAAATGCAATACCTTGCATTTACCTAAATTAAGCTCCAAGTGGTTTATGGATGTTAGCCACTGTTTAATGTTTTGCTCAAGCAACTGTTATTGATGTGTGGAACAAGCTGGTGAATTTTGACAGGTTAATAAATTCTTAGAACATTATACAGAAATTAGAATGTGAACACATTTAAAATCTACACACGTACATTCTGGCACAAAATCATGCAAAAGCATTAATGATCAATAAACTAGAGTCATCTGTTTCTTTTCTCCTATAATCCTTGGTTGCCTTTTGCTGCACTCATACTGCTGCTCCAGACATGCTGAGTTCATGCACAGTGGAGACCTCCTGATTTGTAATGACTTTTATTCAGTCTGAGCTCATTTACTAATTGAGTAACCTGTGGGAAGTAAGGTTCTCATTTCTTAATGTAGATGGTTCCTGGGATTTATTCCTCCTTCCAGGGTAATTTGCTCAGACTGAATTGTTTTCATTCTCAACATTGCCCTCAGCTGCAAACCCCATATCTGGAATTACTAAGGTGAAGAATCATTAGATGTTTTGTGACATGCAACATAGATGTGACTTGGTGTGGTATAAAAGATAGTTCTAAACAGTGATGGTCATCATTGCCATTTTTTTCAAGATACCATCAGGGAAATGGATTAATCACCTCTGAACTAAATCACGACTATTCTAAGACAATGAGTAGGCTTTCCATACACTGGTTCTTCCAAGTACAATTCTAGAACGTAATGAAGTTAAAATTTAGCCTTAGTGAATAGGAGATCAGTTTGTGGACTATATATCACTGTTACCAATCTCAATCCCGGTCATCATAAACAAGAAGTGACACCACTGCTAGCCCTGAACCACCACCACTGTTCTGGTGACTATTTACTGACTTATGGTGGGACAGGTAATGAAATTGCAGTAGCTAATTGGAGAACAAATTGAGAGAAATCGATTGCAGAGGACATTACTACATTTTTTTAATTGGATCTAGCTCTGCAATCTATGACAGAAAACTTATAGAATAAAAAAGTGTAGCATGTTTGATCAAATTGTGAAAGAGATAGAATACCCAATAAAAGAGATCTCAATAATATTGGATATTTGTCACTCCTTAGCCAAAAAGAAAAGTGTTCTAAATCTAGATTTATAAAACCTGAGTCAACTCTTATGTCTCTTTTTTTATCTCAACAGTCTTTGAACAATATCACTGTTAAATGTAGTTCCAAATATCTGTTGGATACGACCATTTCTTGCTACTCTATTGGACTTTCTTTGTAATGAGCTTTCTTGGAATTAAACACTCATGCTCTGAGTGACCCTGGGTAGACAGGCAGGAGGTTGGAAGAACACAGCAAACCAGGCAGAATCAGGAGGTAGAGAAGTTGACATTTTAGGTATAACCCTCCTTCAAGACTGGTGGTGGGTGTAGGGAGAGCTGCAGATAAAGGGAGTGGTGGGCAGGATGGTGAAGTAGGAATAGGTGAAAACAGGTAGAAGGTATACCTTTAGCCTTGAGGGATGAGATGGTTGTGAAGACAGCAGCTGAGGAATGTCACGTGGTTGTAGTAGTGAGTTTGTTTCACCGTATGGTGGAAGAGCTGGAGGGCTGAGGAGGTCACGCCATTGTGGCAGTGAGAAAGGGACACACAGAGTCACCCTGAGGCTCAGTTTTTAACTCTAGCCACTTTATGGTGCTTTATCCCATTCCTACCTAAATAGTCTCATGATACAAGCCTCAGCACTGGCCTGGTACTGCTTCCAGCTTGAGCACCAGGTATGATACTCTCTGGCTTCAAGCTTCATCATGAAATACAATTCACTTTAGTTTTGAGTAGATGCAAGACTAGACACTTTATTTTATGCATGATGTAGCTATAATTTAAAAGTAATTTGAAAATATGAAACCTATTTATAAACTTTTATGATTAGTTTTATTAGGTTAGCTGAGGGATTTATAGCTGAAGCATATTTTACATGAACTTTTTGAATTTATCTAAGATATAACTGATTCAGAGTAGAAGTGTCACTTGGGTGAGACAACAAATTGTCTGGGAATAAGAACATAGCAAAAACTTAAATTGGAAGTATGAAGGGGCCATTTGGTCCCTTCAGTTGCCCCACAATTCAATAATATCTGATCTGATTGTGGCCTTAATTTCACTATCTTATCTGTCCCCCATAACTCTTGATTCCCTTGTAAATCAAGTATCTATCTAACTCAATCTTGAGATATCCAATGACCCAGCCAACTCTACTTCCTGGGGAAGAGAATTCCAAAGATTAGTCAGCATCTGAGTGAAAAAAATCTCCTTATCTCCACCTTAAATGTGAAGCCACTTGTATTGAAACTCACCCCACCCAAACGTTTTAGATAACCCCATGTGCGGTAACACCTCTTCACGTCAAGTCCCCTCAGAATCTAACATGTTTCAATAAGATCATGTCTCATTCTTCTAAAATCCAATGAGCTTGGCCTAACTTGCTCCAACTTCCTTCATAAGGAAAACAATGTTTTGTAAACTTTTTCAAAAATGAACTTATTTTAGCAATAATTGTCATTTTACTACAAAATAGTATATTATTTTAGTATTGAAACATTTTTAACAATGTCAATATTTTTATATATTTTATATTACAAAATGTTTAATAATAGAAATTGTACAGTTGTTAGCTATAAAGGTGTATGGCTATTTTTGGACATCTTGTTGAATTGAAGTAATCATGTAACTGTGAATGCATTATTGATCATATACTGGGACAAATAAATCACTACATGCCTCATGTTCTTCCCCCCGTCCAAGTCCAATCCTATTATGCACATATCCTTTGTCCTTAGGAACGTCTGTGGTGTAACACTGTTCAGAAAAGCATGCTCAAGGATTTGGCTAATGCTGAAGAGGAGAACTTTTAAGAATTGTAACGAGGGAAGATAAGATTAGTTCCACGCCACAGGGAACTGTTGCTCTTGAGCTTTCTCTAGGCTTCATTGGGATGTTAGAGGAAATAGGGTGAGGCATAAAGAAAGAGAAGGTGAAATAGTCAGAGACAAAGAACACAAATGCAAGAGAAAGAGGAAACAAGACGGCAGAAAAGTCACTTAGATAATTATTCTTTCAGTAGTTTGGATCATTGGATTATTGTTTGCATGCTAGCTTTCTGCACATACTTAGTTAAACTGCTTTCCTTGTTTTGACAATGAAATTGCAGATTCATACACATTGATATTGCACAACCTGAAACACTAAATGTAAAAGTACTTGAAGACACAGGAAAAAAAATGGAGAGAATCTTGAGAAAAATGAAATGAGAAACTTAGAGAAAGAATGAGAGCAAAACAGAATTTTTATATCAATCTTGGAAAACTAATCCAATGATCAGGTTGTTTGTATAATGTACGTTTGAAATATATTTGGAATTTGTAAATCTGCAATGAGTGGTGCCTATCACTCGGTACAGACTATACACTCAATACAATAACACTAAAATCTTACATGGAGGGAATAGCATGGGGCATGATAATACCATATCATAACAAGATCCCCAGCACTTCCACTGTGGAAGAACAACTGTAATCAATAATAAACAGCTAGTTACCGGTGGTTTGAGATTTGTCAGGTTTAGATGGATGGGTCTGCCAGCTGTGAAGGTGTCTTATCAGGGAATCAGCAAGGTCTGTAAGTTGCGAAAGATGAAAAGTGATGGAGAGATGGGAGATTTAAAGAGAGACAACCATTAGAAGAGAACAGCAAATAAAGGTCTCAAACAAGTGTTTTTCATATAAAATACTTACTCTGCTGTCTAATTTTTGGCAAATAGAAAATGAATGAATTTTAGAATGATTAAAAATAGTTTTACCTCTATGTCTTAGCCAAATTTTATTTAAATTATGTTACTGTGTGTAGTTTGGTTTTAACCTTTGACCTCTTTGGGATATGAGACTTCGTGCTGTCAATTTTCTGCTCATTCAGCACAAACTTCCAGTTCAGGTACAGAATATAAAAAAGATGTGATATCCATTTTGTTTATGAAATCTCTATGGTAGCTTCAGGCACATTCTCTGCTGGAGTATATTAACCTTAACTGCAAACAAACTGAAATATGAATGAATTACATCTTGCACAAAGGCCTGTCAAAGGAGGTGAGGGTATGGTCGCATGCAGTCATACAGGAGGCCTCAACTTTAATTGCAGTATGAAACAAAAACCTTCTCTCTTTCCCAGCATCTCAGGACCAACTGAAAGAATTGCCTTCAGGCAAAAGAAGCTGTGTCAATTAAACATCAATCAACAGATTAATCAGCCAGTCTAAGTTATCCTGTTCTTGACTTTTACTTTTGAGAGTCTCTTATTCACAGATTGTACTTGATGCAAATGAACTTTTTGTCCCATAGAGTGTGTATATTTAAATAAATTAAACAGAGCTAGATCATTACTGGCATTTTTACAACAGATAATTCAGTCAAACAGGATGCAAATTGAAAAATCATTAACGTATGATATAGGTGACTTTGCTCTTTCTCTCCCCCCACCTCCACATCAACACACACACAGAGGCACACACACAACATTTTAAAAATCATTTCAGATGTTTTGATTTTTGAATTGTGTGGGTTGATTTTAGGCCTATCCTGGCTGATGTATTCAAGCCATATTTTGTCATTGATCTTTCAATATTGGCAGGACTCCAGCACGTCAGTCTCGGAGTATACTCCTCTGCTTATCTGTAATTCGTTTGGAAAACCATGCAGGGTCTTTCTGCAACTGAATCAACTTTACTTGGCCTTCAGCAAAGTGTGTAGTCATTCTTTTAACAGCACCAGATTGTTTAATACATTTATATAGACAACCAACTTGCTATTCTGTTAGGAAGTGTTAGCCTCCTTTTCATATAAATGTTCATTGTATGATTTTTGCCCCTTGACCTCACACAACTCATCTCCCGTCTTCTTTTCACTGATATCATTGTGTATGGGGATCCTACTTCCAAGGAATCCAGATTCACAAGTGTCTCACAGGGAATTTTGATATTGTCTCTAATAGTTTCCATTTTTCTCAATTTTTTTGTTTAGGACCATTTTATTGAACTGAATCAATAAATTACAGGAATAACCAAAAGTATTTCTTTAGTAAACCTTCTCACAAATGACCACCATTAAAAGGATCTCTGGGTGGTATTTGATGGAGTCAGCAGGGATCTTGCTGGCCAGCTGGAAAGCCAGTGAGACATTTGTGTCACCTCTTTTAGGAAAGTTCTGTCAAATTAGATACTTAAAAGCAATGGGATTTCCCATGGATCAAGAATCCCACAGGCAGAAATCCTGCCTGCCAAGATCTGCCAACCAGTCAGACAGTGACAGCTCTATTGAACGTAAGTGTCAGCAGGGAGTTGGTGACTGCTGCCAATTTTACATCTGCCTGAGACATAGCGGTGTTACTGGAACTCATACCACAGGTGAGTAATGGTGGAAAGGGAAATCATGAGAGGTGAGGTTTGGCAGGAAAAGGAGAGGGTGGCCCTCAGGAATATCGCTTTCCTGATGCTGAGTTCCTTCATCAGGTAATGAGCAAAGGACCCGATCAGAGCCCGTAAGTAATCCCAAAAAGGCTTGTTTTCCATCTTGCCTCCCTGCGCACTAATGGGTTAATACCAGTGATGAAAGTATGAGCTTCAATAGAGGCATTTGTTATGTGGAATGGAAGACTGTCCAAAGTCCTTTCTGACACTGACTTTATCAGGATGGTGATGTGAAGGAAGCAGAGTCACCATCAACCACTCTCTAGTCTGTTTAAATGCCCTATCAAACTATCATGGTGGAGGGTTATTTGATGCATGCAGTGCTTTTAAATTTGTTTGACCTTTGTCTTTATCATTTTGACCACCTGACAACTTTCTGAGTCATCTCATTGAACTGTTTAGGAGTATTAATACTGTGGCTATACAACATTGACTAAACAACTGTGTGCACCTACATTCAGATTACTGTCACAAATTGGAGTTCACATCTGTAATAGGGGTGCACAGTAACTGAATGGTTAAGCTGGGGTTTGCTTCTGCCTCTGAGTCAAAATCTCTTCAAAGAATAAATCCTGCAAAATATTACTTCAGAGTCTTCAATCTGCTCACAGTAATAAAGGAACACTTGACTGTAATTGGTTCCTCCTGTATATTGGCTAGCTTGATTACAACATGTTTCATTTTCTGAAAATTGTTTTTTCACAAAAATGGATGCAAATAGCCCAATACATTTGTGATGAAAAGATGGTTGAACTGGAAAGAGTGAGTACTTATTGGAGAGGGAAAAGATGCTTCCCCCAAAACATTTCTCAAA
The DNA here is from genome assembly GCF_020745735.1 of Hemiscyllium ocellatum. Lineage (NCBI taxonomy): Eukaryota > Metazoa > Chordata > Chondrichthyes > Orectolobiformes > Hemiscylliidae > Hemiscyllium > Hemiscyllium ocellatum. Next base: position 46,580,761 of record NC_083402.1, read on the forward strand.
TTTAAATCTGTGGCTATTCTTTAACAGAATCTCAAGGAATAGGTATAATCAGGAAATTCTACTTTTCCTGTTAATACAGCTTAAGTTTTTTTAATGATCTGAGTTTGAAAATCTTTGTAATTTCAGTTTGTTATTTGAACAATAGATTTATTCCTGAAAAGGAGCTTTATACTTAAAATATATACTTCTAATTGAGGACTTGATACTGTATTGTCACCAAGCACTGTCCTTTACTGTCAAAGGCTGGGCATGAATCCAGATCAGACTGATGGATGAAAGTTTCTTGTTGCTGACTGAAGTGGACCTAAGTGAAAATAATGCGGTTGACTTGTCTTAACCTAGTTCCAGTGTGTTAGAGTACACAACATAAAATTTCCCATGCAGCAACTAGTTGGCAGCTACAGAGACCACAACGTGTGTTGGCTTGGGAAATGGAAATAATTGCATTACTGTGTTGCTCTTCTGTGATTGGAGATGAAAGTCATTGTTCAGCAGAAACAGAGATCTTTGCTCTACAGAACATCTTACCTGGGGGTGCTTAATTCTGGCAGTTATGCCCAGTTGAAACTGTACTCAATTTCCCAGCTGGCTCCTAATCAAAATGTAACTGCAGTGGCAGAGGTCCTTATTTATTGTTGATGTAGGCACAGTGAGGGAGTATAAAAAGTCTTTTTTTTCTTTAAATAAACTGTCAATGGACTTTTGCCTTAAGGCAACTTCCTTTCCAAAAGCTTGATAGTTGTTCTTCTGCAAAGAGAAAGAATCAGCTATTTGTATCTTAGCTTCTCCCTGTAGTCCTCTAGCCAGTTCCTGCTCATCTTTCAATTTTCAAAGGCAGGTTTCTAAAGTTTCTGATACTACCAAATTGCTATGACTTCAAATCAACTGATATTTATTTTTTCCCCTGGTGGCAGCAAGATTGACATGTATGAGACATTAACCATGATTTCCGTTGAATACTTGCACATGAAGCTACACATTTATGGGTCACTGCAAGTGCTTTGAAAATACCAGGGTGACACTAAAAGATATGCAAGATATGAATACATAAATTTAGTTTCTGTTGCAAGTTGCTTGTAAGTTCTCTGTTTTTACTAAATTATTTCCATAAAAACCTTTAAAATTAATAGGGGAAGCCCGCAGGAAATTGGTTTTGTGTTATCACAGAAGGAATTTAAGTCCTTTTAAAACCATAGACCATCTCCTTTGAAGGCAATAGAAGAGTATATCAAGCTGTTTGTCTTTCGTACAGCATGAGATTAATCGGGTAAAGACAGTGTAGTCTACATGTTTTTGTAGCTAGGTGAAGTTCTTGAACACTGCACTACACATTATCTTGAAAATTCATTGAGGAATAGGAAGATATGCTGAGGACAGCTAAGAGTAGCCCTTTGTTTAAAAGCCTTAGGGCTTTCCCTTTAGAACGTTGAAAGCAATTGAACTTGTCATTGTTGGTAACCTGGTAATTGGAACTACTTTAGTTTCAATAATTCAGTTTTAATGGAGCCATTCACACTGGTTGAATCTTAGGTGCAAAGATTTTCGGCTGTGGCCTGTTGGCCAAGTATTAATAATAGATTCTTTTATTTTTAAAACTAATGTTAGAATATTGAATTTAGAACAGATGCATGCAAAAAATAGCAGTCAAACATGAATGAAAAGAGAAAATATAGGTTAACATTTGGTTAGAGATGTTTTTAACAAGGGTCTTATAGGCTTTGCCAAGTTTTCTTCAGTGCAATGAGTACAAGAGTGCTCTGTTATTTGTGAAGTTATACCCAAAATTAATCTAGGAGAAAGTGAGGACTGCAGATGCTGGAGATCAGAGCTGAAAATGTGTTGGTGGAAAAGCGCAGCAGGTCAGGCAGCATCCTTGCCTGCTGTGCTTTTCCAGCAACACATTTTCTACCCAAAATTAATCACTAGTTTAAGAAAAAGTAGCAGAAAACAACTGTATTTGCTCATCCGCCTCAGGCTACTGACTGTGTGGAGTTTGCACATTCTCCCCGTGTCTGCGTGGGTTTCCTCCGGGTGCTCCGGTTTCCTCCCACAGTCCAAAGATGTGCGGGTCAGGTGAATTGGCCGTGCTAAATTGCCCGTAGTGTGAGGTAAGGGGTATATGTAGGGGTATGGGTGGGTGGTGCTTCGGCGGGTCGGTGTGGACTTGTTGGGCCGAAGGGCCTGTTTCCACACTGTAAGTAATCTAATCTGATGTGGCTAGGCCAACCTATATTGTTGAACTCTAATTGCCTTGGAAAAGATAGTCGTGAGCTGCCTTGTTGAACTCTACTGCAGGTTTTGGGATGTAGGGACACTTATGGTATTGTTAAGAAAGGAGTTCCAGGACTTTGATCCCACAATGGTGAAAGAACAGTGGTACAGTTCCAAATCCAACAAAAGTTCGGTATGTGTGTGATAGCGAAGAGAATAGCAACAGTTTGGTTGAATGGATTGAAAAATAATAAAAATTTATCAGTCTGGAGAAGTGCAAGACAGTGCATTTGAGAAGGGCAAACAAAGCAGAATACATAATAAATGGGTGGATATTGAAAGAGGTAGAGGAAGTGAGAGACATTGAATTGCATATTCACAGATCTTTGAAGGCAGCAGTGTAGGTGGACAAGGTGATAAATGAAAGCATATGAGATGCTTGTGTCAGTTAGAAGAAGCATTGAATACAAGCAGAGGTATAACACTGGAACTGAGTAAGACACTAGTTAGGCCACATCTGGAGTTTATGTCAAGTTCTGGTCAGCACATTATAGGAAAATTATAATTATTTAAAATAGAGTATTGAGGAATTTTACAAGAAGATTGCCAGAGCTTGAAAAATTCCAAGCATAAGGAAAGATTGGAGAAGCTACGGTTGTTTGCCTTAGAACAGAGGAGTATACAGGGTGATTTATACAAAATAATGAGGGACTTTCATAGAGTGGACAGGGAAGACCTTTGTCCTTTGTAGAGAAATCAGTTCCTTGGGGACACAGATTTAAGGGGATTGTTTCAACCATTAGAGGGAATTAGATTAGATTAGATTCCCTACAGTGTGGAAACAGGCCCTTCGGCCCAACAAGATCACACCGATCCTCTGAAGAGCAACCCACCCAGACCCATTCCCCTACATTTACCCCTGACTAATGCACCTAATACTACGGGCAATTTAGCATGGCCAATTCACCTAACCAACACATCTTTGGACTGTGGGAGGAAACCAGAGCACCCGGAGGAAACCCACACAGACAGTCACCTGAGCTTGGAATCAAACCCGGGACCCTGGTGCTGTGAGGCAACAGTGCTAACCACTGAGCCACCATTCCGCCCCATGAGGAATATGAGGAAACTCTCTTTTTCACTCAAAGGGTGGGGAGCTGCCTAGAATTTGCTGCCCAGTTTAATGGTTGCTATGAAAACTGTCAAATCATTTCAAAAAAACCTTGATTTGAACCTGAAGTGCTGTAACCTGCAAGTCTGTGGACCATGTGCTAATAAGTGGGATCAGAATGGACAGCTGGATTATTCAGGCAATGCGAGCATGATGAGCTGAACCACCTTCTTCTGTGGTTCCATAGTTCTGTATTTCTGAGGATTGTGCATGGTTTGGAGGGGAAACTGCAAGTGGTGGTGTTCCCATGCATCTGCTGTCATTGTCTTTCCATGAGGTAGCATTTATAGGTTTGGTAAAATAAACTGCTGGATAAAAACTAAACTGGGATAAAAAAAATTTAAATCACAGAATTATTCAGACATCATATGATTTAGTTTTTTTTCCTGCAAGTCAATGGTTTACAAAAAAATGGTAGAGGAGTGCCCAAATTTGGTACGTTCTATAGAAAAATGGCCTGAACTTGTATAAAAATCCACTTTTGTAGTCATATCTAACAGGTATAAAAATCATATCTAAACTGCACCTGGTGTTATTCTGCATGTATTCAATAAGCCTCTTTTGATTGAAGAAAGCTTGTAATGATAGAGTGTGTGCACAATTACTCTGGTTGATTAAATCCAGGCCCATCAATTATCCCACAATTGGTGGTTGTGTTGCAAAGATTGTGATGCTTTCTGTGTTCTTTCAGTACTTTGAGCTCCCAGTGTACAAAGGCTGTTCTCAGATTTGTCTTTTTGTTTGTCTTGCATATAAACAATAAAAAATGTTCATTTGGAGCTCAGCCTCTTAAGCTTCACCACCTATCGCAATTCATGAATTGCAGGTAAAAGATTCAAGGTAAAATGTGACAACTTCAATGAGTTAAAATAACCTTTTCAACCTTCGACCTTTTCCAGTTTTTTTTTATTCTGACCTCCCTTTTATTAAAATTGGTTTTAAACCCAGATGTAGGGACATAACCACTGCACCACAGAAGCCCCATAAACAAATTTTTAAATCAAACCATTACGACACATCTCAAGAACATCTTGAACCCAGGCTTCTGGCCCAAAGGAAGGGACACTGCCACTGTAACCCAAGAACCCTAATCAATTGATAATAGTTTCAAGCTCATCTTACCCTCACAACTCAAGATTTTATTGAACAGCAAGCTCCACCGTCTACCATGGCAGGATTCGAACATAAGATCCCAGATCATTTCCTGATTTTTGTAAGATTGTTAATTCAGTATTGATAACACTACACCATCGCCACAATTACTTAAATTCGTTTAATACATTGGGTATGGACTTATAGAACAGCGGAACTCTCATGTGTCATTTTACTTGACCACAGCTAATTAACACCATTGCAATCTGAATAAGTCTATATAAGTGAAATGGGAGCAGCAAAGACAACTCCAGTTAGCTCTATCCTCATAGAATGTTTATTGGCAGCAACTGAATAATAATGACCAAGGGCATGTCCTCAAACTGAGTATGGTAAGGAAGCATGTCCTGAATCCATCTCAGTTAGAACCAGAATGTAAACACATGTTATGGCACCAATCTGATCCACACTGTCCACCCAACTCAGCCAGTTCTGCTTTCTGATATTCCATGTCATCAGCAAAGTCTCTGACAATCTCCTATCTCAGACATTTGCCTACTCCTGCAGGATTAGTTGGGCTTTTAGAGCTGCCCGCTATTACTTTTTATCCATCCATCCCATCCATCAAAACTACTGGAGCTGATGTAGAAGGAGGCCATTTAGCCCATTGTGTCTGCACTGGCTCTCTGTGAATTAACATCATGACTTAGAACCATATTCTTATCTTTTCCCTGTACCCTCACTTGGTTACTTCTATTTAAATAATTACCGAATGCCATCTGAATGCTTTGATTGAACCTGCTTCTACCATATTTACAGGTAGTGCATTCCAGACCCAAACCACTTCTGTGAAATGTCTTTTTCTCTCACCTCACATTTATTTCTATTGCAAATCACTTTAAACCTGTGCACCCAGCTTCTTCAGCAGAAAGATTTCTTCCTTTCTACTTATCCAGCCTCTCCCAATCTTGAAAACTTCCATCATGTCTCCTCATGGCTTTCTTCTCTCCAAACCCATGTTTCCTTTCTTTTAACTAATTGCAGGATCTTACTGTTAGCAAGAGAGGAATTCTGTTACATGTGGGCAACAATGGGTTAAATTTGCTTTTAACAGTGAGATTTATTGACAGGTTAAATCACCAGCCAGCCATTTCCTCCATCTGAAACAGAGCCTTAGGCACTGTGGAAAGAGCTGATGTGATTATCCAGGAATTGAGAACCCCACACTGGAAGCTTTTCTGATGTTAAGGCTTGGCAGTGTCCTGTTACAGAGCAAACACCACTTTTAAGTTCAGTCTCTACCCATGACTGCATGCTACATCACCTTTACGTCCATCCTGTATAAGCATTCAAACATCAGGTTCCAATTTGCTCATAATTCAAATGAATCGATATAAATTGCTGACGTCATTAACAATATTTGATCTTGCTTTAGGGATGATTTAATCTTGGGTGCATTTTGTCTCTTCAATTGATTAAGAATTAAACTATTGACCTGTCCAGGTGGCTACGCATAATTTATTTCCCATAGCTTGCAATAATTCTCTTCAGCAATGAGACAAAGGTTCTGAAGTTTTGAACAGGTCAGCAATGACTTACCAGACAGCCTGTCCTGGTATATTAAATGCATTAAAAATAAATATTGCTGTTTTTATTTTAAATCAGTTGCGCAGTTATTTGGTTGTCTACTTGATTTAGTTATTTTTTATTATTCTTTTCCATAATATATTTTACCCGTAAAACATTCTAAAGCATTTATCAACCATCGTATTGGTAGCTTATAAAAGAAGAGAAGAATAAGAGAAACAAATGAGAGAGAAGCAAAATATCAGACAAAAATGATTGACATATCCAACCAAACATTTTGTTTTTGGTTGATGGAAATTAAACAGTAAAAACATAATGGAAGAAATGCTGAAATACTTTACACTCCCAGTCTTGTCTGCTGGAACTGCATAGTTAGACATTTGTTGCTTTTGTTGAATTAGCTGGAAAATCGTGCATAATATTGCCTGAATTTCCAAAAGGTACTGTTTCAGTACTTTGGACCGGCAAAATTCCAGGAATGCAATATTTGAAAACTGACTCTAAAGATCATTGAAGAAAGACAGCCTTTGTTCAAGAGCTTTGTAACCTAATAAAGCAATGACTTGCATTGACATGCACTGCATCTTCAAAGTAAGACCCGTTGAAGCTTCTGCCAATCAGTCAGGTCAGAAGATACAAACGGACCTTGCTTTGGGATTAAATCCCAGAATTAGAGATCCTGCTCACCAGGAACTGCTGACTAATCACACGCTGGCAGCTCCTATACTTGACAGCGTCACAGGGTTGGTGTTGGAAGTAGACCCCTGTCCAATGGTCCAGAATCAAGGTAAGAGACTCAGTTGTAGTGGTCGTTGTAGTTTTCAGATATCAGACATATGGGCAGAGGGGACAAGGCTGTTAGAAAAGCTCTCAGTAGACAACACCCTGCCTTATATCCATGTCCTTGATCAGGCTCTGATTGCCTATGATCGAGGGCACCTCTTACACTTCCAGCTGATAAACAGCCCACAGTTCATTTTCATCCAGGGAACTGCAAGTTGCACTTGCCACTGGTTTAAACACAGCACTCTTGGGCAGGCTCCTAAGCGATCCTTACTAGACCACTTTAGGGTCTCATTTGGCAACTAAGCAAGATGATCACTCATGTACCTTTCCAATCAGAACTTAATTCTTGTAGAGGTGAGATGACAGCAGAGTTGAGGTATGCCACCACAGTGCTTCCTCTGCCTTGCCATCCCCAGCAGAACAAGATTCTGCTTGATATGCTTACAATCGGAGAACTACTTCTGAAATGAGGCGGTAGGTAATGTAGGGAAACAGAGCAGACAATTGGTGCAAAACAATTTGTGCATACAAATGACAAACATATGTTGAAATTAAAGGACTTGAGGCATCTCTGTGAATACTGCGATAGAATACTTGTATTCATTTGAGAAGGTGGCCACTTACATGGAACTTGGTACCCTTCAGTGCAGCATCGGATATCAGGTAGGAGAAAGTGAGGACTGCAAATGCTGGAGACCAGAGTTGAAAAGTGTGGTTCTGGAAATGCGCAGCAGGCCAGGCAGCATCTGAGGAGCGAGAAGATCGACGTTTCAGGCATAAGCCCTTCTTAAGAAATGAGGCTGGTGTGCCAAACGGGCTGAGATAAAAGGTGGTGGTGGTGGTGGTGGGGGGGGGAAGGGCGCTGGGAACACGATAGGTGGAAGGAGGTGAGGGGGTGGGGGAGGAGAAGTCGGGAAGAAGATTGCAGGTCAAGAGAGCGGTGCTGAATCCGGGGGTTGGGACTGAGATAAGGTGGGGGGAGGGGAAATGAGGAAGCTGGAGAAATCTACATTCATCCCGTGTGGTTGGAGGGTTCCTAGGTGGAAGATGAGGCGCTCTTCCTCCAGGCGTCGTGTGGTCAGGGTCTGGCAATGGAGGAGGCCAAGGACTTGCATCTTCCGCAGCTACACTGGCACCATCCCCCACCTTTTCCTCCGCTACATCGATGATTGTATTGGCTACCTCATGCTCCCATGAGGAGGTTGAACAGTTCATCCACTTTACTAACACCTTCCACGCCAACATCAAATTTACCTGGACCGTCTCAGACTCCTCCATCCCCTTCCCTAGACCTCTCCATTTCTATCTTGGGCGACTGACTCAACACAGACATTTACTACAGACCGACCGACTCCCACAACTACCTAGATTACACCTCCTCCCACCCTATCCCTGTAAAAACGCCATCCTATATTCCCAATTCTTTTGCCTCCACCGCATCTACTCCCAGGAGGACCAGTTCCACTATTGAACAGCCCAAATGGCCTCCTTCTTCAAAGACCGCAATTTCCCCTCCGATGTGGTCGACGATGCTCTCCACTGCATCTCCTCCACTTCTCGCACCTCCACCCTTGAACCCCACCCCTCCAATCGCCACCAGGACAGAACCCCAATGGTCCTCACCTTCCACCCCACCAACCTCTGGATACATCGTATCATTCTCCGTCATTTCCGCCACCTCCAAACAGACCCCACCACCAGGGATATATTTCCCTCTCCACCCCTATCAACGTTCCGGAGAGACCACTCCCTCCGTGACTCCCTCGTCAGGTCCACACCCCCCACCAACCCAACCTCCACTCCCGGCACCTTCCCCTGCAACCGCAAGAAGTGCAAAACCTGCGCCCACACCTCTCCCCTCACCACCCTCCAAGGTCCCAATGGATCCTTCTATATCCATCGCAAATTCACCTGCACCTCCACACACATCATTTACTGTATCCGATGCACACGATGTGGTCTCCTCTACATTGGAGAGATAGGCCACCTACTTGCGGAACGTTTCAGGGAACATTTCTGGGACACCCGCACCAACCAACCCAACCGCCCTGTGGCTGAGCACTTTAACTCCCCCTCCCACTCCACCAAGGACATACAGGTCCTTGGCCTCCTCCATTGCCAGACCTTGGCCACACGACGCCTGGAGGAAGAGCGTCTTATCTTCCGCCTAGGAATCCTCCAACCACACGGGATGAATGTAGATTTCTCCAGCTTCCTCATTTCCCCTCCCCCCACCTTATCTCAGTCCCAACCCCCGGATTGAGCACCGCTCTCTTGACCTGCAATCTTCTTCCCGACCTCTCCGCCCCCACCCTCCTGTCCGACCTATCACCCTCACCCTCACCTCCTTCCACCTATCGTATTCCCAGCGCCCCTCCCCCAAATCCCCCCCCCCACCTTTTATCTCAGTCCGCTTGGCACACCAGCCTCATTCGTGAAGAAGGGCTTATGCCTGAAATGTCGATTCTCCTGCTCCTCGGATGCTGTCTGGCCTGCTACACTTTTCCAACACCACACTTTTCAGCATTGGATATCAGCCTGGATTATTGCTCAAGATGCTATAGCGAGGCTTGAATCTTTTGTCACTGAGCCAAGGCAGGCTCTGTGTCCAGATGCTTGATCTTTATTAATGATTTGGTTGAAATCATTTCCTTTGCTTGATACATCCTTTACTTCTTATTCTTTTATGAGATTTGGGCATTACTGGCTGACATTTATTACTCACAGGCCTGTACTAATTGGAAATCACTTCTGCCTTAGGAAGGGAATTTCAGATTTTTGACCCAGTGACCGTGAAGGTGTATTGATAAAATTCCAGATCAAGATGACATGTGGCTTAGAAGGGAAATCGCAGGTAGTAATGTTCCTCTAAATCTGTTGGTCCTGTCTTTTTAATTGGTGAATGTTAACTGGTAAGTTACTGCAGCACATCTCGTAAATGGTACAAACTGCAGCCATTGGAGCATAAAGGAAGAGAAAGCTGAAGTTGGTGGATGGGGTGCCAACCAAGTGCTTTGACCTGCAAGACAGCACAAGAGTATTAACAAAAAAAAAACTTGTGATATGTGTCTTCTAGATGATAGATTGCCATTGGACTGGTAAGGAATTGCACTGTAGAACCCATAGGTTGTGACCAACTTTTCCAGTTCAGCTTTTGGTTAATGGTGGCAGAAGTGGGTACTGCAGATACTGGAGACTAGAGTCAAGATTAGAGTGGTGCTGGAAAAGCACAGCAGGTCAGGCAGCATCCGACAAGCAAGAAAATTGTCTTTTCAGGCAAAAGCCTGATGGGCTTTTGCCTGAAACATCAATTTTCCAGCTCCTCGGATGCTGCCTGACCTGCTGTGCTTTTCCAGCACCACTCTAATCTTGGTTAATGGTAACAGGCAGGATGTTAGTAGTAGGGAAGTTTAATGATTTTGACCCACTGACAGTGAAGGAATGTTGATAGAATGGTGTCTGTTTTGGACAGAAACTTATAGCGGAACTATTGTCATTGAATTTCAAGGGGAGGTGGTTAGATTCTGTCCTGTTGGAGACAGTCATTGCTTGGAACTCAAATTACATAAGTTACTTGTCACTTATCAGGTCAAATCTGGATGTTGTCCAGGTCTTGCTGCACATGGGCAGACACATGTTTGGACCAAGCTGCAATGAGCTCAAGAGCTGAGTGACTGTGGCAGAACACAAATCGAGCCTCAGTGATCGGGTTAATCATGTGCAAGCACTGTTTGATAGTATTTTGTATGACACTTCCAATTCTTTCCAGATAATTAAGAGTAGCCTGATGGAGTGGTAATTAAACTGATTAGATTTGTCCTGCTTATCGAGGCGATTTTCCACATTGCTGGTAGTTGCCAGTATTCTGGCTATGTTGGAACATCTTGTTTAGAGCTGCAGCTAGTGCTAGAGCACAAGTCTTCAGTACCGTCGTTTGATTGTTGTCAGTGTCCATGGCCATTGCAGCATTCAGCACTTTCAGGCATTTCTTGATGTTGTTGGAAGGCTGCCATCTGTGATAATGGGGAACTCCGGAAGTGTAAAATGGATCATTCATTTGTCAATTCTGGTTGAGAATGGATGCAAATACTTATTCCGTGTGTCTTACATTATTGTGCTGGGGGCATTTGTGGATTCTTCACCTGCTGTCAGTTGTTTAATTGTCTACCACCATTCATGAGTGGGTGTGGCAGGACTGCAGAGCTTACAGCTGATCTGCTGGTTGTAGGATCATTTAGCCCTGTTATCCTGTTTTGTAGCTTCACCAAGTTGGCATGCCATTTTTAGATATGCCTACTGGTGCTCCTGGCATGCACTTTTCATTTGAAGGGTCGACATGGCTGAGTGTGCCTTTGTCATTTCTGGTCCCTAGGTGGATGTCAGATCGTCTGTTCATTTCACACCTTTCTTTTTAGCAGTTGGTACAACTGAGTGGCTGGCTATGCTATTTCAGAGGGCATTTGAGAGTCAATTATATTGCTATGTGTCTGGAGTCAAATATAAACCAGATCAAGCAAGGACAGCAGACTTCCTTCCCTAAGTGACATTGGAAAACCAGGTTTCCCCAGTAACTGATTCATGGGCATAATTAAACTTTTATTTCCAGATTTTTCCAACTCAAATTCTACCATCTGCGAATTGGATTTGGACGTGGGTCTCTGGATTATTAATCCAGTGACAAAACCACAACAGTAAAAGGCAATGCTTTAATTATAGATTTTATTTAATTTGAATTTCAACATCAGCCATGATGGGATTCAAACCCCTGACCCCAGGGAACATCATCACAAAGTTCTGGATTACGCGTCAAGTGACATTACCACCATGCCACCATTCCCTTCCTCTTCCTCTGGCTCCAAGCTCATTTGTTCTACTACTGTCTGAAACAATGTTACTTAGCAACATGGAGTGAAATGTTATGATTTTGTACTTGGCCAGACCTGCTGTGAAGTGCATTTAAGGTCAGACATTTCAAATCATTGCCACATCAGAACTGAATAGTACTTCTCAGCTTTTTTGCATCTGCAAAGTACTGAACAATTCGCTACCTGATGGCATGACTGCAGTAGTCATTAGCAGATATACAGTAATGAGCAAGAATGATTAACAGCGCAGGCGTATAGAAAGTGCACTATTTACAGTAGACACAGAATAGACAGTGAACAGTTTTGAGCCTTGAATTTCCTTGGAGCTCCCACTGTGGCAACTTCATTTATGGTTGGATCGAACCCTCTTGCTTCCTCCCACTACTTGCTGGAGAGTAGCCCTGAGGAAATTTCACATCTGTGTCATGGCAGTGAATGAAGGAACTTGAGGTTTAAAAAGCTTTGACTGAAGTGGGTTTACTTCTGCTGCAAGCAACCAAAGTGGCTGTTAAATATCTACACAACATTTTAAAGTTGTGCGAGCAACATCTCCAAGATTTATAGGATTTAAGTCACTTATTAATAGATTTAAATATGTTAAACGTTAATTAGCATAGGCAGCTTGGGAATGTTAATTTTTTTATTCCCTGAAATGAAATTGCATTGTCAGTAATTGCACAATATCACAATTTAATAAGCAGGCTACTAACTACTATCAAATGTGTACATAGCTTCAGTTTGTCAAGCAAAAATAGAATGTACGGCTCATTATAACTGAAATGTGCACCAAAGTAAAACAAATGAGATTATAATATATTTTAGTTTATGAAAATTTTTTACAGTTTATCAACTTTATTTTCTATCTTATACTGTCTAGCATTGGAAATATGAGTCATTATACAGTTAATACTATCTTATTCACAGTTGAATTTTTAGACTTAGATTAGACTTACAGTGTGGAAACAGGCCCTTCGGCCCAACAAGTCCACACCGACCCGCTGAAGCGCAACCCACCCATACCCTTACATTTACCCCTTACCTAACACTACGGGCAATTTAGCATGGCCAATTCACCTGACCCGCACATCTTTGTGACTGTGGGAGGAAACCGGAGCACCCGGAGGAAACCCACGCAGACACGGGGAGAACGTGCAAACTCCACACAGTCTGTCGCCTGAGTCGGGAATTGAACCCAGGTCTCTGGTGCTGTGAGGCAGCAGTGCTAACCACTGTGCCACCGTGCCGCCCACTAATAATTATTATATGCTAATTATTATATTCTAAATTGGCCAAAAATGTTACCTTAGACAGGGATTTAAGTGAACCATTGGTGAGTTTTTGTCAGAGGAAAGAATTTGATCTCACCTTCAGGTGGCACTTAACAAATCCGCTCAAACAGGATTAGATTTCTGAACTGTATACAATGACTAAAGGTGTAATTTGGGTGTGCTTTGATTGTAATTTCTGGTCTGAATATGAATTAAGGGACATTCATTGTAAGCTGAAATCAGTAATATTGATAATGAATACATTTAAAAGACAATCTTTTATTTTGCTTCTTTAACGAAAACCTACCTCGTAGGCAAAATATTTCAGATGAATCCAATGACATACTAATATTGTACATTTGATTTCAGTTAAAATGGTTTGTGTATTGTATCACTGATTTGGAGATAGCTGTACTGAGTTGAGTGCATTTTTGTCATTTCAAGAGGGAAAAAATGATGATAGAGATGATAATTTTAAATTGAAAGGCTGCTGTCATTTTTGTTACTTGGTAATATAGCTAAATGGTGTATTATTGAAGTTAAGTAAATCCTCAGTGCTACATTTTTATCTTCACTGCAATGGAGTGAAATTAGGAAGCATCTGTAAGGGTTGGATGATCTGATTCACAGATACACTGTCCAGGGAGATTCAAACTAATTTATTCACAATCTTCATGGAGGTATGTGCTGAACTGTAATGGTGCTACAAACAAAACACTGAATCATAATTTATAACAATTATACGTAAGCATGAAACAAAAAATAAAATAATTGTGAAATTATGAATATTTAAAGTGTACAAATATGTTGCATTGAGCAGCTCTCCTTAATGTGAAGGTAAAATTTTAACTTTTGTACAGCCTGGGATAAGCAGCGATGCTTGTATTCAAAAAGACTGCAAATATCTTGAGTGTATTCAGGATAGTTTTCCATGACAATGTTTTGGACACCAAAAGGAATTAGGGCCATATATGCTGAAATCACGAAGTGTCCCAGAGGCCTGAAAATGGTTCATGTAACATCACAGTTTAAGATAGGAGGAAGTCAGAAGAAAGGAAATTGTAGCCTAGTTAGCCTGACCTCAATATTGGTAAGATTTTAGAGTCCATTATTAAGGATGACATTATCGAGTACTGAGTACTGTGGCTGAGAGTGGGAATAAAGGGGTCTTCTTTAAGATGGCAGTCGGTAACTAGCAGAGCTCTGCAGAAGTCATTTTGTGGCCACAACTATTCATGTTATGCATAATGATCTGGACAAAGGAACTGAGAGCATTGTTACTAAGTTTGCAGATGACACAAAGATAGGTGGAGGGACAAGTAGTGTTGAGGTAGCAGGAAGGCCGCAGAATGACTTGGACAGGCTAGGAGAATTGGCATAGAAGTGGCAGGTAGAGAACAATGTGGGAAAGTATGAAGTTATGCACATTGGTAGGAAGAATAGTGGCATAGAATATTTTCTAAATGGTGCAAGGCTTTTAAAACCTGAAGCATGAAAGGACTTGGGAATTCAAGTTAAGGATTCTCTTAAAGTTAACATGCAGGTCCAGTTGGCAGTTAGAAAGGTAAATGCAATGTTAGCATTCATTTCAAGAGGGATCAAAAACTAGAGCACGGATGTACTGCTGAGTCTGTGTCGGGCTCTGGATTGAATGTTGGAACTTACATTTGGAATATAAGAGCAGTTTTGGGTCCTGTATCTAAAGAAGGGTTTGAGCGCCTTGAAGGCGGTCCAGACGAGGTTTACAAGAATGATCCCAGGGGTGAAGAACTTATTAAATGAGGAGTGGTTGAACAACCTTTGTCATATGAGGGGCAGTTGAGGAATCTGGCCCTTTGCCCAATGGAGGATGAGAGGAGATCTCATTGAAATTCACAGCATACTGAGAGGCCTGAATAGAGCAGGCATGAAGAAGACTTGAGGGAACAGCCTCACAGTGAAGGGAGGATTCTTTCAAACTGAGATGAGGAGGAATTTGTTCAGCCAGAAGGTGTGGATCTGTGTGAACTCATTGCCACAGAAGGCCAAGTTGTTTCTTGTAATAAAGACAAAGATAGATAGGTTATTGATTAGTAAAGTGATTAAATGTTATGGGGAGAAGACAAGAGAATAGGGTTGAGAAACATATCAGGAGAAAGTGATCTGCAGATGCTGGAGATCAGAGTCAAGAGTATGGTGCTGGAAAAGCCCAGCAGGGCAGCAGTGTCTTGCCCGAAACATCGATTCTCCTGCTCCTAGGATGCAGCCTGATCTGCTGTGCTTTTTCAGCACTGCACTCTCGACGATTGAGAAACATATCAGCTATGAGTGAATGGTGGAGCAGATTTGATTGGCCAAATGACATAATTTTGCTACCATATCTCATGATCATGTTTGATTAACCATGAGTTTTATACACTTTTGGGTAACATATGAAAAGTGGTTAACATTTATCTAATAATGACCTTAATAACATTGAGATCAATGTATTGTTTGAAAATGAGAAATACAAACAGGCACTAGGATTGTAGATTTAGTTGAGGCCAATTTCAATGGAATGGTGTGAGCCTATCCACAGTAACTGAAAAGTTTCTTATTTGGTAAAGGAACAGAATAGCAATGATTCGGGAATGATTCCTGAAGAAGGGCTTATGCCCGAAACGTTGATTCTCCTTGGATGCTGCCGGACCTGCTGCGCTTTTCCAGGAACACATTTTCAGCTTCCTAAGGTGTGGTAAGGGATAACAGAAAACAAAAAAAAGGACCAAAGAATGCAAAACAAAAAGACAGATCTCAGTGAATGCAAATAATCAAAAGAATAGCAAAATGTGACATAACAGATAGTAAAAGTCACAAAAAATGCATGAAAAGAACTTACAAGAAACATAAATCAATTTGTTTTACTATTATGTTAGAAAAAGAGAATGGTTTAGGTGGCTTCCATGAAAATAACATGGCAGACATGTTAACTGTGTTGCCTTGGTATTTGCAGTGGAGGAAACAGTATTCTAGAGATGGTCAGGAAGCTAATATTGAAACTGTAAATGGGTTTCATCAAAGTTAATGTAAGCAAATGAATAGTAATGAAGAATAAAGAGCAAATCCCAAGACAGATGTGTTTATCTAAGGAAAGCAAGTAGGTTGTCAACGTATTAACAAATGCCTATTGTTAGGAAATTTATAAGTTTTAATAATTAGGATGGAAAGATTGAACACCTTGAAATCATTAAGCTGGTCAAAGTGGGCCAACATAGATTTGTAAAGGTATGTCATTTCTGGTGAAACTTGATTGAATTTTGTGAAGACTTGAGTAAAATGGTGGGCAGAGAAATATCTCAACTATTTTACCAGCTCTTTGTTAATGTTGAAGCTCATACAAGCGAGGACAAATGATTACCACAGTTAGGCATGTGGCTGAGCAGGAGGAGACCCCCAGTAGAGATAATGAGTAGGTGTTACAGCTGGAGGGATGTGATGAGTAGAGTTCCACAGAGCTTTGTGGTTAGAGCCTCAACAATATAGTGTGTTTAATAATAACTAAGATAATGGAATTGAAAGGCACATATCCAAGTTTACTGAAGACACTTAGATAGGCAGCATTATAGATGGAATCATAAAATTGAAAAGAATGGTAAATTGAATGGGCAAGGTAGGAAAGAACAGAACACGTCTAAACTTTGTGAAATTTCTAGAAGCAATGGAGGTACAAAAGGCTTGAAACTGTTTCATTCACATAGATGACATGGATGCTTCAAAAACTCATACCTGGAGTACCTTGAGCAGTTCTGGACAGCACAGGAAGGACATATTTGCCTGGAGGGAGTGCAGGCTAGATTGATCAGAATAATACCTGAACTCCACTGGTTACACAGCAAGATTACAGAAGCAAGAGTTATATACCCAGGAACTTGGAAGGTTAAGGGTTGATTTGATTGAAATTTTCAATATATTAATGGGAACGAATAGATGATGGAAAGAAACTACTGGTTGGGAATTTAAGGAAAAGTGAACATAAGCAAAAACTTAAAGCCAGATCATTCAAGAATGAAAGTATCAGCATTCCTATATACAAAAGGTGATAACAGTTTGGGACTCTCTTCTGTCATGGCAATTGATGGTGGATCAAATGAGAGTTTTAATTCTGAGATTAATGAGCTTTTGTTACCCAAAGAGATATGGGGTGAAAGAAGGTATATATACTCAACTCACCCATGATCTTGAATGGCAAACCATTCAAGTATACTCCTGTTCTTATATTATTACAACTTTTGAATTTCCTTACGAATCTCACTTTGAATTCTTAGCAACAATATTGAGTTGTACCATCTCCAGCTGCAATGACGTCCAATCTGCTTTGCAGGAAGGTAATGCAGTCAAGTTGGTGAGTGCCCAAACTTCACAAGAAATTATGATTGAAAACTCCAGTGTTGTATAAAAGCAGAAAATATTGGATACATTTAGCAGATCAGACAACATCTGCAGAGAGATACAGTGAGTGTTCTTGATTAGTCATCTTTTAGTAGAACTCAACGTAGTGTAATGGGACTGTTGGTAGGTAAGAATAATGATGACCTTGCTGTTTGGTAGAAGTGGAGGTGTTAAATCATTAAGCATGGGCTTTGCATTTCAGAAGGACCTTGTGAAAACTGCAGATACTTTAACTACTGGAGAATATTGGTATAGATCAGTACGATTATTTGTCTACTTAACTTACTTGCCGATCATGAAATAAAATGTTTCAAAAGCATTTGATTGTACAGGTCAAAGTACCAATGCTATCTTGGCCTTCAATAAATAATTAAATATAATTTGTAGCCATTACCCTTTGTACAGCATAATAAAGCATACCAATTATCCACTACAATTATAGAGCTGAGAACTATAATTTTAACTCGAGGTGTTTCTTTATCCTAGTGATCTGATGCTTTTTTAAAGTATCTAATTTTTGTCACAGCTGTACTAAGGCCATTTAGTCGTGAGATCTGAAAGGAACAGATTAGCCAGATAAGCAATGTCCTAAGGCAGATTAGACAGGCATGAACAAGCAGGCCCAGTTTATAGGACACTGGTGTGCAGAAATAATTGTAAAACAGAGAATTAGATTAGATCAAGAAATAATTGAAAAACAGAGAATGAGATTAGATCAAGAAATATGTGCTTTTGATGCCAAAGTTCAATTGATGTCATTATATATTTCAACTTTGGGTACAACATCTGAACTTTTGAATAGAATTGTAACTTAGGGATGTCCTGGGAATTGTGAGACAGTGTGTCTGTTCGCATTCAGGAAACCTAGAACTTACTGCTGTGCGTCTGTCAGTACCTTTTTATCCCTGCCACAGCATTTACATCAGACCTCTGAAATTACCAAGCTATAAGCATGCCCAGTCATGATGAATTAATTACATCACTCTAACGTGAAGAGATGTTGCAAAGGTAGCATTCAATGAATTCTGGAAATGGCAGAAACAAAGAATATACTGTTCGAATTCTCAGGATTGGATTTTCCCATTGAAGATGTGAAACAGGAGGTTGGACTTTATTAAGTTTAGAAACCTTTCTCTACCAGGTAACTGACTCCAGTTGCAATTTTCATGGGGGTGAACCCCAAGTTGCGTTGGAAACAGGTCTCCCACCTGATTAAAGCTAGGGAGGGCAGGAACAGAATCTGGTTTCGGGCAGACATCACTGAGACTGTTGCTTGTCTTTAGGAAGGGAGGTTATACCAAAGCCTGCCACTGCCACTGCTCCACAGGAATTAAGATGGCATGGGGAGCTAGAGTCCTGATACACATGAGAAAGAGGTGGGAAGTCCTCTTCCTGAAGGATCCTGATTGCAGACCACCTTGTCAGGCAACAGGGCCATCCTCCATGACCTGCTGGTGTTGCAGGACACCACCCAAGGTAACAGATGCAGTGCCCTCTGATCCTGCAATGGTTCATCAGTTGTAATGCTAATGTGGTATCCAACATCAGTAAAGGGGCCGTCTATCCTGAATGATACACTAGGCTGCAGCCGCCTGTGCGATTCTGCAGAGATCTGCCACTCTCAGGGGTACTTGTGTCTGTGGCTATCTCCATAGAGAGTCACAGCCTCTTACGCCACTGGTTCTCGGTCATTGACAGGCGGTTTCTCCTCTGTACATAGATCCTGTGCTTATGGTAGTATCTCTTTCTCTACGTGCCCTTTGTTCCTCTCCTTTGGCATCCTGAAGCCCAGAGCTGTGCAGTTCTCATGCAGCCTACTGCTGCTTATCCACAGTAGACTTGAGCTCTGGGGATGTGCCTCCCATTTCCACCTGTATCCTTCCTGGTGCTCAGCTGGAGTTTACACAGCCATACCCCAGTGCTGTGGTGCCCTCATGTTAGCAGGCACTGTCAAGCAATTCCAGAAGACTAGGGTTCCCTTGAATTTCTCAATCTGTCTCCTCCACCGACTGTGATGGAACTTTAACTACAATTGGGCTAAACTCTTTTAAGTTGGAAAACCATTTTTGCTTGACTTTTAAAATATTCCCTTCACTGATCCTGGGCTTGGAGTTCCATGCAACTGGTCTGAAGGCAAGCAGTTGTCAAACTATGACTGCCTCCCTGAAAATTAATGAGCACTTGAGGCCTTTATAGAGTTCTTTAGTAGGGCAGAGAGAGAAGCTGTTTCCATGAGAGAAGCTTTACCTTCTCGAACTGTGGGTTAGTTCTACCCAGAGCACTATTAAGAAAGGAGTTTGAACCAGCAGCAGTGAAGAAATAATGAAATAATTTTGCGTGAGACTGGTGTGCGGCTTGAAGAGGTTGTAGGTGGAATGCTCCTTGCATCTGTTACCCTGGATTGCTATTGTTCTTCTACATACCGCTGCTACTGTGTATTGATGATGGAGGATGTGAATATTGCAGGGGTTCAATGGGGTGCCAATCAAGTGGGCTACTTGTCCTAAGTGGTGATAAGTTTCTTGAATGTTGTTGTGCCCATATAGTATTTTATCTCATTTTGAATTGCGACTTTCACATGGTAAGAGGCTTTGAGAGGCAAAGGTGAGTTACTCACCACAGAATTCCTAGCTTCTTGACCTGCTGTTGTAGCTATGGTTCAATTCAGTTTCTGGTCAGTGGTTACCCAAGATGTTGATAGTGGGGGATTCAATTTCCTTTTTGTTATGTATGATTCTAACCAGTGGAAAATTTTCCCTCTGATTTCTATTGAGCCCACTTTTGCTCAGGCCCCTTGATGCCATATTTGGTCAAATGTTGCGTTATCATCTGCACTATTTGCTATTCCTCAGATATTGAAGCAGTCCCAGGTTCAAATGCAACAAGACCAGGACAATATCCAGGCTTGAGCTGAACAGTGGCATGCTTTATCACACCAGGCAATGACCATCTCAAATAAAAGAGCACCTAACCATTGTCCTTTGACATTCAATGGCATTACTATCACTGAATCCCCTAGAATCAATATCCTGAGGGCTTCCATTGACCAGAAACTAACTGGACTCAACACATAAATACAGTGGCTACTGAAGTAATGAATACTGCAATAAGTAACTCACCTACAGACATCCAAAATTTCCACTATCTACAAGGCACAAGTCAGGATGGTGATAGAATCCTCCCCACTTGTCTTGATAAGTGCAACTTCAACAACAGTCAAGAAGCTTGACATCATCCAGCATTCTTTCATATTCTTCACAAGCAAAACAGAAGCACATTATTTCAGAATGTGGGAACCGGGAACTCTTGCCTCTCACAAAGCTGATGGTGGGCTAATTAAAAATGTCAAATGGAGAGCAATAGAGATGTGTTACAAATATTCAGTTAATTGTACAGAATTTGAGTATTGCAAAAAAAGGCAAATTTTGTGAAAGCTGTTCATTCTGGAATCATCAGGGTAGGTTGCAAGAAAAACCAAAGTAAAGGGAAAGTAACACTTATACTCAAGAGAGGAGAATACCTCTAATTAATAGCGGCGTTTCCGTGGACAATGCTTCAGTTAGTGATGCCTGACAAAAGAGATACTTTCTTTAAGTTTTAAACCAGGCAATTTGACTTTGATTGATCAATCCCTGAGAAACAAATCCGAGAATGGATGTTAACTGTTTTGTTGAGTTGAAATATATCTTTTGTGCATGTACATTTTTTTCTGTCTGCTGTGAATAGTATCCAATCTATGAAAATATGTAGCATGCAAGTTTTTGTTAGTTAAGAATACTCAGGGACTTGGAACTGAGGTGGCTAAGAAGTGTTGAGATATTAAGGCAAATAAGGCTTGAGCAGCTGAGTAATTTACTGCTATTCCTATGTTTCTGTCTCTTTCATTGATACATATTTATTGATTTGATTTCAGGGCTTGAACTTGAAGAACTTGAAACTGGGAAAAGCACTTCTACTGAATCAATGTCATTACCACATCATCAATCAACTAAAGACATGACATCTCAAATGTTTGACAAGATCAATATATTACACATTCACATTCATCAAGTGGATGATGATAGGATAGAAGGCAGTGGAAACTTTGGCTTGTTTCCATCTTTTTCTGGCCAGCAAGCACCAACAGCAGGTACAGGAGAGGATGTGCCTCCATCACCCAGCTTTCTTATTGGCAAGAGCCGAATGGAATTTGATCCCCCATGTGAGACACCAAATGGGGAGGAAGCAAAGGGTGGCCAACTGGAAAGTGTATCACCTGCTCTAAGACCAATACCAGATATGGATATGATACAAACACACGATGATAGCCAGCCTCATTTAATAACTGGAATTACTGGAACACAGGAACAAGAAATCACTATTGAGAGTATGGAAACTGTTTCTACTAGTAAAGAACCTGAAATTCTAGGCATTACAAAAGAAGCAACTAAAGTTCATTCTGGGGTAGAACATGACAAAGACTGGATCATCTCTTCAGTCACACAGGATTATGCCCATTCAACCAGAGGTACTCAAGAGAAAGGTGATGAGCTTTCAGAAATGGATCAGTTGAAAGACAAGCATCATTTGGCTGTTACAACTGCATCAAAGGAAACTGCTTCACGTACAATTGAAGTAGAGGTCACAACAACAGATACAAAAACAGACGTCTTGCCAACAGAAGGGTCATCAGCAGAAATCATTGTTCCAACATTTAGAGCAGAAAAGAGATTGGAGTCCACTGAGAGTGAAGATAGCAAATCACTAGAAGTATTCAGCACTGAAAAAGAGGTTGAGAGTTCAAGTGAAGAACATGAAACAATTAGCCATGTAGATTCTGATGCTGTCAAAGAAGCAACAACAAAAACAGTTATTTTGAGGAAACCGGAAACAGGTTCTGATGTTTCAGAAAAAAGACCAAAACTAGAAACTGCAACCCTGACTGAAATGTATGCAGGCACTTTGCCCATATCTACTCCAATTACAGTCACTGAGAGTATTGGTAGAGAAAGAGTTAGTTCTGTGTCAGACGTTACGGTAACTATATCCAGTACCATTGGATCATTCCGAAGTGAGGGACGCCAGACTGATGATGTTGCACTGGGAACTGACAGAGAGGTTGGAGTACTCACTCTGGCAACAATGAAACCAACCACACGGATGGAAAAACTGACAGAAAAAACACACACTGAACTTACTGAAAAACCCAGAAAAACAGAACCACAATTCACTCCATCTTTAGATGTTAAGAGCCCAAGTGAAGGAACATTAACCAGTAAAGAACCAGTCAGGTCAGTTCCAGACCTTTCTTCTTTGGAAATGAGCAGCCATGATCTTGCAGTGACAAGCAAAACCCATCTGACAGCCACTCCAGTTACACATGATGAGGAAGCTGGAATATCCACATCTGAATCACCGGAGACAAAAGCATTTGCAAAATTACATACAGAGCGAGCAGACAAACCAACAACAACCTCTCAGGTTCATCAGGAAAAACACGTTGATGTATCAGTTTCAGTGCCCACTCAAACAGGGAATATCACACCAGCAATTAAAGAAATATCTCAAGAATCCATAACTGAAGCTTCAAAAGTGACAAAGGAAATTAAACAACAGCCAGAAAAGGATGTTGAGCCAAGAGATAAATCTCCAGCAACTGAAAAAATCACAACAGATCAGGGTTTACAGAAATCAACACAATTTGTGGATATGGAGAGTTCAGGTGAAGGAATAGAGAGGCAAGTTGTTGATGTTTCCAGGTTGACCAGCCATGTGATTCCAGTGAAGATTAAGGCTGAAGAGAAGATAACAGTTGATACATTAGATTCATTCACAACAAAAGCAATAGATCTTCGATTTTCTCAAGTCACTGTAACACCAGGGATAGAAGAAAAGACTCAGGAATCAACATCAGGAGCAATAAAAGTGATCACAGAGATCAAAGAGATGCCAGGAGCAATTATGGAAACTTCTGAACAATCTCCTGCAATTGATGAAACCACAAGAACAGAGAAAGATTCACAGAAACAAACTCCGTTCACAGATAGTGAGAGTTCTGGTGAAGGAAAAACAGTCAAAGTTTTTCCAGATGTTTATACTTTAGAAACAAGCACACATGTAGCTCCAGTGACAAGGACAATTTCTGTAGAGACAGAATCTGTTCATACAGCTGTTACGGCTGGACGTGACAGAGAGGCTGGACTGACTGCATCAGGATCCCCAGAGACAAAGTCAGAAATAATAAAATTGTCAGTAAAAGTGGCTACAGACCGAGCAGACAAATCTCCAGCAACACCTCTGGTTGGTGAGGAGGAAACTGCTGATGCATTGGTTTCAGCCATAACAAAAGAATTGGAGACAACAGGTCCCCGTATCACTGTTACACCAGTAATCAAAGTAGTGCCTCAAGAAACCACAACCGAAACTACAGAAATGACAAAGGAAATGAAACAGCAGCCAGAAAGGGGCATGGAGCCTGTCGATAAATCTCCAGCAACTGAGGAAATCACAACAACTGATCAGGATTTGCAGAAGTCAACACAGTTTGTGGATATGGAGAGTTCAGGAGAAGGAACAGAGAGGCAAGTTGTTGATGTTTCTACAATGGTCAGTCATGTGATTCCAGTGACAAGGAAAATGCATTTGGAAGGAGAATCTCTACACACTATTATGACAGCTACACATGATAGAGTGGCAGAAACATCCACATCTGGATTAGTGGAGACAAAATCAGAAATGGGAACGCTGTTGGTGACCATGCCTATACAGCAGGCAGACAAATCTTCAGCTACAATTAAGGCTGAAGAGAAGGTAACTTTTGATACATTAGATTCATTCACAACAAAAGCAATAGATCTTCGATTTCCTCAAGTCACTGTAACAGCAGGGATGGAAGAAAAGACTCAGGAATCAACATCAGGAGCAATAAAAGTGATCACAGAGATCAAAGAGATGCCAGGAGCAATTATGGAAACTTCTGAACAATCTCCTGCAATTGCTGAAACCACAGGAACTGAGAAAGATTCACAGAAACAAACTCCGTTCACAGATAGCGAGGGTTCTGGTGAAGGAGAAACAGTCAAAGTTTTTCCTGATGTTTACACTGTAGAAACAAGCACATACGCAGCTCCAGTGACAAGGTCAATCTCAGTAGAGACAGAATCTGTTCATACAGCTGTTACGACTGCACGTGACAGAGAGGCTGGACTGACTGCATCACTATTCCCAGAGACAAAGACAGAAATGGTAGAATTGATAGTGAAAGTGGCGACGGAACGAACAAATAAATCTCCAGCAACACCTGTGGTTGGTGAGGAGGAAACTGCTGATGCATTGGTTTCAGCCATAACAAAAGAATTGGAGACACCAGGTCCCCGTATCACTGTTACACCAGTAATCAAAGTAGTGCCTCAAGAAACCACAACCAAAACTACAGAAATGACAAAGGAAATGAAACAGCAGCCAGAAAGGGGAATGGAGCCTGGAGATAAATCTCCAGCAACTGAGGAAATCACAACAACTGATCAGGATTTACAGAAATCAACACAGTTTGTGGATATGGAGAGTTCAGGAGAAGGAACAGAGAGGCAAGTTGTTGATGTTTCCACAATGATCAGTCATGTGATTCCAGTGACAAGGAAAATGCATTTGGAAGGAGAATCTCTACACACTGTGATGTCAGCTCCACATGAAAGAACGGCAGAAACACCCACATCTGGATTACCAGAGACAATATCAGAAATGGGAACGCTGTTGGTGACCATGCCTACACAGCAGGCAGACAAATCTTCAGCTACGATTAAGGCTGAAGAGAAGGTAACTGTTGATATATTAGATTCATTCACAACAAAAGCAACAGATCTTCATTTTCCTCAAGTCACTGTAACAGCAGGGATGGAAGAAAAGTCTCAGGAATCAACATCAGGAGCAATAAAAGTGATCACAGAGATCAAAGAGATGCCAGGAGCAATAATAGAAACTTCTGATGAAATTGATGAAACCACAGGAACTGAAAAAGATTCACAGAAACAAACTCCGTTCACAGATAGCGAGAGTTCTGGTGAAGGAGAAACAGTCAAAGTTTTTCCTGATGTTTACACTGCTGAAACCAGCACATACGCAGCTCCAGTGACAAGGTCAATCTCAGTAGAGACAGAATCTGTTCATACAGCTGTTACAGCTGGACGTGACAGAGAGACTGGTCTGACTGCATCAGGATCCCCAGAGACAAAGTCAGAAATAGTAAAATTGTCAGTAAAAGTGGCTACAGACCGAGTAGGCAAATCTCCAGCAACACTTCTGGTTGGTGAGGAGGAAACTGCTGATGCATTGGTTTCAGCCATAACAAAAGAATTGGAGACAACAGGTCCCCGTATCACTGTTACACCAGTAATCAAAGTAGTGCCTCAAGAAACCACAACCAAAACTACAGAAATGACAAAGGAAATGAAACAGCAGCCAGAAAGGGGCATGGAGCCTGTCGATAAATCTCCAGCAACTGAGGAAATCACAACAACTGATCAGGATTTACAGAAGTCAACACAATTTGTGGATATGGAGAGTTCAGGAGAAGGAACAGAGAGGCAAGTTGTTGATGTTTCCACAATGATCAGTCATGTGATTCCAGTGACAAGGAAAATGCGTTTCGAAGGAGAATCTCTACACACTGTGATGTCAGCTCCACATGAAAGAACGGCAGAAACACCCACATCTGGATTAGTGGAGACAAAATCAGAAATGGGAACGCTGTTGGTAACGGTGCCTATACAGCAGGCAGACAAATCTTCAGCTACAATTAAGGCTGAAGAAAAAGCAACTGTTTATACACTAGATTCATTCACAACAAAAACAGTTCAATTTCCTCAAGTCACTGTATCACCAAGGATGGAAGAAAAGTCTCAGGAAACAACATCAGGAGCAATAAAAGTGATCACAGAAATCAAAGAGATGCCAGGAGCAATTATGGAAACTTCTGAACAATCTCCTGCAATTGATGAAACCACAAGAACAGAGAAAGATTCACAGAAACAAACTCTGTTCACAGATAGTGAGAGTTCTGGTGAAGGAGAAACAGTCAAAGTTTTTCCTGATGTTTATACTGTAGAAACAAGCACACATGTAGCTCCAGTGACAAGGACAAGCTCAGTAGAGACAGAATCTGTTCATACAGCTGTTACGGCTGGACGTGACAGAGAGGCTGGTATGACTGCATCAGGATCCCCAGAGACAAAGTCAGAAATGGTAGATTTAACAGGAAAAGTGGCGACGGAACAAACAGGCAAATTTCCAGCAACACCTGTGGTTGGTGAGGAGGAAACAACTGATACATTCATTTCAGTCACACCTAGAGAATTGGAAACGCCAGCTCCACATGTGTCTGTTCTAGCAGCAATTGAAGAAATGTCTCAAGGATTCACAACCGAAACTACAGATATAATCACTAAGACGGAAGTGTTGTCAGAAAAGGTAATCACTAAACCTTCTGAAAAAACTCCACAAATTGATGAAGCCACAGAAATTTCTGAAGATTTTCAAACACAAATTCCATTCAAAGATGTAGAGGCTTCTGGTGAAGAATTCCTGACCATCAAAGTGCATGTGAGACCTGTTTCAGATGTTTTTGAAACAAGCAGCCACATAGTTCCAGTGACAAGCAAGACCACACTAGATGTGGAAACTGTGCATACAGCTGTTGCAGGTAAACATGATACAGATGTTGGGGTGTTCACCTCTGGATTACCAAGGATAAAATCAGAATCAGAAACCACCTTTGTAAAGGTGCATTCAGAGCCAACTGAGGAAAGATCTGAAGAACCTACATCTGAAGGAATATATGTGACCGCAGTGACGGGAAAACTGCCAGGGAAAAAGTTGATGAAGCCTTCTGCAAAATACTCAGTGGCTGAAAGCACCACAAAAATAGATAAGGATTTTCCAAAAGAAATAACAATTGCAGATATAGAAGGTTCAGGTAAAGACATGTTTGCCATCAAAGAACCAGATAGTCCAGACTTTTCTACTTTGACCAGCCAAGTGGTTCCAGTGACGAGCAACATACCTTTAGATGCAGAAACTCTCCACAGCAACATTACATCAACTCATGCTGGAGATGAGGAACTGACTACACCTTCATTACTGGAGACACATTCAGAAACGAGAAAGGTATTGGTACAATTATATACAGCACTGGCAGACAGATCTTCAGCAACACCTCTGGTTGATGAGAGGGAAACTGGTGATACATTAGTTTCAGTCACAGTAAAAGAATTGGATACAGCAGTTCCCCATGTCACTGTTTCACCAGCAATTGAAGTCATGTCTCAAGAATCCACAACCGAAGCTACAAAAGTGATCAAGGAAATTGAACAGCAACCAGGAAAGGAAATGCAGCCTGTAGATAAATCTCCAGCAACTGAGAAAATCACAACAACAGATCGAGATTTGCAGAAATCAACACACTTTGTAGACGTGGAGAGTTCTGGTGAAGAAATATTTATAATAAAAGAAACAGAGAAGGAGGCTGCTGATGTTTCTACAATGACCAGTCCTGTGGTTCCAGTGACAAGGAAAATGCCTTTTGAAGGAGAATCTCTACATACTGTGATGTCAGCTCCACATGATAGAATGACAGAAACATCCACATCTAGATTATCGGAGACAAAATCAGAAATGGGAACATTATTGGTGACAGTACATACAGAAAGAGCAGATAAATCTTCAGCTACAGTTAAAGCTGAAGAGAAGGTAACTTTTGATACATTAGATTCATTCACAACAAAAACAGTAGATGTGGGATTTCCCAAAGCCATTCTGACACCAGGAATTGAACCAAAGCCTCAAGAACCCACATCAGAGGCAATAAAAATGATGACAGACATCAAAGGTCTGCCAGAACTGATTATGAAACCTTCTGAACAATCTCCAGCAATCAATGAAACCACTGGAACAGAGAAAGATTCACAGAAACAAACTCCATTCACAGATATAGAAAGCTCGGGTGAAGGATTATTAACCATCAAAGCAGCAAGCAGAACTGTTCCAGATGTTTTAGAACTGAGCAGTCATGTAGTTCCAGTGACAAGCAAAATCTCATCAGATGTCAAAGCCATACAAACAGCTGTTACAGATGGTACAGATGTTGGAGTGTTCACATCTGGATTCCCAAGGACAAAGTCAGAAGCAGAAACACTCTTTGTAGGAGTACATTCACAACCAACCGAGGAAAGGTCTCAAGAATCTACATTTGAAGGAATATATGTGACCTCAGTGACGGGAAAATTGCCAGGGAAAACGTTGATGGAGCCTTCTGAAAAATACTCCATGATTGAAAACACCACAAAAATAGATAAGGATTTGCCAAAACAAACATCAGTTGCAGATATAGAGGGTTCAGGTGAAGAAATGTTTATCATCAAAAGACCAGACAGTCCAGATGTTTTTACTTTGACCAGCCATGTGGGTCCACTGACGAGCAAAATACCTTTAGATGTGGAAATTCTCCACACCAATGTTACCGCAACTCATGCTGGAGATGAGGAACTGACTACATCTTCTTTTCTGGAAACACAATCGGAGATTGGAGAGGTACATACACAACCAGTGGTCAAATCTTCAACAGCACTTCTGGTTGATGGAGAGGAAGCTACTAAGACTGTTACTTCAGTCCCAACAGTGAATGTGGGTTCTCACCGTGTCACTGTTAAACCAGGAATTGAAGAAAGGTCTCAGGAATTCACACCAAAAGCAATAAAAGTGATCACAGAGAGAAAGGAACAGCCAGAAACAGTAATGGAAACTTCTGAAAAATCTCCTGCAATTGAAGAAACCACAGGAACAGATTCTCAGAAACAAACTCCGTTCACAGATAGCGAGAGTTCTGGTGAAGGAGAAACAGTCAAAGTTTTTCCAGATGTTTACACTGCTGAAACCAGCACACATGTAGCTCCAGTGACAAGGACAATCTTAGTAGAGACAGAATCTGTTCGTACAGCTGTTACATCTGGACGTGACAGAGAGTCTGGACTGATTACATCGCGATTACCAGAGACAAAGTCAGAAATGGTAGATTTAACAGGAAAAGTGGCGACGGAACAAACAGACAAATCTCCAGCAACACCTGTGGTTGGTGAGGAGGAAACAACTGATACATTCATTTCAGTCACACCTAGAGAATTGGAAACGCCAGGTTCCCGTATCACTGTTACCTCAGCAATCGAAGTAATGTCTCAGGAAACTACAACTGAAGCTACAAAAGTGACGAAGGAAATGAAACAGCAGCCAGAAAGGGACATGGAGTCTGTAGATAAACCTCCAGCAACTGAGGAAATCACAACAACTGATCAGGATTTGCAGAAATCAACACAATTTTTGGATGTGGGGAGTTCACGTGAAGGAATTTTGACCATTAAAGGAACCGAGAGGCAATTTGCTGAATTGGATCTGCCAGCTCCGCATGTGTCTGTTATACCAACAATCAAAGAAATGTCTGAAGAATCCACAACCGAAGCTACAGATATAATCACTAAGACTGAAGTGCTGTCAGAAAAGGTAATCACTAAACCTTCTGAAAAATTTCCAGAAATTGATGAAGATTCTCAAAAAGAAACACCATTTAAAGACATAGAGGCTTCTGGTGAAGGATTCCTGACCATCAAGGTACATGTGAGACCTGTTCCAGATGTTTTTGAAACAAGCAGCCACATAGTTCCAATGACGAGCAAAACCACACTAGATGCAGAAGCTGTGAGTACTGCTGTTACAGATGCCAGGGTGTTCACATCTGGAGTACCAAGGATAAAATCAGAAGCAGAAACAGACTTTGTAAAGGTACATTCAGAACTAACTGAGGAAAGGTCTGAAGAACCTACATCTGATGGAATATATGTGACCGCAGTGACGGGAAAACTGCCAGGGAAAAAGTTGATGGAGCCTTCTGAAAAATACTCAGTGACTGAAAGCACCACAAAAATAGATAAGGATTTGCGAAAACAAATGTCAGTTGCAAATATAGAGGGTTCAGGTGAAGACATGTTTGCCATCAAAGAACCAGATAGTTCAGACTTTTCTACTTTGACCAGCCATGTGTTTCCAGTGACGAGTAACATATCTTTAGATGTGGAAACTCTCCACAGCAACATTACATCAACTCATGCTGGAGATGTAGAACTGTCCACTTCTTCTTTACTGGAAACAGAGAGCTCTGGTGAAGGATTACTTAGCATCAAAGACACAATTAGCCATGTTCCAGTTCT
Organism: Hemiscyllium ocellatum; assembly: GCF_020745735.1. Taxonomy (NCBI): domain Eukaryota; kingdom Metazoa; phylum Chordata; class Chondrichthyes; order Orectolobiformes; family Hemiscylliidae; genus Hemiscyllium; species Hemiscyllium ocellatum. Next base: position 46,611,377 of record NC_083402.1, read on the forward strand.
TTCTTCTTCTGAACTAAGTAGCCAAAAAACTCCAGTGACAAGTCAAATCCCACTAGATTCACATCCTCTTCAGACAACTGTTACAGCCAGACATGATGGCGAGCCTGGACTGACCACATCTGGATCACCCGTGTCTGGACCGGAAACAGAAAAAGTATTTCTCCAAGTGCCTATGGATGTGACAGACAAATCTCCTGAAGCAGCCTGGTTTGATGAGAATGTGGATAAACTATTGTCAGTCCCAACAAAAAGAATGGATGTGAGCATTCCCCATGTCTCTGTTGCGCCAGCAATTGAAGAACTGTCTCAAAGTGCCAGAACAGAAGCAACAAAGGTGATCACTACAATTGAAGAGCTGCCAGTGAAGGATATTGAGCCTTCAGATAAATCTCCAGCTACTGAGAAAAGCACAAAAGCAGAAGAAGATTTACAGACACAAATGCCATTTGAAGGTTTAGAAGGTTCTGGTGAAAGATTATTTAACCTCACACAAGAAGTTACAGATGTTTCCACTTCAAAACCACGCAGTCATGGAGTCCCAGTGATTAGCAAAACATCACTGGATGAGGAAGCTCGTTATACAGCTGTCACTGCTGGTCATGAGGCAGAAGTCAGAATATCTACATCTGATTTACCTGAGATAGAGTCAGAAACACAAAAAACTTTGGTCAAAATATTTACTGAAGCATCAGACAAATCTCCAGCAATAACTGTGGTTGACCAGGAGCAAACTTTTGATACATTATTTTCAGTCTCAACAAAAGCTCCCCGTGTCACAGTTACACCCGCATTTGAACAAAAGTCTGAAGAATTTACATCAGATTCAACAAAATCCATCACTGGAATGTACAGTTTGCTTGGAAAAGTGATTACAAAACCTTCAGGGACCTCTGCAGCAATTGAAGAAACCACAGAAATGATTAAAGTTTACCACAAGCAGACTCCTCTTTCAGATGAAGAAAGTTCTGGTGAAGAAGTTGAACAAGAACATATTTCGGTATCAGTTCATCCTGGTGTTGGAGATAGCAGTGAAAGTGAAGAAGACTCAACTGAGAGAACAAGTGCTGGCACAATGCAAAGCAGAGAAGAAACTGTGGAAGTTGGCTTCCACACAACGATTTCATTACATGAGCAGGAAAGTTCTGTTGAAATTATCCACAGTAAGGAATCACAACATGAAGGGGAAATTCAGTCCGTTACTGTGGCTGCACATCAGGAGAAAACTGACATGTCCACACTGAAAGGACGAGAGAAAATTGAGGTTACTGGTAAACCACAATCAAAACCATCTGTCGAGTATCCTAGGCCTTCACCAACTCCCAGGGAACCATTCATATTTACTACTGAAGTAAGCAAACAAACAGTATCTCCTTTTACAGGAGAAGAAAGTTCTGGTGAATTAACAACAGTGCAGTTTGACAAAGAGTTTTCACCAACCTCTGCTCTGATCAGTGAAGAGTTTTCAGCAAAAGAACCAGAAGTGTTTGCCAGTAGCATATATATAAAAGAAACCTCACAGGTAACTACCCCAACTCTTGTTCCAACAGAGAAAGTAATGGATAAATTTCAACCAAAGTCAGTTGATAGGACAAGAATCCAAACAAGTGACGAAATGAATTATACACAACAAATAATTTCTAGTACTGCCAGGAGTGACGAGGATCATAAAAAAATTGAAGCATTGTTAAAAACAGTTAAAGCAGAGCTGAAAGAAACCCAAGAGGGAACTATAAAACCTGATGATAAGACAGTAAAAACCATAGACATTGTTTGGGATTGGGGAGATGACCAATTATCTGAAGATAAAATTACAGATAGCTCTCTAGCACCTCAAAACATTAGTGTAATTTACGTGAATGGTAAAGAAAATGGCATTAGTATTATAGAAGAACAGAAATTTGGAACCACTACAGTGTCAGACTTTATAATTGATATTGACAAAAAATTAGAAGATGCAAAAGGAGAAATTGAAAGTATAAACGTGGATAAACCTGATAAGGTGTCTCCAACTCATTTGCCAACTCATAACACTACAAAGCTATTGGAAATTATCCAAACTGAGGAACTGGAGCACGTTGTCACTTATGCGTTGAGTGATATTGAGACAGATATTGTTGGATCCGGAGATCTGCCTTCATCTTTATTACCAGTAACATCTGAGCCAAGCATTATCAGGAGCACAGCTGCCACAACTGTTTCCTTGGATAAAATTGAGAAAGATGTGTCTGAACCACAGATAAAAAAGGATATGTCGCAAGTATTTAAGACTACAATTTTACCTCAACATGTACCAGTTTCACCCACTGAAGGCATAAAGAAAACTGTGTCAAAAATAATTTCAGTTGAAGAAGATAGTGACATACACACATCCACTGCACAGACTCCTTTCAAGTATGTAGATAGTCCAAGTACACTTTCAGAAAAATCAGTTACATATCAAATAGTCAATGATTCAAAGGCCCATGTCAGTGAAGGATATATTCATACTATGACAGAACGTAAGGACATTGAAAGTTCAACAGCATCCAGTTTACTACAAGAGGAATTCTCTGGGGATGATTTCGTAAGTACTGACGATAGAACATTTACCCATTTATTGGATAAGGCAGCCCAAACACAGACTTCACCTCAACTTGGCTTTGATATTACTAACACAGTAAGTTCATCAACAAAAGCAACTTCTGTGTATTCTGCTGAAGAACAAGCTCTAACTGTAACAGAGCTGCCAACAGAACATGTATCTACTAGTAACTTGACTTCCTCTTCTGCAGAAGAAGGGATATCAATAGATTTGCCAGACAAGAAGCATGATGAAGAATTGGTGATGGTTGTGACAATGGAACCAACCACACAGCAAATTAAAATGGAAGAACTCGAAAGTTTGCCTTCAGCATCGACCTTTGACAATGTTTCGACAAAAGAAGAAATTGGAGCAAGTCAGATTATTATGCAACCAACTATTAGTCAGCATGAACTTTCACATGCAATGGACAAGAGGACTGAGGAGACTGTGACTAATGCAACATCTTTGTTAGATTTGAGTACAAAGTTACAGTCAGTAGGAAGTTCTGCCACAGCCTCAATGCCCATCAAAATATTTGGAAAGGAATCACCTGTGCCACCAACAGCCACTTCCCCAAGCACAGTGGGTGAAATTCCTTTATATGATATTTACATACATGCTACAGAACACATTACAGGATCTATGTTGCCACCAGATGCAGACACTGCTATACCTGTAGAAGGAGATGCTTCACCAGCACAGGATAATTATGTCGAAATTTCTAAAGAAACGTCAGTCAGTGCGACATCTTTATGGCCATCGACAGAGCAAAAGGATACTGAAAAGGATATTAAAGAATCTATTAAAGTTACAGAAATTCCATCCTCTTTACATGAGAACACTTCCCAGGAGTTGGATATATTAGTGAAACAAGATCTCAAGGATACAACAGTAGTGTCACTTCAGACACATTCAGAAATAAGTGAATTCAGGACTCTTCCTTCAATACCTGCCTCCCCTTCTGCAGAACAGTCTCTAACAGATGGCACTGACATTCACACAGATGTTCCTCCTCCGTCACATCTTGACCGATCAGAAGATAGGAGATCAACACAAACGCCTCAACTATTGATAAAGAGTACTGATGATTCTGGTAAAATTATTTTTCATTTGGTACAAACTGATAACAAAACTGCTGAGACCACCCTGGTGTCGACAGCTCGCTCAAAGACCACCTCTGAAATTGAATCTTGGGACCATAGTAAAACGGGCGAACCAATGATTACTGGTGTGCCAGAAGACGGTGAGACTGTTCATGTTCCAGGTATGAAATGTCTGTCAGGTTATTTTTTTTCCCCTAGAATTTTAAAGTCAGTTAGTGATGCAAAGAAAAATACAACGTTAGGAATATTTGGTGTAAAAATCATGTTATTTTTGGTAACTTAATATTCTCAAATTGCTTGAAATTACGTTTTCTGCATGAACATTCCTGGGCAGAGTCCTTGCCGTCAAGAGCCACATTTTGGGAAATGAATGGAAAATGGGAATTCTACCTATACTTTTTTGTGAAATGATCCCAGCAGGCTGATCTGAGCATTGAAAGTGATCGTACATTCAAACTCTTATTCCATTCAATGGAAAAATTTTAGTTTCTGTTTGGAAGGTTTTGCCAAATGAAATACTTAATAAAATGCAAGGTAGAATTGATCTCAGTCCACGTAAGAACACCTAATATATGTTGTGATGCTTTTCGCCGAGCTGGGAATTTGTGTTGCAGATGTTTCGGCCCCTGTCTAGGTGACATCCTCAGTGCTTGGGAGCCACCTGTGAAGTGCTTCTGTGACCTTTCCTCCGGCATTTGTAGTGGTTTGAATCTGCCGCTTCCGGTTGTCAGTTCCAGCTGTCTGCTGCAGTGGTCGGTATATTGGGTCCAGATTGATGTGCTTATTGATTGAATTTGTGGATGAGTGCCATGCCTCTAGGAATTCCCTGGCTGTTCTCTGTTTGGCTTGTCCTATAATAGTAGTGTTGTCCCAGTCGAATTCATGTTGCTTGTCATCTGCGTGTGTGGCTACTAGGGATAGCAGGTCGTGTCATTTCGTGGCTAGTTGGTGTTCATGGATGCGGATCGTTAGCTGTTTGTCCTATGTAGTGTTTTGTGCAGTCCTTGCATGGGATTTTGTACACTACATTGGTTTTGCTCATGCTGGGTATCGGGTCCTTCGTTCTGGTGAGTTGTTGTCTGAGAGTTGCTGTTGGTTTGTGTGTTGTTATGAGTCCCAGTCGTCGCAGTAGTCTGGCTGTCAGTTCGGAAATGCTACTGCTGTATGGTAGTGTGGCTAGTCCTTTGGGTTGTGGCATGTCCTCGTTCCGTTGTCTTTCCCTTAGGCATCTGTTGATGAAATTGCGGGCGTATCTGTTTTTGGCGAATACATTGTATAGGTGTTCTTCTTCCACTTTTTGCAGTTCTGGTATACTGTAGTGTGTTGTGCTCTTTTGAATAGTGTCTTGATGCAACTTCTTTTGTGTGTGTTGGGGTGGTTGCTTTCGTAGTTTAGGACTTGATCTGTGTGTGTGGCTTTCCTGTATACCTTTGTGATGAATTCTCCATTCGGTATTCTCTGTACCATCACGTCTAGGAATGGGAGCTGGTTGTCCTTTTCTTTCTCTCTAGTGAATCGGATTCCTGTGAGTGTGGCATTGATGATCCGGTGTGTGTTCTCTATTTCTGTGTTTTTAATGATTACAAAGGTGTCATCCACATATCTGACCCAGAGTTTGGGTTGAATTTGCGGTAAGATTGTTTGTTCTAACCTTTCATATTTGGTTGTTGAATGTGAAGTGTGTTGTGAGGTACAGGTCCAGTAGTTTGAGTGTGCCATCTTTGTTGATAGGTTCAGCGTCCTGTTGACTGTTCTGTATGTCCAGAATCTGGAAACCTGAAAGCAACAACACCCACAGATTCTATGGACTACTTAAAGTGCACAAACCAAACATCCCACTCAGACCCATAGTACCACTACCAGGGACACCATCACACAAACTGGCTAAAGAGCTACATCAGAAACTGAAACACCTGATCAGCGGATCCAGACACTCTATACAATCAACACAGGAATTCTTGGACATCATCAGAAATATACACATAGACAAGAAAGAAACCATGGTCTCATTCAATGTAACGGCACTGTTCACCTATATCGACAAAACCTTAGCCAGAGAAACAATAGCCACCCTGCTGGACATACAGAACAGACAACAGGATGTTGAACCTATCAACAAAGAAGGTAGATTCAAACTACTGGACCTGTGCCTCACAACACACTTCACATTCAACAACCAAATATAAGAACAAATCAACGGCACACCCATGGGCTCACCCATCTCTGGACTCATAGCAGAAGCGGTAATGCAAAGGTTGGAACAAACAGTCTTACCGCAAATTCAACCCAAACTCTGGGTCAGATATGTGGACGACACCTTTGAAATCATTCAAAACACAGAAATAGAGAACACACACCGGATCATCAACGCCACACTCTCAGGAATCCGATTCACGAGAGAGAAAGAGAAGGACCACCAGCTCCCATTCCTAGACGTGATGGTACAGAGAACACCTAAAGGAGAATTCACCACAAAGGTATACAGGAAAGCTACACACACAGACCAAGTCCTGAACTACGAAAGCAACCACTCCAACACACACAAAAGAAGTTGCAACAAGACACTATTTAAAAGAGCCACAACACACTGCAGTACACCAGAACTGCATAAAGAGGAAGAAGAATACCTATACAATGTATTCGTCAAAAACAGATACCCGCGCAATTTCATCAAAGATGCCTAAGGGAAAGACAACAGAACGAGGACATGCCACAACCTAAAGGACTAGCCACACTACCATACATCAACAGCATTTCCGAACTGACAGACAGACTGCTGCGACCACTAGGACTCATAACAGCACACAAACCAACAGCCACTCTCAGACAACAACTCACCAGGACGAAGGACCCGATACCCAGCGTGAGCAAAACCAATGTAGTGTACAAAATCCCATGCAAGGACTGCACAAAACACTACATAGGACAAACATGAAGACAGCTAACGATCCGCATCCATGAACACCAACTAGCCACGAAACCCCGTGTCTGCGTGGGTTTCCTCCAGGTGCTCTGGTTTCCTCCCACAGTCCAAAGATGTGCGGGTCAGGTGAATTGGCCATGCTAAATTGCCCGTAGTGTTAGGTAAGGGGTAAATGTAGGGGTATGGGTGGGTTGCGCTTCGGCGGGTCAGTGTGGACTTGTTGGGCCGAAGGGCCTTTTTCCACACTGTAAGTAATCTAATCTAATCTAGACACGACCAGCTATCCCTAGTATCCATACACGCAGATGACAAGCAACATGAATTCGACTGGGACAACACTACTATTATAGCACAAACCAAACAGAGAACTGCCAGGGGAGGCATGGCACTCATCCACAGATTCAATCAATAAGCACATCGACCTGGACCCAATATACTGACCACTGCAACGGACAACTGGAACTGACAACCAGAAGCGGCAGATACAAACCACTACAAATGGCGGAGGAAAGATCACAGAAGTGCTTCACAGGAGGCTCCTAAGCACTGAGGATGTCACCGAGTCAAGGACGAAACGTCTGCAACACAAATTCCCAACTCGGCGAACAGAACCACAACAACGCGCACCCGAGCTACAAATCTTCTCACAAACTTTGAACACCTAAAATAGTTTAGGCACGACGTTGATGGAAATTGTACAGAGGCCTTATAAATTAGGTTTAGTGGCATCTGTGCAGTATGAAACTTTTTAAGATTAAATTACTTACAGTATGGAAACAGGCCCTTTGGCCCAACAAGTCCACGCCTATCCTCCAAAGAGCAAACCACCCAGACCCATTCCCTACATTTACCCCCTTCATCTAACACTACGGGCAATTTAGCCTGGCCAATTCACCTGGACTGCACATGTTTGGACTGTGGGAGGAAACTGGAGCACCCAGAGGAAACCCACACAGACACAGGGAGAATGTGCAAACTCCACACAGCCCATGGTGGGAATTGAACCTGGGTCCCTGGCACTGTGGGGCAGCAATGCTAACCACTGAGCCACTGTGCTGCCCTAAGTCCAATCAATATGTTAACTCTGGTTTTCTCTCCAAAGAAGTTGCCATACCTGCTGAGTTTCTTCAGTATTTTCTGTTTTTATTTCCAATCTCTAACATTCACAATAATTTTCTTTTATTAATTAGAGTTGTCTTGTAGGAATAATAGTTTAGCCAAGCTTTTTAGTGGTTTGCATGTGAGGCTTAAATTCGCTTTGAATTGACTCACATTAAGTGATATGAACGCTATTAACTACTGACCAACCAAGAAAGTATCTTAGGTTTCTAAAAGAAAAATCTGGAAATGTTCAAGTAGCATGTGTGGAGAAAATAGTCAGTCAGAATTTGGATAGAAATATAGGAAACTGGTACAAGAGTAGGCCATTTGACCCTTCGAGCCTGCACCACCATTCATTACCACCATGGCTGATCTGGCAATCTCAGTATCTCCCAGTACTCCTTGATCTCTTTAGCTGCAAGGGCTACATCTAGCTCCCTCTTGAATATATCTAACGAGCTGACCCCAACAGCTTCCTGCAAGAGTGAATTCCAGAGGTTCACAACTCTCCGAGTGAAGAAATTCTTCCTCCTCTCAGTCCTGAATGGCTTACCCCTTATTCTTAGACTGTGACTCCTAGTTCTGGACTTGCCCAACATCGGGAACATTCTTCCCACATCTAGCCTGTTCAGTCCCATCAGGAATTTTTATGTTTCTGATATAAGATTCTCCCTTAGGATGGCAGGACATTACAAAGGAACAACATTTAAAATGTAACGAAACAAATTTAAGCTGGGAGGAAAGAGAGAAAAGAAGCAAGTGTGCAGGATTTTTTGGGATAATGTATTATTCCGGGGTGAAGAGGGGTGATTTAGTTCCCTTGTTTTTAGCCTACTCAGTTGACTGCCAACAAACATTTATGTTCTTTTTAGTCTGTGTCTATACCTCTCTCTTTGTTGTGGTGAAAAACAACCACTCTCAGTTAGTGTGATTGATTCAATCAAAGATATTAGTATATGCAAGGGAAAATCTCATCTTGGTTAACCAAAGAACTTCTCAGAAGAATTATCAGAATGTATTTATCATTCTCAAACTCATGCAGGCCCATTTTATCTCAATATTTAGCTTTGGGTTTGTTAGTTTCCATGGTAACTCAAGTTGTCTTGTCTGGATTTTTAATTTCCCTCATCGCCTTCCTTTGTGTTGCAATATGTGTTATTGTATATTGTGACAATTTAGAATCGAATGGGAACTGCAGAACTCATTTTTAGGCATCATGAGCTTTCTTTTTAACCCTACTTATTAATACTAATAACACTATTTCTGGAAGTCCTCTCATTGCTACTTTACTCCCTAATGGAAAAGAGATTACCCAAAGTCTAGTCTGCCTATGTGGCATCAAATACAATATTTTCTTCAGTGAAATAAAGAGAAATTCATAAAGACACAGTATCAAGCACATATGCAGACAGCTACAAACTTAAAAGTGGATAGAGTCCATCAGGAGAGGAAGGTGAAAGGAATACATGGTCTAAACTTTAGCGTATCTTTGAGGTGTAAAATTTTAACTTGGGACCACAGTCACATGATTGGTATCTGGAATCCTCAAGGTTAATTAATATTTCAATTTGTCTTTTGAGTTTTGGGTGTTCTAATGTTTCTTTTAATAGTTCTGACAGTAGAGACTAATCCATGAATGTATCACCTTTGCCTCTTCCTTGATGTTGCCAAATCCTCCCCATCCAATGCTTACCTACCTGGATCTGGGGCTCATTCTCACATTGGTTGCAGTATAGCAGGAGCCTGGAAGAACACAGCAAGCCAGGCAGCATCAGGAGGTGGAGAAGTCAGTGTTTCGAATATAACTCTTCGTCAGGAATGGCGTTGGGGATAGGGGAAGGCTGGGAGCTCCCCCTACCCCGACCCTCGTTCCTGAAGAAGGGTTATACCCGAAACGTCGACTTCTCCATCTCCTAATGCTGCCTTGTTTACTGCGTTCTTCCAGCTTTTGCTTGTCTACATTGGATTCCAGCATTTGCATTTTGTTTTTGTCTCTCACTGGTTGCAGTCCTTGCAGTATTCATTATGGAGTTCTGGCACTGTTGGGGTTCTGAAACTGTTAGCCAGTCAGATTGACCAGAAAGCTCCAGAGGGTGGGACTGATTCCCACTGAGGGATGGAGGTCTGACTCTTCAATATTTGAGCTGGCCTGCAGTGTGTCACGGAACCTACTGACCAATACACAATGTATTACTGGTACATGCTTATTCTAATTGCAATCACCTTATGAAGGAGCGGCACTCTGAAAGATAGTGCTTCCAATTAAACCTGTTGGACTATAACCTGGTGTTGTGTGATTTTTAACATTGTACACTCCAGTCCAACACCAGCATCTCCAAATCATAATTGCAGATCAGTGAACAGGTTCATTGCACCAAGAAATGTGTTATCTTCAGATCTTGCTATTTGTTTTACATCACTCTGCCAATTACTTCACATACGCTTGTCTCTTTCTCAGCCGCCTTGTTCTAACAACCTATTGTATCAGAACATGAATGGCTTGATAAATTCACTGCAGAATGTTAAAATCCAGTAATTAAGATACCATGTACCTGATTGTCAGTTGCTAATACAATGCTCATCGACTCCTTTGGCCCAAAATTGTGGAGTCATTCCTTCATGTGGGAGATTTGGTTTATCTTTCCCTCTTTTTGTGTTTTTCTCTATAACCAATTTAATTCTCATTTCTCCTCCTTCTCAGTCATATAGCTTTTCCCTCTGAATCCTTAATCCTCATTGGTTAAGGAAATTGATTGAATGAGTCCCATATGTCATAAGACCAGAGGACTGTAAGACATAGGAGCAGAAATTAGGCCATTCAGCCCATCAACTTATCATGACTGATATGTTTCTCAACACCATTCTCATGCTTTTTTCCTGTAACCCTTGATCCCCTTGTTACTCAAGAACCTATCCATCTCTGTCTTAAGTATACTCAATGACCTGGCCTCCACAGCCTTCTGTGGCAATGAATTCCATAGATTCACCACTCTCTGGCTGAAGATGTTTCTCCTTATCTCCCTTAGTGCATTGGTATGGAACTGACAATTCTGCTTTTGCAAGCTGTTGGTTCAAACCACCGGGGTGCTCTGACAAATGATCAGTTGTCAGATTTTTTTGATTAGTTATGTTCATCTAACAGCTTTCAAATATTTGTACTCTTACATGAAGGAAATACTTCATAAAGATCTAAAATAAATAATGCACCTCTATTGTTTTCTTTCAGTCATTTTCTTACTTAATCGTTTGTTCTTCTCAAATATATTTTCTTTGACATATGCTCAAAATGTCTGACTAATGATTTCTAAGGAGAGAACTTATATGTCATTAGCAAGATTACAATATTATCGTTCGGCAACTTGCCCCTAAAATCACTCTTCTCCAAAACTGCACTTTCTGCTTGTGCTGTGGCTGGGCACTTGACATTCTACTTGAACTTGCAACTATTTTCTATCTGCTATTAAGAATGAACCATATATGCAAAAGAAAAAGAATCACTGAATAAGATTTTTGATTATCAGCTTCTCTGAAGTTTTGGCAATCTTACAAAACACTTTGCAAAGATGTTAACCCTTTTGTGACCGCTTGGCTGAAGGTTTTTTTTACAGAACCTGGTTGTCCTCCTCAATGAAAAACAAAATATGGGATTGATTCGCAGAAATGGTATTCCAATTTTAAGCATTTGAAATTAAGCAACTATCTTGTAAAGGCATCAATGAACTGAATTCCATTCAGTATATACTATTAAATTTAATAATGGTATATGGCTGTAATTACTCATAATGTGATTTTTCTTCTCTTCATCTGCAAAAAGGAAATATACCCAGCTAAGGAAGTAACCATGATTGTGTGTTCTTTATGCTTTCAGTTCTCATAGCACAGGTTAACCCATGTGAAGAATTCCCCTGCCAAAATGGAGGCAGTTGTTACCCACGAGAAACAAGTTACATTTGTACCTGTTTGCCAGGATTCACTGGGGAGCACTGTGAACTAGGTAAGGGCAGGACACTCCGCAATGTTTCAGTGATATACAATGCTTTCAATTAGTTTTCATTGGAAATGATATATATTCATTATTAGAATGCTAAGATTATAGGAATTTTATGTTTTAATCAGAGGTGATACCCACAAGTAATGCAGCAATCCAATTCTGTTTCCATCATGACACGGAAATTGCATTTCATGCACACTGTGTTAGTGTAGTCTGAAGTACACTCTCGTTACTAGTATTACCCGGTCTGATGCAGATATAAAATAGAAGTCACAAACCTTGACTGTGGGAAACAATTCAATATACTGTATCAGAGAAAAAAACAGATCTGCTCCAAGCATATCAAATCTTTTGTTCATAAATTCAGAATTCAGTCTCCCAACTAGTAATCTCATCTCACTGACATAGCAACAATCTTCACAAATGCACTCCATGTATTTCAGCTAGATGTTTATACACAAATTCTGGTGAATCACTGATGGATGAGGGTAAGGTATCAGCCTGTGCTAAATTCTATAAGCTTTCCACTAACTGCGATCAATAAAAGCCATGTCAGTCATTGAGTAAGTCCTTCCACATATTCAGATGACACATCAGTGACCCCGTGATTCCAGATCTCACCTTTTCCATCTTTTTGCCATAACGGGGCAGGATACAGGAATGACAGGGCATTTCTGATGTCTCCAGGCATGGAAGAAACTATTTAAGAAAGTCCACAGGGAATAAAGTGCATCTTTACTCACCCACGCACTTTAGCCAGCCTCTTATACTTCTTCAGAGACAACAAATGGTGGCAAGAACAGGAAGGCAGATTACTACCTAAATGGAATCAGTTTAGGTAAAGGGGCAGTACAGAGAGATCTGGGTGTTCTTGTACACCAGTCAATGAAGGTAAGCATGCAGGTACAGCAGGTAGTGAAGAAGACTAATAGCATGCTGGCCTTCATAACAAGAGGGATTGAGTATAGAAGCAAAGAGGTTCTTCTGCAGCTGTACAGGGCCCTGGTGAGACCACACCTGGAGTACTGTGTGCAGTTCTGGTCTCCAAATTTGAGGACAGACATTCTGGCTATTGAGGGAGTGCAGCATAGGTTCACGAGGTAATTCCTGGAATGGCGGGATTACCTTACACTGAAAGACTGGAGTGACTGGGCTTGTATACCCTTGAGTTTAGAAGACTGAGAGGGGATCTGATTGAGACATATAAGATTATTAAAGGATTGGACACTCTGGAGGCAGGAAACATGTTTCCACTGATGGGTGAGTGCCGAACCAGAGGACACAGCTTAAAACTACGGTGTAGACCGTTTAGGACAGAGATGAGGAGAAACTTCTTCACCCAGAGAGTGGTGGCTGTGTGGAGTGCTCTGCCCCAGAGGGCAGTGGAGACCCAGTCTCTGGATTCATTTAAGAAAGAGTTGGATAGAGCTCTCAAGGATTGTGGAATCAAGGGTTATGGAGATAAGGCAGGAACAGGATACTGATTAAGGATGATCAGCCATGATCATATTGAATTGTGGTGCAGGCTCGACGGGCAGAATGGCCTACTCCTGCACCTATTGTTTATTATCTATAAATCTCCTTGTTGTAGTAAATGAAAACTGAAGCCCAAAACCGTTTAGTCTTTCAGAATGAATTTAATACTGAGAGTCCAATTGAATTTCATCATAGAATCATAGAATTACTCATAATTAGGCAGAGGAATTGATTACCTTTAGGTGAGCTTCTTGTGATTTGCTGAAGAAAGAGGCAGCTTGTCTGGAGCAAACATAAAGAACAGGCTGCATGCTTTTCATTCAGAGGTGTACTAGTGCCATCCTCTGGTAAGATTAAGAATAGCATATTTAAGTTACTACCACTGGAGGAAGTAATGCATTAGAGAATATTAAAGCAGATTTAATAGGGCAGAGAACATTCCCATATTGCCATATCAAAGATTTGATATATGTAAAACAATTGATACATTTTGGATGCTTTTTGACATTAGTTCATTTTATAAGGATTGGGAATACAAATTTAAGGTTATGTGTGTGAGATGAAGGGGGAGGGCAGTCAGGAAGAGCATTTTTCATGTAGTAAGTGGCAATGACCTGGAACTCATTGCCTATGAGGGTGGTAGAAGTGGGAATGATGGATGACTTTCAAAGGAAATGGGCTGGACAATGGAGAGTACTGAAACTCTCGGGCTAAAGGATTCAGAGTGGAATGGACTGAGTGAGAAAGATTAGATTCCACTGATCCTGAATGATCTCTCTCTGTGCCATAGTGATTCTAAGACTCTTTATCATAGATTTTCATTCAGGAGGTTGGGAGGTCAAGTCAGAAGCATTCCCAAATCAGGAGATCTGTCAACTTAAAGGGTGCATAGCCACCACATTCTCATTTAAGGAAGATGGTGAGGCCAGCAGGTGGAATGTCTACCACTTTTTACTGGAACATTAACCCAGATTTAGATTAGAATAGATTAAATTAGATTCCCTACAGTGTGGAAACAGGCCCTTCAGCCCAACAAGTCCACACAGACCCTCCGAAGAGTAACCCACCCAGACACATTTCCCTCTGACTAATGCACCTAACACTATGGTCAATTTAGCATGGCCAATTCAACTGGACTGCACATCTTTGGACTGTGGGAAGAAACCGGAGCACCCGGAGGAAACCCATGCAGACACGGGGAGAATGTGCAAACTCCATACAGACAGTCAGCCAAGGCTGGGTCAAACCTGGGTCCCTGACGCTGTTGAGACAGCAGTGCTAACCACTGCTTTAATGATCAACGTCAGGCCCTCACACCCTCACCTCCATCCACTCTACACATGCCCCTTATTTGCCATGCTATCCAATGCTAGATGGGATAGTCATTATGTGCCTAAGACATCCATTTAATACTGACCCTTTAACGACATTTTACAATCTTTTTATCTGCAAAATATCCACTTGAAGCCTTGGTTACCTTGAAGGATTGTTTCTGGTCGTTTGTATTTAATTACTTATTGTATTTGCTTTGAGTTTCAGATTTGCCCCAAGTACATCTGACAGCTCAAGCTTTTTCATGTTTAAGTTGTGGCAGTATTTTTTGAAATATTTTAAGTGCCATTGTTTTTGTCGATAAAGACACAGTAAGAGCCAGTAAAGTTTTAAGCAGTAATGCCATCCTGATTAATTAAGGATGCTTTCAGCTTTTAGGGAATTGATGTAAACTTTCAAAGAAGCCACTTCCTGGTTCAGCTCTTTGAACATGCCAATTCACATGGTCCAGTTTGCTGGCTGTTTTAGTTCTGATGCACACAAGATACAGCAATAATGAAAGCAATTCTTGGTTTAATTAATCACTAAATCTCATCTTATATCTCACACAGATATAGATGAATGTCAATCCAATCCTTGCCGTAATGGAGCCACATGTATTGACGGTGCCAACTGCTTCAGTTGTATCTGCTTACCAAGCTATGGTGGTGCTTTGTGTGAACAAGGTAAGCCTAAAGATGTATTAATTATGAAAGCTCATTGTTTGAAGTGTTGAAATGAACAATTCATCACATATTTCAAGTAAACCCATTATCCCTTTACCATAATGGGATAATGATGATTATGGGCATGCAGCAAACAACTTTTAAATAGCAATTTATTCTTCATGTTTTTGACACAAATTGCAACATCTTGCTTAAGCATTTGGTAAACTGGCAAAAGCCGGATGCTTTGCAATGAAGAATATAGTGACTCAGTGGTTAGCACTGCTGCCTCACAGCACCAAGTATTGTGTTCGATTCCAGCCTTGGATGACTGTCTGTGTGGAGTTTGCACATTCTCCCTGTGTCTGCATGGGTTTCCTCCTACTGTTCAAAGATGTGTAGCCTTGGTGGATTGGCCATGGGAAATAAGGGTTACAGGGATACCACAGAAGGGTGGGTTTAGGTGAGATGCTCTTCGGAGGATGGGTGTGGACTTGAGCTGAATGACTTGCTTCTGCATGACAGGGATTGTATGAATATAAGAATATGCCACTTTAAAGCCTATGGTAGGTAGACATTCTGAAATCAACATCGTAATTGTCTGTTACATAGAACCTGATTTCTGACCCTTCAAGTTTCTAATTTGTTCATGGGATGTGGATTCACTGGAAAAGCTAACATTCATTGGCAATGTTGTGCTAAGCTACCTTATTAACAAGTGCAGTCAGTAGCAGGTAGCTACATCCACCCATCATGCTGTTAGGAAGAGAGTTGCAGGCATTTGACCCACCAAGAGTAACAAAATGACAATGTAGTTCCCAGTCAGGATGACATGTGGCTTGGAGGGAAACTTGCAGGTAGTGTACTCCCATATATCTGTTTCCTAGTCCCTGTAGATGGTGAGGGTTGTAGAATTGGATGGCGTTTTCAAAGAAGTCTCGATGAGTTGCTACAGTGCACTGTTTCGATTGTGTCTACTGTTGCCTCTGGTGCTCAGTGTTGTTGGGAGAAATGTTGAACGTTGCTGCTTTGTTTTAGATGGTGTCAGACTACTTGAGTTTTGTCAGAGCTACACATTCCAAGCAATGTTTTTTTATTTTCTAATGGGAAGTGGACATCGCTGGCTGGCCAGCATTCATTGCCCACCCCAGATGCCTTTGAGAAGATAGTGGTGAGCTGCCTTCTTTAACTGCTTCAGTCCATGTGATGTAGGTGGACTCACCATGCCATTAGGGAGGGAAAATGGGCAGTATTCCATTAGACTAACCCTTGACTTGTGCCTTGTAGATGAGGACAGAATGCCTAGCCTCTGGCTGCTCTTGTAGACACTGTATGTATATGAATGTTATACTGCAAAAGCACAGCAGGTCAGACAGCATCTGAGGAGCAGGAGGATTGACATTTCAGGCAAAAATACTTCATCAGGAAACTCCTGCTCCTCGGATGCTGCCTGACCTGCTGTGCTTTTCCAGCACCACATTCTTGACCCTGATCTCCAGCATCTGCAGTCATCACTTTCTTCCACAGTATGTATCTGGGTAGTCCAGTTCAATTTCTGGTCAATGTTAACCTCCAAGATGTAGATGGGGGGATTTAGTGATGGTAATATTACTGAATATCAATGGGGTGATGGTTAGATTATTTCTTTTCAATAGTCATTGCTGAGCACTTGTAGCATGAATATTACTTGCCACTTCGCAACCCAAGTCCTGATGACCAGATCTTGCTGCATATGGACAAGGATTACCTGAGGAACTGTAAAAGATACTGAACATCATGCAATCATTAGAAAACATCCCCAATTCTGATGAAGAAGAGGACATTGATGAAGCAGTTAAAGATATTTGAGTCAAGGTCATTCCCCTGATGTCCTGAAGCTGAAATGATTGACTTCCGACAATTACAACCATTTTCCTTTGTGATAGGTATTGATTTTAAACATTGCAAAGTTTTTGCCCTGATTCTCATTGACTCCAGTTTGGTCAGAGCTCTTTGATGTCACACTTGATCCAATGCTGCCTTGATATCACTCTTGCCTCACCTCTTGAGTTCAGCTCAGTCTGAGAGTCAGTGAGCTGATTAATCAACTCAAGCAAGTGCTGTTTGATTGTACAGCCCGCACTTCCGTCTGTTTCTTTGCTTATGATCTCGAGTCCACTGTTTGGTCAGGGTGTGGACAGGTGGCAATGCTTTAGCAGCTTGATTAGAGGTAGAGTTAGTTCTGAAGCACAAGTTTTTAGTACATTGCCAGATTGTTGTCAGTGCCCATAGATGTTCCAATCTCCAGTGCCTTCAGCCATTTCCTGATAATTTGTGAATGAAATTGGTTGAAGACCGGCATCTGTGAGGCTGAGGTGAATCATCCACTCAACACTTCTGGCTGAAGAAGAATGCAAATATTTCACCCTCATCACTTGCAGTTGCATACTAGACTTCCTCATCATTGAGGGTGGAGCGAATGCTGGAGCTTCCATCTCCTGTTAGTTGATTAATTGTCTACTACCATTCATGATTAAATATGGTCAAACTGCAAAGTTTAGAATTGATCGATTGGCCTTGGGCTTGCTTAGCTCTGTCTGTCACTTGCTGCTTATGTTTGGCATGCAGATAGTCCTGTGTAGTGGCTTCCAAAGGTTGACACCTCAGTTTTAGATATACCTTCTGCTTTTGGCATGCCCTCCTGCACTCTTTCTGATTGGGTTTAGAAGCATGGCAATTATAATGCCACACCCCCTATTTTATATTGGAGTCATAGAGTCATGCAGCACAGAATCAGACCTTTGAGTCCAAACATGCCCAACCTAACTCCAAACTAAACTAGTCCCAACTGACTGCTCCTGGTCTGTATCTCTCCAATCCCCTTTCCTATTCATGTCCTTATTCAAATGTCTTTTAAACGTTGTAATTGTGCCTACATCCACCACTTCCTCAGGAAATTCACTCCACTTGCGAACCACCCTATGTATAAAATATATGTCCCTCATGTCCTTTTATAAACCTCTCTCTTTTCACCTTAAAAATGTGCGCCCCTATCCTCGGGAAAAGACACTTACCATTAACCCTATCTATACCCCTCATGATTTTATAAAAATTTATAAGAGTCATAGAGATGTACAGCATAAAAACAAACCCTTCCGTCCAACCCGTCCATGCTGACCAGATATCCCAACCCAATCTAGTCCCACCTGCCAGCACCCAGCCCATATCCCTCCAAACCCTTCCTATTCATACACCCATCTAAATGCCTCTTAAATGTTGCAATTGTACCAGCCTCCACCACTTTCTCTGGCAGCTAATACCATACATGTTGCGTGAAAAAGTTGCCCCATAGGTCTCTTTTATATCTTTCCCCTCTCACCCTAAACCTATGCCCTCTAGTTCTGGACTCCCCGACCCCAGGGAAAATGCTTTGCCTATTTACCCAATCATAATTTTGTAAACCTCTATAAGGTCACCCTTCACCCTCTGACGCTCCGGGTAAACAGCCCCAGCCTGTTCAGCCTCTCCCTATAGCTCAAATCCTCCAACCCTGGCAACATCCTTGGAAATCTTTTCTGAACCCTTTCAAGTTTCACAATATCTTTCTGATAGGAAGGAGACCAGAATTGCATACAATATTCCAACAGTGGCCTAACCAATGTCCTGTACAGCCGCAACATGACCTCCCAACTCCTGTACTCAATACTCTGACCAAGGAAAGAAAGCATACCAAACGCCTTCTTCACTATCCTATTCACCTGCAACTCCACTTTCAAGGAGCTATGAACCTGCACTCCAAGGTCTCTTTGTTCAGCAACATTCCCTAGGACATTAAGTGTATAAATCCCAATAAGATTTGCTTTCCCAAAATGCAGCATCTCTCATTTATCTGAATTAAACTCCATCTGCCACTTCTCAGCCCATTGGCCCATCTGGTCAAGATCCTGTTGTAATCTGAGGTAATCCTCTTCGCTGTCTACTACACCTCCAATAAGATGGTGTAATCTGCAAACTTACTAATTGTACCTCTTATGCTCGCAACCAACTCATTTATGTAAATGACAAAATGTAGTGGACCCAGCACCCAGCACCGATAATTGTGGCACTCCACTGATCACAGACCTACAGTCTGAAAAACAAACCTGCACCACCACCACCCTCAGTCTTCTACCTTTGAGCCAGTTCTGTATCCAAATGGCTAGTTCTCCCTGTATTCCATGAGACCTAACTTTGCTGATCAGTCTCCCATGGGGAACCTTGTCAAATGCCTTACCGAAGTCCACATGGATCACATCTACCGCTCTGTCCTCATCAATGTTCTTTGTTACTTCTTCAAAAAGCTCAATTAAGACATGATTTTCCACGCATAAAGCCATGTTAACTTTCCCTAATCAGTCCTTGCCTTTCCAAATACAGGTCCTGTCCCTCAGGATTCCCTCCAACAGCACTGGGCAGCATGGTGGTACAGTGGTTAGCACTGCTGCCTCGTAGTGCAAGAAACCCAGGCTCAATTCCCGCCTCAGGTGATTGACTATGTGAAGTTTGTACATTCTTCCCGTGTCTGTGTGGGTTTCCTCCGGGTGCTCTGGTTTCCTCCCACAGTCCAAAAATGTGCAGGTTAGGTGAATTGGTCATGCTAAATTGCCCATAGTTTTAGGTGAAAGGGTAAACGTAGGGGAATGGGTCTGGGTGGGTTGCGCTTCCGGCATCTCACTTGTGACTATCGATGATACAAATATCTCAGCAAGAGGCCCAGCAATCACTTCTCTAGCTTCCCACAGAGTTCTAGGGTACACCTGATCAGGTCCTGGGGATTTATCCACCTTTAGCCATTTCAAGGCATCCAGCACTTCCCCCTCTTTAATCTGGACATTTTGCAAGATGTCACCATCTATCTCCCTACAGTCTACATCTTCCATATCCTTTTCCACAGTAAATACTGATGCAAAATATTCATTTAGTATCTCCCCCATTTTCTGCAGCTCCGCACAAAGGCTGCCTTGCTGATCTTTGAGGGGCCCCATTCTCTCCCTAGTTACCCTTTTGTCCTTGACCTTTGAGCTTCCTATGCTCCAGCGAAAGAAATCCCAGCCTTTCTTTATAGCTTAAACCTTCCTTTGGCAGCATTTTGTCAGAGATATCTATTCACCAAGACGTAGTAACTTGTCACAAAGCATTTGTTAATTAGTGACTGAGACAATTTGGGTTCCAAGATTTTTATCCAAATTCTTGAATGGTATTCCATGATTAGAACTGTTGGCTTTGGATTACTGAAATGGTTTAACAAATCATGCAGTCATATTGGAATGGCCATAACCACTGACCTTGATTAAAACATGCATAGCCTGTCAATTAATTAAAAACAAATTGCATCATTGTTTGTTGGAGCTTACCGCTTGCAAGTTGACTACTTTAGGTGCACCAAAAATGCAAGTTGTTGTTGTTGTTAATAATCTGTTCCAGCTGTGATATGCCCCCAGAATCAAATCATCTGCTGACACTCACTGTCTGGGCTTAGATTAGAAGAATGTTTTCTTAGATGAGGACTTTAATGAGTACTTGTAAAATCTGAGGGAAAGATACACTTAATAAATTACTTTCAAGACCAGGACATTTTATATTTGAATCTAATGTTCCTACAATGTTAACTGAGATCTGAACACTATTCTAAAGTCAGTTCCTCAGCACATTTACAGCTGTACTTTTCAACAATCTGTTAACTGAACCAGTGCCAAATTTGCACTGTCTTCGATTTCAATTTGCAAATAGGATGTGATCATGTGGCAATGAAGAGTAATTTCTTGTGCACAAAACTCACATGATCTGTAAAAAAATTATGGATTTAGACATAAAGAAATAAGAAATGAGCCAAATTATCCCACAGACAGCAAACAATACAATTCATTTCAGTGAGGGTGAATGTGCAGCCAACCAGCATATTTGCTGATTACATATAACAGACAGGAATTGTGTTTGATTCTTTTTTTAAAAAGAAAGAATAACGTAAGCCTCCAGATTATTAACTTCTAAATCTTTGAGTTCAGAATATCTGTTCGCTTTCCATTCATTATCACGCATTTTTAAAAAATCCATGCATTATAAGGGTTAAATATTCTGTTAATCTGGTGAAGTCATAATTACAAATAATACATCAGGATTTCCATCCTTGCATAGACAGTCTCTGGGAGGGGAGACAAGTCTCGTTAGGGAAGAATCCTATCACACATTGCACAAATGTGCTTCTTAGCCAAGGAGTGACAGTAGTAGTAACTATGGACATGACTGCAAAACAAAATAATATCTAAACGTCTGTATACTGTCTGATGATCTGTAGTCCCTGATTAACTTTTTTCTAAAGCTGCTTCTCACCTGAGAAGTATCTGTTTCTTCAGCAGCAATTTGGGTATGAAATTGTAAGTTATATTTATTGCCAGCAGTCTTTGGGATATAAAGCAGCTCAGACTTCAGATCCAGCAGAACTCTCTGGGCAAAGCATTTCATGCCAGATTTCCACCACACCAGACAAAAATGTATTTCAAAGCACAGACATAGCTGTCTGGTGTGAGGATACGACCACAGGAGTGGAAGTCATCACAAAATACTACTGAATCCATGTCTCAGTGCCACATAAGTTTGTGATAAATGACCTTTGGGGGTAATGGTTCAGGGAAAATTTAGGTTTCCAAATCTGAATTGAGTCTGTAGATGCTTATCCAGGAAATGCATGCTGAATCAGTTAGTCACATGTAAGTCAGAATTGTAGGAGTTGCTTAAAATATGTAGAAGTCCTTTTATGGCAGTGCTGTGCAAAGGCAATAGTCCAATATGCTGGTTCACTTTTCTTAAAGGAGAGGATTACGGTAAGTTAACATTATATTGAGCTCTCAACTTAGTTCATATCCATTAATATTTTAGGCAGTTTTCTTGGTATAATCATTGCTCCTTTGCTTCACAATAAGCTGTTGATATGCTGATGATCTCTCCTCAATTCCTGCCCTCTTATTTCTCGACTACATACGCCATTTTGGTGATACTGTTGGATGGAATTAGCATTCACACATATGCTGATGATAACTAGCTCCACCTCCCCACATTGCTTGGCTGTTGCTAAATTATCAAACTGCTTAACTAGCATTCAGTTCTGAATGAGCAGAGTTTTCCTCAAATGAAATATTGGGGTACATGTACCCATTGTTTTGAGTATCTGTTCAAAATCCATTCCCTGTCTAGCAGCCTGTACCTCTTGCCTGGCAACCTTAAGCCTTGGTGTCACATTTGATCCTGAGATCTTATAATCATTCTATGTTAAAAACCTCCTTTTACACCTTATAACAATGCTCCACTTAATCCCAGTCTCAGCTCATTTGTTAATGAGAACATCCGTATATCTTTGTTACATCTAGATGTGACGGTTCCAAAGCACTGTGCTGATCTTCCTTTTCTACCCTTCATTCTACCCTTTGTAAATGTGATGTTAGGAATGACTAACTTTGCTGTCCGTGTCCTAATTGCCAGTTAGGACAGAGGCAGCAATGAGCTTGCTAACCTTCACTGGCCTTTTGTTAAGCAGTATCTTGATTTTAATGCTCTCGTCCATGTCTTCAAATTCCTTGCTTCTCCCTTACTCGGAAATCTCCAATCCCACAATTCTTGGAGATGGCTGACCTCCCCTATTTCTCAATGTATTGCTGATCATGTTTACTCTGCCATGGATGGTTGTGTCTTCAGTTGCCTAGGCCTCAAGCCCTGAAATTCCTTCTCCACACCTCTTTACCTCAACCACATTTTTCTCCTGTAGGATACCTTTCCAAACCTACCTCATTTTTGGTCATCTAATATCATTTAAAGTGGCTTACTGTCAGATCTGCTATTACATATTGCTTCTGTGAAGCAACTTGGGATATTTCATGACATTTATGATGCTGTATAGGTCTAAGTTGTTGTTATTGGTGTTTGTCCTACCTGAGTAGAAATGGTATGCCATTATCAATATGACCTGCCATATTATTTCACCATGTTAACTGCTCTAGAATATTTAGAACATTTTTTCATTTCCTTCTTTAGCCTCTTCCTTTTCATTAAAATTCAAATGAAAGAAATCTGTATTTAAATTTAACTTAGCATCTCAACTTATCCATCTACTTTGCTTTTGAATTTGCTCTCTCCATTGGTTTATATAATGATCATAATCTTTCACAATAAAATAAATTGTCCTGTGAAGGCACTGCACTAGTAGTAGCATGGCTCAAATCCATCTTGTGGAGAAAGGGAATGGGAAAAGCACATGAAAGATGGGATAACCCTTTGGCCAATTAGGAAAACATGATTAATTGAGTGTGACCCAATGACTGAATCAACAGACTGTGAAATTTGTTACAATATAGTATAATCTTTACTCCACAGCAAATGCAGTTATAATATATTTTCCTTCATGAGTAAGAAACTAGTATTGGCTCAGCGTGTATCTTGGCTGATGCTGGGGTGCACTACTCCCCTATGACTCTATGACCAGGAATTCTGTAAGATGACTTGCCAATGCCCGGGTGGGGTCCTTTCTCTGTATGTAGCCTCTGGGTCTGTTCTGATAGTCAACATACTGGAGTTCCACCTCAAATATAAAGACATTATAAGTGCCACATTCTGTGTATGTGACAATACAGGATTCAAAGAAAAATCCAATAATTTATCTCATCTGTTTTAATTTGCTACTAATAATGCTTCATCATTCATTATCAACCAACTGTACAGTCCTACACCTTTTAAGGAATAGCACCTGCTATGTGGAACACAAATCGAAATAGCTGGGAAAACTTAGCAAGTCTGCCAGCATCTGTGCAGAGAAAGCAGAGTTAATGTTTCAAGTCAAGTGAACCTTCTTCAGAACTGATCGTAGCTAGGAAAAGATTGGTATATATGCTGAATATGGGTTGGGGGAGTGGGGAGAAGTAAACGATAGGTAGAGATGGAGCTCAGAGAGAGAGAGAGAACTGAGCAGACAGAAAAATGAATAAAGGTCAGCCTGGGAGAGTCAATAGTTGCTAATGGCTGACAACATGTTGTTTGTGGTGGCAGCCCATGTGATGACAAGGCCTGGTGTGTGGGGTTGATTAGATTACTAGATTACTTATAGTGTGGAAACAGGCCCTTCGGCCCAACAAGTCCACACCGACCCGCCGAAGCGACAACCCACCCATACCCCTACATATACCCCTTACCTAACACTACGGGCAACTTAGCATGGCCAATTCACCTGACCCGCACATCTTTGGACTGTGGGAGGAAACCGGAGCACCCGGAGGAAACCCACGCAGACACTGGGAGAACGTGCAAACTCCACACAGTCAGTCGCCTGAGGCGGGAATTGAACCCAGGTCCCTGGCGCTGTGAGGCGCTGTGAGGCAGCAGTGCTAACCACTGTGCCACCGTGCCACCCTTGGCGGAAGGACATGGGCAAAATTGCTTAGGCCCTAAAATTATTGAACTCAATATTGAGTGCTGAAGGATGCATAGTGGTCAATATGAGATGCTGATCTTCCAGCTCTATGTAGATGTTATATCTACTTAGAAATAAACTGCAAAATTGTAAAATTGACTGAAATGAGAGAGTGCAGTTGCTTCTTTACCATCATTGATTAATCCACTTTCAGGCATCTATAATATTGCAGCAACCTAGTAGCTTGAGGGAAATGGTACGTTTATGCCTTTTTTCAGAGTTAAGCTCTGAGGACTAGATCATTTTGTATGCTGTGCTTTAAAGGGGCTTTTTATTCACCATCAATATATTCCCACCTACAAATCATTTTTTCGAAGAGTTGTCGTAAGTAATGGATAAGTTTTTAAAATAATTGTCCATTTCAACTATCATAATGAGTTTCCTGCCTGATTTGATTGGGCCCACATGGTCTGTCAGTCCATCTTAGATTGGGTGGTGGCCTTGGTGACCTTCAGGCACTGCTCCATTACCTAAACAAGCCTGTGTGTGTGAGACAGTGCTGACCAAATGTTATTAATGTTCACAGAGCACCCAATCACTAACTTGCATTAACATTACTGTTACATGCTGAGGACCCACAGCCAACAAACTGACATCATGATTAATCAAAGATTTTCTCACAGCTCACTTTCTTCAAACAAAAGCTTTTTCTATTATTCTGATGCATAATTAATAGATTCCTTTACTTTTTTCTGATAGTGAATGGAACCAATTGAGTAAAAGCAAAGTTTGCATTGTGATTTTGTATTTCTTTCACTTTGCAATGAAAGAAGATTTTCAAATGCCATTGAAAAGTCTGTGTTATAAAATCAGATATCTGTTTAATCTTTGAGGACAGTCTGCCTGTTTAAGTACACAGTTAATTTTTAAAAGCTGTATAAAACCAACTTGGAGGATCTGACCAAATCAGCTCTAATGAATTAATACGCTGCTACTTTTTGATCAATGAGAGAGAGAGTTACATCAGTCAGTTTTAAATTTAAAAATGAAGAGTTAAGTAATGAGGGTTATTCCAATTTCATCATACAAAACTTGATTCATCAACCATTTTTCTTGAAATCTTTGGAAACATACGTATGTACTTGATCTGTGCAACAGACTCCCTTGGGAAATAGTGCCAGTATTCAGTATTGATTCATTCAAATGAAAATAAGGTTTTTTTTTAAAGTCATACTTAAAGATGGAATGTATGAGTAATTTGAGACATCTGGTGAATGTAACTTACTTGGTCAGAAAAAGATTACTTAGGACCAATGATTGTGAAAACTCCATACCATCAGGATTTCCTCATGTCATTTTTGTAACTGTCTTGGGGTATTTGACAGAAATTAATTGCAGAGATTAATCAACAACTCCATTATTATTGTAGAATCAAAGTACCCAAACAGTATGTGTAAAGTGGATGGCGTTTGGACTTTTTGACAAGTGGTTTTTGGTGTTGCTAAACCTCAATCCAAGCAAGTGTGTTGATAGAATGATAGACATGCATGTTGCAGCAATTAGGCCAGAGATGGGGATTGCCATGACTTTATGTAAGGGATTCCAGAATTGTGACCTAGCAACAATGTAGGAATTTTGTGTGATTTGGAGGGTACCTGAAGATTCTTGCATTCCTATGGCATTGGTTCTCCTGCTGGCCACAGCATTAAGAGGTACTGCCTAAGAAACCTCAAAGTGCTAATGCAACACAGGCTGCGCGCTTTGCACACTGCAACTGCTATGTGTTTGTAGGGGAGAGGTGGACATTGAATTTAGTGGCAGGAATACTGATCGCATGAATTACTTTGACATGTTATATGCTCACATGTCTCTACTTAGCAGATAGAGAAGATTTTTTTTAAAGTATTCAACATCTTTGCCATTTGCAAAAGATTTGCAATGTGAGAAAAAGTTTTTCACTCAACGAGTAGCTGGAGTGTGGAAAGCACCGTCTAGAAGTGTATTGGAGGAGGCACGTTCAATGAAGGTATTCCGGAGGGTATTTGCTGACTATTTAAATGGAAGCAATGTGCAAGGTTGCTGGGAAAAGGCAATAGAATGGCACTGAGTCATGATGGCCATTTGGCAAGCTGGTGCAGAAATAATGAACTGAATGGTCTCCCTCTGTACTGCAACAATTCTGTGACCTTCAGGAAAAGAAGAGCGAAGACTAACATAAAAAATATAGAACATAGAACATAGAACATAGAAAGATACAGCGCAGTACAGGCCCTTCGGCCCTCGATGTTGCGCCGACCGAATCCTACCTAACCTACACTAGCCCAATAACTTCCAAATGCCTATCCAATGCCCGCTTAAATGACCATAAAGAAGGAGAGTTCACCACTGCTACTGGCAGGGCATTCCATGAACTCACAACCCGCTGTGTAAAGAATCTACCCCTAACATCTGTCCTATACCTACCACCCCTTAATTTAAAGCTGTGTCCCCTAGTAACACCTGACTCCATTAGCGGTAAAAGGTTCTCACTGTCAACCCAATCTAAACCCCTAATCATCTTATACACCTCTATCAAATCTCCCCTAAACCTTCTCTTCTCCAATGAGAACAGCCCCAAGTGCCTCAGCCTTTCCTCATAAGATTTTCCTACCATTCCAGGCAACATCCTGGTAAACCTCCTCTGCACTCGTTCCAATGCCTCCACATCCTTCCTATAGTATGGCGACCAAAACTGCACACAATACTCCAGATGAGGCCGCACCAGAGTCTTATACAGTTGCAACATGACCTCAGGACTCCGGAACTCAATTCCTCTACCAGTAAAGCCCAGTACACCATATGCCTTCCTCACAGCACTATTTACCTGGGTGGCAACTTTCAGAGATCTGTGTACATGGACACCAAGATCCCTCTGCTCATCCACACTACCAAGTAGCCTACCATTAGCCCAGTAATCCATCATCTTGTTACTCCTACCAAAGTGAATCACATCACACTTAGCTACATTGAATTCCATTTGCCACATTTCTGCCCAGCTCTGCAACTTATCTATATCCTGCTGTAACCTACCACTTCCTTCCTCACTATCCACAACTCCACCGACTTTTGTGTCATCCGCAAACTTGCTTACCCAGCTTTCAAGCCCTTCCTCTAGATCATTTATAAAGATAACAAAAAGCAATGGTCCCAAAACAGATCCTTGTGGTACACCGCTAGTAACTGCACTCCAAGATGAACATAGTCCATCAACTACTACCCTCTGTCTCCTTCCAGCCAGCCAATTCCTAATCCAAACCTCTAATGTATCCTCAATGCCATACCTCCGTAGTTTAAGCATTAGCCTACCATGGGGAACCTTATCGAACGCCTTACTAAAATCCATATACACAACATCTACTGCTTTACCCTCGTCCACTTCCTTAGTCACCTTCTCAAAGAAATCAATAAGGTTTGTGAGGCACGACCTGCCCTTCACAAAACCATGCTGGCTATCCTTGATCACGTTATTCCTATCCAGATGTTCATAAATCTTATCCCTTACCATTCTCTCTAAGACTTTGCCCACCACTGAAGTCAGACTCACTGGCCTATAGTTACTAGGGCTATCCCTACTCCCTTTCTTGAACAAGGGGACCACATTCGCTATCCTCCAGTCCTCTGGTACTATTCCCGTTGACAATGACGACATAAAAATCCAGGCCAATGGCTCTGCTATCTCCTCCCTAGCTTCCCATAGGATCCTAGGGTAAATGCCATCAGGCCCAGGAGACTTATCTATTTTCATCCTTTCCAATATTCCCAGAACCTCTTCCCTGCATATTTCCAGGCCATCCATTCTAATCATTTGTGACTCCATATTCACATCAGCAACAGTGTCCTGTTCCTGAGTGAATACTGATGAAAAGTATTGATTTAGTGTCTCTCTAATCTCCTTCGCCTCCACACACAACTTCCCACTACTATCCTTGACTGGACCGATACCTACCCTAGTCATCCTTTTATTCCTGACATACCTATAGAAAGCCTTTGGGTTTTCCCTAATCCTACCAGCTAAAGACTTTTCATGTCCCCTTCTCGCTTCTCTTAGCTCTCTCTTTAGATCCTTCCTGGCTACCTTATAACTCTCTATCGCCCCAACTGAACCTTCACGCCTCATCTTTACATATGCCGCCTTCTTCCCTTTCACAAGGGATTCCAATTCCTTACTAAACCACGGCTGCCTCACAAGGCCCTTTACACCATGCCTGACTGGTACATACTTATCGAGGACACGTAGTAGCTGCTCCTTGAACAATCCCCACATCTCATTAGTGTTCTTCTCTTGAAGCCTGTTTTTCCAATCCACACATCCTAAGTCATGCCTCACTGCATCATAATTTCCCTGCCCCCAGCTATAACTCTTCCCCTGCGGCGCACACTTATCCCTCTCCATCACTAAAGTAAAAGTCACCGAGTTGTGGTCACTGTCCCCGAAGTGCTCACCTATCTCCAAGTCTAACACCTGGCCTGGTTCATTACCTAGAACCAAATCCAGTATAGCCTCACCTCTTGTTGGCCTGTCGACATATTGTGTCAGGAAACCCTCCTGCACACATTGGATAAACACCGACCCATCTAATGAACTCGAGCTATAGCTCTCCCAGTCAATATCTGGGAAGTTAAAGTCCCCCATAACAACCACCCTGCTACCTTCACTCTTTTCCTGAATCATCCTCGCAATATTATCCTCTACTTCTCTAGGACTATTAGGAGGCCTGTAGAAAACACCTAACAGGGTGACCTCACCTTTCCTATTTCTAACCTCAGCCCAAACTACCTCAGATGGCAAGTCCTCTTCCATCGTCCATTCCACTGCTGTAATACTATCTTTGACAAGTAATGCCACACCTCCCCCTTTTTTACCCCCATGTCTGATCCTACTAAAACATTTAAACCCTGGAACCTGCAACAGCCATTCTTGTCCCTGTTCTACCCACGTCTCTGTAATGGCCACAACATCGAAGTCCCAGGTACCAACCCAATATGTATTTTCTATGAGAGGCAAACATTCATGTATGTATTAAACATCAGGCTGAGTTTTAACTGAATTGAGAGGCTGAGTCGACATCCTGAAATTCTGTGTCTAACAGCATTTTGGGTATTCCCGCACCCCAAGGACTACCCCTACAGTGGTTCGATAAGTCAGCTACCCACCATCTTCTTTGGCAATAAATGTTGGGTTCATCAGTGATAATTGCATCAGTTGAATGAATTAAAAAAAACATGAAATGATGTGGAGGCTGGGAGATCTCGAGTCATCCTCACCTCCTTACGGGGGGGATGCTCCCATGACATTTTGCCAGGAATGGGGAAGGCATCACAGAGTCATTGCACCAGAGGTCAATTCAACCACAAAAGTGGCAATTAAGGACCATTTCCCCTTCAGCTGGTATTTTAACAACAGTGTGACGGTGTGGATGGGAAGCATGGGACTCTTTGGCATACAGGGAGACTGTTAGATAAATCCTTGCAGCCTCCCAGTATGTATTAGTTGGCAGGGAAGATGTTGGGAGTGGCTTCCTAACTGGGCACATGCCCTTCACCTCTATTTTCAAGATTGTTAATGGTACCCCCACTCAAACACAGAATCAGAATGAGTACATTCATCTCCTAAGACGCCTAAGTAGGACATTTTAATTAGTTTAAAATGCTGCATAAATGCCAATTGCAGTTGTTGACTTACAACAATTGTAACAAATGAGTGCTGGGCTATGGCAAAATTCAAGCCAAAAAAATCTGTTTCTCAAAAGCTACCATTACCAGCTCAGCAGCAAAAGACCATTTTAACCAAAACCAGGCAAGTTCCAAGTATTGGAAAGATTAATTATTATTATTATTCAATTCAGTAACATTAAACAGGACGATAATAAGATAGCATTTTGCGGTAATATTTAAAATAACAACACTGTGTGCTTTGTGCATCAGGAATGGATTATGAATTGTGTCAAAAACATTTGCAGTTTTGATGGAGATAGCACAAAAAGAAATCTCCCCACTCCCTTGATGCTAAGACTGTAATTATATCTTTCATCTTTTTTGAGGTTTGAGTTTAGTCTATAAATTGCATTTGTTCTGGATTACATTTCCAATACTCCCTTTCCACAGTTTTTAATTCCTATATATTCTATTTATTTTTCACTTCAATAAAACAAGAACAAATTATCTTAGTTTTCTCACAGACTCCTTTAAACTGCTTCTCTTCTCTATTGCGTAGTTGGTAGCCTGCACTCTTTAGACGTGGCTTATGGTTTCTCAGAGTTACCACAGGCTTTATTGTTACACGCCACTTCCTTCCTGTGAGCTGTTGAAGAGTCTCTAAACGGGCTCAGGCAATAAATCTTAAACCACTGTTGGAGTGGGGAGAATACTCTGTTCTTAAGAATTACTGTGTGCTTTTGAGATAAAAGAGCAAGGTAGTTTCAAACACATTGGGAAATATTTCATTCGAGGAGCAGAAAATTATCCCTCAGATACTTGTCTTTGAAAGCGATATGCATAAAATCAGTCTCTCAGTGAAATTAGAAGTCTGTGACCTTGACCAGGCAAAACTCATGAAGCACTTTATTGTCAGGAACAAGGCTTTAAAATTGTATGTATTACAATTTCTTATGTTAATTTTAATAACCTTTATTCAATTTTCCAGATTTAAGTTAATTCCATTTGCCAACAACTCGTTTGTTCATAGCTAGCTAAAAATTAGATGATTGAAAGATCTTAGACATGATATGAGGAGTTGACTGTGTCATCTGTACCCTCCCCTCTGTTAATCATTCAAGACTCGAGGAACATTTGCTGTTCATACATCAGTTTTATTGCTGTATCCAGAAATGGAATTAGATTTCGTTTTTATTGAAGACCCACTTGCTTTGAGAGTCTCTTTGATGGTTTTAATGAGAAATACAGCTTGACACTGAGCACAAGTTAGTGGAGGACTGGTCCAATTTACTTCCCCCAACCCACTACCAACCCCTTTCCACTGAACTATCTCAATTGACTTTAATCTGATATCATTGTTTTATCTTCGTTCACATTGTTGGCTGGCAAACCCAAAGGGTGATATTAAACATAAACCTAAAATGGAGAGCTCTTATGGCAAAGTGTTAGCATATCTACCTTTAGACAAGAAAGCCTGGGTTTAGGTCCAACCTGCTGCAGGGGTATGTAAGGTAATCTGTGCACAAAATGGATGTGAAGTTATTGGCGCATTTACTGCCTCTTCTCGACACTTTCAGCAAATTAAAAATTGAGTGAGAGGTTAAAATTCAGTGTAAATACTATAAGAGTCAGGCTATCCTGCCTGCTGGCTACAAAAATTTAAATTGCGAGAAAAGCTCAGCAAGTCTGGCAGCATCTGTAGAAAGAAATCAGAATTAACATTTTGAGTCAAATGACCCTTCCTCAGATCTGACTGTTGACTATTGGTGGGCTGCAGTGTGTCTGTGGGAGCAGGAATAGCCTTGTTGCTCCTACAATTCAAATATTGCTGCAATCTGTCACAGAATGGTTTGCAATCATGATTCCTTTAAGGACTGCACTTAAGATGTGCGGTAGCTCCATTTTTACTTAGAAATTGCAAATGGCTGCAGTTGGTGATACCGATAAGCATGTGCAGTATGCTCTAGGGACATGCTGGCACATGTGCTTGTGAATAAGATTTATTGAAAAGTGTCCACATACACATCTTTGTCTTTAGAAACATATCTGTAGCTGATTAGATTAGATTCCGTACAGTACGGTAACAGGGCCTTTGGCCTGACAAGTCCACATCGACCCTCTGAAGAGTAACCCACCCAGACCCATTTTCCTCTGACTAATGCACCTAACACTATGAAGGGCTTTTGCCCAAAACGTTGATTTTATTGCTCCTTGGATGCTGCCTGAACTGCTGTGCTTTTCTAGCACCTCTAATCCAGCACCTAACACTATGGGCAATTTAGCATGGCCAATTCAACTAATCTGCACAACTTTGGAGCGTGGGAGGAAACCAGAGCACCGGGAGGAAACCCACGCAGACACAGGGGGAATGTGCAAACTCCACACAGACAGTTGCCTGGGCTGGAATCGAACCTAGGACTCTGGTGTGTGAGGCAGCAGTGATAACCACTGAACCACTGTGCCGCCCTTTGGTTTGAATGCACTTTCAGACTTTAGTTATATTTTTGAACAGATAGTTTTAACTATTTTCATCTTTAAGGATGGGGTAGAGATTGGGATGTGGGTGGAGATGGAGAGAGAAATCGGGGAGGGGGAGATTATGAGGGAGGAGAGAGAGAAAGAGATCACCATGTGGGGACAGAGGTCAGATGACGCCCTTCTCCCATTCCTCCCAACTTTAATGTGGACCCATCATCACCTCAGCCCCATATGTCCCCTCACCCATTCCCTTCCCTCCAATTTCATTTGATTCCATTTTCAAGCTTGCTCCTATAATGCATGCAAACACATTGTGGGGTTTTGTGTATGACACGATGATGTACAGGGCCTGGAACTGTGTGCATGTCTGTTGCCCTGTGATCATGGATGCACAGTCACCCCAAAGTTCTCGTGACATTGGACAATGCTATTGAAGCCAACCCAGATTTGCATCCACAAGCGGAGACCTCCATGGAAGTATTGACTGCCCATTTAAAGGCCCTCAGTGAGAGTGCTGCTATTTCTCAAATTCATTTTCATCACTTGGACACCTTGTGAATAGGGTGACAATATTTGAATGTAATCCCGCCACCCAGAATTTTTGTTTGAGTTTGTAAACTACTCCTTACAAGGAAAGATTCACTCTGTATAACAATGAACAGACAACAGTCAAAACCCATTGAACTCTCAACAGTTAGAATCTATTCCGCTAATTAAACTGGCTTCTGATGTGACCAGAAGAGTCACTTCAGAGTGACTCTTAATATAACTTCAGAGTTATATTAACCCAGCAATTAGAGGACAAATGCTAGCTTTGTCAGTGATACAGTGGAACTAGAAAATGAATTATTAAAAATCATCGGAATGACAAATTGCTTTAATTAGTCATTAGTTTATTGTCGCAAGACATGTTCCCTGTTTCCTGATGTTCGGAGGTTGAAAGTCACCACACATTTAAATCGCAAAATAAAAAAAACTGAGCTGTCCTCTACCTTGTCTTTTGATTTATTGTCAAACCCTTATTGAAATATACCTCAAGTAATTTTATATGTTGCCAGTATTCTGTCTTGTGTTGTCATTCTTTTCTCAATATATTGATCCATTATACAAATTAAGATGTCATTAAGTGCTACGTGTGCTCAGTATCTTTTCTACATAGGTGTTTCCACATAAACATGGACAGGTAAGTGTTTCAGTGGCAGATATGACTGTAAGGGCATCACCTCTGAACCTAATCCTTTCCTCATCAGAAAATCTGACTGTGCAGTGTCTTTTTCACAATAGTAACTTCAGAGTGTTTGGAATCAGGAATTATTCAGATATTGCCTCACCCATTAAGAGACATTCAGGCCAGTAATAATATCCTGAGAGCCACCCATTTGGGTTGACTGTAGGGTCATTTACCAATTCTTGAAAACTTTTTTTTTCTGAAAATGAGCTTCCCTGAATAAAACAGTCAAAGAAAACTTGCAGGTAGAGATTTGGAAGTGACAACTTGGGTGCTTTCCCTGAAAAGTCCTCCTTTTTCACATCATAGTTAAAACTACATCTGCATTTGGCCTGCATTATGTTCACTCATGGTCAGTTCTTGATGACCCAGTTTGGATGTATCTCTACAGCTTGGGAGAAATTGACCCCAATGACCTGATATTCATGCTGCCATTCAGGCTAACATGCTGTCTCATGAGTGGCTTGATTTAGTCAATGGTCTGGCTGATCTTGGGGGAAATTAAGTGATGACAATGGCACTAAATGTCAAGGTTGATGACAATAATGATGGTTAGGGATATTTAAGTGGCAAGTAATATTTATGCTACACAAATCCCAGGCAAAGATGGTGGCCAATAAGAGTTATTCCAAACATTGTCCCATGACATTCATTTATCTTCTTTAAATATGCCACTATCAATGTCATGGGAGTTACCATTGAGAAGAAACCGACTCATCATATAAATAATGACACAGTGGCACAGTGGTTAGCACTGCAGCCTCACAGCACCAGAGACCCGGCTTCAATTCCCACCTCAGGTGACTGACTGTGTGGAGTTTGCACATTCCCCCCTTGTCTGCGTGGGTTTTCCTCTGGGTGCTCCGGTTTCCTCCCACAGTCCAAAAATGTGCAGGTTAGGTGAATTGGCCATGCTAAATTGCCCGTAGTGTTAGGTGCAGGGGTAAATGTAGGGGAATGGGTCTGGATGGGTGTGCGTTGGTGTGGACTTGTTGGGCCGAAGGGCCTGTTTCCACACTGTAAGTAATCTAATAAAGTGGCTATAAGAGCAGAGTCTATGAATCCTGCAGCGAGTAACTCAGGTCCTAACTTCACAAAACCTATCCACCATCTACAAGCCATGAGTGAGTACTGTGATGGAATACTCCCCACTTGACTGCATGAGAGCAGCTCCAAACAACACTTGAGAAGCTTGGCACCATCTAGGATAAAGCAGCCAACATGATTGACACTACCAATGTTCAGCAGCAAAAGTGTGCACCATCCACAAGAGGAACTGCAGAAATTCGCCAAATATTCTTATACAGTAACTCCTAAACCCATGACCATTTCCATTTAGAAGGACAAGGGCAGCAGATACAAGGGAACACTATCATCTGTAAATTCCTCACCAAGCCATTCACTATTCCGATTTGAAAGTATATCACCATTCCTTCAGTACCACTGGGTCGAAGTCCTGGAATCCCTTCCCTAATAGCAATGTTGGTCTATGTACAGGACATGGATTATATTGATTCAAGAAGGCAGCTTGCCACTGCCTTCTCAAGGTCATCTAGGGATATCCAATAAATGCTGACCCAGCCAGCAATGCCCAAGTCCCATGAATTAATAAAATAAAATTTTAAAAGTGAGATTGAGTTCTTTGCATTTTAAATCAGCCACCTCATTATTGTCCTAAATCTGATTCGCTCGAAATTATGATATATCACTATTTGTTTATTTATTTTATGAACAAATTATTTGTTCATAATTTATTTGTCTATTTAAATTAGCAGGATAAATAATCAAACATGAAAGTGTTAAACAAAAGTTGAAACAGCATAATTTCAAAGCCAGTACAATTTAACCAGTTTTAAACTATTTTAATTGTTTTGGCTAAGGCTGGTGTTGATTAAATGAAACAAAAATATTTGTCATGGTGTGCAGGCATTTTATGGTATAGATCAGAAATGGATGAAACTGGATGTCAAAAATAACCCTTATGCCATTACTGCAAAGCCTTACAGAGTAAATTAATATGTTTTTTTCTGACATGTTTTAACTCTGTTGTATGGGGCTATGATATATTTGTAGAAATGAAATTAATTTATTGCATAATGTAAATCTCCCCTTGATAGTTGCATAGTTTGTATCTTCCAAAAGTTAAGTTATATTCAAAGCAAATATGTATCTGCTGTGCTTTGAGTTAGTGTAACAGTCTGGAAAAGCAATGCCGTTTTGATGGATGGGTCTGTTTGATTTTCAGATACGCAGGTGTGTGATTTTGGCTGGCACAAATTCCAAGGACACTGCTACAAGTACTTCGGTCACCGGCGAGCTTGGGAAGATGCAGAGAAGGAATGTCGCCTGCAGGGTGCTCACTTGGCTAGCATCCTCACACATGAAGAGCAACTTTTTGTGAACCGTATGTTCTGTGACAATTTATCATGGAGTCATAGAGATGTACAGCATGAAACAGACCTTTTGGTCCAACTTGTCCATGTCGACTAGATATCCTAAATAAATTTAGTCCCATTTGCCTGCACTTGGCCCATATCCCTCTAAACCCTTCCTATCATGTACCCATCCAGATGCATTTTTAATATTGTCATTGTACCAGCCTCCACCACTTCCTCTGGCAGCTCATTCCATACACGCACCACCTTCTGCGTGAAAAGGTTGTCCTTTAGATCACTTCTAAATTTTGTCCCTTTCACCTTAAACATATGCCCTCTAGTTTTGGACTCCCCTATGCTGAGGAAAAGACCTTTTTATCTCTCCACCCTTCAGGATCTCTGCCTATATTCCTGATGAAGGGCTTTTGTCCAAAATGTCGATTTTACTGCTCCTCGGATGCTGCCTGAACTGCTGTGTTTTTCCAGCACCACTCTAATCTAGACTCTGGTTTCCAGCATCTGCAGTCATTGTTTTTACCTTGAGGAAAAGACCTTGTCTATTTATTCTATCCATGCCACTCATGATTTTATAAACCTCTGTACGGTCACCCCTCAGCCTCCGACAATCCAGGGAAAGTAGCCTCTGAAATGATTCCTTCTTAAGAGGATATTTCTAATGCTATGGATCTACTTCTTTGCATCAAGGCAATAGATTCAAGGTCAAAGCTAAAGCTCAAACCTGAAAGTACAAACACAAAGAAATAACATGCAGAGTTGTCCAACATAAAAGATAGTTCAGCTTTGGAAAACTTACGTTTAGGTCCCGTTTCCTTTTTCAGAGGTTGCTTATGAGTGCACCTCCTCTTTTGTCTCATAAGTTCCTGAACCTGGGTTATTGCCTTCCTCATGACTGCAGTGGAACTCCATTGACAGCCAGCAGGAGGGTATGACTGGACTCTGGCCAGCTGAAACATGTCAGTGATCTTTACCTCCTCAGAGGAGGCCATCACATTTCTGCACATGCTCCATCTGACAGCCCAGTGGAAGCATGACAAAACTGAAACTGACAGAGGTGAGCACATCTGAAGGGTCAGTAGTTCTGAGATGCAAAACACTAGGGGAGCATGGTTCAGAATACATTTTATTTTGAGCGTTAACCTGTCCATGCATTGAAGAGTCCATAAGGTTTTTAAAATCACATATAACAGTGTGCGTAATTCGATTCAAAACCCTTCAGTGCATACATTAATGCATAGGTAAAATTCTCAAAAACCATAATCTTAATTTTCCAAC
The DNA here is from genome assembly GCF_020745735.1 of Hemiscyllium ocellatum. NCBI lineage: Eukaryota > Metazoa > Chordata > Chondrichthyes > Orectolobiformes > Hemiscylliidae > Hemiscyllium > Hemiscyllium ocellatum. Next base: position 46,648,990 of record NC_083402.1, read on the forward strand.
ACATGGATCTCTTGTGAATGCGTTTTGTCTCTAAAGCTGACATGGGCCAGAAACCTGTGAGGGCTGGTGCAAATGTATTTAATTAACTCTTTTTTAAGTTCCAAGTGCATTCTTACTTTCCTCTCCTCCATGCCTACAGTTGACAGTTTTGGGTGTGATAAAGAGTTGACAAGATGTCTCAAAAAATGTATTAAAAAATGAACAACCTAGCACCTTCAATATAACACTGATAATGGTCTCTAGCTAATAGAGCTATCGTGGCATGGATACTAGATTAGAGTGTGGTGCTGGAAAAGCAGAGCAGGTCAGGCAGCATCCGAGCAGCAGGAAAATCGACATTTTGGGCAAAAGCCCTTCATCAGGAATTGCCTGACCTGACCTGCTGTGCTTTTCCAGCACCACTCTAATATAGATCTGGTTTCCAGCATCTGCAGTCCTTGTTTTTACCTAGTGGCATGGATAATATTGTTTGAATATTAGAGTTAACATTGCTTATTGACCACAGATGAGTAATAGAATTAGCACAGTCTGATAATGATACTTTGTGGGAGGCACGGTGGCACAGTGGTTAGCATTGCTGCCTAACAGCGCCCAAGACCCGGGTTCAATTCCTGCCTCAGGCAACTGCCTGTGTGGAGTTTGCACATTCTCCCCGTGTCTGCATGGGTTTCTTCTGGGTGCTCCAGTTTCCTCCCCTTCCAAAAAAGTGTAACCATGCTAAATTGCCCTTAGTGTTAGGTGTAGGGGAATGGTTTTGGGTAGGTTGCTCTTCGGAGGGTCGGTGTGGACTTGTTGGGCCGAAGGGCCTTTTTCCACACTGTAAGTAATCTAATAATAGATTTAACATGGTTCTGACAACAGTACCTAGTGCAGCCTAGCAATACCCATATAAACAAAAACAGGAATTGCTGGAAAAGCTCTGTGGGAATAATCAAGAGTTAACATTTCATGCACTAGCATTCTGAGGAAGGGTCACTGGACCTGAAACATTAACTCTGGTCATTTCTCTCCACAGAAGCTGCCAGATCGGCTGAGCTTTTCCAGCAATTTCTGTTTATATTTCTGATTTCCAGCATCTGCAGGTCTTTCAGTTTTTACCTGTATGACAATGGCAGCCTGACATATTACCAGTACCTCAGTAATCATACTAGGACAATGCCAATAAACAGAAATGTGGAATAGCCAAACCACGACAATTAACAAAGATAGCTTTTTAAAAAATTTCGGGGAGGGAAGGAGGGTAGGAAAGCACAATGAAAACAGCTTACTTGTGTTAAGATAGAAATTCCAAAAAGATTGGATGAAAGACACCCAGTCATCAAGATTTTTGTTTGAGATCTACAGAACAGGAAGGGCAATTTATATATACATATAAACTTCCTGACGTTGCTGGATTAATCATTGCCATACATGGAATTGTTTTTAAACACATCCTTTCCTTGTTTTATCTGCCCCATAGGTATTGGCCAGGACTACCAATGGATTGGCCTAAATGACAAAATGTTTGAACATGATTTCCGTTGGACTGATGGAAGCCCTCTGGTTAGTCTTTGAAATTTTTTTTCAATTTTATATCATTCAAGTGAGAAACCCCTCAGGGATCTGTGAGCAGGCAGTGTGGCCTAACCACAAGGTTCTAGACAAGCATTATCATTGTTAAATGCACAAGCATTATAAAAACTACACCGCCAACTTTAATCCGCAGATGGGTTAGTTTCTTCAATATAACGAACGTATGAAAGAATTACTTATGATTATATAATGCATTTGTACATTGAAATCTCACTTAATGTAATAGCCTTGACTATTATGACCAAGAAAATGTGCTTGTATAAATTACAATCTCTGATTTCGACTGTAATTCATGTGATCAGAAATTTGAGTCATCTAAATACAGAGACAGGATTTTCAGATTGCATTAGGAGCTGTTAAATGTCCCAGTGGAGATAGTTAAACTTGTAGATAAACAAATTCATTATGTAATTATTTGTGAATTGCATGTTCTGTTGTACCATAACTGCTATCAGATGAAAGCAAAATTAACGCCCATATACCTGTCTACTTAATGGCAATAGGTTAGGCAAACACACTTTTGTGATAATAACAATCTTCCCTGCAACCACATAGTACATTACCTTATCAGAAATTAATCGGATATATATCTACCAAGGCCATGATTCCCTCACTAAAGAATGAAGACTATGTACCAAGCAGCCTGTATCTATCTTGACCTTTCCAAGCTATTGAGAATTAAAGAAACAAGAAAAGGGGAAGAGAAATTCTTACAGCACTGATAAACATGTGGCAGTCTACCTCTGAAAGTAAATTGCCCAAATAATTTTCTTAATTGACTTATGATGGCTCAATTCAAACTATTTTTGTGCTCATTCTTAATTATGATCAGTACAGCAACACTATGAATCATAATGATTTTCATGCTGTTCATTCTAGCATTTGATTGTGAACTAATACAACATAGATATAAATTAAGAGTTATAGTATGACTGAGTTATGAAGAGCCAAAAGAAACTCCACTGCTGACACTTTAGCATGTTATTAAAAACTAGAGTTTATAAGGTGAAACATCAAACAATCCCCATTATTAAAAACCTGGCAGAAATACATTTGGAACATAATTCTTTCCCTTAAAAATTCTTTGCACTTCCACTGACTTTACACATTATGCTGTTTGAATTATTAGCATTATTTGACTATATAAGGTATTTCAGTGTGATTCTGCTACTTTCATTTCAAGTCTATTTCTGAATACAGACCAAAAAGCATTCAGTGGTTTAAGCCAAATGTTATTGGTGATCTGGCAGAGATATTTATAGATTTCTGTACTGAGCCATTCCAAAGACCTGTTGCTGAGGTACACACAATGTGCTCCAGCAGCAGTTGCTAATATAATGAGCTTTTATGTAAAGGTGAGTCACCACCGCATGTGGTAACATAGTTTAGATCACCAATATTGTAAGTGTAAGTTGAGACATAAAACTCCCAAGACATTGCACAGAAGTGGTGTAAATGACAGATTTACCCTCACTGAGACGAAATCCAGTGGGAGAAGTTCTCAGTTGGTTTCTTCAGAGAAGAAAAGTCTCCTTGATGGTATGTTTGTTTTTGATGCAGCATAATTAGTCTAGTATAATTGGCCAGTTTGAGCATTGTGTAATAATGACTGCATGGAAAATCAGTAAGAAAAACCCATCCATTTTGCACTATATTACTGAGTCATGCACTGATGGGGGAAAAAAAATGAGTGACTTACAATTGCTGAAAACTGTTAAAATCTTTGATAGAAGCACACCTTCTATCTCTCTTCAAATAAACCTTTTAGCATTTAGTCACACGATCATTTTATTTACATAAATTGTAGAACAGATTCCATCAGGGTAGCAGAAGACTATTCAGTTCATTGTAGAGGAGTTGCCTGCTGCTTTCCAATCCAGCCCCTGTTCCCTTCCCCAAACTGGTGAAAACTCATATTCTTGAACTACGTATATTCCGTTTTGAAAGCAAAGACTGATTCTGCTTCCATCTGTGTTTTTATTTGCCAAGTCCATATATTAACAATCACCTTAACCTCTCCTTTCATCCATTTGGATTATGATACTTATTCCTTTGATCCCACTTATTGATTAGTCAGTGGAAATTTGTTTTTCTCAATGTATCTCTGAAAAAGGTAATTTTTAGCATGTTGAAAAGGTTTCTTCTTGACTTAGTTCAAGTGAAGAGCCCCGTTTTCTCTCATATGTTCTCACACCTAACACCAAGAACACTGCTACTCTCATTAATTAATTGTAGTAGAAAATGACTTAAATACAATTTTTTGCCCAAATTTTCTCCTATTTTTATTCCTTGAAGTCAAAAATCACACAGCACCAGGTTATAGAGTCCAACAGGTTTATTTGAAACCACAAGCTTTTGGAGCTCCCACTTCTTCCTCCAGCAGCTTGTCCTTGAAAACATTGAAATGTATTTACTATATTTCCAAATTGCTCTAAATTGACTGTGAAGCACTGTGGAACCTTTCGAGGTCATGGATAGATATAAATTCCAGTGATCCTCCAATTTCTTGCTTGCAGTCTCTCTCTACCTGAACGGAAGAATATTGGAAAAGCCAAAGACTTCATGTGGAACTTCTTACCCCAACCCCTGCCACTATCTTACCTCATTTATATGCCACATCTAATTCTTGCCCTCTTTCTCCTAGAGAGAATTCCTGACATGTAAGTCAGAATGAGTAACACAGCTTATTGATCATCATCCAACTGTCTGTTCAGCACAATGCCCCTGTGCGCTGCATGGCCATCATAGTCCTTGACCCTTAGTTCACATGAGTCAGCATTGGCAAGCCACCAGCTTCATCAGGTTTGCTCTTGGACAAATTCACAAGCGACTTCAGTTCCTTAATGCTTCACCTTGAAACTCAGTAACACCTGTGACTTGCTTGCTTCTGCCAGGGCACTTTGCATGCAGGGACAGATGTGCACCTCGTGCACCTGCACAAGATGCATCTATTGGTTCTTATCTTGCTTTTTTAGTGCTCACTCACTTTGTGAATACTTGGAGGCTGCCTGTCTTTGTATATTTCATATTGCATACTTAGCGCAGATGTTGGGGCAGAGAACTTGTTAGGGTGGGGAGAACCAATCAATCAATGTTGTTGTGTGGCACTTAGCTACTTCAATGTTAGACCAGCAGGTGGCAGCAGCTTACATGGCATCACATTGCATGTGCCTCAAGAAAATGGTTTAAAGTGAAAGTCTAAAAGAGACCTGTCCATAGTGAGGTCAAGGGGGATGACCGTCAATCAGGAAATACCACCACCAGGAGATCAAGGATGTCAGCCAATTCCACACCAAGGGAATTGGCCACAATTAGTCAGACACTTGGTTCAACCAGTGTTCAGGAATCAGCTCAGTTCTTGCAGCCCAAGGTCTGGACTGAGGCCAGTTCTGCAAGTCGAGTGCAACCAATATAGCAAATTGCAGGTAGATCGGTTGAGATGCTGTGGAGACATCAGACTGTGAGGTGTGCCAGATTTCCTGCATTCTCCTTTTCCTTTCTTTGCAGGGCCTAACTGTTAGTGGCCAACTGTTTTGGGATGCCATTAAGACCTGCCATTTGGTATATGCAGCCAGTCTTCATTCCAGTGCTATAGTCATTGAGTGAGAGCATCATAACTGAGCTCGTTCCACGCAATTTCAGTAATGAATAGTAACTTTTCCCAACCCAACAGCTCAACATGGCACCAAACAGGGATCACATGTGGATACTTCAACCCATATGGCCCAGCCTGATCCAAATGTGTACCATATTTTAATTCTCATCTGCTCTAGGAACTATTAAAACAATTCCCCAAATAGATCAGAATAGCCTGTCGAAATGCTGACCATTCTGAAACAAATTGCATTATTCATTGCTCACCAGACAGCTACAACTAAGACAAAATTAGAAATTCCTGGCAAAACTTATTGAGCCTAGCAGCATCTGTATGGGGATAAAGCAGAGTTAACATTTTGAGTTAACGTTTTGAGTCTGGGGAAATTAGTATTTATGCTGAAGACTAGGGAGTGCTGTTGGTAGGGGGGAGAGGTGAGTGGGTAGATGGAGATGGAGACAGAGGTATGAAAGGGGAAAGCTGATGAGGACCAGTACAGAGAGGAGCTGAATAAATGATTCCCAAGGATAGGAAGGAATGGGTTGGCTGTGCTGAAAGCATCCCATGCCATGACAAGACCAAGGGGTGGAGTGGGTTAAAAACATGGAAGAATGGAATCAGTCTCTAAACCTATTGAGCTCGATGTTGAGTGTTAGAGGCTGCAGGGCTCCCAAGTTGAAAATGAGATGCTATTCTTCGAGATTTCTCTGAGCTGTGCTGGAACACTGCAGCAGGCTGGCAACAGAAAAATGTTGGTGTGGGAACTGACGTGGTGTATTGAAGTCGTAACCAACTGGAAGGTCAGGGTCATTTTTTTTTTATAGACAGACTGTAGATGTCCCACAAAACAGTCAGTCAGTCTGTGCTTGTCTCTCCAATGTAGAGAAGACTGCATTGTGACCAGCAAATGTAATAGTCTTGATTGAGTGAAATGCAGGTAAACTGCTGTTTCACTTGTGTCTAGAGTTTTAGATAGTGAGGAGAGAGGAGATAAACAAGTAGGTGTTATACCTTCTGTAATTGCGTGGGTGAGGGGAAGTGTAGGGAGTGGAGGAGGGGTGGACCAGAGTGTCCTGGAGGGAACAATCCCTGCAGAATGCTGACAAGGAATGGGAATATGTGTCTGGTTGTAATATCCTGCTGGAGGTGACAGAAATGGCATCTTCTGATCCTCTGTATGTGGAGGCTTTATTGGGGGCAGGAGAGGAAGAGAAGGGGTGAGGACAGAATTGTGAAGGCTAGGTCTCTCTGCTTCTTCCTGGAAAGACTTGAGCTGTCCCTATCCACAACCATCTCCTCACTTATCCAGTTTATCCTCACTTTGACATTGTCTTCTTTAACTTTAACTTTAATGGCCTACTATCAATAATCTCTATATCTGCCTACCCGGTTTAAATCTGTCTCTTTCTCTTTCTCTCTGATTCAGTCTCCACCTATACACAGACCAGACTCAAAATGTTAACTTTTTCCCCATAGATGTTGCCGGACCTGCTGCATTTCACCAGCAATTTCTGTTTTTGTTTCAGATCTCCAGCATCCATGTTAGTTACAGCTTAAAGCCAGGGCTGTGTTAAAATTATATTTGTTAGTAAATAAATCACCATAGTAAAATCCAAATTTGACTGAAATGACTTTTACAGACTGGCAGTAATCTTGACCAATTTTTAACAGCTGTTGGAGATGTACCAGCTATTAACACGTATGAATCCACAGCTTCCTATTTTCATAGGGTAATTATCCCTTGGTAAGTTGATCAATAATAGCACATTTGAAATTACCTAAATGTTGTATGCTTTCTGGCTGCAGATTCCAGCAATCACCAGGTGCTGCTAAGTAACCCCACATGATGGAACTGACAGAAAATGTATCACTGAAAAGGATTGTAACTTGCATATAGTGAGGAAACCTCTAAGTCACTGCAATAAATTTGTCTACAAGTCGGAAATACAGCAAAATAAAATTAAATGGAACTCCCGCCTCGTGAAATTGAGTTGCACTTCAGACAACAATTGAGTTTTCTTTATACAATTCGTCATGTCATGATTGCTCTGAACAGGAGTGAAAGAGTATACATCATACTCTTTAAATGGTATATTTTAATATTGAAATTAACCTATTGACCACCATCCAGCATGTTCAGTGATAATTGCATGCATAAAGCAAAAAGATCTGGGGATGTAGCATCTCCACCCTTCCACGTTTCACAGTGAACAATGGGATGTTTTTTCAGCAAAAGCAAAAGTCCTACATCTTGTGGTGGAGATGGTATAATAAATGTAGAACATAGAGCAGCACAGCACAGTACAGACCATTTGTTCCACTATTTTGTGCCAAGCATTTATCTTAATCTAAGATCAACCTAACCTACCCTCCAATTTATTGCCATCCATGTACTTGATGTACCTAATGTCTCTGACTCTGCTACCACTGCTGGCAGTGCGTTCCAAGCACCCAACACTCTCTGCAAAAAGAACCTACCTCTGACATCTTCCTTATGCTGTCCTTCAGTCACCTTAATATTATGACCCCTGGAGACAGCCATTTCTGCCCTGGGGAAAATGTCTCTGGCTATCTACTCTATGTGTGCCACTCATTACCTTACACATTTCGATCAAGTCACCTCTCTGCCTTCTTCTCTCCAGTGTGAAAAGCCTGAACTCACTCAACCTCTCTTCATAAGACAAGCCTTCCAATCCAGGCAGCATTCTCATAAATCTCCTCTGCACCCTCTCTAAAGCATCATCCTTCCTATAATGAGGCAACCAGAACTGGGCACAATATTCCAACTGTGGTCTAACTAAGTTTTAATGGTTTTTATGGTTTATAGTTTTTAAGAGCTGCAGCAAAACCTTGTGGCCCTTAAACTCAATCCCCTTGTTAATGTAGGGAGAATCATAGTTGGGAGAATTCAAGGAGACTAAAAGCTAAGGAAGGCAGATGACTTTCTATACAATCTATAGTGGTCTTGATGAAACAAATTAATTGAGACACATAAGAATTTGCATGAAATTTAAATATTGACTTTTTTTTAGTGACAGTTCTGTTTGTTGTTTCTCCTTTCCTCTTTATTGATGAGTGAACATGAGATTTTACAACAGTTACTCCTGATGTCATCTTGTAACCCAGCAGGAGTTAAACTTACAGCAAGCATTTTCAGTTTTCACTTGCATTGATGGATCATCTGAAGTAACCAAGTTATTGTTTGGCAGCCCAACTGACAACTCATGCATTCCACCCAACAGGGACAGTCAAGCTCTGGTAACTGACAGCCCTACCACTTAACCCTGTCAACACCTGCATGGAAAGCAGGCAAATTGCATGAGTATAGTCTTCAGTGCCTGGTGAATATTACTCGCAATGAAAGACAGGAGGGCACAATTAAATTGTGATAGGCTCCTGATGCTGAACAGACGAGAAAATTTCCCCTTATGAATGTTCATTCCCAAGTAAGAACAGTGTTGACAGTACAGAGATTTATTGGCATGATTCTCATTATAACAGCAGGACCCCTCTCTATCACATTGTCGATGTTATACCCTGCTGTCAACTATGCCATGCTGTCATGCAGAGTAATTTAAATTAAACTGTGCCATGTAGTTTTCTATTGTTAGCCTGAACAGGCTTTAATGTTTAATCAAAACTGCACTGGAGATTTTTCATAAACTTTTTCCCAGTTGAGATTCAGTCTCTTCAGTTTTTTTCATATATCACTAAACAGTTACACACCTTCATTAGAAAAATAGTAGGGATAAATACCAAATTTCTCGAAGAAAATAAATGGGGATTCCATCTGTGGGAGTTATTAACAATTCTTGCTGGCAAATTTGAAGTCAGGGGTGAGGTAGGAGGTGACTTGTTGAATATGGTACATGGTCTGCCCATTGCGTATGTGCATGATCTAAACTTTCACTGGGGAATGGTGAAGGCCTTTGGTGGTCTGCCAGCCTTGAGTCTGTTGAGGTTGTCAGTCACTTAAAGTGCATCATCCCACCCAACTTTTATTACACCCACAGAAAGCGGAGGCCCATGCTAAGCAGATAACTGGGTAGCTATCCTTGCAGATGCTTATGTTGGTCAGAGGAAGTGGGGTATTGCAGACAGGGACTTGCTCTGTGGGGAGGAGGTTTCCATCAGAAGCAGACTATCCTCAAAGTCATGTCCCACTTTAATACTTCCACCCCTGACCTTCCAAGCCCATCTGTTGCAAAGCCTTCACTTTCTCCCCTGGCACATCATATCCAGGCCCCAATGATACTCTGGATTTACTGTCAGTCTGGCCTGCTCTTCTTCAGGGACTGTCTCTAATTCCAGCAGTGACTACTGCTCGATCTCGGTAACATTGGGAAGACAGAGCTGCTTGCCATCCAACTGAGCAGCAATTCTCTGACAGAACCTCCTCTTCATTGGAAGTCTCCCCTAACCTAATTCCTGCCACAAGCATCAAATAGCTATGGGACAGCTGGTATCAGTGGGGATGTGCTCCCACTGAATTTTCGGATTGCACAAGAAATCTTTTCCCAATGTTTCTTTTCTGTAAACCATGCTGCTAAAAGGTGATCATCTATAATCATTTTTATTTTATGTACAAATTAATATACACATAATTAAAGAACACTCGTGAAACATTCACTGTAGTCTCCTGAAAACTACAAATTTTATGAAGTTATGAAAATTTGTGGAAGATAGATGAGAACAGAGGCAGATAGAACTCAATTCTTAATTAGTGACTGAACAATTAGTGATGCCTTAATGAAACCTACATATGTTGTCATTAGGAGGCCATTTAATATATTTATCTGAAACAAATATATTTTAGCACCACAGAGATTAGGTAAAATCATTTTTCACTTTATCATTAAATATATATCAATTTACTCATAGTACATACAGTACTTAAAAGATTCAGCTGTGTCAAGTCAGTGAAATTAGTTTTCACCATGTGCGAAACGAGGAAGGAAACTTCATAGTCTAGAAATTAGTTTGTGTTTGAATTGAGGCACAATCTGAGTGCAGCACACTTAAGAATTTTCAGGTGCACGTTCAAAAAAAAGGAGCAGTACAACTTGTGAATCAGGTCCTGGTGTGATTGATATCACATATCGTGAAGTGTGAGACTCCCACATCTCCTGTTCCATTTGGCTTCACACTGTGTATCAATCCATTCTGGTGTGAATCGGTGGTCTGAATTAATTTAGTCCATGGAAAACTCTACAGGTTGCTTACACCCAGTACCAAATCATAAGTTATAAAACAAGCTGTCCCTCAGTCAATGTTCTTGTTTTAGTCAAATACATTCTGGACCATCAAATGGAATGTGCCTGTAGTAGTGTACATGACCTGAGCTGACATGCTTTTTGAAACAAGGCTGTGTGTTTGCTGCCTGTTTCAAGTGTAATACTCTTGAACTTTAAGAGGGTTCCACCCTTCCGACCCAAATGTTGTTACCTATTTAGCAGAAAGCCTGAATTACTAAAGGCAGCTACCTCTCAGTTCAGATGAGCAGGCTTATTACTGGCATTAATGGAAAATAGCATTAATATTTAAGATTTTGTAATAAATTACATTGGGCATCAAGGTAAAATCACCGTTGTCCAATTGGAGCATAGTGCTCCTTCCCCATTAGAGCGAGATACAACTGGTGGTGATTGAATTTAAGGGTCATCATACCTCAGGTAAAATGATAAAAATCACACAACATCAGGTTATAGTCCAACAGATTTAATTGGAAGCACACTAGCTTTCGGAGCATCACTCCTTCATCAGGAGGTAGTGGAGGACTCAATCCTAAAACACAGAATTTATAGCAAAAATTTACAGTGTGATGTAACTGAAATGATACATTGAAAAATACCTTGATTGTCTGTTGAGTCTTTCATCTGTTTGAATACCATGATAGTTTCACTTCTTTCATGTGTAAATCACAAAACCTTTTAAAAGTTGCATTCTCAGGTTAGCTGTAACAATGGGTGATAGCTAGACAATATGTTGAAGGTGTTGGCCCCCTGTGTTCTCTGTCTATGCCATGATGTTTAGATTAATTCTAATCTAAAAAGTGAGATAACAGAGTTTTACATGAATTCATGCAGTTTTTGAGCTCAGAGGTTTACATGAATCCATGCAGTTTTTGAGCAAAGTACAATGTAACTCTGCAAGTATAAATTCATCTCACAAAATATATATATGCATGTGGGTCTTTGTCTGTCTGTGTGTGTCTGGGTTGGGGGTTGTGAGTGTGAGTGTGTGTGTGTGTGTGTGTGTGTGCGCGCGTAGTGAGTGAAGAGTGTCATAAGTCTGTGAGGGGGTGCATGTGTGAGTGTGGGAGTGTGTGTGCGTGTCTCGGGTGGGGGGGGGGTTGTGAGTGTCTGTGAGAGAGAGGTAAAATGAGAAGTTGATGAGACAAGTCTTCATGGTAACCTCAGCTGATGCAAGAATTGAATGCAAATTACTCTGTATTACATGCTAGTTGTCTGGCTAACTGAGCCATAACATTGTAAATGATCGGATAAAGGTACAATAAAATGTGAAATAGGTCTTGTGTAAAACCCATAATTCAGAAGTAAAGTAAAGTTACGGTTACTAGAAAATCCTTAAGTTTTATCTAGGCATATAATTCCAGCTAAATTTAAGCAGTTTAGTTAGAATAGCCCTTTAATAAGTTGCCTTATCTGATTTGGCCCAATTTTGACAAGGCATTGCAGTCTGATTTATTGTCCTGGCACTTATTACAGTCTAGTAACGGCCATAAAAAGCAACATTGCCAAGACAGTTCAGAATCCATGGTTTAAAATATTATTCTGAAATCTCGATGCTTTCAGAAACATTGACCTCATTTTAAAGTTGCATCTGCACACAAAACTCATTATAATAATTTCCTGCAAGCTTATTAAGTAAAGAGCTGATGCAAATTAGTAAAATATTATAATTGAAGAAATCTATTTGGTATTATAGTTTAGAACTTCAACAACTTATGTGCAATCTTTAATCTAAGAATGGACCTAAGGTGTTGCATTGGAAGCAAAATTTTACACAGAAAAGTCTGGTTGGGATGTGGTCGAAGCCATGGTTGTAAAAGGCAGTGTGTTGGAAAGACATTAATAACGTTTGTTCAATTTAAAAACAGCTGGGTTGAGAGAGGGGTTTTGATACAGGGGTATAATATCTGATGACTTAACATTGGTTATACAGAGCGAGGTAGGAAATTTTGTAATCTAGATTAGACAGAAAAGTTGCACGTGTATTAAAGGATATTGCAGAAACAAGGTTAACTGAAGAAGGAATGCTTTGAAGAGAATGATTAATTTGAATTAAAAATCATGGGGAATGGTTGAGATTTGTGAGAATTATGTTTATGTAAACAATGGTGTTTTGTATAAATTGTATTTTTAAATTGGTAAAACACAATTCACGATTGAGCACAAGACTCATAATGTGACACTAATGTTAGTGTCTTGCTAATCACATGATTAAGGTTTGTGAATGTCATTGTTAAGGTTAAGAGAAATGGGTGGCAGATATTAATTACTTTAAACACATATACATAAGGATTTCTGGCATAGATGAGAGGAGTAAAACTGAGCAAGTTGATAAACACTCATCCCAAAAAAGAGCAATAATACTTTGTTTTCTATCTCACTAATGCTGTTGGATTTTATTAACAATTGATATTAAAATACGTAGGTTGAGGACTGAACAAAAAAATGAAGATAGCAATTATCTGAGATTTTTTTAAAATGCTAAAATGCTGGAAATTTTAAGTTCGTTTGTGAGCAAGATGTTAACTTATTTTTCTCATTCTGTGCTGACTAAAGGCCTGAGAATTCCCAGCAGTTACTATTTTTAAAATGTATTTCATTTCTCTTTTATCTTAAATGCATTAGTGACTCATTTTGTGACACTCATAAGCGAATGCAACTATTTTGCGATCTTTTCAGTTATATGGGATGTTCAATAGATGGCCTAATTAGCTTGTTCCAATTGATTAATTGGAGCAAGCTAATTATATATATTTACATACTGTAAAGTAAATCCGTTTTAAAGATATCATTGTCTTTATGGTGAAACTAAAACTTAGATTTTCATGCAAAATGTGGGAGCAGAGATATTAAATTGAGAATAGTTATTCACAACATATATAGTGACCACAGAATCAGGAGAATGGATGTGCTTGTTGATGCAAATAGAGGAATAGAGTACAAACTCTATTGCAAATGTGGTGAATTATTACCTCTTGGCATGTTCATACCTTGAATATTATTATTGCATTGCAGCAGGCAAAGGCTATTACATTAACCAATACCTAAAAAGATATAATTGTTCAATATCATTTTGAAGTTGTCTAAGCAAAACTTTATCTTCAGAGCTTCATTTATTTGGTAAAATAAATTCCAGTTTAATGTTTCAAAGCTAGAGCCTTTGTGCATTGAGATACAAAAGAAGCTGATTCCAGAAAAAATGGCAGACATCCATTGAAATCAAACGAAAGCATTCCAAGAAAATGTGATCACTTGCTTTAGGACAGAGGGCACTTAGAAAGTGAATCATATGCTACAAGATATGAGATGGGCAGTAAATCTTATTTCACAGGATATGAGTCAGGCCCATGTTTTTATAGCACAAAAAGTGTCTGTGTCCTCAAAGCAAGGGCCACTGCAATGTTAAAGCACAGGGCTAATGAAGCATTGTATCTATAGCACAAAGAACATGTGGCAAGTATGTTTTTATTGTCTTGAACACAAGCTCAGGTAGCCATCAGACACTGAATCAAGAATGTTACAGTTTAGTAAATCTTGTATTATTCAAAATTCAATTCTCAATGAAATTACTCTCCCTTTCAAAACAAAATATTATTATTCTGGTATCTGCCTTGTCTACATATACTTAATCTCTGCATTGAGTGTGACAGTTCATTATAATTGCTATAAATTGAATTAATATTAGGCATGGCTGTTTGCCAGTATCAACATCACAGCAATTAGAGCGCAGAAAAAAATGTCTATTTTTAGTGTCTAGAAGCTCATTTACATCTGTACCACGCTATGTCACCATGCTGATTCAGTTCTCAAAAGCTGTTGCACACTATCATTATAATTCTGTGATGGGTATTGTTGATAAACCAGATGATTCCATTCAAAGTCTTTGTCGTATAAAAAGTAGAAAGTGCTGGAGAAACTCAGCAATCTGTAGAGACACATTGCTGATTTTTCTTCTTTGAAGTTAAAGTTGCTGGCAGACCTGCTGAGTTTCTCCAGTACTTCCTGTTTCTTTTTTATTTTGGATCTCCAGCATCTGCAGTACTTAGCTTTTCTCTTAACTTTGTATTTTTGTTTCTCACATAGCAATACGAAAATTGGCGCCCACACCAGCCTGACAGTTTCTTTTCTACTGGAGAAGACTGTGTTGTTATGATCTGGCATGAAGGTGGCCAGTGGAATGATGTTCCATGTAACTACCACCTAACTTACACTTGTAAAAAAGGCACAGGTAAGATCTAGCATTGACTGCATATACTTGGCTCTACCCCTTTTCTTTCTCAAACCTGTCCTTCAACATTTCTTCAAAACCTTTCCCATAGATGAAAGCATAAAGTATAACAGCAATATGTAGTAAAGAGGTTTGTGAAGACATTCCTTCATTTATATACTGGAAACATATACCAGTGATCTGCATATCCCAAACCTGTGATTCTTTATTCACTCATTTTAATGGATGGAAAGTCATAGGTTAAGGCGCACATAATATGCTGCTATATGCTCCTAGAATACAAAAGTAGATATTCTGCTTATGTAGTCAAAATATTTTTCACTCATCCTTCAGAAGCATCCACTCCATGCAAAATGGATCCCTGCAATATTACAGTGTTTCATTTTCAGTATCTTCCACCTCAGCCGAGTGATGACAGGTTTTCGACCCTAGAGGGCATTAAAATTAAACTCATCCTGACATCATTTGAGATTTATAGACATTTCACAGTAGTGATGACTAGATAATGGACGAGAGTACAAACTGACATGTGGTTCTGTTTTTTTACTGATTTTACTATAATAATTTAGGCCTCTGCTTTTCAGAATGCGTTCATTGTTAAATGTTAGGTCCTTCAATCTTAAGAGTGTTTACACATGCTCTGATTTTCATTTAAAATATCTTAGTGTACCAGAAATATAATAGACTTTCATTTTACGATTATGTTAGCTGCTGGTCGAAGCCTTTGTCCCTATAACCTTAAAATGAGCAAAATAGTGCTTTGTTCCTCCTTGGTTTGGACTTAAGCCAAACAGTTGCATTAATAGAAGACAGATTTTATCAATAACTAAAGATTTTTACATTAGATGCAAACTCCTTACTTTATAGAAAATTTTTGCAAGGCTTGTGAAGGTTTGTAGCTTAGGTTGACGTTTAGGGTGTAGGTTTGCTCACTGAGCTGTAGGTTTGATATCCAGACGTTTCATTACCTGGCTAGGTAACATCATCAGTGGTGACCTCTAAGTGAAGCAAAGCTGTTGTCACCTGATTTCAATTTATATCTTTCTATTTATATTTATAGAAAATGATTGGTGATTTGCAACTTTGTACCAGAGTTTTCTTTTAAAACCTTATTTATACTAGTTTCTTAGCTGTTATCCAATCAATTGTAGAAGTTGCTTCCTAATTTTCTTCTGTAATTCTGCTCAGCTTATGGTATATAAAGTGGTTGCCATTACTTTGTAAGTTAAGAAATAAATTTCCTCTAATAAGTTGTCATTAATGATACAGAAGACATTCCTTTCTTAATTTAGTTGCCTGTGGTCAACCGCCTGTTGTGAAGAATGCCAGGATGTTTGGGAAGTTGAAACCTCGATATGAAATAAATTCTATGATCAGGTACCACTGCAGTGCAGGCTTTATCCAACGCCACTTTCCAGTCATTAAGTGTCGAACCAATGGATACTGGGATAAACCAAAAGTCGCCTGCATAACACGTAAGTTGCATAAATACTTTATTGAGATTGGAGGAGAGGAAAAAAAGTAAAAAGGAGAAAAGTTTTTTTGATGTTTAAAATATTGTTACTGCTGAGGCTGGAGGAATGCATGATTGTTCTATTCCCACCAGTCCACAAGTCAGAACATAAGGTAAAAATATTTCATTAAGGTAGCAAGATTACCAATTAAATGTCTTAACTATATTGGTTTTAAGTAAGACGGTCAAACAATCAGGTTTCTTTGTAAACACGTTATTAGTTTATTGTCAAAATAAAATGTATTCAATAAAATTGCACTAACTGGTTAACAGGTAATCATATAAAAATAAAATGTATACTCCTCTAAATGTTCACAAATCACACTCTTAGCCAATGAAAACTGTTAGAATGCAGAAGGAGGTCCTTCAACCCATTTTGTCTACACTGGCCTCCCTGAAGATTTAAAAGTCAGTGTTAATCTCCTGCTTTTTCCCATAGCCAACCCCCCCCCCACCAAATTGTCTCTCTTTAAATAAAAATCTAATACCCTCTTGAGAATGCCTTACTGAACCTACCTGTGCTACACTATCAGGCAGTGCATTCTGTACCCAATACTCCAGCTGAGGTTCAACCAGCATCAGAAATAAGTTCACCACAATCACCTTGCTCTTGTATTCTATACCTCTGTTAAATCCTGCAGTATGGAGCCCATTATTTTGTACATTTTTTTAAAATTGTGTACAAAGAACATAGAGACGAAAGGATAAAGTATAGGGTGTTGTGGAACCTATTTCTATGATGTTCTCGCATATGTGGTAGTCAATAATCATGCGCTGTTGTCTCTGAAGTTGCATACTTGGTACAGACACAATTTGCTCAGAAAATACTACCTTAACATGTTCTTGCCATAACTTTTTCAAAAGAGCAAATAGGTTTTAACCTGAACTGATGTGGAGGTTTCTCATTCAGAAATGAGAGAGATCAGATAGGTATTTTGTTGATAGCAAACTTGCCTCTAATAAGCTGATTCTTGGCAGAGTTAAAAATCAGACAACACCCAGTTATAGTCCAATAGGTTTAATTGGAAACACTAGTCTTCAGAGTGCTACTCCTTCATCAGCCTGATGAAGGAGCAGCGCTCCAAAAGCTAGTGTTTCCAATTAAATCTATTGGACTATAACCTGGTGTTGTCTGATTTTTAACATTGTACACCCCAATCCAACACCGGCATCTCCAAATCACAATTCTTAGCAGGCTTTCCTCTAATTCAGGTAGATAAGTGAAAACTTCTCCAAGCCAATCACTGCATAAAAACAGCCCCAACACAATCTAAAACAAGTATTTATCACCACTCATGATTTCTCAGAAGGATTTTGATTTTCTTCCCTCAAGGACTTTGGTGGACCAACTTTTCACAATAATCATCAACGTATTTATAGTCAGCATAACTGACCCAGCTTTATATTCCAGATTTATTAATTGAAGTTAAGTTGTAGCACTTGTCAAAATGAGATTTGTAGCCCTGTTCCCAGAGCCTGTGCACTGCTAGTTATGTATTTGCAACAGGATTGTAACTTGCTTAAGTGGATGTTGATTTTATTATTTTCACTTAATTTTTTTTGTTGTGGATTTCATCAAATGACACCTGCTGCCTTCCCTAGACAGCTTATATGCCATTTGATGTACAAAATTCAATACATAAAATAACATTAGTGTTACTACCAGGTTCATACTAAGCAGCTCCTTTGGTATTTATTCTTGGAAAGTTAACTTCAGTAAAATCATGGCTTGTAGTTAGTTTGGGCTTTAAATTTTGTTAATGATTTGAACTCCTAAATAAGGTTCACATTTCTTCTAGGCCATCATCTGAACAATTTTATTGTGTACCTGTAAGTTTGAAGTGAAAGGACATGTTGGTCACATTCCTATTCATTCTCTCAGAAAGCAGTACAGCATTACTTAGTCCTGATGTTGGGAATGTAAACAATACTATTTGAATTCACAGCATTGCAGCAAAACATAAGAAATAAGATGTGACAAAAATATTTTGTTGGGAGTTACCAATTAAGACTGACTATTTTAGACGTTTATTTTACTTTTAAATAAATCCAGATTCAAGAAAAAGCCACCTACTTTTTAAGGTCATGTAATTTGGTTTTTCTTCCAGTAGAATGATGCTTGAGGAGAGCTGGCTTAAAATGACCTGTAGGAAAGATGCAGTCCTATCTTTTTGAGAAGGTACCTGCTCATGGTGGGATTTGGTTCCATAGCAAATAACTTCCAATGAACTTATCTCTCGAGGTATTCTGCCAGTTTTAAAGATGCATAGCAGTCAAGTTTACTTCTGACTGAGTCCAATATCCATGGTCCCACATTTCCTAGTAGGAGCCACTCAATAAAGACTAGAATTCAAAATTTGACTAATTTATCTTCTCCCTTGCTTAAAAGGACTGAACCCACATGCAGCATCTTAACTTTACCATAGACTCAATACTGGCCAAGGACTGCATGCAGAATTTAGTCTGTGTATCTCACTACCACAACAGATGGTGTGTTTCACCTCCTACGGCATTAGTTGTCTTTTGATGATTTTAACCCACATTGACAAAGTGTTTGCAAATATTTCATCATTTGATTTCTTTTTGTCAACTCCATTAATTCTCTCTTTTCTTCCTTGCACCCAATAGCTTCAACGTATCAGCGAAACTCCCGAAGGTATTTTCATGGATTGTACCGAAAAGGAATGAAAACTTCGCAAGAACCGATCCGACACCATCATCGCTGGATCAGGAAATTCCATTCAGGGCACTGACTGCACCACTGAATGGTGGGAAACTGTTCCTTGCTATTCGAGCCACATCTGATCCAAACAGTGCCATTAGTAACACATTGGGATGGGGAATATTTCTTAAAAGACAAAGCACATCGGGAAAGATCAAACGGCAGTGTCTTCAAAAATGTGATTGTTAAAACAATTGTAAATCATTCATTTCATGATGATCTGAATAAGTTAAATTGAATAGAAGCTGAGGCCCTGTTGTTTGTTCATATTTCATTGTAATTTCGTAATTCTAACATTCAGCATTTTACAGATAATTCTCCATTTTGTGTTACAAATATTGAACAACTCCTTTTATTTATGCGTGCATATACTGCACATGTCTTTGCAGGATTACTTTAACAATATAAAATATTTTAGAGCATTTTTGCACCTTTTCATGTCATTAGTTTTCTGTTTCTTATATGTGGAAAAGTTACATTTTTCAGCAGTATTTGCAAATCAATCATAAATCACCATTTCAGTTGTACCTTTTCACTTTACTGGGCTAACTTTAGCATATATTTTATAAATTCATTTCATTATTTATTGCACTCATTTGAGACATAGGTTAAGTCACCATAGTTCCAGAGGACTGTGCTGTCATTGGAGAGAAAGATAACTGGGAGTGGTTTAACTTGAGGGTCACCATACAAATGGGCAAGGTTGAGAAGGGGGGCCTACATGGTTACCTCAATCAGTGTGTAAACTAAACCCATGCTGTTAGCCTTACTCTACATTGCAAACTAGCCATCCGGCCAACGGAGCTAACGACTCAGTTTGATATACAGTATATGAAAAATGATTACCTGTGGTTTCAGTGACCCCTAGTGGCTATTTCAACTTACTTTCTTTCCAAATTTTACATTGCTTCAAGTAGTCATGTTCAGGATGTGAAGGCGTTAACATGCTGCTTGTAGTAATCTGGTGGTCGCACAAGAGTCATTTTGATTGCTGCTCCAAATTTACTGATCACTATAATAAGCCATTTTAGGTGAACAGAAAATAGAGGCAGTTATGGTGCATTAATGTGAGTGAAACCTGTTTTTGCAGAACCTGGATGATTAATTGTCTGATTCAAAAACACTGAACATCCTCTTCCTCAATCGATTTCTCACTTCTACAGCTACAAGACCCCTGTGTATTGTATTTCTAAGGATGCAAGGTGGGATCAAGCCCAGAGACTGCATTGTGAAGCTGCTCTTTAACTCACCTGGATACAAGCAATCAGAATAGCAAGTGCAAAAGGACGCTACATGACCTTACCAAAAGCCAGTTGGTTCTTTCTGAGGTCACAAGTGCTAATATATTAACTTTCTCAGATATGGCAGCTTTTTGCAGCCCTCACTAACCATACTACAATATGGAGCTGCCTTTTTCTAAGGGTGAATATAAACCTACTTTTTTTGTAAAAAAAAACAAAAAAATAAATTAATTTTTGTATATATAACCATCTTAGTGCATTTTTTAAAATGAATGTTTATGTCTGAATGTGACAGCTGTGTAGCATATGTTGGTCATCACATATGACAATGTAGTTTAATTCTTGGGATTTTATTTACTTTGAAAGGATGGGATTGAGAAGAAATGAACTATATATTTTTGTAACATTTCTGCTGTTAACCCTTTGGAATCTGTATAAAGCACCACCGGCTTTTATAATTTGCACTGTGGGAAAAGATCTAAGTACATCATTTTGATTCAGATTTCATTGCAATGTATTTTATATTCTCGTGGTCTAATTATCCACATTCAAAAATGTGGAAATGAGTGGAAAGATTGTATAGAAACCACTTAGAAATTATACTGAGAAGAACCAAATCCCATCGATTTAAATTCAATCATGGAGAGATTATGGCAGAAAGAAAGAATTAAATGACCTTTAAGTCCAATGGTTAACATGTGGTAAGAACAAAGACTTCTGAAAATGAAACTTAATATGGTCAGCAGTAAATTAATTTCTGAATAGAAAACATGTTGGTTGCTTCAGCCGTTTCAGTTTCCTCTTTTTACTAGCATCAACAAAAATCACTGTATGATTTTTTTGCTTTATATTTCTTGACAATGCACACAGAACAATGCTGTATTTATATTTTAACTTGTATAGTGTATAATGTGAACGTTTGGGATTTTGTGAATGAAATAGTGAAAACCTTTTTGTTACTTTTTTTTACTTACTGTGGTTCACCAAAGAAACCAAAACAAATTTTGATCATGCTGTTTCTATTTTCATGCCTTAGTCCTACTGATAGAACTGACTTGAAGAGCAATATTAAAAAAAAATTTGAAGCCTTTGGCTATATTGCAATGTTGGGATGCAGTGACAATTAGTTATTTTCTTGTATATTGATGCCCTAATTTACATCATTGCCAATGCTCTTGGATTGTCTTGAAGCAGGAATTGAATATTAATCTGTAAGACATTTTTGTGAGTAACCTGGGAGAAGAAAATAACAGAGAACTTAAAAATATGGATGTTGTCTTCACTTTCTTTGGACACTTCCACTGATTAGTTATAAAATAAATTGAAGATGTGACTTGACAGTCAAGAATTATTGAATCAGATAATCAATAGTGGTGTTCTGTGAGGGGAATTTGTCAATGATGCATGTAGGTCATTGGAAATGCAAAACCATATGGTTAAACTTCCAGCAATCTATCCAACCAGGTTTGACCATATGAATCAACCTTTTAAAATATATTAAAAAGCACACCATTTTTCCATTTGTAAATTTACATAATTTATGATATACCAGTTTGTTTTATAGTAGGACAGGAGCTCTGAAATCCAACCAAATACAATTTGCCCCCTCAGCAGATCATTGATCTGAACATCATTAACAATTTTGTTTTGTGATTTTCCTGTATTATACATCCTTACTCAATTCTCTTTTTCTGACATAATGCTGATATAGTAAAGTACAACTTTGTAATATTGTCTTGCCAGATACAGTATATTTATCCTTTTTTCTCTTCTTTGGCTTAAATTTCAGTACCTCAGATCATTGAAGCAATGTGGCCAAAAAATGAAATGACCTTAAATGTCCTCCCTGAAATGTTCTAATTCATTGCAACATAAAACTTAGTTAGGTTTCCTGTTGAAGTTAGAAATTATCAACACAAAACTGTCTTTGGTTTTGCCAAGCATTCATGAAATACTTGTACTATAGCTTTTCCAATGCTGCAGAATTTTCCAGTAAATGGTGTGATCTACTATTTAATAAGCTCTGCATAGCCTGAGAATTGTGATTACTTATCAGTTATAATATATCTCTAGTATTTATCAGACATGTTTTCATAATTGTCTTGAGCTATGATTATTATTGACTGATCATTTTCTTGCAGTTCACAGTGTAACATCTTCCCTTCCGGATAAAACTAGATTCAAAATTTTGTGATTGTCTCAGTACCACAATTTTCTATTGAGGCTATGCTTGCAATGCTCACTACCATTGAAATCAGAGAATACTGCTTCTCAGATAGGTTAGACAGCAGTATATGCACTGTTCCTGTATTTGATGTGAAACATCAATAGGTTTGAATTGCTTGTGGCAAATGTAATGTTACAAGAATTCAAATTCTGCTTTGTGAGCTAATTTCTCGAGTACTGCAGTCTAAATAAAAAGACAGAACAAAATAAATAACATTCCAAAGTAAACTATTGACAGAAATATGGCATAATATGTTTTTGAAACATTTTTGTATATGTAAGAAAAGAATCAGAGAAATTTTGAAGAATACTGCATAAAGGAGGCCATTCAGCCTCCAGGAAATCTGTACAATTAATTCCAGTTCTCTGATATTCCCCCCAGGTCCTGTGAATTGTTTTAATTCAATAGTTTATCAAAGTCTGTTTGCGAATTTCCAATTCATTTACTGATGGTATGTACATATCTTCTATTTCTGAACATGAATATCTCCTGTCAATCAAACTGGTGTGCTTGATTGACTGGCTTCTTCTGGATAGTCCCTCACACACTCACTAGAATAACCTGCTGAAAGAGATCAATCAGGGTATGTTTGCCAAGTTAGGATGGGTAGCTTTAGCTTCTCAGGCAGATAATATGGTCTCTGTTTCAAATGAAAGATCCAGAAAGTCCAGTTGTGGGAGGATTAATTTCAAAGGTCGAAGCCAAAGCTCTCCGAAATACTACTTTTGACCTTATCTTGGATTGAAAGACAAGTTGACCTTCATGGGTCAGGTGAGATACCTATTAACTAAACTCCACACCCATGCTTCCTGTGTGTGGGCGAATAAGCACATTATTGATGATTCAGAATCTGAAAGGAGATAAAGGAAAATGTGACGTACAGATGATTGAAACAATGTTAAAATGGAACTGCAAGAAATTCTTAATTAATATGAATGATCATGCAAGTATGTGATTTTGCATATGACTCTCAATATATTTGTGTGAGAGTTTGAAAATTCTAAATCTCAACAATTGATGTGGGAGCAAGTTGATTACAGAAGACCTATTGGAAATAGACTCTGGAATGTCCTGTGACAACTGCACCCGGACTGGTACTGACCATAGAAGAAATATTGCCCTCTAAAAAGTACCTTCAATCTGGTTCCTACTACTTAATGAACTAGGTATAGTGAATAACTTAATAGGGGAAGTGAGTTACTCCTGGGAGGGCAGGACAGTGTCCTGATCTTGACTCATATAGGATTATAACAAATATTTGATGACATTGAGTAGAGGAATGTGGGCCATTGAACCATTGTATAGAATTGTAGAAAATCCAATTGCTAATACAGAATTTCTGAGATACCAATGAGTTTAAAATAAAAGCTCCTGCACACACACAGACAAGTAGCAAATAGCTGGTCGAGGTCCTCTTGAGCCAAAACGAGTGTATCTAAGCAACTTGGCAACCAATAGGGGATCAAATCTGGTTGGGAATTAGCCATTCATTATGTACATAGACTTCTAAAGAAACATTCTGATATTGATCCTATGTTCTTTTAGTGTCCACAGTAATAAAAGTAAAAAGAGATCAGGAAAGCAAACATCATTATTCTACTATATCTTTCATTAGCTGAGGACATGCCCTGATATTTCAAATTCAAACAGTTACATTCAAAGAACCTTCATTGTAAATTTTGTGAGCAAATGTTAAAGCCAATTTGCTTAGTAAGATCCCATAAACATTTATAGGTAAATACCCATCCAATCTATTTTGGTTAAAAGCCATCTATTGATGAGGATCCTGAGAGAATTCAAATACTCTTCTCCAAGCAGATAGAATTTTTCCATCAATCGAAACAGGATTTGGAAGTAGTGACCAGAATGTTATGGTCTCTACAGGAGCAGGTCAGCAGGTTGGAGGGCAATGTAAGGTCATAAAATCAGTTGGCATCATGGGGGCACTGTAGCACTCTGGGTAGAGGGATCTGAGTGATTTCACATTTCGGCTAATCAACGATTTTTTAACCCAATTAATGATGAAATTAGCAGCCTCGTACTAGGAAAGTGAATGCTATGTATTCTGCATACTGTCTAAAATAATGCTCAGGAGGTCATGCTTGAGTAGAATTTGCGTTGCCTATTTCCGACATTTCACTATACAAAGACTGAAAGCAACTAATCAAAGCCTGCATACTGGAAATGATAGCATCCCTTCAGGCCTTGGTTTTCTGTGACACTTAGTCAAATGTTCCTGTAACTATCATCCACAAGATCATAAGATATAGGAAAGAAAGTAAGCCATTCAGTCCATCAAGAGTATTCCAGTATTCAATGAGATCATGGCTGACCTGATAATACTCAACTCCATTTTTCTGTCTTTTCCCAAACCCTTGATTCCCTTAGTGATTTAAAATCTGTCTTTCTCGACCTCGAATATACTTACAATCTAGCCTCAAGAGCTGTCTGTGAAAAACAACTCCAGAGATTCACAGCCTTCTTGAGTGCAGCAATTCCTTTCCATCCAATCATAAATGTGCAACCACTTATTGTGAGATTTTACCCTCTGGTCCTAGACTCTCCCAGAAGGGAGAGTCAATGTTTTTGCATCTATCCCATGAAGTCTTTCATGTTGCCCTGCATTGTTGAGGATCCCACTCTGACGCTGTGCTGAACTCCTTCCCTTGTTCTGACAACTGCTACACACAAACAGAAAGTGCTGGAGAAACTCAGCAGGTCCGGCAGCATCTGTACAGAGAGAAGCAGTGTTAATTTTTAAGAGTCCAGGGATCACTCAATGTTACTTCTGCTCCTCTCTCTACAAGTGCTGCCAGATCTGCTCCCATTTCTCCAATACTTTGTTTGTATTTCAGCTTTCCAGGATCCATTGTTCATTGCTAATACCTCTTGTATATTTTCAGATAGTTCCTTGATGATCCTGCCCCATTTTGTTCGTAATAGGATCCTTGAAATGATTACTCAAGCATTCATGAAATAACCAAAGGTACACCTAATAATGTCCTTCTCCGTTTTGTGGCCCCAGCCACAGGCTTCCTTATACACTGCCCGATGTCCATTCCTTCTCTCAGCAATCTATGTTTCCAAGTTACAATGTGAGAGCTAATAGATGGAACCAAATTCGGGTGAATGACCCATTATTAATTTCTATTGTTTAGAGCTTTACTATTGGTCATTTTTTTCTCTCTCTACTTTCTTTTGAAGACAAATTCATAGCAGAGTGGATAGTGTTTCTTGCACTCTGTGAATTCTTTCTATTCTACAAATGAAAATCTCTTCAAGAGTACAAGTATCAGGTTACTGAAAAGCGTTTTGGTCATTACACATTGTAATTTATTATGTACAAGTCATAATACAGTCATAGTTTATAAAATAAGGGGTAGACCATTTAAATCAAAAGATGAAACATATTTTCTTTCAAAGGGTTGTGAGCCTTTGGAATTCCCTTCCTCAAAAGGTAGCGAATATAGAATTTTGAAATTGGTTTAATGCAGGATTGGATAGATTCTTAATTAACAACAGGTTGAAAGATTATCAGAGAGCTGCAGGAATGTAGAATTAAGGTTCAAATTTCATCAGTCATGATCTTGTTGAATATTGGAGCAAGATGGAAGGCCTGAGTGACCTACTCCTGTCCTTGATTGTGTGTTTCTCCTGTTCTCCATTGACCGTCATCATAGTGTCTCTATTGTAAGCACTTTTGGGCCCTATATCTCAGGAAGGACATGCTGATGTTGGAGGGGGTCTAGAGGAGGTTTATGAGAATTATCCTGGGGATGAAGGGCTTGTCATATCAGGAACAGTTGAGGACTCTGGGTTGTATTCATGGAGTTTGGAAGGATGACGGGTGATCTCATTGAAAGTTATAGAGTATTGAAAGGTTTGGATATAGTAAATGTGGAAAAGATTTTAATTCTAGTAGGAGAGACTAGGACCTGAGGTATGACCCTTTTAGATGAGAGGAATTTCTTTAGCCAGTACTTAGTGAATCTTTAGAATGTATTGCTGCAGAAGGCTATGGAAGCCAAGCCACTAAGTTTATTTAAGACAGAGAAAGATAGGTTCTTCATTAGTAAGGGGATCAAGGGAACTGGGAGAAAGCTGGAGAATGGGGTTAAGAAACACATCAGCCATGATTGAATGGTGGAGCAGACTTGATGAGTCAAATTGCCTAGTTGTGCTTCTATATTTAATGGCCTTATGGTTTCCAATTGCCTGTTATTCCTGCAAATGATGTGCACGTTTTTTTTCTCTGCAAGAGAACAGAATGGTTGAATATTCTCTATCACAGACAAGGCTATGTGACATGTGCATCTGTTCATTCAAGGAAATGGTTCTTCAAAGGATACTCATGCACTGCATTCTCCAGTGATGTAATATTCATGTTATTTATAATTTAGCTTACAGACCCTTACTGTTAACTTGCACTAATGTCAGTTGTTGGTTGCACTGATTTTAAAATACGGTTAGACATAGCGGCTTTCAGTCTACTGTTAGCAAAGCACACATGGATAATTTTCAGGTCGTGATCCGATGTTTCATGTGGATTACTCCCTCAACACAATATTCAAATATAGATGGCTGAGTTGGGTTGCTGACATTACTGGAATAGATTGCGCATAATTGTCAAGGACAGGTGATAATCCTCACAAAGGCTGCTGCTGCTGCCTTGCAGGAGAGAGGAGACAGCATATTGGAGGTGTCTCACTGCTGTACAGAGAGAAATGCCAAACTGTGAAGAATTGTTAGTGCATCTGATCTGACAATAAAACACGGTGGCAAGCATGTTTCTGTGTAAAATAATCGCCATCCTGCACTGACTACGGCAGTCATGCGCCTTCATGTAGCAAAGTGGCTTTGGTGATTTACGCATGGAAAATGGCCTAGCCATCTTCAGCCTGTTTAATGGGGCTTTAATTGGAGATGAGTAGGTTTCTGACTTCCCTGCCCTTGCTTTGAAAACAATGGCATATTCAAGAGGAGCTGGTACACTGATACATCACCCCTTAGGATTATTTTAAAGGATTGCCCACTTTTGTACTTCCAACCAGGCAGGATTGAAATCTTGGTCCTGGTTATAGGCATTGAACTCACCTTTGCTAATCTTATGAGCTTTTAAACTTCTTAGTGTACTGGATAAGAAGGTATTGTGGTGCAATATTTAGCATCCTCTACCTCTGAGCCAGAAACTCCATGCTCAAGTCCTATTTCAAGGTCACAGAAAGTGCATTTATAATGTGACTCAAATGATTGATGATCACCCTGATGAAGGACTTATGTTCAGAACGTCAATCCTCCTGCTCCTCGGATGCTGCCTGACTGACTGTGCTTTTTCAGCATGACACTGTAATACGTGCACAAGCTTAACAACAGTACAATCTAGTGAAATGCTTACTCTCTTAGGCTTGGCATCGGGAGAAAGAGAGAGAGGCAGATGGTGTGCTGAATTAAGGTAGTAATAGATTGGATATGCCCCTTTCATCTGCCCCACTTCAGTTTGAGTGATCCTGTTGTTTTTGGTCTCGTTATCCATATAGCAAAATAGGTTACATTTAGTGATCAGTTAATCTGAAATGGGACTTTATTGGATATACAGTATTTATACTTGGACATTATTCACCTAAAAATTAATTCTTGGAATTGCATATGCTCTCTGAAATTTTATAGTGTGGAGTCTTAGAGATGTACAGTTGGAAACAGACCCTTCGGCCCAACTTGTCCATGCCGACCATTTCTCCTGAGTTAATCTAGTCCCATTTGCCAACATTTGCCAATATCCTCCAAACCCCTCCTATTCATATACCCATCCAAGTGTCTGCTAAATGTTATAATTGTACCAGCCTCCACCACTTCCTCTGGCAGCTCATTCCATATGCACACCAGCCTCTACTTGAAAATAAATCACTCCTTAGGTCCCTTTTAAATTTATGTTGACAGAGATTAAATGAATCACAGAATTTAGTAGGTTATAACAAATATGGGTCTGCAAATAGATAATCTGGATGATTTTGCCACAATTATTTTTAAAAAGTTAGATGGCTTGCAGTGTGTGACAGTAAACAAGAATGCCAATTTTCATTCCATTAATTTTGCCACATTTCCCAATACTTGGGGTGCCACATGGTAGGCAATGCTGGAGTCCATTCTGAAAGATTTAACAGCAGAGCACTTGGAAAACAGAGTCAGGACTGGATACAAGCAGCAAGGAATTATGAATGGGAAATCACACTTGATGAATCTATTGGAATTTTGTAAGGATATAATTCAAGTTGATAAGAGAGGTGGATGTGGTTTACGTGGACTGTTAGAAGGTTTTCAGTTACTAAGGGGTAAAACTGAAGGCTATGGGATTGGGGATAGTGTACTGCTATTGATAGAGACCTAGTTGTCAAAAAGGATACAACAAGAGCAATAAACAGGTCTTTTTTCTGATTAACAGGCAGTGACTTATGGGATAGTGCAGGGATAGGTGCTTAGACTCCAGCTATTCAAAAATACATTAATGATAGAAATAAGGGAACTAAATGAAATATGTCCAGGTTGCAGATAACACAAAGTTGGATGGGAGGGTGAGCCTGTGAGGAAAATGGAGATACCAGTTGTTGAAGGTAAGCATGTAGGTGCAGTAGGTGAAAAAGGCAAATGTTATCTTGACCTTCATAATGAGAGGATTTGATTGCAGGACTAGCAATGTCTTGCTGCAATTGTGCTTGGTGAGACCACATCTGGTGTATTGTGTGCTTTTTTGATTTCTTTGTCAAAAATAGGATATTCTTGCTATGGAGGGAGTGCAACAAAGATTTACCAGACTGATTTCTGGGATGTAGGACTGACATATAAAGAGACACTCGATCAGTTGGGACCATATTCACTGAAGTGTAGAGAAATAGGGGTGATCTTATAGAAACCTATAAAATTCCAACAGCATTTGACAGGATAAATGCAGGAAGGATATTCCCAGTCACCAAGAAGTCTCGAACCAGGCTTCACAGTTTAAGGGTGCAAGATAGACCATTTAGGACTGAGATGAGAACTTTCTTCACCCAGAGGGTGGTGAACCTGTGGAATCCTCTGTCATGGATTGTGGCTGATACCAAAACATTAAATGTTTTCAAGATAGCATTTGATATAGCTCTTAGATCTGAAGGGATTTAAAGGTTTGGGGAGAAAATGGTAGAGGGGTACTGAGTTGAATGATCACCCATGATCATATTGAATGATGGAGCATGCTCAAAAGCCTACTCCTATTCCTATTTTCTCTGTTTCTATGCAGTCAGGTATACCTGAGCAGAGACCTCTGGAAATTTCTCCCAAGAGTTTTTTGAAATATAATGTTAGAAACTTCAAGAATCAACCACTGATTTGGCATTCTCTGATGCCGAGTGTCATCAAACAGTCTGGAAAATCAGCAGCAACTCACAATATATGTAATTCAGGTTACAGGGGCAACATCTTTGGGATTGCCTTGTGGAATGGAGCCAGAGAACAGCTAATTGTAATCCTCCCAGTCCCATGGGTATTGCTGTAATCACTAATGAAGCCTATGGGCTGGTGGAGCCAGGCAGATTTGTCAGCCTGTGGATCTCCAGTGCCAGGGTATTTCAGAAAGATTAACTGTTAAAAGCAGTAAAGATCTGAAATTCAGTAGCTCCATTTGCATTGACAGAGCAAATATAAATGCCACATCTGACAGATAAATACCATACAAGACCCTTACTTTTTCTAGCCACTTCAACAAGTTAAGATAGACTCATTGCATCTTCAGTGTTTTATACATTCAAAAGCTGAGATTCTGATGTCATTTCTAATAGAATGCATAACCCACACTGGTGTGAGTTTGCCTCCAACAGTGTATTTGTCCTGATGTGGCAATGCCTATGTTACCTTCTTCAACATAAGCAACTGGCTTTAAATGTGGTTTTGAAGAATCCAACAGACATTTATTCCAACTAATTATTAGGAACAGGAGGAGGCCACTGAGCCCCTCAAACGTATTCTATCATTCAATGAGATCATGGCTGATCTGCATGTTATACTCTGTATATACAAACATTCCGTTCCAACAGACATTTATTCCAACTAATTATTTGGAACAGGAGGAGGCCACTGAGCCCCTCAAACGTATTCTATCATTCAATGAGATCATGGCTGATCTGCATGTTATACTCTGTATATACAAACATTCCGTTCCTCAGATAAATAAGTATCTGGACAAATTTTAGGTTTATTTGGTTAAACCAGAAGAGAATACTTCCAATAGAATGCTATGCTTTAAGTAATCAATGCAAGTTAGAGTATGAGAACTCTGGACCCTCAGTCACATGATATAGTACGGTAATGATAGCTGTCATGTCTTTTTAAAAAATATACTTTTATTGAAAGAATAGATTTTTTAATATTACAAGTACAAAATAATACAATTCAAAAAGTACAAAACAAACAATGCAGATAAAAACAATCCCCAACCCACCTTCACGTACAAATATATAAACACATATATATAAAAAATAAAAAGAAACCCATATGGCTTTTTAACTAAATAATTAAATAGCCAACAACAATCTAATAAATAGTAATAACTCAGCCCAGCCAAACAAAATGCTCAAACATTCACAGTTCCTCCTCGATGGACATTGGACTCGTAAAACACAATCGTTATGGCTATATTAAAGCCCTTGTTGGCGTGACAGATAAATCTGTGTCAAGGTATTCCAATCAGGTATGCCATGTCTTGTAAAAATTCTCAGTTTTGTGGTGTACCATATTTGTGAGAAAATCCAGGGGAATATGCTCCACAACAATCTTCCACCAACCTGACAGGTCCGGGGTGGAGGGGTTCGGATGTCAACCTAGCAAGATATTCTTTCTTGCACAAAACGTGAGAATATTGAAAAGTTTTTTTCTTATGCGCATGTGCAGGAAATACAGTGGGCAGGCTCAAAAGGAGAGGGATAAGGTCCTTCTCCACCCTTACA
Organism: Hemiscyllium ocellatum; assembly: GCF_020745735.1. NCBI lineage: Eukaryota > Metazoa > Chordata > Chondrichthyes > Orectolobiformes > Hemiscylliidae > Hemiscyllium > Hemiscyllium ocellatum. The sequence continues at coordinate 46,680,315 of NC_083402.1, forward strand.
CCCAAGGTTTTCTCCATTGCGCCCACCACAACGCTCCAATATGTTTGAAGCCTATCGCAAGACCAAAGACAATGGGTAAGAGTGCCCATGCAGACCTTGCAGTTGGGACATGCTGAAGATACCCTTGGTTTAAACTTTGACATATGGTCCAGAGCCAAGTGGACCCTGTGGAGAATCTTCAACTGTAAAGCATGGGTCCTATTGCAAATTGATATCTTCTTTGCATTCTCCCAAATATCCTCTCATGCCTCTGAGGAGACTTTAACACCCACATGTCTTTCCCACATCTTGCAGAGTCGGTCAATTGGGGCACCCCCAATTGATGATATAAAGTACTGACAGAAAGTGTACTCTTAGCACTTAGCAGCTCTACCCCGCTCTGCCTTCCACAACCCCCCCCCCCGCCACCCCCGTCCCCATGTCGGATTTGCAGGAATCAATCAAATGTGTGGTCTTTTTTTGAATAAAATTCCTAACTTGAAAAAAATTAAAGGGATCGCTATTAGATAACTTGTACTTCCGTACTAACTGATCGCAGGACATCATTACATCTCCGTCAAATAAATCACCCATGCAAGACACACCCCTAGCTGCCCAACATTTAAATCCTGAATCTATCATCCCCGGTTGAAAACCCGGCATACCCACTAAAGGTGTAAACAAAGATGTTTTGCCAATATTGCCTTCCCTCTGCTGAATTGCCCTCCATGCTTTAACAATATTGATGATTATTGGGTTATGGCAATATTCCCTAATTGTCCTCATTTTGTCCAAAATCAGCAAACTGGTAAGGGGGCACCTTGCCTGGGAGGCTTCAATATCTAGACATATTGAAAGAGGATCTCCACAAACCCCGATCACTCACTTAGGACAAAAATGAGCTTAATTGGTAATTCTTAATGTCTAGAAGGTCCACTCCCCCCAGTCTGTGAGGCAGTTGTAGTTTGGCTAATTTAATGAGGGGCCGCTTATGATACCAAATAAAGGAGCTAAACCAGCCGTTCAGCCTCCTGAGAGTTTGCTTATTGAAAATCAGGGGGAGCATCTGTGTAGGGTATTGCAATCGGGGGAGAATATCCATCTTAATAAGCGGGCTATCCAACCCAACCACGAGACTGGAAGTGCCTCCATCTTTGAAGATCTTGTTTAATTTTTCCAAATAATTGGATAAAATTGGCTTTGAACAACCGATCCAGAACTGGAGTAATGAATGAGCCAAATATACAAAACTCCCTGTGACCAGCAGTTGTCCTCAAGAGCTAGCACTAAAACTGCTGGATTTGTCAAAAAGAATTAGGACATCTTCTGCATGCAACAAAATCTTATGTAATTTTGACCCCACTTCTGGAGCTGATATATTGGGATCCCCACGAATGGCCTCTGCCAATGGTTCAATCACCAACACACAAAGCAATGGTGAAAGGGGGCAGCCCTGCCAGCTGCCCCTAAAAATATTATAATTGCTAGATTGCATGGCATTGGTGATGACCCCTGCTAGAAGACCACTTAGAGAACCTTTACCCATCTTATGAAGACTTCGCTCTAGAGTATAGAAAAGGTACAGCCACTCAACTCGGTCAAATGCCTTCTCTGCATCTAGAGAAATCACCAATCCCTGTATTGACTGATGTTGTCATGCTTGAATTACATTAAGCAGGCTCCTAACATTGGAAGTTTTGTGACCCTTTATAAAACCCATCTGATCCTCTTTAAAATAGAAGGTAACACATTCTCCACCCTTAACGCGAGAGTCTTAGGGAGGATTTGAAAGTCCACATTTAAAAGCAAGATGGGCCTGTATGAAGCACAATCTTCTGGGTCCTTCCCTTTTTTAAAAGGAAGTGAAATATTGGCCTCTCTCAGAGCTGGTTGGAGACAATCATGACGGTATGAATCATTAAACATATTGAGCATCGCGCCAGATAGTATACTTATAAATTCCTTATAGAAATCACTAGGAAGTCCATCAGGACTGGGCCCCTTTCCACTCTGAAGCTGCCTCACAGCTTCCTGCACTTCTTGCTCTGATAACAGGGCATTGAGAAAGGACTGTTGTTCGGGAGTCACACCAGAGAGCTTCAGATCCCTAAAAAAGGATTCCATTTTGGCCTGCTCCTCTTCACAATCCTCAGATTGGTATAACTTAGAGTAAAATCTCTGGAGCGCCACATTCATCTTTTTAGAATCACATGTTAGGTTCCCAAACCCTTCCCTAATCGCTGTAATGGCTTGTGGGGCACTCCTCTTTCTGGCAAGATATGCTAAGCCTGGATTTTCACCATGTTCGTATAACCTTTGCTTTGCAAAAGCCACCACCATCTTTGCCGTCTACGTGGGCACAGAGTATAATGCAGATCAGAGCACTGTAATCCTCTGTAGTTTGACCAGTGAAGGTCTGTCAAAGTAGGCCTTCTCAGCTGCCTTCAACCATGTTTCAAGGAGACATTGCCGTTCACCTTTCTGCTGCTTCCTAATGGCGGAATATGAAATAGCTAACCCACTAGCGTAGGCTTTGGCAATTTCCCAGAGAATGGACGAGCTATCAACCAAGCCTTTGTTGATGCATAGGAAAGTCTGAAATTCCCAAGAGGAATGCTCCACAAACTTATTATCCTTGAGGATAAAGTAATCCATTCGCCAGTACCTTGAACCCACTGTAACGACCTTAATCTTAATCATAAGGTACACTGGAGCATGACCAGAGATGGTAATATTACCAATCGTGCAAGATGCCACCAAATCCAGGGTTTCCGCAGGGGTCAGAAAAAAATCAAACCTGGTGTGACATCTGTGCCGGTTGGAGAAAAACGTAAAATCCCTACTTGTAGGGTGGCGATGCCTCCAGACGTCCACCAACCCTAACTCCCCACACATACCCACTAACTGTTTAGTTTGTACAGAGGGTATCAAGGGATCTTTGGGGAACCTGTCTACTGTGGGATCCATAACACATTTCAAATCTCCCCCTATAATGATGTGTCAGGACTCAAGACTTATCAGTTTAGAAAAAGCGTCTACCAAAAATTTAAGGGGATGAGCTGGAGGGCAATAGACATTTATAACATCGTATTCTTCCCTATTTATCAAGGCTATAAGAATTACAAATCTCCCGTGTGTGCCTTTAATGCACTCCAACAACTTAAATGGGAGATTCTTCCTAACCAATATAGCCACTCCCCTACTTATGGTATTAAATGATGAAAAATAAACTCGGTCAAAGCCATTCTGCTGTAATTTCAAATGCTTCTTGAATCCAAATGTTTCTCCTGTAACAAAGCAATATCCACCTTCTCCTTTCTAAGACTCAAGAGTACCTTCTTCCTCTTAATTTGTGAGTGACTTCCCTTGAGTATCCAGGTACACCATTTAATCAAGTCATTAGCCATAATCTTCTGTAATAACATTTAAATTCCAGAGAGGAAGAACCCGAACCACAAACCGCTGAGCCTTAATGTGATATGATCCACCAAACATAAAAACTACATAAACTAAAGCCACTACATTTAACAAATCTACAAAAGTATTGAGAATAATAAAAACAACAAAAACCAAAAAAAAAACAACATATAAAGCACCAACAGCACTCAATAGGGGAACTCAACCCCTGCCCAGAGGGGCAACTACCCATCCCAAATTGCCCATAAGTAGGCATCTAACCATCCCAACCACCTTCACTTCTCCCAGCTAGAGCCGCACCACAAACCCAAGCAGAAAAGAATAAACACCCCATAAAAAACCAAATGAATAAAAAACACTTTTTTTTAATAAAAGGGGAATACATACCCCACCCATCCTTTAGTATACCCTAACTTAGAAATTGAAAATGTACGTCTCAACCACCGCCAAACATAGTTTAAGCCAAATTATTATCAATAGAGTAAAAAAAAAGATAAAGCTCCAATCAGACTTCTTCCATTTCTTTTCCAGAATGATAAACATTTACCCAAACAACACTATTTATACATACTGAAATTGTTCAAATTAGGTTAGTTTGTCCACAACGTTTCTTGCCTATTCCGACGTGTCAAAAAGATGTACATCTAAGGTGTACCGGAGCACTACCGGATACTTCAGGGAATACCGAATCACAAGCTCCCTCCATCTTCTCTAGACACCGTCATAAGATTTTGGTTTCTGGATCACCGCCACTGAGAAGACCTGAAAGAACATGATCTTAAAGCCCTCGTAAATTAGGGCCTTCAGCTCCTTCCCCTGGACTCTGGAAGCTTCCATGACTCTCTCCTTATCCTGGTAATGATGGAACAGCACCAGGAGAGGACAAGGACATTGACCCAGACCCCAGCTCCGCACTACAACCGGGTGGGCCCTCTCTATCCTCACTCCTCTCATGCCAGCCTCCAAGTAAAGGAATTTTGGCAGCCAATCCTCAACAAATTCCGCAGGCCGCTCACCTTCCTTACCCTCAGGCAGACCGATGATCCGAATTTTTTTTCTCCTGCCCCTGTTTTCAAGATCATCCACTTGGTCACACAAATGAACTGCCATGAGCTTCCACCACTGTGACCCTGTGCTCCACCTCATCCGTCCTCTTCTCCAGGTCTCCAGCTGCTGCTCATGCTTCTGCAACATGAGAGAGATTGGAGCCAGCTTCTCTTCAATCTGTTTGCCCAACATCTCGGGAGATTTCGGGAGCTTGCTCACCAGGCCCTGGAGAGTAATCGGCTCTGAGCATTCTGCAGGCTGAATTGCAGACCTGGCCTCGGATGCTCTTCCTCTCTTTTTCGGCATCTTTGGACATCTGGAAACACAGGTAAGTTAATTTTTATAAGTTTCTTGGGACTCCACAATCTTTGCAGAGTCCCAAGATACCACGATGGCCTGGATTAGGTGGGTTAAAGATTTGTCTGGCTTGTGCTGCGATGTGGAGCTCTGCAGTACAATCTTCTCAGAATGCCGCCATCTTGGATCCCCCCCACTGTCATGGCCTTTAAAGATGTTCCGTTATACTGACTGTAAGACAATACATCTCCCAAACCTCTTTATCACAAATACTGCTCACGTCTAGAACATAGAACATAGAATATAGAAAAATACAGTGCAGTACAGGCACTTCGGCCCTCGATGTTGCGCCGATCCAAGCCCACCTAACCTACACTAGCCCATTTTCCTCCATATGCCTATCCAATGCCCGTTTAAATGCCCATAAAGAGGGAGAGTCCACCACTGTTACTGGCAGGGCATTCCATGAACTCACGACTCGCTGAGTAAAGAGTCTACCTTTGTAATATCCCTTGCCTCCATCTACACCTCGGATGATCTGCCAAGAAAACTTTAATGTATTTGTTAAGTGCAAATCGTGTTTAAAAAACTTGCTGGCATTTTTGATGAGGTGACAGGATTGATGAGGCTAATGTTACTGATGTCATGTATGGACAATCAGGCTTGCGAACAAGTTGGAGCTCGTGGAATCAAAAGAATAATGGCAACATAAATATAAAATTGGTTGGTCACAAGGAATAGACAGTTGTGGTTACCAGCTACCTTTGAGTTAGAAGAATTAAAATTAGAATTAGAATCCCTACAGTGTGGATACAGGCCCTTCCTCCTAACAAGTCAACACTGACCTTCTGAAGAGTAACACACCCAGACCATCCCTGACTAATAATATACAATGTGAGCAATTTAGCATGGCCAATTCACCTAACCTGCACATCCTTGGAGTTGTAGGAAGGTTTACAACAGAGTTTTCCAGAGGTCAATATTAGGACCCTTGCTCTTCCTAATACATACTAATAGTCTAGGCCATGATATACAGGGTAAAAACAATGACAGCAGATGCTGGAAACCAGATTCTGGATCAGTGGTGCTGGAAGAGCACAGCAGTTCAGGCAGCACTCAACGAGCAGCGAAATCGACGTTTCGGGCAAAAGCCCTTCATCAGGAATAAAGGCAGTGAGCTGGAAGCATGGAGAGATAAGCTAGAGGGAGGTGGGGTGGGGGGAGAGTAGCATAGAGTACAATGGATGAGTGGGGGAGGAGAGGAAGGTGATAGGTCAGGGAGGAGAGGGTGGAGTGGATAGGTGGAAAAGAAGATAGGCAGGTTGGACCAGTTCGGACAAGTCATGGTGACAGTGCTGAGCTGGAAATTTGAAACTAGGATGAGGTGGGGGAAGGGGAAATGAGGAAGCTGTTGAAGTCCACATTGATGCCCTGGGGTTGAAGTGTTTCGAGGCGGAAGATGAGGTGTTCTTCCTCCAGGCGTCTGGTGGTGAGGGAGCAGCGGTGAAGGAGGGGGGCATGGACCTGACCAGGTAGTCACGGAGGGAACGGTCTTTGCGGAAGGCGGAAAGGGGTGGGGAGGGAAATATATCCCTGGTGGTGGGGTCTTTTTGGAGGTGGCGGAAATGTCGGCGGATGATTTGGTTTATGCGAAGGTTGGTAGGGTGGAAGGTGAGCCCCAGGGGCATTCTGTTCTTGTTACGGTTGGAGGGGTGTGGTCTGAGGGCGGAGGTGCGGGATGTGGACGAGATGCGTTGGAGGGCATCTTTAACCACGTGGGAAGGGAAATTGCGGTCTCTAAAGAAGGAGGCCATCTGGTGTGTTCTGTGGTGGAACTGGTCCTCTGGGAGCAGATACGGCGGAGGTGGAGGAATTGGGAATACGGGATGGCATTTTTGCAAGAGGTAGAGTGGGAAGAGGTGTAATCCTTCCACCCTACCAATCTTCGCATAAACAAAATCATCCGCCGACATTTCTGATTTAATTTCTTCTGTTTTCCCTCTTCCCTTTGCAAGAAGAAATTTCCCTTCAAGAGCTTCCTTAAAACTCACCTCTGATTGTGCTTTCAACTCACGTCTTCGAGTATCTTCTGTGGCTCTGCAAATGTGTTTTAGTTGGATCTCTATTTTTTGGGAGATTTTTTTTCTATATTGTAGCATATTACTACAAGTTGGTTGATCATGGTGGGTTATGCAAACTACCTCCATCCAAGTTATTTCGATTTCATGTAAGAAACCTAAGAGAGAAAAGGGGCAAATTGATTTGATTTTCCAATACATAAGATCAAAATAGTAGTGCAAAATTCAATAAAAAATGAAATGGATACTGCCATTGTGATGAATGATCACTCTTGTCACTCCAATGCTCATTTGCATGATTACAATGTGCTTCCAACACTAAGTAGACTGCTGAATTGTTCTCATCTGACCAGAGGCTGCAAAAATAAATTTGCAACAAGCATAGGTCAAAGACTGAGAACACTAACTCACTCCCAAACATCCTAAAGCTGGTCACCAAATACAGTTCAGCAGTGTGATGGAATAATCTCCAATTTCTTGGTTGAGTGCATCTCCAACAACATTCAAAAAGCTTGAAACCTTCCAAAACAAAACAGACACTTGATCTGCCACAACCTTAAATATTCCCATCCTCCACTAACAATGCATAAGATCAGCAGTGCGTAACTTCTACAAGATTTACAACTCACCAAGGCTCCTTCAACAAAATCTTTCAAAGTGACCTCTCTTACCACCTACAAGGGCAACTGAGGTGTGGGAACCCCACTGCTGTAAGTTCTCCTCCAAACTGCATACCACCCTGACTTATAAACACATTGCTATTCCCTCACTATCTAGGAATCAAAACCCTCAAATCCCGAACAGCACCATAAATGTACTCACACCATGGACTCTGTAGTTTAAGAAGCTTACTCATTACCACCTTCTCAAGAGTAATTAGGGACAAGCATTCAATTTTTATCTTTCAAATAATAGTCACATTTCTAGAATGAATTGAAATATCATGAAAAGTAACCATGAGTTTAAATATGTCTGTACTCCTTAGGAAGAGATGTATTTTATGGGGAAGCATTGCTGGAAGTGACTGAGGAAGAATGTGTGGCCTGCTATGAGAGTGATTGTAGTGAAATAGCAGAGATAGTGCTTCAAGATTCTCCAATTTAGCAGCAGAAGCATTGGAGCAGGAGGTAGTCAAATCGAGAGATGCTTTCTATCTGCAAGGTCCCAGGAGGCCATCCAGACAAACACTGGAAAGGCAATGGGAACAGCTAACTGCTACACTTAATGTAAGCTCAGGCTCTGGAAACCGTGACACAAGAAGTTAATTAACCTACACAAGTAGTTGAGGTAACTGATTGTATGTGACAAATGTCTTATTTTGTAATTGAACTATAATTTTGTTCACTGTACTACACTTTCCTCATTCATTTACCCCAAAACACTGTCACAACTCAGCTCTCACATTTTTTAATACCATCCTCACTTAGCTATGCTGCAATCCTTGCACACATCTTCAGATCTTGCAGATACTATTAGCTTCAACCTTTAAACTTTTATTCTACCAATCACATCGCCCCACATTCACAGCATATTTTCCACTTTCTTGTAGAGCAGTGTGTGTTAAACAGGCAGGAGGATCTAATCAGCATGACACAGGCTGTTGATAATATTTGGACACTTTGACAGAGACGTAGAGTCATAGATATATGCAGTATGGAAACAGACCCTTTGGTCCAACTCATCCGCTCTGACCAGATATCCTAACTTAATCAAGTCCCATTTACCATCACTTGGTCCATATTCCTCGAAAACCTTCCAATTCATATACCCATCTAGATGCCTTTTAAATGTTGCAATGTACCAGCCTCCACATTTCCTCTGGCAGCTCAGTCCATACACCCACCACCCTTTGTGTGAAAAAGTTGTCCCTTTCAAATCTTTCCCCACTTACCCTAAACTTATGTCTTCTGGTTCTGGACTCCCTTGTCTATAGGGCAAATAGACCTTGTCTATTTAAACTATCGATGCCCCTCATGATTTTATAAACCTCTATAAGGTCACCCCTCAATCGCCGACACTCCACGGAAAACAGACCCAGCCTATTCAAACCCTCCCGTTGTTCAAACCCTCCAAACTTGGCAACATCCTTGTAAATCTTTTCTGAGCCCTTTCAAGTTTCACAACATCTTTCTGATTGGAAGGAGAATAGAATTACACACAATATTCCAAAAGTGACCAAATCAATATTCTGTACAGCTGCAACTTGACCTCCCAACTCCTGTACTCAATGCTCTGACCAATAAAGGAAAGTATACCAAACACCTTCTTCACTGTCCTATCTACCTGCGACTTCAGGAACTATGAATATTTACATCTGTTTTACTTCTCAGAATTCAAATGTTGTACCCAGTAAGATGCACAGGCAGTGACACTATCCACAATGAGAAAGTTAAACTGAAAGAAGTTAAAAATGTCTCCTGTCCAATCTATAATGTGCCGATTCCAAGAAATTCATGGCTGCAGGCACCATTGCAGACACTGGTAATGCAATCTCCATTACCCCATCAAGCAGCAGGTCTGTCTAAAACAGCTGACAGATCCCTTCGATCATTTCCTTCATCAAACACAGAAATCAGACACTTCTTTACTGAGGCTGAGATGGGTGATTTACTCCCTGAAGGATCTGGGTTGATCAGGCCTTCTGCTATAGCCCATTTCCCTCCTCTTTCTCCCCCTTCTAGAACAGCTTTCCCTCCCTTGTATATTCTCTGCTCATGCTCCAAGTTAAACGTCAAAGCAAGGGAAAAATAAACCACTGAACGCATGTTTGGGAGCAGGTTGTCTGAGCTGATCCCTTAAGTTCAGAGCCAAGGTGTTAACAATGTGCCAGACCATTCCTTGCAGCAACTTAATGTGGCAGAATAAGCATCCAAATATGTCTACTGACATAACAACAGTTAATAGAAATCAATCAGCAATTAATCTGGAAATAATTGCCTATCTGCTTAAATTGTGTCTGTGTACAATTTTTCCTGCTGCCATTGCATGTTCTCCTGTGCAAGTTTTAGAGATGGCAAACGCTGAAGGTCAGAAATGGAAATGCTAGAACTAAATGGACTCACATTCTGATCTGCCTAATCTACATGTTTACAGTTTGTGTGCCCTCTTCCTCTGCCAGAAACTTGAGTAAATCAGTTTCCAACACCACCAATCGCTTCAGTATAGATCCTGAACCCAAATGGGATCCATACGGCCTAAAATACTTGTGTCCGAGCTGGGGTTTTGTCTTGTATTCAGTAAATGAGACCTGTTCTTGTCATATTTTGACTCTGAGAGATGTGGGTAGCGATTGTGTATTGCTGATGCAGTGTGGGAGGAGTGTGGCTCCATAGATAGGCTGGTTAGAAAACCAATCTTTCTTCTCCTGGACAACAGCTCAGCTTCCAACATCATTCTTAAATCCTCAAAACCTCACTCCTCAGTCCCTACCCATCTCCTTGTCCGTTATACCCACCATGCATCTGTCATGCCCTCATACATATTTTATGTCCCTCATATTGTCATGTTACCTTATCTCCTTTCCATTCCCTACATGTCCTCCATATCAACTCATAGTTCCCATGTTATCCTCCATAGCCTCTCACATAGTATCCATTATGCACAGTCTTCAAAAGGCAAGGGATAGTAATTTCTTCAAAATTTGGAAACAAAATTAGAATCCTAGAATCCCTATAGCAGGCCATTTAGCCCATCGGAACTACACCAACTCTCCAAAAGGCATCTCACCCAGACCCACCCCATCCCTGTAAATCTGCATTTCCTATGGCCAATCCGCCTAATCTGCACATGTTTTGACTGCAGGAGAAAACTGGAGCAACTGCAGGAAACCCATCCAGACATGGGAAAAATGTGCAAGGTCCACACTGTCGCCCGAGGATGAAATCAAATCTAGGTCCCTGGTGCTGTGAGGCAGCAGTGCTAACCACTGAACCACTGTGCCATACCATCAACAAGCTGTTAAAGCTGTAATTCCTACACAATTCCATTAATACTTCAAACGAAAAAAATCCACTAAACTAATATAAATCTTGTTAAGTGGTCATTCAGTTATGAAAACAAATAAGGGTCCCTTCTGAAGCCAGATCAATGACTGATAGTGTTGTTACAACCTGTTTAAATTCTCATTTAAACCACGCTTTTATCGCACTCACCAACAGCAACAATAGACTACCTAGTGATCTCAGGTCATTTTTGAATTGAAACTCAGCCAAGCTTTCAAATTGGCCATTGCAGCTGCAGACAATAAAGCTGAAATATGAAATTGTGTTTTTTTTAAATTCCATTTCAAAACAGACTGCCTCTCAAACACTACAATGGAGCAAGTCATTAGGCTTTTTAAAATATTCAATAGCAAAGCAACTTTTTAATCAAAGGCAATCGTTTCTGCACATTTAAATCACAACATGGCAAGAAAGTTTTCCAGCATGTTTATGCAATCTTGAATGCATTATGGCACTTTTTCCAATGAGAAATGTACTCTAATAAATACTCTAATCACAACACTTAAAGAATTTACAAGGGATGTTGCCAGGGTTGGAGAGTTTGGCTACAGGGAGAGGCTGAATAGGCTGGGGCTGTTTTCCCTAAGTGTTGAAGGCTGAGGGGATGACTCTATAGAGGTTTATAAAATCATGAGGAGCATGGAAAAGGTAAATAGATAAGGTCTTTTTCCTGGGGTGGGGGAGTCCAGAACTAGAGGGCATAGATTTAAAGTGAGAAGGGAAAGATTTAAAAGGGAACTAAGGGGCAACTTTTTAATAAAAAGGCTGGTGGTGCATGTATGGAAAGAGCTGCTGGGGAAGTGATGGAGGCTGGTACAATTATACCATTTTAAAAGCATCTAGATGGGTATTATGAATAGGAAATGCTTTGAGGGTTATGGGCCAAGTGCTGGAAAATGGGACTGGATTAGTTTGGGTTATGTAGTCAGCACGGACAAGTTGGACGAAAGGGTCTGTTTCCTAGCTATACGTCACTATGACTCTACAACTCTATAATTGCAAGCCCATATAATGTCGAGAGTGTGTTGTTGAGAAAGCACAGCAGGTCAGGCAGCATCTAAGGAGCAGGAGAATCGACATTTTGGGCATGAGCTCTTCATCAGGAATGATGCTTGTGGGCCAGAGCTAAGAGATAAATGGGAGGTGGGTGGGATTTGGGGGGGTGGCGGTGAAGGGTAACTGAGAAAGTGATATGTGGTTGAAGGTGAGGGAGAAGGTGATAGGTCAGAGGGGGGAGTGATGGATAGGTCTGGAGGGCTGTGCCAAGTTGAAGGCTTGAGACTGGGATAATGTTGGGGGAAGGGAAATGAGGAAGCTGTTGAAATCCATGCAATGCTGGTCTCAGTCGGTTCCCTCAACTCAGCACCGCCCTCCTAACCTGCAATCCTCTTCCTGACCTCTCCGCCCCCACCCCACTCCGGCCTATCACCCTCACCTTGACCTCCTTCCACCTATCCCACCTCCATCGCCCCTCCCCCTAGTCCCTCCTCCCTACCTTTTATCTCAGCCTGCTTGGCTCTCTCTCTCTTATTCCTGATGAAGGGCTTATGCTCGAAACGTCGAATTCTCTATTCCTGAGATGCTGCCTAACCTGCTGTGCTTTGACCAGCAACACATTTGCAGCTGTGATCTCCAGCATCTGCAGACCTCATTTTTTACTCGAAATCCATGCAATGGTCAATTTAACTTTTCATGACAGAGCACTATTACAAAAGCCATGAGAACACAAAATGCTACAAAACAGCATCTAAATGTGAAATTATTATACCTTTTAACACTGACCTACCTGTAAGAATGTTCCCAATTCCTGAGCAGGCTTCCTACAGAGGACATATGCTATACCATTACACAGAAATACTGCGGTTGTGGAGGAGAATTCAAAGATTTTATACAGAACTGACAATGTTACCCTGACCTCAAAAAAAAATACACGTGATGTTGCGATCCAAAACTTACGTGACCTGCAATATTGCCACTCAGAAGCGCAGCATGGAACATACAACATAGTATAAAGCACATTACAGAGCAGTACAGACCCTTCAGCCTTTGATATTGTGCCAATGCGTGGAACCAATCTGAAGTCCATCTAACCTACACTATTCCATTCTCGTCCATATGTTTATCCAATGACCATTTAAATATCTTTAAAGTTGGCGAGTCTATCACTGTTGCAGGCGGTGCATTTCATGCCCCCTACTATACTCTGAGTAAAGAAACTACCTCTGACATTTGTCCTATAGCTATCATCCCTCAATTTAAAGCAATGTTCCCTTATGTTAGCCATTAGCCATCCAAGGAAAAGGGCTCTCACTGTTCACCCTATCTAACCCTCTGATTACCTTTTTTGTGACAATTTAGTCACCTCTCAAACTTCTTCTCTTTAATGAAAACAGCCTCAAGTCCCTCAGCCTTCCCTTGTAAGACCTTCTCACCATATCAGGCAACACCCTAGTAAATCTTCTCTGAACCCTTTCCAAAGCTTCCACATTCTTCCTATAAAGCGGTGATGAGAATTGTACGCAATCCATCAAATGTGGCTGCACCAGAGTTTTGTACAGCTGCAGCATGATCTCATGGTTCTGAAATCCAATCCCTCCACTAATAAAAGCTAACAAACCATATGACTTCTTAACAGCCCTATCAACCTGGGTGGCAACTTTCAAGGATCTATGCACATGGACACTGAGATCTCTCTGCTCATTTACCAAGAATCTTACCATTAGCCCAGTACTCTGCATTCCTGTTACTCCTTCCAAAATGAATCACTCACACTTTTCCGTATTAAAATCCATTTGCCACCTCTCAGCCCAGCTCTGCTGCTTATCTATGTCTCTCTGTAACCTGCAATATTCTTTGTCACTATCCACAACCCCACCAACCTGAGTGTCATCTGCAAATTTACTAACCCACCCTTCTCTGCCCTCATCCAGGTCATTTATAAAAATGACAAACAGCAGTGGCCCCAAAACAGATCCTTGCGGTACCCCACTAGTAACTGAGCTCCAGGATGAATATTTCCCATCAACCACCACCCTCTGCCTTCTTTCAGCCAGCCAATTTCTGATTCAAGTAGATCACTCTCAATCCCATGCCTCTGTATTTTGTGCAATAGCCTGCCATGTGGAACCTTACCAAACACGTTACTGAAATCCATGTACACCACAGCAACTGCTTTACCCTCATCTACCTGTTTGGTCACCATCTCAAATAACTTAATAAGATTTGTGATGCATGACCTACCCTTCATAAAACTGTGCTGACTATCCCTAATCAACTTATTCCTCTCTAGATGATTATAAATCCTATCTCTTATAACCCTTTCCAACATTTTAACCACAACTGAAGTAAGGCTCACTGGTCTATAATTTCCAGGGCTGTCTCTACTCCTCATTTTGAATAAGGGAATAAAATTTGCTATCCTCTAGTCTTTTGGCACTATTCATGTAGACAATGATGACATAAAGATCAAAGTCAAAGGCTCGGCAATCTCTTCCCTGGCTTCCCAGAGAATCCTCGGATAAATCCCATCCAGCCCAGGGGTCTTATCTATTATTACACTTTCCAGAATTACTAACACCTCCTCCTTATGAACCTCAATCCCAATTACTCTACTAGCCTGTTTCTCAGTATTCTCCTCGACCACATTGTCTTTTTCTCATGTGAATACTAACAAAAAGTATTCATTTAGCACTTCCCTTATCTCCTCTGACTCCACTCACAACTTCCCATTACTATGCATGATTGGCCCTAATCTTAGTCGAGTCATTCCTTTATTCCTGATATACCTATACAAAGTCTTAGGGTTTCCTTTGATCCTATCCACCAATGACTTCTCATGTCCCCTCCTGGCTCTGCTTAGCTTTCTCTTTAGGTCCTTCCTCTCTAACTTGTAATTCTCAAGCACCCTAACTAAGCCACCACATCTCATCCTAACATAAGCCTTCTTCTCCTCTTGACGAGCGATTCAACTTCCTTAGTAAACCACGGCTCCTGCACTTGGCCACTTCCTCCCTGCCTGACAGGTATGTACTTATCAAGGGTCCACAATAGCTGGTCCTTGAATAAGCTCCACATTTCAACTGTGCCTATCCCCTGCAGTTTCCTTCCCCATTCTATGCATCCTAAATCTTTCCTAATTACATTGTAATTGCCTTTTCCCCAGCTATAAGTCTTGCCTTGCGTTGTATACCCATTCCTTTCCATCACTAAAGTAAACATAATTGAATTGTGGTCAGTGTCACCAAGGTGTTCATCGACCTCCAAATCTAACACCTGGCAGGGTTCATTACCCAGTACCAAATCTAATGTGGCCTTGCCTCTTGTTGGCCTGTCTACATACTGTGAGTAAAAAGTGAGGTCTGCAGATGCTGGAGATCAGAGCTGAAAATGTGTTCCTGGTTAAAGCACAGCAGGTTAGGCAGCATCCAAGGAACAGGAAATTCAACGTTTCGGGCCAGAGCCCTTCATCAGGAATGATTCCTGATGAAGGGCTGTGGCCTGAAATGTCAAATTTCCTGTTCCTTGGATGCTGCCTAACCTGCTGTGCTTTAACCAGCAACACATTTTCAGCTCTGTCTACATACTGTGATAGGAAACCATCCTGCACACTTTGGACAAAAACCGACCCATCTAAAGTACTTGAACTATAGTATTCCCAGTCAATATTTGGAATGCTAAAAGCCCCCATAGCAACTACCCTGTCACTCTCCCTCTTATCGAGAATCATCTTTGCTATGCTCTCCTCTACATCTCTGGAAGTATTTGGAGGCCGATAGAAAACTCCCAACAGGGTGACCTCTCCTTTCCTGTTTCTAATCTCAGCCCCTACTACCTCAGTAGATGAATCCTCAAACGTCCTTTCTGCAACTGTAATACTGTCATTGACTAACAGTGCCACACCACCCCCTCTTTTACTATTTTCTCTGTTCTTACTGAAACATTTAAATCCTGGAACTTGCAATAACCGTTCCTGTTCCTGCTCTACCCATGTCTTTGAAATGGCCACAAAATCCTAGGTACTAATCCATGCCACAAGTTCACCCATCTTATTCTGGATGCTCCTGGAGTTAAGTAGACACATGTCAAACCAATCTCTTGCCTGCTGTTGTCTTCTTGCAATCTTGAAATCTTCATTCTGACTTCACTACTCTCATCCACCCGTACACTCAAACTACAAATTTTGGTTCCCATCCTCCTGCTGAATTAGTTTAACCCCACCCAAAGAGCATTAGCAAATTCTCCCCCGGGATATTGGCACTCCTCTGGTTCAGATGAAGACCATCCTGTTTGTAGGGGTTCCACCTACCCCAGAAAAAGCCTCAATTATCCAGGAATCCAAAACCTTCCCTCCTGCACCATCCCTGTAGCCACATGTTCAACTCCTCTTTCTCCCTATTCCTCTCCTCGCTAGCACGTGGCACAGGCAACAAACCAGAGATAACATCTCTGCTTGTTCTAGTTCTAAGTTCCCATCCAAGCTCCCTGAATTTCTGCTTTAAATCCCTATCTTACTTCCTATCTATATCTTTGGTGCCAATGTGGACCATGACTTTGGGCTGCTCTCTCTCCCTCTCAAGGATCCCGAAAACATGATCAGAGACATCATGAACCCTGGCAGCTGGGAGGCAACACACCAACCATGAGTCTCTCTTATTCCCATAGAACCTCCTATCTGTCCACCCAACTATGGAGTCCCCAATGACTAATACTCTGCTCCTTTTCCCCTTTCTCTTCCAAGCAACAAGGACAGACCTTGTGCCAGAGACTTGTGCCCTATTGCTTACCCCTGGCAAGGTCCTGCCCCTTCCCCCCCCAAAACAGTATCTAAAACAGTATACTTGTTAAGGGGAATGACCACAGGGGTGCTTGCATTGCCTGCAGGTTCCCTTTCTGTTCCCTGATGGTAACCCATTTACCTTCATCTTTTACCTGAGGGGTGACTACCTCCCTGTAACCCCTCCACCTCCCGAATAATCTGAATTTCATCCAGCTCCAGCTCCAGTTCCTTAACGCAGTTTTCGAGGAGCTGGAGTTGAGTGCACTTTCCATAGATACAGCCAGCAGGGACACTGTTGGTGACCCTTACCTCCCACATTCTTCACGAGGAACATTTAACTGCCCTAACCTCCACTCCCACTATTCTAAATTCCCAATGAGACTACAGAAAAACTAAAAAGAAATAAACCAATCACCTTACCAATTGGCGCACAAAACCTTTTGTTTTGGTTAGAAGAGGAGTTTAGTAGGAGACACTACCTGAGTAGTGTTTAGGTTAAAGCAACCACTCAAATAAATATAAAGCCTCACTAACCCAACAGTCCTGTGTCTGGGTCCTGCTCTGAGTGCGCACCACCTATACATGAGGTAAACGTTGTTGGTTTGGAGGGCGTTGCAAATTTATTATTACTGCAAAAAAACCTGAATATATTTGTAATTTCTGACTTCATTCTCTCTATATCACCAGATGAAAATCAGACTGAAAACAGCCAATGAAAATCATAGCTATTAAACTTGTTAGCAGAACTTTTGATTGTAAGTTTAGATATTTTGTACATTTGAAGAACATTCATTGAAACACACCATAATTGGTTCTGTATGATTACATCAAGATTTTAACATTATATATTTTGGGTGGAAGAAGTTCTACTTACAGCACACAGGCTGCAGTGGTTTCAGAACGCAGCTTACCAACATCTTCTCAAGGGCAACTAGACATGGGCAATAAATACTCATCCTGCCAGCAATACCTACTCTCATGACTGAATAAAGAAAAGTTCAGACGATTTGAAAGGAGTCCCAAGTGGGATACTGCAAGGATTAGTTCTTGAGTCCCAGCTATTCACAATAAATATAAAAAATTTGGATGAGGGAATCAAACAGAATATTTCTAATTTTTCTCATGATGCTACATTAAGTGGGATTGTGAGTGGTGAGTTGGATATAAAAAGGTTTCAAGGCAATATAGTCAAGTTGAGCAAGTGGGCAAATGCATGGCAGATATAGCAAAACATGGATAAGTGTGAAGATATTCACTTTGGTTGGAAAAATAGAATGGTACAGCATTATTTAAATTGTGATATACTGGGAAATGTTGATGAAAAGTGGCATGTGGGTGTTCTTATATGCTGGGCACTGACTACAAGCATGCAGATTTCTCAAGCAGTTAGGAAAGGCAAATGACATGTTGACCTTCATTGTAAGAGGGTTTGAGTACAAGAACAAGGAAGTTGCTGCATCTTCACAGGGACTTGGTAAACCTACACCTGGGGTATTTGTGCAGTTTTGGTCTCCTTATCTAATAAACAATATAATTTCTATAGAGGAAGTGCAGTAAAGTCTCATCAGACAAATTTGTGAGGTGACAGGTTTGGACAGACAAGGTCAAATAGGCCTATATTTATTGGGGTTTAGAAGAATGAGAGGGATTCTCATTGAAACCTGTAAAATTCCAGGGCTGGACAGATTGAATGCAAAGTTGGTGTTTCCCCTGACAGGGGTATCCAGAAGAAGGAAATACAGGGTTGGGGTATTGGGTTGGATTGTTTGTATTGAGAGAAGGAGAAATGCCTTCACTCTTGGGTGATGAACATGAGGAACTCTTTACCACAGAACACTTTGTCAGCCAAGTCTTTGAATATATTTAATAAATAAATAGCCATCTTGAAGCTAGAAGTGTTAAGGGATATCGAGAAAGAGTGGATGAATGGCAGTGTGGAAAATAAAGGGTCAGCCATGATCATGTTGAAATGTGGAGCAGTCCTAATGTGCTGAATGTTTCTGTCCAATTAATTCCAGGGCATATTAACAAGAAAGCAAATGTGGGGTGAATTCCAAGATCAGTTTGACTGTTTACAAAGAAACAGCCACTTGAAAAGCTTTGAGACAGCCTTTACAGTTCATTTGCCAAGCACTCAATGTATTGACACAATCTATGGTGAAATACATCACTCAGTCACCAAAACATTCTTATGTCATTTGCACATGATATTAATCTAATGAACAAATGCCAACCACTGACTATTTTGCAATCTTATCACAATGTCTCCATCTAGTGGAGTTTCTTTGTGGAGGGCCTTTCCTGTTACACATGGAACAAATATTTTGTTATTTGTGCCTGGAATAAGTGTGAGACAAACAAGGTTGTATACATTGTATGTTACCAGTTACCCTGAAAAGTTGTGAGTCCTCAAACTTCTAAAGTCCTTGTGATGAGGAATACCATTGCCTGCAACTTTCCCTCCATGCTACACATCATCTTGACATGGAACAAAATTTCCATTTCTCACTGTCACTGGTTCAAAGTCTAGGAACTCCCTTCATAAAATTGTGGGTCTCCCTATATTCCAAGGAATGCAGCAAATCAAGAAGGCAACTCAACACCACTTTCTCCAGCACAACTATTGTTGAGCAATAATTGCTGGCCTAGCCCTATCAACGCAGTCAAGACCGCCTTACTAATATCTCAAGGCTAGAGCTAAAACTAGGATAGCTGTCTCACAGATTAATCAAACAATGACCTGACATAGTCATAATCATGGAATTATGCCTTACAGGCAATATGCCAGGCACCACCACTATCTTAGGATATTCCTGTCTCACTGACAAGACAGGTCCAGCAGAGTTAATGGCAAAGGGTCCATTATGTTAATGACCTTTGAGTCCTCAATATTAACTCTGGACTGCATGAAGTCTTGTGGCATAGGTTAATCATGGGCAAAGAAACATCCTGCTGATTACCATATGCCAACTCAACTCATTCCATGATTGTAATGGGATGGAAGATGACATAAATTCTTGTCTTGTCTTTTGATCATCAAAAGCACAAGTAATACAGATTAATATCTTTTCTTCGAGTGATGTTGAGAAACATAGCCACTGAACAGTATACTTTGCTCTGTTTCAATGTTTTGTAATGCCCAACTATTATTGATGCAATTGTTGCAATATGTTGAATCTCAGAACTCTCAGAATGACTATTCTCTCAGTGTAGATGAACAAAACATCCACTGCACTTTGATAACCTCTCTTTAAATAGTAATGTATGAGACTAGGATTTTTGACATTGATGCTGGGCACTTTATGTCAGACAACTCTCTGACCTGATCACATTCTTCATCAGATTTCTGTGCATATTTGATTTCATTCAGATGCCCTGCTGTTTCTGACAGAATTGTGGCTGTTATCAACCCAGAGGTTTCTACCACTTCAGCAAGGGCTGCATGACTTTGTTTGGGCCTTATTCTGGGATATGTTCTTTTATTGTGTGGTGTCATACCATTTTATGAGTTTCGGGTATGTCCAGATTGGTTGAGGAGAAGTAAAGTCAAGAATTATCTTCAGGCTTAGATTTCAAAGTAACATTATTTATTATACAGCAATATTAAATACATAGTAATCATCATTATTAAAAATATTAATGGATGTGGGCCAAAGGCAGGTATATGGAGATAGGCCACAGATCAGCCATGATCTGATCTAATTGAGTAATGGAAAAGGCTTGAGGGCTGAAAGGCCTTTTCCTGTTCCTATATGCACACCAGAAATTCACCCATGACTATGAACATCTATTAGGATAATGGCAGCAGATAAATGAGAATACTACCATCAAGAAAACAACTTTTTCATGGCCAGATGGCCTATTCCTGCTCCTATTTCTTATGTTCCAGGGCAAGAAGGAATAGGCAATAAATGCTGGTTCAGCCAGTGAAGTCCACAAGCCTTGCATGAAACAAAAAATATATACCATTGGTCTTCAGATAGTGAGAGAAAGAAAAATAGAGAATTGAATCTGCATCAAAATCACAGAGATTTACAACACCTATGGAATGAAGATATTGGGGCACTTTAATTATCTAAATATTTATTGTGATATTTTTAAAGTAAAGGGCAAGGACAAAAACCTTTAGCGCTCAGGAGAACTTCTTTAATTGGTATACTATCAGTCCAATTATAAAGGGAAGCATTGTTGGATCTGGTGCTGGGACATAAGCTGAGTTAAGGGGACCAAGTATCTGTGGCAAAACACTTGAGTAAGACTTCTAAATGTATGATTTGGTTTACTGAAGTAATACAGAAGAGTAAGAAACAATCTAACTTCGAACACCCAAATTTTGATGAGAAAGGATCTGAAAGGTTAATGTGCATTCAAAGGTTGAGAGCAAAAACTATCGCTGAACACTAAATGATTAAGGAGAAAATGGTTCAGGTACTGGGAATGTGCATTACAACAAGGGCAAAAGACAAGGAACCAAAACCTGGGCTCCTTGAAAACCTTGAGGTATTTGCTGCACTGTCAGATGAGGTGTCAAGAGATTATGAAGAGGTTAAACAGACTATTTTAATTGCTTATGAATTGGTACCAGAAGCAGTTCAGAAACACAAAGAAAGAACCAGATCAGACTTACGTTGAGCTTAAAAGAGTTAAATATAGTCATTTTGATCGATGGGTGCATACTTTGAAAGTAAATAGGACATTTGAGGCTCTAAGAAAGATTATTCTGCTAGAGGAGTTTAAAACTCACTTCCAGAGATGGTAAGAATTCACGTGGAGGAACACAAAGTTCAGCAAGTGAGAAGGGCAGCAGAATTAGCAGATGAGTACATGTTGTTGCATAAGCTAAGCTTCTGGCCAAAGTTTTGCCCTGTAAAGAATAGAAGTTAGGAGAAAGGGAGATTCTACACTACTAAACCAAGAGTAGAGAGCACTGGTTAGATTTTACCACAGGTTAAAGAAGCCCAAGAGGGTGGACAGGAGGTGAAAGGCCTCAGGTGTTTTCACTGTACTGGAGTGGGACTCAGAAAATTACAGTGCCGGTGATTTCAGAAGGGCATTGGGAAAAGGTGTTTTCACTGCCAGAAGGTGGGACACATAAAGACATAATTGTTAAAAGAAGGTGCTGTGGAAAAAAAAATGTGGTAAAAGAAGCAAAGCCAGTGGCATTAGTGAAGGTAGTAAAGGAGACTCCAAGAAGAGCCAAGGGGCAGCAGGAGAGTGTACAGCCTAGACAGGGGCTGGGTATGGAGTTAGTACCTGATCTCTACAAGGAATTCGCCTCTGTGAATAAAGTTTAGTCAGAAAGATAAGGGGGAGAAGGACAAGAAGTTATAATTTTGAGAGATACAGGATCTAACTAGTCACTGATAGTAAGGGATGAGCGAGTATGCATTCTTTCTGATTTGTGACCTGAGAGTGTGGTAATTTGTGGGATAAATAGATAGAAATGTAGCATTCCTCTGTGGAAGATTAGGTTAAAGTGCCAGCTTAAGACTGGAGAAACTACAGTGAGAGTGATTGACAAAGTGTCAGTTCCAGGAATTCAGTTTGTTCTTGGGAATGATTTGGCAGGATCCAAGATGGGAGTGACACTCCTTGTTGTGGAGAATCCCAAGGAAGACCAAGAAACTGAGGAGTTAAGACAGAAATATCCTAGTATTTTCCCAGACTGTGGGGTAACCAGATCCTACTTTAATAAGTCACAGCATGAAGCAAAAAGTAAAGAGAAAGATGAAGGAGTTGAGGTTCTGTTAGCGGATACCCTGTTTGATGTAATGGTACAAGAAAAAAACTGAACAGGCAAAGGGTCAGACAGAAGTGTTTCGTCCTGAAAGGCTAAGGAACTTACAACAGCATGACGAGACAATAAAAGATATATATGTGGATGCAAACTTTGAAAAGGAGGCAAGAATATTCCAGATGGTTACTATCTGCAAGATAGAATCCTAAGACAGAAATGGCTGGCTAGTGCAGAGGGAAAATGGGCTGAAGTGCACCAGATTGTGTTGCCGGTAGCATACAGACAGGAAGTGTTACGGGCAGCACATGAACTACCTATAGGAGGTCACCTAGGCATACAAAAGACTCAGGCTAAAATACAAAAACATTTTTATTGGCCTGGAATGAACAAGGATGTGGTTAACTTTTGCCATATGTGTCACAAATGTCAAATGGTAGATAAACTGCAGCATCTTTGCTGCCAATTCCTTCATTTGAAGAACCTTTCACGTGTGCTATAATTGATTGTGTAGGTCCTTGCTGAGAACTAAAAGTGGGAACCAGTACTTGTTGACCATGATGGTTGTGTCTACCAGATTTCTGCAAGCAATTCCATTATGGAATATCAAAGTAAAAAGGGTAGTGTAGGAGTTAGTAGCTTTCTTCACACGGTATGGGTTACCTAGAGAGATTCAGTCAGACCAAAGGCTGTTTAAGGAGGCTATGGATAGATTAGGTATACAGCACTCTAAATCCAGTGTGTATCATCCTGAATCCCAGGTGGCTTTAGAAAGGTGGCACCTTGAAGACCATGCTGAGAGCATACTGTCAGGATTACCCGAATGATTGGGATAAAGGTATCCCATTCGTATTTTTTGCTGTTCGAGATGCCCCAAATGAATTCACTCAGTTCACTTCCTTCAAGTTAATATTCAGGCATGAAGTGAGAGGCCCTTTGAAATTAATTAAAGAAAAATTGGCAGGACCAAAGTCAGAGATCTCACACTTAGATTATATATCGGAGGTGTGGGAGAGATTAAACCAAGTAGGTGAGTTAGCTAAACAGTATCTAAGGAGGGAACAGTATAGAATGAAGCAGGTGGCAGATAAAAGCTCTGAGACTTAGATGTTTTCCTAAGGGGATAAGGTGCTAGTACTGTTACCAGTGACAAGAGATTCTTCAAAGCCAGGTTTAGTGGTCCCTATCAAATTGAGATAAAGTTAAGTGAGGTGAACTATCTAATAAAGATGCCAGATAGATATTACACTAGAGAGAAAGAACTGGAGAAACAAGTGTTAGTTACTGCCCTGCAGAGTGAGGAATCAAATCCAGATGATGTGGATTTTGAGGTGCCTCAAAAAAGATTAAAAAATGAAGAAGTCCTTGAAGAATGGGATAGGTTAGTAAGCTATCTTTCTCAGGAACATAGAATGGAGTTGAAAGATTTGTTCGTGCAGTGCAAGGACACATGTAAGAATCGGTTGGGGAGGACTAATGCTTTTATTCATGAAGTTGACATAGGAAATGCTGTTCTGATAAAGCAACACCCCTATCGGCTTAATCCTTTCAAAGCCAGACAGGTCCAGAAGGAGGTGGAGGCCATGCTTGATGAAGACATCATTGAACCAAGCCAGAGCGAGTGGAATTCACCAATCGTCTCAGTGCCCAAGCCCGATAGGACTCAATGATTCTGCGTGGATTATTGGAAGGTCAACGCCGTTACAAAATTGGACTCATATCCAATTCCTAGATCATAGGACTGCATCGAGAAAGTCGGACAAGCCAGTTACATCACCAAGTTGGACTTAATGCGTGGTTACAGGCAGGTACCTTTATCAGAGTTGGCAAAAGAAATTTCTGCATTTGTAAGCCCAAATGGGCTATATCAGTTTAAAGTGATGCCCTTTGGAATGAAGAACGCACCTGCCACATTTCAAAGATCCATGAACAGAGTTATGGCTGGGTTAACAAACTGCAGTCTATTGGACAATGTAGTGATCACTTTAGTAGGTGATCTGGAAAGATCACATGGTATAGTTGGCAGAGCTCCTTGAATGACTATGAGAAGCAAAACTAGTGATAAACTTAAATAAAACAGAATTCGCAAAAGCAGAGGCAACGT
This sequence comes from Hemiscyllium ocellatum, assembly GCF_020745735.1. NCBI lineage: Eukaryota > Metazoa > Chordata > Chondrichthyes > Orectolobiformes > Hemiscylliidae > Hemiscyllium > Hemiscyllium ocellatum. The sequence continues at coordinate 46,704,748 of NC_083402.1, forward strand.
TCTTGGGACATAACATCGGTCATGGAACGCAAAGACGAAGGCCATCAAGGAATTTCCACAACCAACCTCGAAGAAAGAGGTGTATGATTCTTCAGACTCAGCGGATTCTATCAGAAGTTTGTTCCAAACTTCAGCAGTGTAGTGGCACCGTTTACATTTTTGCTGAAGAAGAACACAAAGTTTCGGTGGACAGAACAATGCCAGGAGGCATTCGATCGCTTGAAATTAATATTAACCACTAAACCAGTTTTAGCTACACCAAACTTGTCAAAACCTTTTAAAGTAACCATCGATGCTAGTGACATTGGAGTTGGAGCTGTACTCTTACAGGAAGATGAGGATGGGATTGAACTGCCAGTTCATTGCCTTTTGAAGAAAGAATGCTTCACATTCAACAAAGGAAAATCCACTATCGAAAAGGAACTATTGAGTTTGGTACTGGCTTTGCAACATTTTAATGTGACTTAGATTAGATTACTTATAGTGTGGAAACAGGCCCTTCGGCCCTACAAGTCCACACCGACCCTCCGAAGAGCAACCCGCCCAGTCCCATTCCCCTACATTTACACCTTCGCCTAACTCTATGGCCAATTTAGCATGGCCAATTCACCTAACCTGCACATTTTTGGACTGTGGGAGGAAACCGGAGCACTCGGAGGAAACCAACGCAGAGAGAATATGCAAACTCCACACAGACAGTTGCCTGAGGTGGGAATTGAATCCGGGTCTCTGGTGCTGTGAGGCAGCCGTGCTAACCACTGTGCCACCATACCGCATACATGAGTCGGACACAGTCCACAATACACTTACATTCTTAGAATGCTTTAAAGACAAAAATATCAGACAATTTCATTGCAGTCTTATGTTACAGACTTTTAATTTGTTGTGGTTCTGTTCGCCAAGCTGGGAGTTTTTGTTGCAAACGTTTCGTCCCCTTTCTAGGTGACATCTTCAGTGCTTGGGAGCCTCCTGTGAAGCACCGGAGCTACAAATCTTCTCACAAACTTTGAACTTTTAATATAAAAATCATACATGTTGCAGGTCAGAAGAATGTAATCACAGATGCATTATTGTGGATTTAACTGATAGAGTTTAGATGAGATTTGTCTTTATTTAATGTTTTATATACATATAAAATATATAGAAATAAATTAGGGTGAACTTATATTAAAGTCATCTGTATGTTAGGGTAATGCGGTTAAAAAGTAGAGAAAAACATTAAGCATTAGTGGGCAGCACGGTGGCACAGTGGTTAGCACTGCTGCCTCACAGCGCCTGTAGACCCGGGTTCAATTCCTGACTCAGGCGACTGACTGTGTGGAGTTTGCACGTTCTCCCCGTGTCTGCGTGGGTTTCCTCCGGGTGCTCCGGTTTCCTCCCACAGTCACAAAGATGTGCGGGTCAGGTGAATTGGCCAAGCTAAATTGCCCGTAGTGTTAGGTAAGGGGTAAATGTAGGGGTATGGGTGGGTTGCGCTTCGGCGGGTCGGTGTGGACTTGTTGGGCTGAAGGGCCTGTTTCCACACTGTAAGTCTAATCTAATCTAATCTTTTCATTATGATGGTTCATTTTTTCTTAAGGAGGGAGGTGTTATAAAGGGTGGGTGAATTATACCTTTTAAGAGAGCTAAAAGCTAACAGTGACAGCACCAAGTGTTCTCAATAAGACACAACGTAACATGTGTTCCAGCTCCTGGAGCAGCTGGTTGCCTGGAAATAACAAAAAACAGATTTGAATTAGGCCAATCAGTTTAAGTTATACCCCGAAAAATACCAACTTCTGGTCAAGTTTGAATTGATTATATTGACAATCTTAAAATCCGATGCTCTGGGGTTTTCAGACCAGAGGAAAATTGAATAGTTGGGGATAGAACTAGAACTGCCAAGCCCAGCATGTAAACAGACTATCTGAAAAATAGCTGTCTTAAAAGGTACCATTTCAATCAGTAATCTGTGACACAGAAATTCATAAGAAGAAGAAAAGAAGACACAGGAAAATCCGAATAGAAGAAGCATAAGCTGCCTGGTTTTGAGACAAAAAGTGTTATTTTCTAAATCTTAATTGTGAGTTTTATTGGACTAGTATTATAGAAGGGAAGGTAAAAGGTAGGTTATAGTAAGGACATGTCCGTAGTTGTTACTTAATTATTTACTGTTCTACTTTATTAAATCAAGTTGTTCATTTTTACTTTAAATAGTTCTTAGCCACTCGAACCTTTTTACAGATTACTGGATGGGACAAATCTTTTCTATGTTGCTGGTTTAAATTAAACAGGAGGGCTTGCCCTGTGTCGTAACACTGAGCTGGCTGGCTACAATCAATTCATTCAACTGTGATACCAATGAATGCAACCTTAAATTCCATTGCCCCAACAGCCATACATCCAGTTTTCACTCTGTCACTGACGATCAGAGTGTCCATCGACCACAATGTAAAAATAAAACTCACCAATAACTAAGTGCTTCAAATAAGACCCATGATTCAAATCATGCTACGTGCTCATAAGCATCATGTCAACACCTCAGAACATTTGCTTAGAAACATAGAAACATCGAGAATAGGAATAGGAGTATGATATTTGGCCCTTTGAGTCTGCTCCACCATTCAAAATGGTCATGATTGATCAGTCAACTCTGTTCCCTGTTTCCCACTTTCTCTCTATATCTATATTCCCTTTAGCTTTAATGACTTTATCTGATACCTTCTTGAAAATATTCAGTGTTTTGGCCTCAGTTGTGTTATGTGGCAGAGAAATCTAAAGGTGCACCACTTAGGGTGAAAACATTTCTCCTCATCTGAGTTCTAAATGGCTTATCCTGTGTACTTAAAGCATGACCCCAGGTTCTGAACTCCCTGGTCACCAGGAGCATCCTTCCTGCGTTTACCCTGTCTGGTCCAGTCAGAATTTTATAGGTTCTTTTGAGATCCCCATTCATTTTTTTAGTTAGCTTACTGTTTTCCTTTGTTGATCCTTATGCTCCTACCTAGTGCTCCTTCATCAGCTGGAATGTTGCATGTGTGGCATCGGTCTGGGCTGGTTGGCTGGTAGACAACAGTAAAGGCCCTTCTATAGGGCCTGAGAAGATGTAAGTTGCAAACGTGAATGCAGGCTATATGTCATGCTCTGTGGTGTCACTGTCAGTCCTCCCAGGCAATAGGTCAACAAATCTAGTAAGGTTTTCAAGAAAACAATGCTGGACTACTGCGAGAGTCTGCTGTACCTTTGAACATTGATTCCTGCTGTTATAATAGCAGCAAACTGAATGACAGTGGCAACCAATCCAGCTTTGGATGTGAGCAGTTTGAGTGCAAGGTCAGCTTATATGGCTTGTCTGAGCTTTGTATGTGGCCATGCATTTTGGTAGGAAGAATAGAGGCAGGGAATATTTTCTAGGTGGGGAGGAAATTCAGAAATCTGAAATGCAAGGGGATTTGGGAGTTCTTGTCCAGGTTTTTCTTAAGGTAAACTTGCAGGTTGTGTGAGTAGCTAGGAAGGCAAATACAATGTTGTCATTTACCTCAAGAGGACTAGAAGATAAAAACAGGGATGTACCTCTAAGGCTTTTTAAGGCTCTGGTCAGACCACATTTAGAATATTATGAGCAATTTTAGGCCCTATACTTCAGGAAAGATGTACTGGCCCTGGAGCTGGTCCATAGGAGGTTCACAAGAATCATTCCAGGAATGAAAGGCTTAACATATGAAGAACTTTTGAGGGCTCTGGGACTATATTTGATGGAGTTTAGAAGGTTGAAAGGGTGATCTGATTGAAACTTTCAGAATACTGAATGGCCAGGACAAAGTGGATGTCAGGAACATTTTTCCATTGGTAGGAGAGGTGGGGACTGAAGGGCACAGCCTTAGAGTAAAGGGAGGACCTTTTAGAACAGAGGAAAGGAGGAACTTCTTCAGCCAGAGGGTGGTGAATTTGTGGAATTCATTGCCACAAAAGGCTGTGGAGGCCAGGTCATTGAGAATATTTAAAATAGAGATAGATAATTTCTTGATTGCTAAAGAGATCCAAAGTAAAGGAGAGAAAGTGGGAAAAACTCATCAGCCATTATTGAATGGCAGTTCAGACTTGATGGGCCAAATGGCCTAATTCCTGTTCCTATGTCTTATGGTCTTTTAATGTAACATTCAAAAATTAGTTAGCTTCTGTTTGTGATGCAGCGGAGCTGAAACATTGACCATTACAAGCTGCAGCCCAGTAGGACCCATAGCTTCGCTGATGGAATTTTAACCACCACTTCCACACAGGCAAGAATGGTCTCAAGTTCCTCACATAAAACAAGCATAAAGCTCTATTCCAAGTTGACACTGGACTCCTCAAAGTTTCTTGACTGACCCCTGGCTTTCTGATGGGTCTGGCAATGGCACCAGATATTTCAATCCACTAATGTATCAATCTTCTTTTGTTGACCATCTCACTGGTGTTCTCACATGAATCCTCTACATTGGAGAGGTGGAAGTGGGTACAACAGATGTTGGAGATTAGAGTCAAGATTAGAGTGGTGCTGAAAAAGCACAGCTGGTCAGGCAGCATCCGAGGAGTAGGAAAATCAACATTTCGGGCAAGATGCATGATAAAGGGCTTTTGCCTGAAACATCGATTTTCCTGCTACTCAGATGCTGCCTGACCTGCAGTGCTTTTCCAGCACCTCTACATTGGATCTCGACTATCCTTGTTCACTGCCCTCGCTGCAGCTTACTTGTCCCCAGTGCTTCCCCATGTTTAGATTCAATCGCTATGTTCTCCTCCAAAATACATTCAATGCCAATATTTGAGCTGTTGGCTAAGAGTGTCAGAGCAAATTTTTGTCATCATCTTCCTGCTTGTCTACTCGTTTATCCTCACATGGTCTACTGCCTGATCATGTGAAGTAAAGGGTTAACTATAGCTTTGACCTGAGAATAACTACCGAGAATGTGTACAAGGTACCATGTCATAGTGATGCAGATTACATGGAAATAGAACCCGAGTCTGAAGCTTTCCAGAAGATATTCTCTGTTACTTTTCCTTCTGTATAGTTATGTTCAGCGCAGACTATTTCTAAGCTTTTTGACAAGAATGTAGACCAAGAGACTGTTACACATTGCAATGACAAAAAAACTTCTGGGGTGAATTTTCATTTGAGTTTCCCGAACCATCCATTTGGGTAGAAGAGTTAAACAAATCCCAGAACAATGAGAGAAAGGGTCATTAATAAATTGTAATGTGAACTACTATCTTAAAAACAATTCTGAACTCAACCAAAGTTGTTAGTTATTTTTTTGTTACCTGTTCCAAGAATTCTTATTTTCTAATGAAAATGAATGATTTTGAAGTACTAAGAATGGACTTTTTAGATACAATGCACAATACATTCTTCTATTCTTTTATATCATGTGGTAAGTGCTGCACTTTTACCAGGGCCAACATGCCATTTTGGAAAGTTGCCACTTATCTGTAAAATGTGTTCCCAGATTCATAGAATTCTGGCTGTAGCAACAGCAGGCATATGAAGTCAGTGCTGGTGCTTCTACATCACCTCCTTCTCTCCCTGCAGACAAAGAAAGTGAATAACTCATGCCAGGGAATAATGGTTTCAACATGTACCATGTTCGTAATTGAACTGACTTAAACTTAATATCTTGATGTACTTACTAAAGTTCAGCTTTTGCAACTGTAGTGTTTACAGCCTCAGGTTAGAATATAAAACAATCTTTTTTGTTCGGGTACAAGATTATCTTTGAGACTTAGACTCAATGGACCTGTAATCAGGCGTTTTGGCACACAGCTAATGCCAGAAAAAATTATTAACCATGCCCAGTTCCGGTATGACGTGCGGCATTGGAGGCCCACTTGTATTCTGGACTGCTTCAAGTTTAATGCTCCAAATCCCATAACATCTGCTCGAACCACTGAAAAGGACATCTGCGATAAGTCCTGCAGTGAAAGACAAACATTTCGCATCCATGAAACATGCATAAGTTGTCCCTTTTCTTTAAAACTTCTTCTCAACTTGACAAAACAATGAACCCATTGAAGATAACCTGAAGAATATGAAACTAACTTGCTGCACTATATTGATGATATGTAAATAGAAATAAGACACAAACCTTGCACTGGTGTTCATTGTTTACATTTTGAGGGTAAAATGATGCTAGAATGGTAATAGGAATATAGAACATAGGCCACTTGGCCCTTTGAGTCGGTTCCCCATTGATCATGGGTGATACTTTCCAGTCTGTTCCCGCAACCCTTGACTCTCTTGCTATCAAAATGTTATCCAGCACACTTGAAAAAACATTCAATAGCCCAGTCTTCATTGCTTTTGGGGAAGAGAAATTCACATACTAGCAATTGTCAGGGAGTGGTGTGGGATTGGGAATTGTGAGAGGAATAAAGGAATGTTGTTGAGCCAGACCGGGGAGTTATTGAGTGGAGTAAAAAGTGAGGTCTGCAGATGCTGGAGATCAGAGCTGAAAATGTGTTGCTGGTTAAAGCAAAGCAGGTTAGGTAGCATCCTGTTCCTTGGCTGCTGCCTAACCTGCTGTGCTTTAACCAGCAACACATTTTCAGCTCAGTTATTGAGTGGAGGCAAATAGCTTTGTCTACAATAGTCTTGAAGGCTCTGATAAGGTTTCAGAGCTAAGGGTCACACGTGAGCATGTAATGGAGCTTCAGTGCAGATCGGGGACTGTCCCACCATTGACAGTAATGCATAATATAGATCCTCCTCCTTTCCAGAAATGTCCAAGGATGTCCCTAATTGATTCATTGGAGTATAGAATTAAATGGTCAGTCAGGTGATTAAAAGAATGACTGATGAATGGACTGAGAAGTTGTTCCATTCAGAAATTATTTGGCCAGAAAGTTCACATTCTATCCAGAATCTTGATTCACTATTACTACATGAGAACTTATAGCTCAAATGATCAGCCCATGACCCCAATGGGGGTCACAATCTACAGTATGGAAACGCATGAATGAGATCCTGGAGGACTGGGCTTGTATCTCAATTCCATCCAACCGCAATTTTAGCTTTCTCATACTGAGTTGCAATTTTGCAAGCATTACAGGTATAGATTTTTCTTTTAGTAACAGTGTAAAGTGGGAAATAGTGAATATTCGATCTGTTTTACAATATTTCTAATTGAAGTTCAACTGTAGTCAAAATGGGAATAAAGTACAACTGGGTTAGTGTTAGTGTAGTCATATGGGTGGGAATCCTATCTACAGCACTGGCAATAGTGACTGTGCCATGGAGGGTTTTTTTATACTCATTTGTGGAATGTGGGCATTTCAACAAAGGCCCAATATCAGTAATGGAGGCCAATAACTTCATCAAACCCACCTATTTCACTAATGTCCTTAACAAAGGATTTCTGCCGTGTTTATGTATGCATCTTCAGATCACCAATTATGTAGCTGTCCTCTTCAATGAGCTAGGAAGCCACTGATTATTCAAAGTGCTACAAAAATTATAATAAGCATATTATAAGGGATAGACTACCTGCCACCAACTTGAGGACTGGATTTGGATAAGACAAAGTGCATCCAACTAACTTGATCCTGGAGAATCTACCTCACTAAGTTGTTAGTGAAATGGGAAAGCTGCCCTTTTATTTTGATGTGTTTAGTCCTTTCTTCCTGAAAGTCTTCATTTTTTGGTCTTAACTGTTTCTTTTAACAAAAAATTTCACAGGCTCACCAGTCTCTGGGTGAAGAGATTTCACCTCAAATCTATCCAAAATGGTCTATCCCATATCCTTAGATTGTGACCCCTGATTCTGCGCTCCCTAGTCATTAAAAACATCTGTCCTGCACTTACCTTGTCTCGTCCTGTTAGAATTTTATAGGCTTGTATGAGAATTCTAATAGAATTCTTCTAAGCTCCATTGAATATTGTCCTTACTGATCCAGTATTGCCCTTTTTGTCTGTCCTGATGTCCCAGGAATCAGTCTGCACCTTCTTTGCCCTTCCTCAATAGCCAGAGTATTCTTTCTCAGAAAAGGAGACCAAAGCTGTACACAATATTCCAGTTGTCACCTCACCAAGGCCTTGTACAGTTGTATCCCTTCTCCTATGCTCGAATCTTCTGTCTAGGAACATGCCATTTCCCTACTTCACTGCCTGCTGCATCTGCATGCTTACTTGCAGTGAGTGGTACATGAGGACTCAGAGATCTCATTGCACCATTTCCTTCCCCAAAGTGTCCCACAGACTAGCTAAGCAATAATAACCTGATATAGTCCTACACAAAGAATTATACATTTCAGTCAACAACTCATATTCCTTAATCATCTTCATTTCTACATATCCTGTTCCATGGACAGGTCAGTAATATACAATTAGAATCATAGAATCTCTGCAGTACAAAAGAGACTATTCAGCCCATCGAGTCTGCACCAACCCTCTGAAGAGCATTACACCCAGAACCAGCTCATGATCCTCACATTTTCCATGGCTAATTCACCTATCTGCACATCCTGCATACTATGAACAACTTAGTATGGCCGATCCACCTAACTTACACATCTTTGAACAATGGAAGGAAACTGGAGCATGCAGCAAAAACCCACACAGACATGGGGAGAATGTGCAAACTCCATACAGACAGTTTACTAAGGCGGGAATTGAACCCAGGTCCCAGAGCTGTGAGGCAGCAGTGCTAACCACTGAACCACCCAAAAAAAGTAACAAAAGGTTGGTTTTGGGGATGACTTTCAATGAATAGCAGTGATGCAGCTGCTCTGCTACTTATAAAACCTTGAGCCAGAATCGGGTCATTTATGCACAATTTATCACCAGGTTCCCCACAAACATGTTGTGTGTTTACTGGAGAGAGACAACTTCTGCACAGCCACAGTTCTGCCCTGAATCAGATGGCACACACGAGCGCACTCGGTTATCTAAGGCCAACTAGCAATCCACAGTGCCAGGGTATTGTTACCTTTAGCTGGGATTCTGACTTAGAAGCATTCAGTCACAATCCCACAGTCCCACAACTCATATCACTGGCTCCTTAGCCACGCACAACACCAAATGTCTGAACCTACAGTTCCATGCGGACTGAGCAGTATTATTATTGCAACAACACATCATCAGTAGGATAAGACTAACTTATCTCAGGATAGTCTGAAAGGGAGTGATCTCAGGACTCCTAAAAATTAATGTTATCCCCCACAAAATATCCAGCTTTTCAAGTCAAACTCTTTCAATGAAAACTCTTACTGATAAGGTCAACTTAGTCATTGTCAAGAGAGACATTGCTCAACCATCTTTGGTCTTCAAACATTAGGTATGCTATCTCACCCGATCTACAACAGCAAAGGAATGCATTGGTAGTTAGAATGCTAAAATCAACTTATTTCTGACGCCTATTCCTAGTGATGCCCTAGTTGGTCAACTTTACAAAGGAGGGCATTCAACTCTGAGAGATGTTCTGAAGTTACTACATTGATATGTGTGATATTCTATTTTGCTGCAGATAATGTTCTATAGCAGAGAAATAGGCATTACAGCAAATATTTGAGGATTATGTGAATTATTGCCTGTTTTCTAGATAAAGCAGCTAGTAATGAGATACTTTCAAAACAACCTGTTCAGGGATGTTATTACACACATCTGGAGCAGGTGGGACTTGAAACTGGCCTCTTGATTCACTGATAAATGAGATGGTGTACTGTATCAATGATTATTTCAGTTGGGTGATTCAGTTCAAGTTTGTCACACCACGAGCCATTCAGTTCCCCATGATAGAAGAAAGCAGAAATGCATAACAGCAGTGATAGAAGATTTACTTGTGAGGAGAACAGGCTGGTGTTTTTGTTGCCATAGATGTGACTCCAGGATGATGTATTGCCCTCCTGGTACCAGGGTCAAGGATGTCACAGAGTTGGTGCAGTACATTCTCGAGGAGAGTGTGAACAGCTAGTGGTCACGTTCCACATTGGCACTAATGACTTAAGTAGGAGGGGAATGTAGACCTACAATCAGAATTTAGGAAGCTAGGAAGAAAAAACTAGCAAGAAGGACCTCAAATGTATTCACCTCTGGATTATTCTGCAGATGTGCAACAGGAAGAGGAAGATAAGGCATGAATGTGTGGCTGAAAAGATGGCAAAAGAGGGTGGGCTTTAGAATCTTGAAATTCATGATGATTCTTTCCAATCAACCTCTACCTTTTTCCATGTGGCCATTAATTATATCGTTTTGGGTTGAGTGACCCTTCCTCAGAATGGGTCAATGGATATGTTTTTCAGGCTGGAGGAATGTTTGTAGTGGTGTTGTTCAGGGATTAGTATTGGAACCTTTGCTTTTCCTGATATATGGTCACAGTGTAGAACTTAGTGCATGAGGGACAGTTTCATTGGTCTTGGATGAAACAAAACCTGGAAGCAATGTAAACTGTAATGAGGACAATGTAGAACTCCAAAAGTAATCAGCAAGTTGGTGAAGTAGATGGGTAGTTGGAGGCGAACTTCAATGCATGTGAAATTATGCATTTTCATAGAATCCTGACAGTATGGAAGCAAGCCATTCAGCCTATTAAGTCCACACTAACCATCCAAAGAGCATCTCCACCACCCCCCTCCCTCCCCGTATCCATGTAGCCTTGCTTTTCCCATGGTTAATTAATCCAGTCTGCGCATTCCTGGACAACACAGGCAATTTAGAATAGCTAATGCACCTAATCTGCACAACTTCGGATGGTGGGAAGAAATCAGAGCTTCTGGAGGAAACCCATGCAAACCCATCCTAACTCCACACAGACAATCATCTGAGGATGGAATTGAATCCAGGTCCTTGGTGCTGTGAGGCAGTAGTGCTAACCACTGAGCCATCATGCTGCCCATTTCTATAGGAAGAACATTGTGGGATATAGATAAAGCAGTGTTGCTTCTGTAGCTGTAATTGCTTCTGCAAGGTGATGAACTAACTTACACAATTGCATAATTGTTTCAACAAAGAGCTGAGTTAGCTAAACTTGCATGCAAAGATGAAACTATCTGAAGAGAGTCAGTTAAGATTAGGACGAGCAACAATGGAATATGTTATGACAAATAGATAAGGAGGATAGTAGGAAGAAAAGGACACTGAGCCATGCCAGCTCAGCAGATTGCCTTCACGTAGGCACCAGAACAAGCCAAGTTAGTTACAAATAAGGGATAAAACAAACAAGAGTAAGGGGCACCAGGCTTAGAGTAGTGGGAGAAGTAAACAAGGGCAGAGCGCAGCTAGGCAGGGGCGGAATACAGTAAGGAATAGTGATAGGATTGACGCGTAATATGCCAGGCCAATGAAGTAAATGGGGAAGTACCAAGAGAGACTCAGTTAAACTGTATAAATTGCGAAGTATTTTTGGCTTGGTGTACCTACTTGTTAGCCACCTGTCTTGCAAGAATGTTTCAATAACATTCGCTGCTTCAGATTTTGACTTGGACTGAAATTTATTGATACGTGAGCTTTGTTCCTCACAACTGGGGGCTCGTCCGCGATGTTCATCATCGCCAGCAGGGTAGGCACCATCGACGGCTGGGAAGACACGTTCCGTTCCTTTTAGAATGGTCCTATGTTCCTCAGCAGTGGGCTCCCCCTTCTGGTTGACTGATCGAGATCCAATGAGAATCTATCTGAACCAGGCGAAAGGGTTATGAAGTGAGAAATGTAAGTAGGCACAGGGAGACGTTAAGCCAGGCAACTCTGTGCATGGGCCAAGGTAAGAAAATTGACTTTTAAGTACTGCTTTGGTGGCTGGGATTGAGTTCTAGTAGTCAACAGGGGAGTGATGAAGGAACTCAATATGGGTTGTGCCAGCAGTAAAGAAAGCCTCCAAGGAAAAAGGAGATGGAAATGAGGCAGGGTCTTACCTCCAGAAAGTCCATTGGGGAGGATGTTAAGGAATTGGAAACATAATACTTGTTAAGAGATTCTATGAGAAAGCATTCCGGGATGGACCTGGAAGGGCTAGTAGCTGAAGGGCTACTGAGGGTAGACTTCATAACAAAATCATGACCAGACATCCAGAAACATTCAAAAGATAGAGAGGTGGAGTGAGAAAGCTCCAGAGAAGTTGTTGCGGAAAGCTCAGAAAGTGTTTGTGAGATGTGGTGTGTGCGTGTGTGAGATAGTAAACAATAGAAAGTTTCACCCTTGGTGATTTGGTTTGAATGCACATGTGCTTGCTGGTGATTGAATGTTTGTGCTTTGTTTCCTGGAGCTTGAGATCCAGGAGTGTTTTGAATCTGATTTCTATTGTGGAAATTTAACATGATTTCTTTTAAGGTTAAGGATTTTGAAGTGATTATGAAATAAAATGTTAACTCCTGTTCTTTTTACAGGTCATGGCTGCCTTACTATCAGTTTCTAACTAATCTATTTTATCCTTACATAAAAGCCAACCTTATTCGATTTCAAATCAGCTTAATATGGAGGAAAACAACATTATAATCTTTTTATTTGTGTTTCAGACTCATTTGTTTCCACTTAATTTTAAGATTGATGTGTTTTATTGGTGATTATGATGCGCCAGCTGTAGCTTTATTCAGAAAGTCCCCTCCCCCAGTGACAGTTGAAGTTTCAGTTCAACATTAGATTGTAATAAATCATCCAAAAAAATCCTATGGTAACATCTGTGACCTTGGATTCGGCCATTATTTATGCATTAGAAGTTTTTTTTTAACTTGAATAGACAAATCCTTTTAAGGTAGCTCCGGTTATTTCATGACCTATAGCATTGTAATTGAGCAATGATTGGTCAGGACTACTTAAGAAAACTAATTTTGAATTTAAATTAAGGGACTAAAACCAGGTAATTATAGTGGCTTGGTACCACTCCACTCAGTGCTTTCTCCAAAATTTAAGCTGAATTCTATCCTTATCATTAGGTGTTCCTAACTGACTTAAGCAGGCACTGCTGTCACCCAGCATTCCAACCTTTGGAAAATAGGGACAGCCAAACGTATCGAGGAATAGGGTGGTATATCAATCATTATTTCTTTTGTAGACAAGTGAATGAGATAAATCACCTATTTATTTATTCTCCTCTTGCAATTTTTGATTAGATGAAAATTCAAATCTAAAATTAGCTTTCAGATTATGACAAGTAAGATTCCAAAATGTATAATTAGAAACAGGCTTTAAAGTTAGACAAGCATAATTTGATAAATTGGTTAAATGAGGTTAAAATGAAAAATCAGGCAAGGAGATCAACTACAGAAGGGAAGAGAATGATGCAATAAGAAGGATAAAGCAGCAGATTACAATTTTTTGGTTTTCATCCTGAATTACAGATAATGATTATTTTATTTATTATTATAAATATTTATTATTAATTATAAATATTATTATTTATATTATTAATATTTTAAATAAGTCAATTGTATTAGCCTGCATCAATGTTCATGGCAGGATTCCATCACACATTCTCAGTGACCTGTCATATTGATTCATGGTTAATTTAAAACATGACTGCATTAACTCATTGTTAATTAAAGAATGGAAAGCTACATTACTGGCCAGAGTGTGTGCAGGCAGTGGCAGCAACACTCTTATTGATAGAGGAAAGTCGGAAACTTACTTTTGGGGGAGCCTTAATATTCAGCACCTCACACCAGGTACTGACCATATTAAGTCAGAAAGCAGGACGATGGCTCACCAACTCTAGGATCTTGAAATATAAAGCAATTTTAATAGAGAAAGATGACCTTGTGTTAGTCACAGATAGTTGCTTAAATCCGGCCACATTCCTGTGGAGGGGAGAGGGGTAGGCCCTCGGCAATCCAGAACACGACTGCCTTGATATTATGTATATCAGACGAAAGTGCAGATGGACTTAAGGGACATCCCGCTGCATGTGGGAGCTCGGTTGTTTATCAACGGGTCCTCCCGGATGCTTCAGGGTAAAAGGCACAATGGGTATGCTGTAGAGGGATAGAGGGAAGGGTTATTGAGGCTGAAAGACTGCCTAACGACTAGTCAGCCCAAACTTGTGAACTCTATGCCCTAGAAAGAGCTCTCAGAGCCTTAGAATACAAGGAAGGAAAGGTGTACACAGACTCCAAATATGCGTTTGGAGTGGTACAAATCTTCGGAAAAATTTGTCAAGAAAGAGGACTAATAAATAACACAGGAAAAGAACTAGCGCATGAGGAATTGACAAAACAAGTGCTGGAATCCCTGTTACTCCCCGAGAGAAATAGCGATAGTTCATATAAACAGACATCAGAAGGGGAATGAACTGGAAGTAAGAGGAAATAAACTGGCCGATGAGGTAGCTAAAGAAGCAGCCCCAAATCCACAAGGAGCAGTGATATACACCCTAATACCTACAATTCCAGATCTTCAGGGTGCCCCATTGTTTACTGCAAAGAAGGAAGAGGAACTGAAAGATTTAGGGGCTGCAAAGACAGCGGATGGGTGCTGGATGTTACCAGATGGGAAGGAAATGTTGAATAAAATGATGATGCAAGAAATTATGGCTGTCTTATATCATGGGAGTCACTGAGGAGTGCAAGCAACGTGTGATTTAGTCTTAAGCAAATATGGATGCAAAGGGATATACATGATAGCCAACAGATAAGTGAGGGATGTATAACATGCAAAAAAGTAAACAAGAGGATGTAAAGGAAACAAGTCCCAGGACGGAGATAACTGGGTTAAGACCATTTCAGAGCATCCAGGTAGATTATACTGAATTATCCCGAGTGGGAAGACTGAGGTATATGCTGGGAATAGTTGATCATTTATCTGTATGGGTGGAGGTGTATCCTCTAGCCACTGCCACTGCAAGTGGGGTATCCAAGATAATACTTGAACACATAATTCCCAGATACAGGATAGTGGAGTGTATAGATTCGGATCAGGGAACTCATTTTACTTCCAGGGTACTCCACGAATGATGAAGGAGTTGGGAATCTCCTGGGAGTTCCACACCTCTTGGCATCCACCTTCATCAGGAAAGGTTGAGAGAATGAACCAGACACTCAAGAGGCAGTTAGCTAAATTAGTAGTAGAAACCAGACTTCCTTGGACTAAGTGTTTACCTATAGCTCTTTTGCGAGTACGAACTGCCCCAAGGAAAGATATGGGGCTGTCCCCTTATGAGATATTGTTTGGCCTGCCCTATCTGGGAATGAAAGGGGAACTACCGACCCTGGAGACTGAAGCTCTGTTCTTAAAGAAGTATATACTGGGCTAATCCTCCTCTTTGTCTTTCCTCAGAAAACAGAGTTCATTGGCACAGACTCCACCCCTTGAATTCACTGTCCACCCAATCCAACCAGGAGATTGGGTCCTAGTCAAATCATGGACTGAGACCAAATTGCAACTGGACTGGGAGAGGCTGTTTTGACCACTGAAACGGTGATAAGAATGGCAGAGAAAGGCTGGACTCACTACACCCAGATTAAGGGGCCAGTTGAATTTCCAGTTGAGAGAGAAGTCTGGAAAACTAAATCGACAAAAGAACCACTTAAACTCAAACTAAAAAGACTTTAAATAACTGATTATACAGTGGCGGTGCAGGCACGGGATAGTTTCTGTAGTATTGTATGCTAAGTCTCTCGGGGCTTCAGTACCATTGTAGAATGGGGGGGTGGATGTTTAGGTACACGATATTAGCTCTTCTAGTCCTAGGAATCTGTCAGGCCCTGGTGTGGTCGTCTTACTTAGTGATAACAGTTCCAGGAAGTACAAATCCACAAGTCGTAGAAACAGATGCCTGCAGCCTAGTGGATTGCGGAGATGCAAGAATTCAGGCAATATAGTAATTCAGAGTTAAGTTCTATGAAAAAGGCCCCGAAGGGGAGGCATGGGGTAGGGTTGATGGGAAGAAAGTGTCTTGGAGAGAGGAGTGTAAAGGATGTCTTTGGGATGGAGGATGTAAAGAATGGCGGAGGCAGCAAGACCGTGAAGGTGATCTCTTGATTAATCCACTCGTTGTAGTACAGCGGGGCCCCTTCCGGCCAGCTCTTGACTGTCCTGATAAAAAGTGTAACCTTATATATTTAACAATAAAGGAAACCTCATGGCATGAAGTGGTTTTGGGGGGAGGAACCTATTAGGTCCAATTAAACAAAACATTTGGGATAGAGATGAAAGCAGATGGGAAGGATTTGGGATGTTGTTTCAATATACAGGTAAAAGATGGAACCCGAGTAGAAGAAATGAATGGTAAAGCCCCTTACTCTGACGCTGAGGTGATAAAAATTGCAGAGATAAAAGACTTAAAATAGACCATTAAAGTAGAAACAGGACATGGGGATACAAATGCCTGGGTTGAATGGGTAAAGTACACTGTGAAAAGTCTGAATAAAAGCAATTGTTATGCATGTGCCTCTGGGAGACCAATGGCCCAAATAGTCCCCTATCCACTCGTGTGGAAGTGAGACAGGAGGCGCATGACATGCATGATAGCCCTGCATCAGGATGGCACCACATGGAGTAATAAAAATTGTAAGCTCCTTCTATTAATGCTCCTGCCCTTAAAGAAGGAAGATTTAAAAACACCCCCCACGTTTTCTGCCTTGGTCGGAAAACACGCATCATGTGTAAACAGACGAGAAACAAATTGGTCGAGGTACTTGGGGAGCTGAAATCATGTACCGAAATTGAGTATGTGACGGAAACGGACAAGGGAGGGAACTACTCAGCATTAAGGATTCCCCAAGTGGATCTGTGGTGGTACGGTGGAGGGAAAAAATTGAGACCCACACTACCTCCAGATTGGACGGGCATGCGTGCGATTATGTAATTGGCAGTCCCGTTCATCCTGGCATTTGAAAAGAAAAAGATAGTAATGAAAGGGGGACAGAGAAAGAGATCACTACTGGATACTTTATTTGATGATCAGATATATCTAGACTCTATCGGAGTTCAAAGAGGGGTACCCGATGAGTTCAAGGTTTGTAACCAGATCACAGCAGGTTTTGAATCGGATCTCTTCTGGTGGGTAACAGTCAACAAAAATGTGGAATGGATAAATGATATTTTCTTGTTAATTACACCAGAGACGCAATTAAAGGCATAGCTGAACAACAACTTGATGCAGCCAGCAGAATGGCACGGGAGAGTAGAATGGCCCAAGACATGATCCTAGTGGAAAAGGTGTGTGTGTGTGTGTGTGTGTGTGTGTGTGTGTGTGTGTGTGTGTGTGTGTGTGTGTGTGTGTGTGTGTGTGTGTGTGTGTGTGTGTGTGTGTGTGTGATGTTAGGAGGGAGCTGTTGAACCTTTATTCCAAATAGCACAGCCCCAGATGGGTCTATTACTCGGGCCCTGCAAGGCCTAACAACTCTGACGGAAGAACTAGCCGAAAACTCAGGAGTCAACTCATCACTCACCGGGTGGCTAAACTTGTGGTTTGGAAAGTGGAAGGGTGTGGTGGATTCAGTCCTTACCTCTTTGATTGTAGTGGCAGGAGTACTGACCACAATAGGATGCTGTATCATACCTTGAGCATGAGGCTGATTGAAATAGCTTTGGCCTCACAAATGCCCCTAAAGAGCAATCAGGGAGAAGGGCTGAACAGCGAGGGAATAAGTGACCTCGGGGAGGTTTCCAAAATACATGAAATCTTGGGGATAAGACAACAAATGTTAATTAAAGAAAAGGGGGAAATTGTGGGATGTAAGTAAAGCAGTGTTACTTCTGAGCTGTAATTGCTTCTGCAAGGTGATGAACTAACTTACACAATTGCATAATTGTTTAAGCAAAGAGCTGAGTTAGCTAAACTTGCATGCAAAGATGAAACTATCTGAAGAGAGTCAGTTAAGATTAGGACAAGCAACAATGGAATATGTTAGGACAAGTAGATAAGGAGGATAGTAGGAAGAAAAGGACACTGAACCATGCCAGCTCAGCAGATTGCCTTCACGTTGGCACCAGAACAAGCCAAGTTAGTTACAAATAAGGGATAAAACAAACAAGAGTAAGGGGCACCAGGCTTAGAGTAGTGGGAGAAGTAAACAAGGGCAGAGCGCAGCTAGGCAGGGGCGGAATACAGTAAGGAATAGTGATAGGATTGACGTGTAATATGCTAGGCCAATGAAATAAACGGGGAAGTACCGAGAGAGACTCAGTTAAACTGTATAAATTGTGAAGTAATTTTAGGATTGGTGTGCCTATTTGTTAGCCACCAGTCTTGCAAGAACGTTTCAATAAAATTCGCTGTTTCAGAATTTGACTCAGAATGAAATTTATTGATACGTGATCTTTGTTCCTCACAAACATAGAGAGACAATATAAGATCAGAGGCACAATTCTGAAGGGATGCAAAAGCAGAGGGATGTGGTTGTATGCATTTCAATCATTGAAGTTGTCAGGACATGTGAGAGAGCAGTCAGTAAAGCACCCAGTTTCCTGGATTTCATTTATAGAGACTAGAATACAAGAACAAAGAAGTGGAATTAAACTTATACAAGATACTTGTTACAACTTCATCTGGAGTATTGAATACAGTTCTATGTGCCGTGTTATTTTATGGATGCATATGCATTGGAGGGAGTGCAGAAGAGATTTACGAGAGTGGTTTTATGATAGGAACTTTAGCTATCAAAATAAGTTGGAGAGAATGGGACCATAGTCAGTTCTACTATACGCGGTAGTTCCATTCTTGTGCAATTCCATGTTATAAGAAAATCATGTAATAGCAGCATCATTTAAACAAATGGGGCCAGAATCACATTATAACCAATAACGCTTTAAAACTTTGTGCTTTAGAAACAGGGTCCCCACTTCGTCAATCGTGTTATAGCGAATTTGTGTTAACAAAACATGCATTATAGCAGAACAAACTGGTAGCAGTTTTCCAAATGAAGTGGTCTGATAGAGTGGATTGGAAGAAACTGTTTGCATGTCTAATAAAATCAAGGATGATAAGATAGATTTAAAATGATTTTCAGAAGAATCAAGGGTGATTTAATGTGAGAAAACAAAAATTCACACAATGAGTGGCTAGGATCTGGAGTGTACTGCCTGGAGGTGTGTTGGTGTAGGCAAAACTGAAGCATTCAAAAGATCATTGGATGATTATTTAAATAGAAACAATGTGCAGAATCATGGGGAAAGGGAAGGAGATTGACATTGAGTTACAATGCTCATTTAGAGGGTCATGCAGGTATGATGGGCTGAAGAGTCTCCCTCTCTGTCATAATGCTTCTGTGTTCTTATCTATGAATTGATTTACCAAATTCTTTCTGGCAACAAAGCAATTTTAAATGAGCTCAAGATAAAATTGAAGGGAGGGAGGAAAGAAGAAAGGAAGGAAGGAAGGAAGGGAGGGAGGATTGAAGGACAGGAGGAAGGATAGGAGATGGAGGAAGAAGGAAATAATGATGAGTTCAAAATAATGCTCTTGCAGGAAGAGGATGTCGGATGATATATTTTGAAATTCAATGGAATAAGTTAAGAAAGTTTAATATCAACACACTGCCAATAACAAGGACAAGACAACATTTTGCATTCTTTTGTATAAGTTTGCAAGCAACCAATCACAATAAGCTACTTTCTAAGGGTGTGACGTGCTTTACAAGGTTGAACTGATGGAGTCACAGTGTAGAGGAAATCATGATAGAGTATTGGCTGCAAATTAAATGGGTGGGAACCTACTACCTGAATAGCTGCACTGATTCACAGAATTGGTCATTTAGATTTAATATAAATTGCCAATTTAAGCAACTGACAACAATAGCCCACACATTTTGGGAAATACAACAGCTCAGTAATATTGAGTAATTGTTTAAGGAGATGATTGATTTGGATCTGATGATTATTCTACAAGTCATTTGCTCAACTCATGCATATCAGTATTCAGATGATCCCTAAACTATTTTGGGCAGAGGTGTTGTGTACTGGTAGCATGAACAGTGCTGTCATTGTGCTAGAAATACAGAACAGGGGTTCTACAACAGATGGTAAGACTGTGCGACTAGCTTGATGCAGACACAAAGTCTGCTCTCAGTCAGCACATAGTAAACACCATGACATACAGGTATATTTGGATTTGGAAAGTCTGGCAGCAGGAATCTGGTCCCTGCTGATCACACATGCCTTCTTGCATCTTGCGCTACTTCATACATATAGTTGAGTGACTTTCAAAACAACCCCATCATCTTAATTTTTAAATCACCCTGCTAAATAGGTTGAAGCTTAAGTGGCTTGTTGTTCACTGATTTGGATCAAACATTCACCCTCTAAAAGCTCATTCACACGGCTAGACTTTTTGCAATTTTGCTTGATTTATGAACTAATTTAAACACTTCTATTACAGTGGATGACTTGGTACTTCTGTAGAAGCAATAGAGTCATAGAGATGTACAGCATGGAAACAGACCCTTCAGTCCAACTTGTCCATACTGACCAGATATCTTAACCTAATTTGGTCCCAGTTGCTGGCATTTGGCCCATATCCCTCTAAACTTTTCCTATTCATATACACATCCAGATGCCTTTTAAATGTTGTAATTGTACCAATCTCCACCACTTCCTCTGGCAGCTTATTCCATACACTCACCACCTTCTGCGTGAAAAAGCTGACCTTCAAGTCCCTTTTATTGTCTTTCGCCTATCAATCTGTCATTTCCTCATTAGTATAGTGGTTAGTATATCCGCCTGTCATACGGGAGACCAGGGTTCAATTCCCCAATGGGGGGAGATCTTTGGGTGGCATGGTGGCTCAGTGGTTAGCACTGCTGCCTCATAGCACCAGTGACCCAGGTTCAATTCCAGCCTTGGGTGACTGTCTGTGTGGAGTTTACACATTCTCCCTGTGTCTGTGTGAGTTTCCTCCCACAGTCCAAAGACTTGTTGGTCAGGTGAGATGGCCATTCTAAATTGCTCATAGTGTTAGGTACATTTGTTGGAGGGAAATGGGTCTGGATGGATTACTTTTCAGAGGGTCGGTGTGGACTTGTTGAGCCGAAGGGCCTGTTTCCACACTGTAGGGGAATTTAATCAGGAAAAAATACCTATGCCCTCTAGTTCTAGACTCTCCTAACTCAGGGAAAAGACCTTGTCTATTTAACCTATCCATGCCCGTCATGATTTTATAAACCTCTGTAAGGTCACACCTCAGCCTTCAACATTCTAGGGGAAACAGTCACAGCCTATTCAGCCTCTCCCTATAGCTCAATCCTCCAATCCTGGCAACGTATTAGCAAATCTTTTCTGAACCCTTTCAAGTTTCAAAACATCCTTCTGATAGGAAGGAGCCCAAAATTGCATGCAACATTACAAATGTGGCCCAACCAATGTCATGTACAGCCACAACATAACCTGCCAACTCCTGTACTCAATACTCTGACCAATAAAGGAAAGCATACCAAATATTTTCTTCACTATCCTATCTACCTGTGACTCTACTTTCAAGGAACAATGAACCTGCAACTCCAAGGTCTCTTTGTTCATCAACACTCCCTAGGACCTTACCATTAAGTATATAAGTCCTGCTCTGATTTGCCTTTCCAAAATGCAGCACTTCACATTTTTCTAAATTAAACTCCATCGATACTCCTCAGTCCATTGGCCCATCTGATCTAGATCCTGTTGTAATCTGCTGTAACCTTCTTCGCTGTCCATTACACCTCCAATTTTGGTGTCATCTGCAAACTAACTAACTATACTTTTATGGTCACATTCAGGTCATTTATATAAATGATGAAGAGTAGTGGACACAGCACCAATCCTTGTGGCACTCCACTGGTCACAGGCCTCCAGTCTGAAAAGCAACCCACCACCACCACTCTCTGTCTTCTACCATCAAGCCAGCTCTGTATTCAACTGGCTAGTTCTCACTGTATTCCATGAGATCTAACCTTGCTAACCAGTCTACCATGAGGAACCTTGTCGAATGCCTTACTGAAGTCCATATCGATCACGTCCACCACTGTGCCCTCATCAATCCTCTTTGTTATTTCTTCAAAAAACTCAATCAAGTTTGTGAGACATAATTTCCCATGCACAAAGCCATGCTGACTATCCCTCTATCAGTCCTTGACTTTCCAAATACATGTGCAACCTGTCCCTCAGGATATCCTCCAACAACTTGCCCGATGTCAAGCTCACCGGTCTATAGTTTGCTTGCTTTTCCTTAACACCTTTCTTTAATAACGGCACCATGTCGGAGAAATTTGCCCAGTAGGTTCGAGATCACAAAACAAAGCTCGAAGTGAAATTAACAGTTTATTGCAAGTGATATCGCTGGAAGAGAAACAGACCAGCTGACACAGATCTGACAGTCTGAACAGGGTAGATCAGATGTCTCTTCCCAGAGCTGAGGATGAGACCAGTTTTACAGGAATGCTGCACAATGACACTGATTAGGAAATGGGAAACTACAATGTATCTGAAAATAGTTGCAAGGATGCTAATTGGAAAATAAATATTTGAAGAATGTCCTGTTCCTTCACACAATGCAACATCCTGACAGTATCGGTGGTTTCATTCCTCTTCACAGGTAGGTGTTAATGTCTCTTCTGAAGTGGTGGAGTGTTTCCATTGTCCTGTTCCTAGAGCACGTCCTTGCTGGTGTCCCTCTATCTGACCTGCTCTTTGTGTGGCTTTGGTATTGCTGGGTTGTAAAACTGCCCTTGGGCTTTGAGATATTTGTGGTGTTCTGTTATTGTTAGTGGGAGCTTGAAATGTATTGCTTTATCTGTGTGGGTTGTCTGATTTGGCTTGTGAGTTGCTTGGGAATTCTGGGTGTTTTTAGTACTGTTTGGCCAATTTTGCTTTTGTGGGCCTATCATGGGTTAGCAAATCTTTTCCCACACACCACATTAACAAACCTCTTCCGGCACCTCACCTATAACTATCAATGATACACATATCTCAGTAAGAGGCCCAGGAATCACTTCCACAGCTTCCCACAGAGTTCTAGGGTACATCTGATCAGGAGGAGAAAGTGAGGTCTGCAGATGCTGGAGATCAGAGCTGAAAATGTGTTGCTGGAAAAGTGCAGCAGGTCAGGCAGCATCCAAGGAACAGGAAATTTGACATTTCGGGCATCTGAACGGGTTCTGGGGATTTTTATGCATATTTATGCATACTTACCCACTTTTATTTGTGTTTAGATATCCAGGACAGTCACCATTTATTTCCCCACATTCTTTTTCTTCCATGTCCTTTTCCACAGTAAATTCTCATGCAAAATACTCGTTTTGCATCTCCCCCATCTCCTGCAGCTCCACATAATGCCTGCCTTGCTGATCTTTGAGGGGCTCTACTCTCTCCCTAGTTACCTTTTGTCCTTAATGTATTTGCAAAAACCCTTCAGATTCTCCTTAACTCTATTTGCCAAAGCTATCTCATGTCCCCTTTTTGCCCTCCTGATTTGTCTCTTTAGTATCCTCCTACTGCCTGTATACACTTCCAGGGATTCACTCGATCTCTCCTGTCTATACCTGATATATGCTTTCTTCTTTTTCTTAACTAAACCCTCAATTTCTTTAGCCATCCAGCATTCTCTATACCTACCAGCCTTTCCTTTCACCCTAACAGGGACATACTGTCTCTGGACTCTCGTTATCTCATTTTTGAAGGCTTCCCATTTTCCAATCATCCTTTTACATGTGAACATCTGTCTCTAATCAGCTTTTGAAAGTTCTTGCCTAATACCTTCAAAATTGGCCTTTCTCCAATTTAAAACTAAATTTTTAGATTCGGTGTATCCTTTTCCATCACTATTTTAAAACTGATAGAATTACGGTTGCTGGCGCCAAAGTGCTACTCCACTGACACCTCAGTTACCTGCCCTGCCTTATTTCCCAAGAGTAAGTCATGTTTTGCACCTTCTCTAGTAGGTACATCCACATACTGAATCAGAAAATTTTCTTGTACATACTTAACAAATTTCTCTCCATCTAAATCTTTAACACTATGGCAGTCCCAATCTATGTTTGGAAATTAAAATTCCCCCACCATAACCACTCTATTATTCTTACAGATAACTGAAACCTCCTTCCAAATTTGTTTCTCAATTTCCCATTGACTATTACAGGGTCTACAATACAATCTCATTAAGGTGATCCTCCCTTTCTTATTCCTCAGTTCCACCCAAATAACTTACCTGGATGTACTTTTGGGAATATCTTTCCTAATTATAGCAATAATGCTATCCCTTACCAAAAACGCCATTCCCCCTCCTCTTTTGCCTCCCTTTCAGTCCTTTCTGTAGCGTTTGTATGCTGGTACATTAAGGTGTCAGTCCTGCCCATCCCTGAGCCACATTTCTGTAACTGCCATGATATCCCAGTCCCACGTTCTTAACCATCTCTGAGTTCACCTGCCTTCCCTGTTAGGCCTCTTGCATTGAAGTCAATACAGTTTAATTTTATCAGTTCCACCTTGTTCCCTGCTTTGTTCTTGCCTGCCCTGACTGACTTGCTGTCTTTCTACACTATGCCAGTCACAGATTGATCTCTTTCTTCACTGTTTCCCTGTGTCCACACCACCACCCCCTACCTTACTAGTTTAAATCCGCCCGAGCAACTCGAGCAAATCTCTCTGTGGTATATTAGTCCCCTTCCAATTCAGGTGCAATCCATCCTCCCTGTACAGGTCACTTCTACCCTAGAAGAAATTTCAACGATCCAAAAATTTGAATTCTTCACCCCTGCACCATTTTCTCAGCCATGCATTAATCCATTCTATCCTCCTATTCTTACCCTCACTAGCTCATAGCACTGGGAGTAATCCAGTTATTACTACCCTCAAGGACCTCTTTTTTAAATTCCTGCCTCATGTTCTATATTCTCCCTTCAGAATCTAGAACATAGAACATAGAACAATACAGCGCAGAACAGACCCTTTGGCCCTCGATGTTGCACCGACCTGTGAACTATTCTCAGCTCGGCCCCCTACAATATCCCAAAATCATCCATGTACTTATCCAAGGAGTTAATTACATTGGCAGGTAGGGCATTCCATGCCTGTACCACTCTTTCTGTAAAGAACCTGCCTCTGACATCTGTCTTAAATCTATCACCCCTCAATTTGTAGTTATGCCCCCTCGTACACGCTGACGTCGTCATCCAAGGAAAAAGACTTTCACTGTCTACCCTACCTAATCCTCTGATCATCTTGTATGTCTCTATCAAATCCCTTCTTAGCCTTCTGCTTTCCAATGAGAACAGACTCAAGACTCTCAGCCTTTCCTCATAAGACTTTCCCTCCAGACCAGGCAACATCCTGGTAAATCTCCTCTGCACCTTTTCCAAAGCTTCCACATCCTTCCCAAAATATGGGGACCAGAACCATACACAATATTCCAAGTGCAGCCACACCAGCGTTTTGTATAGTTGCAGCATGATTTTGCAGCTCTGGAATTCAATCCCTCTACGAATGAAACCTAACACACTGAATGCCTTCTTAACAGCATTATCCACCTGGGTGGAAACTTGCAGGGATCTATGTACATGGACTGAAACTGGTTTAAAACTGATCCATCCGACGGACTAGGCTTATAGCATTTCCAGTCAATGTTGGGGAAGTTAAAGTCCCCCATAATGACCATCCTGTTCCTTTCACTCCTATCCAGAATAATTTTGCTAATCCTCTCTTCCACCTCCCCGGAACTCTGCTGAGGCCTATAAATAACACCAAGCAACGTGACCTCTCCTCTCCTGTTTCTAATCTCAGCCCACACCTCATCGAAAGTTCTCTAAGCCACAGTTATACTGTCCTTGACGAACAAGGCCAAACCTCCCCCTCTTGTACCGCTTTGCCCATTCTTAATGAAAGATCTATTCCCTGGAACCTGCAACATCTATTCCTCACCCTGCTCTATCCATTTCTCTGAAATGGCCACATCATCGAAATCCCAGGTACCAATCCATGCTGCAAGCTCACCTACCTTATTTCGGATACTTCTGGCGTTGAAGTAGACACACTTCAAACCACTTCGCTGTCTGCCAGCACATTCCTGTGACCCTGAAATCCTGTTCCTGTCCTTCCTACTCTCATCCTCCTGTGCACTGCAACTATACCTTCGGTTTCCATCCCCCTGTTGAGTTATTTTAAACCACCCCAAATAGCACCAGCAAATTTCCCACCCAGGATATTAGTACCCCTCTGGTTCAAGTGAAGATCGTGCTCTTTTTACAAGTCCCACCTTCCCCAGAATGAGTCCCAGTTATCCAAGAGCCTGAAACCCTCCCTCCTGCACCATCCTTACAGCCACATGTTCAGCTGATATCTCTCCCTATTCCTTGCCTCATGGCATGGGTAACAAACCTGAGATAACAACTCTGTTTGTTCTCACTCTCAGCTTCTACCCTAGCTCCTTAAAATCCTGCCTTACATCGCTATTCCTCTTTCTACCTATGTCGTTGGTACCTACATGGACAATGACTTGAGGCTGGTCACCCTTTCCCTTCAGGAGCCCAAAGATATGAGCTGAGACATCATGGACTCTGGCACCTGGGAGGCAACATACCACCATGAGTCTCATTCATTCCCAACAAACCTTCTATCTGAGCCTCTAACTATCGAGTCCCCAATGACTAACACTCTCCTCCTTTCCCTCCTTCCCTTCTGTGCAACAGGGACAGGCTCTGTGCCAGAGACCTGGGCCCCACTGCACACCCCTGGTAAGTCGTCCCCATCAACAGTATCCATAATGGTATACATGTTTTTCAGGGGAATGACTGTAGGGGATCCCTCCACTGACTGTTTTTTTCCATTTCAAACAATCACATAGCTTTCTTCATGCCCAGGAGTAACTACTTCCCTATAACTCTTATCTATCACAGCCTCTGCCTCCCGAATGATCCGAAGTACATCTAGCTCCCACACCAGTTCCCTAACACGGTCTTGGAGGAACTTCCTGCAGATATACTTGGATGGGACACTAATGGTGTTCCACACCTCAAACACCATGTAGGAGGAACATTGCTCTCCCTGCACTGCCATCCCTGCTAGTCCCCTAGTCACAAAATAAAAAAGAAGAGATGCTTATCTGATATGTCTCTGGTTTTAAGGTTAGAGGAGGTGGTTGGGTGGGAGGCCCTACAAAGGTACGGTCTCGGGTTGAGAAAACGCTGACTTATATAGCTGGACAGAAATAAAAATAAGAAGTCCCTCCTCTCCCAGAAACCTCTGTTCTCCGATTCAAATTTAAATGCACAAATCAGTGACTCACTGCTCCCAGCAGGCCCCTGGTGCAAGCTCCCACCCTTCGAGGTGCTGCTGCCACTGAAAAACAAAAATGGAGGACTCCAGCGCTCATGGTAAGTTTTTAAAGGTTCGAATCAGTGACTCACCACTCCTGGCAGGCCCTGGTGCAAGCTCCCACCCTTCGGGTTGCTGCCCTTTTCCCTTCCTATGTCGTTAGTTCCAATGTGTACAATGAACTTCTGCTGGTTCCTCTCCCCCATGAGAACATTCTGCATTCTCTCTGAGGCATCCTTGATGCTGGCACCAGGGAGACAACACACAATTTTGATTTTTCTCTGCTGGCCGCAGAAACATCTGTCTATGCCTCTGACTAACGAGACCCTTGTTTTTTGACCATATTCTGATGACAGAGTAAAACCAAAGTTAAAACAATCCAAAAAAAGCAAGCAATATTTTGAAACACAGGAGAAGAAAGCAGGAAAGAAATAAAAATATTTATCATACATACTCTTGACCCTTGAGGAGCACTTCCAGGCATGAGCTTTTGTTACAGTTGTTAAGTAATCAAAATTATGGGCACTTGGAGTTATGTAAACACCAAGTCTGTTTAAAAGATTAAAATAAAGTTCATTGCGGAAAGTGCTTGTGAGAGTAAACTCCGATGAAAAAAATAAAACCATAAGACAAGAGTAGAAATAAGCCATTCAGCCCATTAATTCTGCTCCATCATTTAATGAAATCACGACAGATCTGATCATCTTCTTCTCCTCATCTTCATCTTTTTCCCAGAAACCTTGATTGCCTTACTGATTAAAAATATGCTAGAAGAAAGTGAGGACTGCAGATGCTGGAGATCAGAGCTGAAACTGTGTTGCTGGAAAAGCGCACCAGGTCAGGCAGCATCCAAGGAGCAGGAGAGCCGACGTTTCGGGCTTGAGCCCTTCTTCAGGAATGAGGAAAGTGTGTCCAGCAGGCAAAGATAAAAGGTAGGGAGGAGGGACTTGTATGGTATTGGAACTGGTCAGTACTGGTATTGGAAAGATCAGTCCTCAGCAGAGGCCTCACCTTCATACTCCTATGCTCTCGGATTAACGAGTTTAATACGCGGCGAGACATCGAACAATTCTTCTGCCGCATTCGCGTCCGCATCTACTTCTTTAACCAGGATTCTCGCCCACCCTCTGATGACCCCTTCTCCCGCCTCCAACACACCCCATCCACCTGGACACCCCGTGCTGGCCTCTTACCCGCCCTCGATCTCTTCATAGTCAACTGCCGCCGCGACATTAACCGCCTCAACCTCTCCACCCCTCTCACCCACTCCAACCTCTCACCCTCAGAACGTGCAGCCCTCCACTCCCTCCGCTCCAATCCCAACCTCACCAGCAAACCAGCAGACAAGGGAGGCGCAGTAGTAGTTTGGCGCACTGACCTTTACACCGCTGAGGCTAAACGCCAGCTCAAGGACACCTCCTCCTATTGCCCCCTTGACCATGGCCCCACCTCCCACCACCAAACCATCATCTCTCAGACTATCCACAACCTCATCACCTCAGAGGATCTCCCATCCACCACCTCCAACCTCATAGTCCCACAACCCCGCACTGCTCGTTTCTACCTCCTGCCCAAAATCCACAAACCTGACTGCCCTGGCCGACCCATTGTCTCAGTCTGCTCCTGCCCCACAGAACTCATCTCTGCATACCTCGACACGGTCCTGTCCCCCTTAGTCCAAGAACTCGCCACCTACGTTCGGGACACCACCCACGTCCTCCACCTCCTCCATGATTTTCATTTCCCCGGTCCCCAACACCTTATCTTCACCATGGACATCCATTCCCTGTACACCTCCATCCCCCATCTCGAAGGACTCAAAGCCCTCCGCTTTTTCCTTTCCCGCCGTACCAACCAGTACCCTTCCACTGACACCTCTTCGACTGACTGAACTGGTCCTCACCCTGAACAACTTTTCTTTCCAATCCTCCCACTTCCTCCAAACCAAAGGAGTAGTCATGGGCACCCACATGGGCCCCAGCTATGCCTACCTCTTCGTAGGATATGTGGAACAGTCCCATCTTCCGCAACTACACTGGCACCACCCCCCACCTTTTCCTCCGCTACCTCGATGACTGTATCGGCGCTGCCTCGTGCTCCCATGAGGAGATTGAAGAGTTCATCCACTTTGCATCTGGCCTCCTTCTTCAAAGATCGCAATTTCCCTCCAGATGTGATCGACGATGCCCTCCACTGCATCTCCTTCACTTCCCGCTCCTCTGCCCTTGAGCCCCAACCCTCCAATCGTCACCAGGACAGAACCCCACTGGTCCTCACCTACCACCCCACCAACCTCCACATACATCGTATCATCCGTCGTCATTTCCGCCACCTCCAAATGGACCCCACCACCAGAGATAAATTTCCCTCCCCTCCCCTATCAGCGTTCTGAAAGGACTACTCCCTCTGTGACTCCCTTGTCAGGTCCACACCCCCCACCAACCCAACCTCCACTCCCGGCACCTTCCCCTGCAACCGCAAGAAATGCAAACCTTGCGCCCACACCTACCCCCTTACTTCCCTCCAAGGCCCCAAGGGATCCTTCCATATCCACCACAAATTCACCTGCATCTCCACACACATCATTTACTGCATCCGCTGCACCCGATGTGGCCTCGTCTATATTGGGGAGACAGGCTGCCTACTTGTGGAACGTGTCAGAGAACACCTCTGGGACACCCAGACCAACCAACCCAACCACCCGTGGCTCAACACTTCAACTCCCCCTCCCACTCCACCAAGGACATGCAGATCCTTGGGCTCCTCCATCGCCAGACAATAGCAACGCGACGGCTGGAGGAAGAGTGCCTCATCTTCCGCCTAGGCACCCTCCAATCACAAGGGATGAACCTAGATTTCTCCAGTTTCCTAATTTCCCCTCCCCCCACCTTGTCTCAGTCAAATCCCTCGAACTCAGTACCACCTTCCTAACCTGCAATCTTCTTCCTGACCTCTCCGCTCCCATCCCCACTCTGGCCTATCACCCTCACCTTGACCACCTTCCACCTATCGCATTTCCAACACCCCTCCCCCAAGTCCCTCTTCCCTACCTTTTATCTTAGCCTGCTGGACACACTTTCCTCATTCCTGAAGAAGGGCTCATGCCCGAAACGTTGACTCTCCTGCTCCTTGGATGCTGCCTGACCTGCTGCGCTTTTCCAGCAACACATTTTCAGCTCTAATTAAATATATGTCCATCTCAGCCTTGAATATACTTAATAAGCCAGCCTTGAATATACTTAATAAGCCAACCTTGACAGCTCTCTGCAGTACAGAATTCCTCCAATTCACCATCTTATGAGAGAAGAAATTTCTCCTCATCTGTATCTTAAATGAGACTACGTGCTCTAGTCTAAGACTTTTCCATTAGGGAAATCAATATTTCCACATCAATCTTGTGAAACCTCCTAGGATTCCTTTCTGTTTCAATAAGATCACCTCTCAGCTTAACCTATCTGTTTCACTCTGCAGACTCTTTCTATCATTCTCAACATTCACCTTCCCAGCTATTTTTGTTTCATTGCACACATGGTGACAGTGCAATCAAATTCATTATTAAGTCATTAATGTTTGATATAGATTGTTGTTCCCCAGCATGTATCCCTATGGCATTCTACTATTTACAGGTTGCTATCCTGAAAATGCCCCAAATACCCCAATTTTTTGCCTTTGATTAGTTAACCAATTCTCTATTCACACTAATAAACTTATGAACTTGTATCATATTAAGTAGTGTATTGTGTGGACTTTATAAAATGCCTTCTGAAAATCCAAATATATTGCAGGCACAGCTTAGACCATCAGACCATAAAACCATAAGACATAGGAGTGGAAGTAAGGCTATTTGGCCCATCGAGTCCACTCTGCCATTTAATCATGCCTGATGGGTGTTTCAATTCCACTTACCCACACTCTCCTCATTGCCCTTAATTCCTTACAAGATCAAGAATTTATCAATCTCTTCCTTGAAGACACCCAACGTCCTGGCCTCCACTGCGCTTCCACTTTATCTATCAAGCTTGCTACTCCCTCAAAGAATTTGAATAAATTTATCAGGCTTGATTTTATCTTTGTGGAGCACTACTGACTCTGCTTTATTGTAATGTACATTTCTAAATGTTCTGCTATTGCATGCTTTCTAATGGACTGTAACATTTTTCCAATAAGCCTTTAAGCTATCTGGTTGACAGTTCCCCTTTTTTTGTCTGTTCCCCTTTTTTAACAATGATGTTACATTGGCAGTTTTCCAATTCTTTGGGACGTTTCCAGAATCAAAGGATTCTGGAAGATCACTTTCAGTATGTCCACTATATCTATAGTTACTTCCTTTAATATCCAAGGATGCACCCCATCAGGTCCAGGGGACCTACTGCCTTCAGCTCATTAGTTTTCATAGCACTTTTTCTCTAGTGATGATTATTGCGTTCATTTCCTCTCCTCCTTTTGCTTCTTGATTATTTAGTATATTTTGGAAGGTTGTTCATGTCTTCTACTGTGAATATTGATGCAAATTGTTTATTAAACTGTTTTGTCATTTTGTGGTTTCTCGATTATTACTTTCCCAATCTCATTCTCTAAGAGGTTTTGGCCTCTCTCTTCATTATATATGTGAAGAAGCTTTTGCTGTCCATTGTTGATATTTTTTTCCTCTACTATATTTTTGATTGTCTTTTGTTAGTTTTAAAAACGTCTTTTCCAATCCTATGGCTTACCACTGATCTTTGCCACATTGTATTTTTTTCTTTTGTGCGACACCATCCTTAACTTTCTTGGTTACCTTTGGTTGGCTTATCCCTTCATGGGATCATTCTTCCTCACTCCTGTACATTTTGTCGTGAGCCATGTACCATGTTCTTAAACATTTGTCACTTTTTTTCTCAATTGTTTTGTTGCTAAATTCCTTTCTCTGTCTACCCTAGCCAGCAGTGCCCTCATTCCTTTGTAATTACCCTTGTTTAACACTTCTTTATGACTCAAGTATCTCCCTTTCAAATAGAATATGAAATTCTTCCATGTTATGGTCACTGTCTCCTCGGGGATTTTCTGCTCTGACAAAATTTATTAAACTGGTCTTGGGGTCGACTTTTAAGATGTAAATAAGGGAAGTTTCCAAATCACGTGCAAATCTTAAAAATTGAAACATTTGTTAATTCTAATGTCAGGCCAATGTGATCCATTGCAGTGTAAGTGAGTTTTTTCTCGGAGAGACAGTGTACCTCCTAACCCATTTCCCTGTGCCTCAACACAAATGAAACTAAATGTTGAGATTTCTAGTTGATTGACATTACTGCCAA
This sequence comes from Hemiscyllium ocellatum, assembly GCF_020745735.1. NCBI lineage: Eukaryota > Metazoa > Chordata > Chondrichthyes > Orectolobiformes > Hemiscylliidae > Hemiscyllium > Hemiscyllium ocellatum. Next base: position 46,737,193 of record NC_083402.1, read on the forward strand.
TATCCAGATCATCCGAAACTGAAGCCTTTGAATGCTGACAGGCAGTGAAGTCTCAGCTCTATAAACTGGTAAGATTCCTAATTGAAACCAGCAGGATTGTCACTGGAGCTGGAAGCTGTTGAACTGCTGTTTCTGGATTGGGTTCAGAAGCAAAAGGTTTCTTCACACACTGTTCCTTCATTTCTGAACTTTATTTTCTGTCAAAAGGTGTTTGTATATTGAGTGATGTGAGACCTATGCGAATATCTTGAATTTGTAATTCAGGTGGATTAAAATAATGACCTGCAGAACATATCTCAATGTAAATTGACACAAGATAGGAGGAAATGAGGACCCATTGTAGCTTTGATGAGCCAAAGCACACATAGTTTCATACAATGCAGTCCTGACCATTGGAACTATGCCTGCAGTTGTATTTGATTGGTAACTGCTGTTTTTTGCAGATGCAGTGGGCGGGTTGGGGGCACAAAATTTGCATAGAACAATGAGGTACAAGTGAATGAGCCTCCAGCATATCCTCCATAATATAGAAAAAGGAATGTCACTGTATGTCATTGAGGGCATTTCTTTTGCTTTCCCAACCTCATTTCCTGAAAGGACTGAATAAGAAGAATGTCCCTGAAAAGCTCAATTTACTTTGGATTCCAGCATGCTCCACTGCCTGGCTTCATATTGGTGGGGTCCACATTTGCCCATTTGAAGACCAGCACCCCTCGGCTCACTCAGCCTGCCAGCGAACAGAAGTAGGCTGGGTCCTGACTAAACCTGTGAAGTAGACGTTCTGTACATCTGGCAACATTAGAGTGGTGGAGTGAGTAGGTGTCTGCAATTTTCCAAGGAATTCCATCAGTTTCCTGTCAGAGTTAGAGCAGGAGACTGGCACAAACCCCACAGAATATCAGCAGCAAAGTTTATTGCCTCATTTAAGGACATGCAGTGACCAAGATGTCTTAATTTAGTCACTGCAAAGGAATTCATGTTAATGTGCTCTGAATTAATATAATCTGATCTGGTTAGTTCTGCACCAGTATTTAGCTCTGTAAACACCAGCTATAGTTGTTCCCATTGGAGTAAAAGAAAACATTAAACTGACAGCGAAAAATTACAAAATATTTGGAATTACTGCTTCAAACAACTTCATGTGTGAAGGATTCAATATGTGGTCCAGAGTGGTTTGTGTTTTCTTTCTGTAGTAACCTTTGATAGTGAAACATTTATGTTCTTTTCAATTAACTAGAATTGCAAACACAATTCCTTATCTGGTATATTGCATGAGAGTTATTGATCCTGGTTTAATCCACTACATAATGGTACAAAACCTTTGATTTTCAGAATGGAAATGAAGTGGGGTGACCCTAGACTTTTCACAAGTTACACAGCAACAGTGGTATTGTGTGAGCATTACATTCAAACATTATTGAAGACAGCAAAGGTATACATAAACCTGTAAAATTGCTTTTAGAATTAATCTGATGTTGAGACAAAGCAACCCAAATTTGTGAGGTGCCTAAATGATTGAGGATAGGGATATTTGTGGAGTGCCCTCCATTAGTGAGATTTTTTTCAGAGATGCAAGTTTGGAAGGTGCTGACGAAGGATCTTTGATCAACTTTGCAATGCATCTTGTAGATGGTACCCCATGCTATTACTGAGCATCATTGGTGGAAGGAATGGATGTTTGTGGGTGTGCTGCCAATCAAAGGGGCTGCTTTGTCTTGGATGGTATCAAGCTTCTTGTTTTCAGAACTGGACTCATCAGGCCAATGGAGTTTATTCCACCACGCTCATCACATTGCTTTGTTGATGTGGATATGGCATTGTCTGAAAATTAGACCATTCAGGAGATATGAGGATATATTACACACAAAGGATGATAGAGGTTTGGAATTCTCTTCCACAAATGGCAGTTGATGCTAGATCAGTTGTTAGCTTTAAATCTGAAATTGGTCATTTCTTTTTGTTAAGGAACGGTATTAAGCATATTGGCTAAAGGTAGGTATATACATTTAGGCCATAGATCAGCCATGAATGCATAAATGGTGGAACAGGCCTAAGCGACTGAGTGGCCTAACCTTGTTTCTATGTTCCTAGGGGGAATAGGCTTTGGCAATCAGGCGATGAGTTACTCATTGCAGGATTCCAAGCCTCTGACCACAGTATTGATATGCCTGGTGTAGTTTCTGGTCAATTGATATTGATATTGAGGAAGGGGCTGAGGGCTTGGTGGTAGGTTCAGTGATGGTAACACCATTGAATGTCAAAGGATAATAGTTAAATTCTCTCTTGTTTGAGATGACTATTGTCTGGCACTTGAATGGTACAAAAGTTACTTGTCACTTATCAATCCAAGCCTAAATATTGTGCACATCTTCTTGCACTTGAACATGGACTGCTTCAGCATTTGAGGTGTTCTGGGTAATGCTGGAGACCGTGCAATCATCAACAAAATCCTCACTTCTGACCTTATGATGGAAGGAAGATTTTTGATGAAGTAGCTGAAGATGGTTTGAATTGGACATTACTCTGAAGAATGCCTGCAGATGATTGACCTCTTTTGTGCTAGGTATGGCTCAAATCAGCAGCGAGCTTTATCCAGGAATGATATCAAGCTTCTTGAGGGATTTTGGAGTTGCACACATTCAGGAATCGGAGAGTTTTCCATCAAAGTCTTGACTTGTGGATAGTGGACAGGAACTGGGGACACAGGATTTGAGATACTTTCTGCAGAAATTATAATCTGTGACTCATTTTTGTAGCTACAGCATTTATATGATTGATTCATTTCAATTTCTGGTTAATAGCAAACACCATCAATAGTGGAGGTCTCTGTGACGATAATGTTGTTGAATGTCAAGGGGTGATGGTTAGATAATCATTCTTGTTGGTGATGATCATCATGTGGGACTTGTATGGCGTAAATACCAATTATCAACATACATGTATACACAGACTGCTTCGGTATCTGAGGAATCATAAATGGTGCTGAATAGAATCCCTGCAGTGTGGAACCAGGACTCTCAGCCCAACAAGTCCATAGTGCCTCTCTGAAGAGCATCCTACTCAGACTCATCCCCCTATTCTATCCCTGTAACCCTGCAATGGCTAATCTACCTAACATAGACATCTTTGGAGACTATGGGCAACTTAGCATCATTGATCCACCTTACCTGCACATCTTTGAATGGTGAGAGGAAACTTGAGCACCCGGAGGAAACCCACTCTGACACAGGGAGAATGTGCAAACTCCGCACAGATAGTCACTTAGGCCTGGAACTGAACCCGGGTCCCTGGCGCTGTGAGGCAGCAGTACTAACCAGTGACCTACCATGCTACCCTATAGAGTCATACAGATGAAACAGACCCTTCAGTCCAATTCATCCATGCTGATCAGGTTTCCCAAACTAAACTCGTCCCACTTGCCTGTATTTGGCCCATATCCCTCTAAATCTTTCCTTATCATGTACCTCTCCAAATGTCTTTTACATGTTGTAACTGTACCTACATCTACCACTTCCTCAGGCAGTTAATTCTATATATTCACCACTCTCACTGTAAAAAAGTGCCTCTTGGGTCCCTTTTAAATTTTTCTCGTCTCACCTTAAAATTATGTCCTCTAGTTTTGAACTTCCCAACCCTTAGTAAAAGTCCTTTGCTATTCACCTTATTTATGCACCTCATGATTTTATAAACCTCGAGAAGGTCACTCCTCAATCTCTTATATTGTGCAGTCATTGGTGAACATCCCCACTTCTGACTTTATGATGGAAGGAAGGTCATTGATGAAGCAGCTGATGATGGTTGAATCAGAGACATTACATGGAGAAACTCCTGCAGACATGTCCATGGACTGAGATGTGTGACCTCCAACAACTACAAATATCTTCCTTTTTTTTGCTAATGTATGATTCCAATTGGTGACATTTCTTCATCGAATTCCCACTGACTCCAGTTTTGTGAGGACCCCTTGGTGTCACCCCCATTTGAAGGCTGCCTTGATAAAAAGGGCAGTCATGTCACCTTGCCTCTGGAGTCGATATTTTCACTAAACCTGTAATGAGCTCAGGACCTGAGTGCCCCTGGCAGAAACAAATCTGAGCATCAATGTGCACGACAGCACTGCTAATGACCTCTTCTATTACTTTTTAAAACTCATTCAGGGTGGGTGCATCACTGGGTCATCTGGCATTTGGCGTCCTTCCTAATTGTCCTACAACTGAATACTTCGCTAGACCATTTCAGAGTTGAGAATCAGCCATATTGCTGTAGGTCTGGAGTCACATATAAGGCAGACCAGGTAACAAGAACAGACTTCCAACCCTAAAGGACATTAATGGGTCAGATGTGGTTTTACAACAATCAACAATAGTTAGATGGTCACGTTTAATTCCATATGTCATGGAATTAAAATTTCACCCCTGCCCATAGAACATTAGCCCAGGTCTTTAGCTTACTAATATTGCTATTATTGCTATATTGCTATTATAATATTGCTATATTGCTATTATGCCACCATCTCCCTACTTTTCTGATGATTGAGTGTGGACTGATAGTTTAATGATTGGCTGAGGTGGGTTTTTTTTGTGTGTGTGTAGAGGGCACACCCAGGCAATGTTCCATATTGTCAAGTATGTCAGTTTATAGTTATACTGGAAGAACATGACTAGAGGCATTGCAAGTTCTGGAGCACAAGATTTCAGTACAATTGTTCAAATGTTGCCAGGATCCATAATCTTTGCATTATGCAATATCTTCAGTTATTTCTTCATATCACGTGGAGTGATGTCAATGGAATGATTGAATTGGTTGAAGACTGACATCTGTGATCCTGTAGACTCAGAAGAATCACCCACTTGGCACTTCTGGTTGAAGATGGATTCAAATACCTCAGCCTTACGTGCTGGTCTCCCCCATATCATATTTGTGGATAAATCTTATTAGTTGTTTAATTGTCTACCTCATTCATGACTGGATGTAGTAGGATGATAGAAGTTAGGTCAAATCCATTGGTTACGAGTTTGATTGAGGGAAATTGGGTGAGTTTAGAATTGGGTCACAAGTACGATTGGAAAGGCACTATTGATGTGATTTGAATAGTTGCCCTCTTGTTATTAAGGGGCATGGATAGGGAGTATAGCCAATGTCTTTTCCACAGGGTAGGGGAGTCCAAAACGAGAGGGCACAAGTTTAATGTGAGAGGGGAAAGATTTAAAAAGGATCTAGGAGGCAACTTTTTCACACAGAGGCTGGTGCATATATGGAATGAACTGCCAGAGGAAATGGTGGAGGGTGGTACAATTACAGTTAAAAGACATCTAGATGGGTATATGAATAGGAAGGGTTTAGAGGGATATTGGCAAAATGCTGGCATATGGGACTAGATTAATGTAGGATATCTGGTTGGCTTGGACAAGTTGGATTGCAGGGTCTGTTTCTGTGCGATATTACTCTATGACTATAAATGCTCAAGGAAAAGAGGGATAGGAGATGCTGATAGTGTGAGCTGAAATAGAGTGGGTTGCTCATGGGCAATATTAAACTGACAAGAGAGTATTTGTGCACAATGACATGTTTCAGTCTTCTCCAACAGCATGTGTCACTATACAACCTTGGGATAAGTAGACACATGAAAAAACAGATAGTTACTCAGCGATGCAGTGATCCAAGTGACATATCTGCTTAACAACTCTGTGGCATGACCAGAAAACACTTGTGAAAATAAGATCCAATGCAAGAATGGCAAAATAAGTCATTCTTTGGCCTTCCTTGATATAATGCAATATTTCTCACACTAGGGAGGAGCATGTCAAGTCTTTCTTTGTCATGAATGCAACTGGTCCAATTGGCAAGAACCTTTTCTCTTCCTTATGTTCCCTACCTAGGTCCATGGATGCACCCAACCACAGCAGGGCTCCATTGTTGTAGTTACTGCCATTCAGCAACAGCACACGGAGATAGTGGAGAAAGGGGTGCAGCAGCAAGGCCTGAACCAGCTACAGCCAGTCGGGGAAGCCAAACCTCCACTACATGAAGATGGTGCAGCTCAAGGGGCTTTCAGAATGCTTTGCAGATAGCGGAAGGCCAGAGTCTTTTGTTCATAAAGCACTCTTTGTTGGCTTGATATTGTATGATTTGGATCCTCTCAATAATCATTGAAGTCCTTTTTGTCTGTGAAGGCCCCCAGAGAACAATGATGAAATGCTATGCTCCAGTTTCCAAGGAAACCTAAACACATAAACAAAAAGTGGGCCATACCACCAGTGCTTCATCTGGAGGCTCACTGATGATGTTACCTAGTATGGGGACAAAACGTCTGAAAATAGACCTTCCAGTTCAGCGACCAAGCCTACATCTAGAACTTGAGTGAAAGCAAATGACTGCTGACTGAGTTCATTAATGTGCATTAAATCTTTTTACAGAGGAACCTCGATTATCCGAACATCAATGATCCGAGTTTTGGATTATCCGAAGTTCTCAAGGTCCCGATAGAAACATTACATAAAAGAGGTGCTTCAACACTGTTCACGTCTTTTGTTTACAATGATTTAAAAATTGTTTAAAATAAACTCGGCTTACTGAAATGTTGCTGAGAACAGTCCTGAACGTCGATGGGAGCCGAGGCACTGTTTCAACCTCCTGCTCTCTCTCTCTCTCTCCTCACACGTTCACTGGAGTTCCACACAAGGGTGTACCCTAAACCCCCCTTCCCCAGATAACCTTTCCAACATTGTCTTGTACAGGACAAAGGTGGAACCTGCCAAAAAGTTGTAGTATAATGTTGTGTGTGTGTGTGTGTGTGTGTGTGTATGTGTGCACGTGCGCGTGTGGGTGTGTGCACGTGTGTGTGTGTGTGTGCGCGCGCGTGTGTGTGCTGTTTTGAAACTCACCCTCCCAAAGGCAGCAGCAATCTTCCTATTGACGTCCAGCCTGGCTGCCCCAGAGGTGGGGTGGGGTGGCGGAATGTTGTTTGGGGGTGAAAGGGACCTCACTGGGCTGGCGTGGATGGGTTGGGGGGTCACAGGGGTCAGGGTTGGATGGGGTTGGGGGGGCCAGAAGGTGGATGGGTTTGGGGGAGCAGACGGGGGGTACCGGGGGACGGGGCTGGCGTGGGAATGGACAGGGGTGCAGGGACCGCGCGCGGTGCGCTGCTGCCTAGTCTTCTGAACAGGGAGCAGTCTTAGCAAGTGCTCGCTGTGTCAATCCCATTGAACTGTTTGGAGCAGTGTTGGTCGGGGGGGGGGGGACTTCAGCAATGCTGCAGGTCCTTTACACACAAGTGTGTGCCTCTGCTCAGAAACAAATCCTGAGACAGAGAGAGGGAGCAAGGCAGTCAGAGCGAGGGAAAAGGAAACTTCAGAAAACCCCAACCCCCAGAGGAGAAGCAGTGAATAAATTAGCTGAATAATCAATTATCTGCACGAAATAGTGCTTGGCCAATTTGTTCGGATAATCGAGGTTCCTCCGTACAGTTAAGGGTAAAATAAGAATGTTCCATTGATGCCCACTGATGATAGTATTATAGTTCCAAGAATTATTATATGTGAAAGCTATATTTAGAACAAAATTATACACATACCCATAGCTTTACAATAAACATCCCTTACCAGTCATTACGGACAATCACATTGTGTTGCGAATGTCTCAGTTTCCATCAGCTTTATACATTTTTCGAATCGCGCAGTATAATGACTGACCAATGAGATACAATATGCAAATCCACTGCCTCACAGTGCCAGAGACCCGGGTTCAATTCCTGCCTGTCTGTGTGGAGTTTGCACATTCTCCCCGTGTCTGCGTGGGTTTCCTCTGGGTGCTCCGGTTTCCTACCACAGTCCAAAATGTGCAGGCTAGGTGAATTGGCCATGCTAAATTGCCCATAGTGGTCGGTGAAGGGGTAAATGTAGGGTAATGGGTCTGTGTGGATTGCTCTTCGGAGGGTTGGTGTGGACTTGTTGGGCCTGTTTCCACACTGTAAGTAATCTAATCTAATGTGAATAATACATTGAGCACAAGATGCACTGCAGCAAAGCTTATCTGCAGCAAAAGAAAGACAAGCTTTTCTCTCAGAGTACAGTTAACATCTGAGATAGTCACTTTAAATGAAAAAATCAATAATTCTCCTTTCCTCTAATGCTGCCCCTAATATTTAACTTGCTTAACTTAAAATATTTTGGTGTAATATCCTATGCCTTAATGTATACATGTGTTATATTAGGTATGTAATTAAGGTATGTAAATAATTGCCTTTCATGTTTAGAAAATGCCTTTTTTGTTCCAACTGGATTGAAGCTCTAATGAGGAATATCAACATTCAATTGTATTTTCTGTAAAGTCTGTGCTGTACTGTTTTGTATTTGTATTTATTTATAATTAAAGTTTTTGAAATAAACTGTCCCATCATTTAGCAATACAAACAATTTACAAACTTGCTTTCTAAAACTTTACCATGTAAATAAATTTAACAAACAAAACTTATGAATTAATTGCTCTGATGTAGAATATCTGGTTCACCCTTTAGGCTTCAGCACAACTCAAAACAATTTGGAGTAGATTTTTATTTTTGTGTGCCTGACGAGTGGAGCATGTAGATTGGCAACCTGTAGTGGCAATGAAAAGTCACAACTCAGACAGAATTTAGACCTAGCGATGAGGGTCATCCTTAACTGTGTAAAGGCCTATTGTGAGCGTCATGTTGATTTTCTCCAGGACACCTGTGGCAATCGCAGTGTAAGCAGACCTCACCAATGTCTGGTCACTTAGAGGCAGGGCGAGTGGTATCTGTTGTTGGCAATGGTTTATGACTTCTGCCAAGGTTCTTGCTGGATCATTGGAGGCATTTGAATAGATTGGGATGGAAACATCACTGAGCTGGGGCTAGGCGTGTTGGATATGATGGTGGGAGTTGCCTTCAGAGGACCTCTATTCCCTAAGCAGGTCCCTCAACTGGGCACTAACAAGGTTTGCTGAGCAGACTTTGGGACGTATGGAAAATGAGTGCACGTACTGTTAAATCACTGAGGCACCCTTACATTCTGGTGGTGTCAAGGATAATTAACTTTCAGTGATTCATTAATTAGCAATTGATATCTTGGTGCCTCTGGGTATGATCTCCTTGTCAGGCCCTTCCCAATCTTCATTAAATTGAGAAGTTTTCTTGACACCAGGAAGCAAATGTAAGTACTCCTCTTTAGTCCTCTAGGATACCTCCTACCTTCAAACTCATGTGGCAGGGCATGTTAAGTCCTGACCATAATTTTGAGGTGTTTAAATTCAATAGGAGAGGCACAGACTCTGATATAACTTGCCAGATCAAGTGCAGAAAATTGGGTTGAAAATACTGCCATTAAGGTTGTAAATGAGGAACAGGGAAGATTAGATTACTTACAGTGTGGAAACAGGCCCTTCAGCCCAACAAGTCCACACTGACCTGCCGAAGCGCAACCCACCCAGACCCATTCCCCTACATTTACCCCTTCACCTAACACTACAGGCAATTTAGCATGGCCAATTCACCTAACCTGCACATTTTTGGATTGTGGGAGGAAACTGGGGCACCCGAAGGAAAACCATGCAGACACGGGGAGAATGTGCAAACTCCACACACAGAGTCACCTGAGGCGGGAATGGAACCCAGGTTTCTAGTGCTGTGAGGCAGCAGTGCTAACCACTGTGCCACCGTGCCGCCCATGAACTGATTAACTAACAAAATGGATGCATACCACCTGATCAGATGGCTTACTTTTTGTTCTTTTCTTCACTATTCCTAAGATGCTGCCTAACCTGCTGTGCTTTAACCAGCAACACATTTTCAGCTGTGATCTCCAGCATCTGCAGACCTCATTTTTTACTCTTTTCTTCACACACTCCATTTTACTTCAATCAAATTTATGACATCTCCAGCAATCTCCCATCCAGAAAAAAGGTCTTCAACCTGAAACCTTAATTCTACCTCCTAGTATGCATATACCGCAAGACCTGCTGAGTACTTCCAGCATTTTCTGTTACTATTTCAGATTTCCACCATTCATAACATATTCTTTTCCAATATCCAACTGATTTGAGCCTGTACTGGCACTTCCTACCTAAAGCATTCATCACGTTTATATTTACGCCTGAGAATCCTTACACGCAGATTAAAAGGCTGTCTCCTTAAATAGATAGTCACTTCGGACACCTGCTGGAGGCCCCTTTCAAAACAATGTCAATTTGTCACTGCACTAAAGGTAAGTAAGTCTACTGAACATTTTTGAGGCCATTAAATTCAATTAATGCAAAGTTAGAGTACTCAAAATTGACCCCCTTTTGTGTGTGCATAAAATGTACAATTGAAAGCAGTACACACATCCACATTAACACTCTCAAATTAGTCTGATATACCTTAGAATGTTAAGAATCAGTTGATAGGGTTACATTTGGAAACAGATTATTAATTCATTTAATAAAATAGCATGATAATAAATCACAAAATTAAACTTCAGGGAAAGTTATTTTCATACTTTTATTAGCATTGCTGTGCTCCTGTCACAAAATGCAAAAACAAAAAAAAATGTTTTTTTAATACTTGAAATAAATTCCTTCAAATATTGATCTTTGGGGTTGAATCTTACCTAATTTCCAATATGATATTCTACAATTTACATTATATTAAATCAGTTGCTTCACTTTGTTCATGTATTCCAAGTAATTTTTTTTTGAAGACACATCAATAGTACTAATGTGGTACAGTGCAAATAGGTGCAGAAAAGGTATACAAACATAGAAGCACATCATATTTACATAGCAAGATAACAGAGTCCTGAAGGATTTTTTTCTGCATCCAGCAGCATGCCAAATATTTAGTGCCATTAAAACATTGTTCTATGTGCTTGTGTTCTAAAAAATAAATTTTAATTTTTTTCTTCCATCATATTGTATTTCTGTAATGGTGTCACCAGAATGCTGCAGGTTGTAGTAAAGTATTCAGTCCTCCAAAGGTTAGAATTAAGATACTGATAATACAGAGTGACAAAATATTGCAGTATGTGAGAGCAGGAAGTCTAAGTATCGCTAGCAAAAAAAACCCCAGCATTTTTCCCTTGGGCAAGACCAATGCTGCAAACCTTGATGCTATTTAAAACGCTGTCAGCAATAAATTTTTACTGTGTCATTGTTCCGTCAGCTGAAGCAACAAATTCATGCTAATGGGAAATTGCATATAAATGACCCATATACTGGGTTGTATATTTATGTACATTTAAGAATTAATATTTGGTCAGATGTTTGAGACAAGATGCTTAACAGTTAAAGGACACATCGGGGCCATTGATACTGCAAGATAAATCTGGATCTCTGCAGGAATCAGTGTCAAACCTTTGATTATCCCCTTGACTCACCTCTAAAATCCATATTTCATAAAATGCATGCGACACTAATCTTTATACACTGCATAATATTCAAGGAGGATTACAGTGCGCAGTCCACTCTTGAGAGAAGATAGCTTTTCATTTTCAGGATTTGCTCATTCATTACACATAACATTTTTCAATGGAACAGTTACTCTATTGTTCTAATTCAAATTACTGATTTACAACTTTAAAGAAATTATCAATAAACAAAAAAGTCTAAATTGAAATTATACATATATGCTCTAATCAGCTATATTTTCATCTCAAATTGATAGCCTTACTTATTCATAGCTGTTATGGAGTAAGAGCTAAAATGGGTTTAAATATCAACTTTTCACACAGCATGTAGTAGCTGAGGACCTAAGGAAATTCAGTATATCATAATTACTGAGACAGTCTACATGTCTTCTTCGAACAGTCATTGTATAAGTCAAATAGCTCTCTCAGTAAGTTAAGACTAATTTATTATGGAGTTCATTGTACCATAATTCTTTCATACTATTTGTAACCTTTTTTGTGAATTTGTATTCAGTGGCACGGTAGTTAGCACTACTGCTTCACAGTGTCAGGGACTGGGACTTGATTCTACCCTTGAGCAACTGTCTGTGTGGAGTTTGCACATTCTCCCCATGTCTGCATGAGTTTCCACCAGATGCTACAGTCTCCCCATATTAAGTGCAGATTAGGTGGATTGGCCATGTTAAATTGCCCATAGTGTCCAGGGATGTGCAGGCTAGGTGGATTAGCCGTGGGGAAAGGCAGGAGTTACAGGTATAGGATAAGGAGGTGTGTCTGGGTGGAATGATCTTCAGAGCGTTGGTGTGGACCCGATAGGCTGAAGGGCCTGCTTCCACACTGTAGGGCTTCTATGAATCCATTAAAAACAACTGATATTATTTAAATCTCTCTCCAAATTCATACTTGTGGCTTTTGTGCTTTTTTTAAATTATGTGCACCAATGCACTGATTATATTAAGATACTTTGATTTGTTTGATTATATAACAGTTGCATTTCTTCTTACGAACATTTTGGTAACTCATTCAGTAATAATCTGTCAACATAGTCGAAGATGAATACAGGGGGTTGCCAATTTAAGTATCACACATTAGAATGTTAGAACAACACAAATATTTTGAAAGTAGACAATCCTTTGTTTCTTTGCCTGCAGTTTTACCAGATAACTCTTCTGAGTTCTTATACAACTAACATACCTCAGAAATAGAAGAAATTTCTCTGGTAAATTCATACAACTTACTGTGGTACCCCACCAGCAATGTGTGCCAAATTCCAAACAAGACATTCTCATTATCTCACTGGATATTTGTTTGCAGCATCTAATATATGGCTGAACAATGCACTGTTCAACTAATGCTGCTGCCTGCACTTCTCAGAAATGGACACTTCTAAGATTGGACAAAAAGTACAAATTGAGCCTGAGGCTGGTAAAGTAATTGAACTGTACAACACAATTGAAGCTGAAATACTGACTGCCATGTCCCAACATATCCTGAAATCAAACTAGTTTCTATGTTTTAAAACTGATCACAAAAGGGGTGGAGAAAGATAGTCACTCAAGGATTACCTCACTACTTTTGTGAATTAAATGCACTCCTCTATCCTAAGAGGGAACAATAGGAACCTTGGAGAAAGTGAGGACTGCAGATGTTGGGGATCAGAGTTGAAAAGTGTGGCAGTGGCAAAGTACAACAGGTCAGGCAGCATCCGAGGAACAGGAGAATCAATGTTTCCAGCATAAGCCCTTCATCAGGGCATTCCTGATGAAGAGTTTATGTCTGAAACATCGATTCTCCTGCTCCTCGGATGCTGCCTGGCCTGCTGTGCTTTTCAATACCACACTTTTTGACTCAAAAGGAACTTTCCAGAGTGACTTGATGGTAATGCCTTTTCTTTGAAATTACCTCAAAAATTTTTTTTTTATGAATTGAATGGGTCTTATCAAGTACAAGACATGGGTTGTCTCAAACTCTCAAGGTGTGAAATGCACAATACATGTAGCTGAACTAATCACCCACCTTAGTTGGAAAAGGATTTTGGATATGTAACAGGCCAAATGATGAGACAACTATTTTGTCTGCTTTTGAAAGCAGCAAAGTGTTTTATTTTTGCATATAGAGTTCCACCAAAATGCCACTAAACCAAAGTCATCTAAGCAAAGTCATAAACATCGATTCCTTAAAAGTGGGAAGTGGACTCTCCTCAACCTGCTCCAACTGTAACAACAAAAAGCCCTTGAAGCTTTCTGAGAATTCTCTACTTTACAGAACCTCCACTTTGACTAAAGCATCAGCTCATCCATAAAGGCCTGCCACTAAAAATACAGAGGTAATCATAATGTTGCAATTGCATGCATTTACTTGAACCAGTATCTTGTCTTTGTGTGCATGAGACGAGTGAGTGAGACATCACATTTTAAATACCTGGGATAGATATGTTCTAAAAAATTATCATTCATTGTTTAATATGCTCAAAATGCTTGCAGGCTAAATTATTTATTGGGAAAATCAGTCTGAGGGAGTTAAATATACATCCATTATACACAAGCAAGCTGACAATGGGTAGTGAAAGGGTTTACGTAAATTCTGTCTGTGATACTACTACTGCAACCTGCATAACAAGCAATATCACCTAATGCATCCAGAAGAAAGTAAGTATAGTAAAAATTGTGTTTTCATGACAGACAGCCGCATCAATAATATCTTCAACCCTAGTATACCAAAAAAAAATTCTGCTTGAGACAAAACTAATCTTCCCTGATAAATTCCTCATTTTCTCATGCTAAACAAGTCTCACTCCCTCCAGAGCAAAAGAAAATCACTTTCCGTAGCACTTTCCTACTTATCAGAGTCTTGCTATCAAAAATCAGGATGGTCTCTCTTCCAAATCATACCTGCCATGACGTTTTGTCATGTGAGTAAAGACTTCGCTTCTCATTCAGCAAGATGTTGCCCCTCAGCACAAACAAAACTCCCTCTCTATTCAACATTGTTTCATTCCCTGATGCAACAAATTCACTCCAGTGGGTTTTGATTTGTTGCATAACTGTTCTGTTAATGCCGAAAAATGGGACAATAATCTTTATTTCTAAAAGAAACTATCACTCACTGGCCTTCTGAGGCCCATTCAATTCTATTTTTAACAAGGCATGAAATATATACCCATCAGTCCTACTTGAAACAGGCAGGCACCTAATTAAAATATTTAAATTGGATCTTACTCTAGTTGCAAAGATCATTTGCAATTTCTTTCACTGCATCATGCTCCTTATGGCCTATTGTAAATCTTCCAGTCTGATGTTTTATATGTCCCCACCAGAATTTTGACCCCTAATCTACTTGAAATGCTAACTTTATCTTGGTTTCACGAAGGAGCTGTTAGATTTCCTGTCTTCTCCCAGTTGGAGAGCTCCTTTCAGTGCTCATTAATCTCTGGCGATGTTACGCTGATGAGGTTTGACCATGTAAAGTCTACTAGATTAGAGTGGTGCTGGAAAAGTACAACAGGACAGACAGCATCCGAGGAGCAGGAAAATCGATGTTTTGGGCAATACAGATTTAATTCATCATTCATTCCTGCTGTGCTTTTCCAGCACTACTCTAATCTAGACTCTGATTTCCAGCATCTGCAGTCCTCCCTTTTGCCATGCAAAGGCTACTGTCCAGCTGATTTTCATCTTTGTGGAAACACACTCTCAATTAATTTAATTCAGCATTTAGGATAATCACGCTAACCTGAACCACTAATAAACTAAAAAAACGTCAGAACGGCTTTGTATGTAATCATATCACAGCATTTGATATTAGCACTTTCTATCACGAAAAGAATGAGCATAAAATAGTAGATAATTACAGAAAAGCAGGAAATTACATTGACTAATGAAAAGTTCACACATGATATATCCCATTGGAACACAACAGATGCAAAAGCGACAAACCTAGTATCATAGCACAGTTATAATCATGGTGGCAGTATGTAGAAATTCACCCAGTGGGACTACACCAGCTAACACTTAGTCATTTAAACCAGTGTACCCTGATCTCACAATGATGAACAATTAAATACCTTTTTTCTTTGAAGTAGCTTAGATATTGTTGTTTGCTGTAATGTTGTCAATTCATGTAAAGAATCTAAACATATGAATCCACGTCAATGTTTGGACCATGGTTTAGACATTGAACAAGGTTCTCTATTCGCTGAATGATAATTGATCTATTCCTCCATTAAATCAGTAATGTCTTTCCAACAGATTAAATAAATGGAATCCAAAATTATGTCAACCTACACCAAGTTCTTATTTGCATTCAATGGTCACTCCTACTTCAACTCGCTGTATTGGTGAACAGACTATACGGCCTCCAGGTAAGGCCTGGACTAGGTAGTTTATCAAGTCTGGAAATCTCATTTACATTAGAACTGAATTATAAATGAGTAGTGGTGGTGACACATTTCAATGAATGAAGCTATTGTCATTTTACAATTTCTAAACTAAAAAGCAAACAACAATCTAAAATCAAAAAAGCAATTGAATAGAAATTGTTAAATATCATGCTCATAACTAATGTCCAATTAAAAAAAAACTCTGAACGGAATATGATTACCCAGTTGTGATTTCCAAAAAGTGATTGTTTGTTGTGATAAATGGATTTGTGATCTGGTGATCACAAATATTAAATAGTGTTTTTATTCTCTTATTGTTCGTGATGAATGAACCCATTATATTTACTTACTATGCAACTGGTGCGGAAAACATTTTGGATAAATGTTTGCTTTTCAGATGATTGCTTGTTTAGATGGAACAGCTCTAAAGGTTGGTAACCTTTAACAATGTGGACAAAGTGAGTGCTGCACAAAGCACACTGTGAACCCATGGTATTGCCAGCAGAGAGATGCAACAGGAGCAAGGAAATTAAACCAACATTTTAAAAGAGATCTGCACAATCTTGCCAATAAGTGGCAAGTAACATTTGTGACAAACAAGTGTTAAACAATGGCTATCTTCAACAAGAGAGAATCAACCATCCCATTCATGGCATTACCATGACTATCAAACTCCTAAGGGTTACCACGAACAGATACATGGAAATACCATCACCTGCAAGTTTCTTGTCAATTCAAGAATCATGTTGGCTTGGAAGTGTATTGCTTATCATATAGGGTCCCGTATCAAAATGATGGACCTCCCTCTACATGGCAGCCCTGAGCATGTCCCTGAATCCCAAGTACTGCAGCAATAGCAATTCCAGAAGGCAGCTCACCACCACGTTTTCCAAGGCAAATAGATACAGGCAATAAATGCAGGCCCAGCCAGTGATGACCACAATCTAAAATTAAAATAAAGAATAAAATAAAAAGCATCTCTCACTTAAAATAGTCACAGGTTCTGACACTGACACTGACACAGGATCTGTGCATGTGTAGGGAGACTCTCCCTATTATTCTGTCACAAATAAATAGTCTTCTTAAATATAATGGTGACCTTCAATAGATTTTGAAGACATGAAGATGCCTAAGAAGGTGTTGCATTTCTCAGACAATTCATTACTCAGTGCAATAACCAGACCTATTTGTTCAGAGAGAGAAAACTACTATGCGTGCATAAAATAGTCTGCTTGCCACAGAACTACAGAAATTAAGCTACAATAATATACTGAGAAAATTGTACAAACAGGCAGAATGAAACACATTTGGTTTGGTTTCATCATCTTTCTCTTGAACTGAACTTTACTAAACTGTGATAGCACCATAGTTTTTTTGAACTTAAAAATGCAAACTTAGATTTTCAGATTTTAGTTTTGCTGGGGATTCAATGAGGATTGTAGAATCCTGTAACTATTTTACATTATAGTAATGTAGTCATTCTTTTCCCTCATCCTCTTCTAGTGTTTTAGGATCTATTTAAAAGACTTGGAAAAGCTTATGTTCTGAATACTACCTTATAAAGCATTCTTGATAACAAAAAAAAAGCAGGTTAAAATATTAGATTGTTGGAAAGCAGATTGTTTTCTTGTTCAAATTAGTATATTAGTACAACACAGTACAAATTACTGACTTTAAAATGTTACCAAACGTGGTGCAAATCCACAAAGCACCATTGGAAAAGTGGTCCAGTCTTGCATTTTTTAAAACTTTTTCTGAAAAGATAATTACTATTAAAGTTCAGGGATAAAACTAGCAGATACATCAAACATGATATATGAAACAAACCTAATAAAATTAAAATGATGTTGGTATTTTTCAAATTGTTCAATATCAAATGGTTTTGCAAAAGTATGAAAATCAATGCTAGCTGAATCAAGTACAATAAATACTCAACAAATAATAGGATGGACTTTAGATTCTAGCATCAAGTTTCTCCATTGCTTTGTTCCACTTGCTGGAGAGTCAGAAATGTGGAGTAATTCAAAAAGTTGAAAGGATGAATTTGAATGTTTGTATATTTGACAAAAAAAATGAAAGATTGCCTGAGAAATGCCCATTTTGTAAATGAATACAACTTTAAATAAGATCTGTTTATGGCATGTTCCACCTATTCCTGAATTTTCTATTTGTTAGATACAGTCAGAGCAATGTTCTTTCTAAATTTTGTTGACTGCTACTTTAAAAAGAAGCAAAATGGTGCTAATTCTTGGTATAGATCCCTATAAAAATTATATTATTTTTAAGATTTAATGATTTATGATACATTACAATAAAGAAAAAATGTTTTGGCTTGTTTGAAAATGGCATTGTACAGTAAGTAAAAATATTTTTATCACAGTTTTGGTAACATATTTTGAGTTCATATCATTGAAAGTACATCCTTCACATGTGCAGAATTAAAATAACACTCATCTCCATTTAAGCATTTATATGAATTCTCAGTTGCTTCTGAAGCAGTAGACACCATATAGCCGATGTTTCTTATCTGGGAAGCCAGCAAAGCGCACAGCTGCTTCACTTTCACTGCACCTCTTTCGGGGTCTGCTGATTGGATAACGAACACTGCCATCGGCTAGCCAGCCAGCATCACAGCGGTCATAGCCCAGCAACTTCCAAGCTGCATACATTTGACCAACACTAGCAATCCTTGATCCATCTTTAATACAGGCTTGCACAGCCTCACCATAGGTCAGCTTTCTAAAGTGAATCAGATAGTAGAACCGCCCTATGAAGAATTGAAGAATGGAAAATTGATTAACAGAATTCCAACTTAAAGAGTTAGTTATTGTGCAGCTTTCAAAAATTAAACATTTTTACCCATTAAATGTTTTTGATTAGTAATTGGTAATTCTACACAATTATTGTAAAGCATCATTTGTACAGAGTAATTCTGATTGCATTATATTTTCACAATGAACACAAATGCAAATAATAGTTATAACAGTTATTAAATGAGTTAGTGAGAATGTAAAAGGAGCCAACAAAATTAAAAAAGTAGTCTATGAAAATCAAAAAGTCACAGTTTTGCATTTTGAACTCTTTCAGGATTTTCTTCATTAAAAGGAAATGACACCAAAGATAATACACATACATATACATTATTAAATACATCTACTTGGAATGTACAGCTAAAACATTCTTGTTAATTAGTTGAAAAAAATCTCATAATCTGTTTATAAAATGGTATCATGGAAGAACCTGACTTGATGAAGTTGACTTGTGCTGATTTAGTCAATGATTAGATCAGATCCCCTACAGTATGGAAATAGGCCATTTGGCCCAACAAGTCCACACTGACCCTCCGAAGAGTAACTCACCCAGACCCATTCCCCTGCCCTGCATTTACCCCTGACTAATGTACCTAACACTGTGGCAATTTAGCATGGCTAATTCGCCTGACCTGCACACCTTTCGGACTGTGGGAGGAAACCGGAGCACCCGGAGGAAACCCACGCAGACACTGAGGAAATGTGCAAATTCTGCACAGAGGTTGCCCAAGGTTGTAATCAAACCCAGGTCCCTGGCACTGTGAGGCAGCAGTGAATGATGAACCAATTGAAAATCTGACAACTAATTAAGAATGGAATGAATATCATGCATTACCTTGGATTAAATATCAAATAAACATTATTTGTTTGGCATCATGCAGCCACGCTCACATTTTACTTAGGCCCTCTCCATCCACCATACACACAGAAGCCTTTTTCCAAACTCATTTTCAGCCCCTTGATAGCATCCTCTTGTTAAAAATTGCTCTTGGGACGTGGGTGTCACTGACTAAGCCAGCATTGTCTGCCTGTCCCTAATTGTGCAGATGTCATTCAACAATCAACTCTGTGTGCTATAAGGACTCACATATAGGCCAGACCAGGTAAGGATGGTAGATTTCATTCCCTTAAAGTTATCAGTGAACAAGATGGGTTTTCATAATTATCAACAGTGGTTACAATTAGGCTGGGTTTTTAGTCCAGAATTTTATTGAATTCACATTTCACCACCTGCTCTGGTGAGATTCAAACCCATATCCCTGGAACATTAGCCTGGTTCTAAATAACTACATGACTAAAATATGCCACTGCCTCCCTTAACCTAAACTATATTCCACGCAATATTGACTTCTACCACATTTTTGTTCTCTTAATGAAAGTTTCTACAAAATTATTTATTGTCACTTGGTCAGATATTCAGAGGTTATAGTTTCCACCTGTCAAATTTAACTTTTGATGCAACAGTGAATCAATCATTTCAAATCCCACAACTAATTTGAATTAAACAAATAAGCAGGAGGCAAACAGGCACTCAAAGATGGGTTATAACTGTATTTAAATCTGATAGATTTATTAATAGCACTCGCCCAATTGTACAGAGGTATGATCCATTCAATGCAATCTTATTACAAAGCGTCAGAAACAGATTACCACCCTGATTGAAAAACTCACAATATTTTTATCTTTAATTGGCTCAGTGAGAGACTTGCTGTTATATAGTCCATTACACAGCTTTATTACACCACAGGAGACAGTGAGGTCTACAGATGCTAGAGATCAAAGTTGAGAGTGTGGTGCTGGAAAAGCACAGCAGGAGGGGCAGCATCTGAGGAGTAGCAGAATTGATGTTTTGGGCATAAGCCCTTCATCAGGACTCCTGATGAAGGGCTTATGCCCTAAACATCGACTCTCCTACTCCTTGGATGCTGCCTGACCTGCTGTGCTTTTCCAGCATCACATTCTCAACATTGTCATCAAGCCAGCATTTACAAGTGGGAGACATCATAGGCTGAAACCAATGAGCTTCTTTTTGGCTAAATCTGAGTTATGTTGAATTTTTTTTAGAGAGCTTGTCATCTTGAGTTTCTCCCATATCTTACCAACCTCTCCTTTGTAACTACCTCTTTGGCATCTCTCATCCAATTTCCAACCCATCTTACCACATACCATTCCCAGAACAACTCGCCACTTGTCAGATATCTCAGAATTCTCTGGCATCTCATGCACTCATGCCACCTATAAAAGCCTGTTGGGGAGTCGGACAGGCACTATCAGTCTGCATCTCGTCTGCACTGTTCTTGACATTTACCCCGTACATTCCAATGGAGAAAATGGTGCCCCATTTTGTGGGTAGAGTTTTGGAAATCCTGTTGGATGGGGCAGTACAGAGTTAAGTCTTTACCCTCAGTACCAGCAATAGAGGCCATGTCACCACACCATCCGGGGTGTGCATCTGGGTTCAAGTAGTCTCAGCTGTCTAGAATAATACCCAATGCTGTTGGAAGAACGTCAATGTCTTTCATCATTCTGTTAGGGTGGATATACCATCTTGATCAGCGGGGAACGTGGGCTAAGAAATAGCAAATAGAGTTTAATGTTGACAAGTGTGAGGTCTTGCACTTTGAAAAATTGATTCAAGGTAAGAGTTTCATGGAGAATAGTGGGGCTTTAAGGAATGTAATGGAGCAGAAGGATCTTGGAGTTCAGGGGCACGGTTCTCGGAAAGTGGAGTCACAAATAGACAGGGCAGTGAAGAATGCTTTGGCACACTGGCCTTCATCAGTCAGGGCATTCGAGTATAGAAGTTGGGAAGTTATGTTGCAGTTGTACAGGACATTGGTGAGGCCACATTTGGAGTATTGTGTTTAGTTTTGGTTACCTTGCTAAAGGAAGGATGTTATTAAATTGGAAACAGTGCAGTAGAAATTTACAAGGATGTTGCCAGGACTCAGCAGTCTGAGATATAGGGAGAGGTTGGACAAGCCAGGACTTTTTACCTTGGAGCATAGGAGACTGAGGGGGATCTGACAAAGGTGTATAAGATCATGAGAAGCATGGATAGGGTGAAAGTACTCGATCTTTTTTCCAGCTTTGGGGAATTGTGGATTAGAGACCACCAGTTTAAGGTCAGATGGGAAAGAATGAATTGGAACAAGAGGCGCAACTTTTTTACACAGAGGGTGGTACGCATATGGAATGTGCTGCCAGTGGAAGTGGTTGAGGTGGGTACATTAACAACATTTAAAAGGCATTTGGACACATACATGGATAAGAAAGGTATAGAAGGACCAAATGCAGGGAATTGGGGTTAGCTTTGATGGACATTTTGGTCATCATGGACCAGCTTGGTCCAAAGGGCTGTAGGACTCTATGACTCTAGGTCTCTATCTGGTCTCCAATATCTCACACACACTTTATCTCAATTACTTTATCAGTTATGGGCGGCACGGTGGCACAGTGGTTAGCACTGCTGCCTCACAGCGCCTGAGACCTGGGTTCAATTCCCGACTCAGGCGACTGACTGTGTGGAGTTTGCACGTTCTCCCAGTGTCTGCGTGGGTTTCCTCCAGGTACTCCGGTTTCCTCCCACAGTCCAAAGATGTGCGGGTCAGGTGAATTGGCCATGCTAAATTGCCCGTAGTGTTAGGTAAGGGGTAAATGTAGGGGTATGGGTGGGTTGCGCGTCGGCGGGTCGGTGTGGACTTGTTGGGCCGAAGGGCCTGTTTCCACACTGAAAGTAATCTAATCTACTGTATGCAACTCTCACCAAGCTTCATGCTCTACCATTCTCACCATTGCCTGCATATTTCCTACTCCCACTTACCCAATCCAATCCCTGACACCATTAACCCTGGTTCCCTCTACATTGCCTATTCACTTACTCACTTGTACCAACAGTAACACTTACTTTAATCATGCATAATACCGCCTCTCTTTCTGTCCTTACGGAAGATGTCCCAAAGTAGGGCAGAAATTGTTCAAATGGGTGGACTGCTGCCCATCATTCGGCTCCTGACCCTTTGTGAGAGAGGACCCTGACTCTGACCATCATGGGCAGGGCCTGCACTGTTATTGAAGGCTGCTCTAGACATAATGTGCCAGGAGCCTCTGACCAAAGGCTGCCACCCTTTACTCAACTAAGGCCTCCTTCACAACCATGACAAAGTTTCCTGGCTTTGTGTCTGCACTAAATAGCACTACAAGACACCACTAATATTAACCTGGCACCTCTGGCTGAAGAGGCAAAAAATTAAAGCAATGCAAGAATGCTGTGAGCATCTAGGCTGAGTGATGGCTTCTGTGATAACAAGTGAAGAATGGAGTGCATGTCCCTGACTGTGTGTGTCCTTGCTGCAGTATTATGTACAATGACAGTTGCTGGTTTAGCCTGAGGTGCAGCAACATGTAAGTGGTTGAGGGTGTACCATGAGGATTATTAGAGGCTGCCACATGTCAGATGCCCAAGTCCACAGATGTGGAGTGCATATGGTCAGTGCCCAGAGATGTTGGTTCCCAGTTTCCAACATGAGGTTGCTTGGAGTGGGTGGCAAATTAAATCCATCAAGTGTTCACTTTGGTTTCCTTGTTTTGTTTTCCTGACATCGAGAGAGTTTGATGAGCTTCTTAAGATAGGAGTCTGAATATTAAGCAGGGGAGTCAAGCTGTTCACAAGGTATTTAACAAACAAAAAATACTGTCAATTGTCACTGTCCAGCAAGGATCATGCCATGCCACTTGTGAAAAGTACAAATGCTGGCCTGTGTTAGTCCCAATGTTGAAATGGTCCTTGCTACACTTGTCGCCTGAATATGTCATGCATCTCACCGCAGCCCACATCACTCAGATCGCTGTAAAATTCTGCCCTCTGTCTCTAGCAGCGTGTGAGTATAAAGGGAAGCAACTGCCTGCAGTGATTTTCGGTAAAGCGTTCGACAAGATTCCCTACGGGAGACTGATTAGCAAGATTAGATCTCATGGAATGCAGGGAGAACTAGCCATTTGGATACAGAACTGGCTCAAAGGTAGAAGACAGAGGGTGGTGGAGGAAGGTTGTTTTTCAGATTGGAGGCCTGTGACCAGAGGAGTGCCACAAGGATCGGTGCTGGGTCCTCTACATTTTGTCATTTACATAAATGATTTGTATGCGAGCATAAGAGGTATAGTTAGTAAATTTGCAGATGACACCAAAATTGAAGGCGTAGTGGACAGCAAAGAGGGTTACTTCAAATTACAACAGGATCTGGACCAGATGGGCCAATGGGCTGAGAGGTGGCAGATGGGAGTTTAATTCAGATAAATGTGAGGTGCTGCACTTTGGGAAAGCAAATCTTAGCAAGACTTATACACTTAATGGTAAGGTCCTAGGGAGTATTGCTGATCAAAGAGACCTTGGAGTGCAGGTTCATAGCTCCTTGAAAGTGAAGTCGTAGGTAGATAAAATTGTGAAGAAGGTGTTTGGTATGCTTTCCTTTATTGGTCAGAGTATTGAGTACAGGAGTTGGAGGTCATATTGTGGCTGTACAGTACATTGGTAAGGCCACTGTTGGAATACTGCATGCAATTCTGGTCTCCTTCCTATTGGAAAGATGTTGTGAAACTTGAAAGGGTTCAGAAAAGATTTCCAAGGATGTTGCCAGGGTTGGAGGATTTGAGCTGTAGGGAGAGGCTTAACAGGCTGGGGCTGTTTTCCCTGGAGCATCGGAGGCTGAGGGGTGACCGTATAGAGGTTTACAAAATTATGAGGGGCATGGATCGGGTAAATAGGCAAAGTTTTTTCCCTGGTGTTGGGGAGTCCAGAACTAGAGGGCATAGGTTTAGGGTGAGAGGGGAAAGATATAAAAGAGACCTATGGGGTAGCTTTTTCATGCAGAGGGTGGTACCGTGTATGGAATGAGCTGCCAGAGGATGTGGTGGAAGCTGGTACAATTGCAACATTTGAGAGGCATTTGGATGGGTATATGAATAGGAAGGGTTTGGAGGGATATGGGCCGGGTGCTGGCAGATGGGACTAGATTGGGTTGGGATATCTGGTTGGCATGGACGAGTTGGACCGAAGGGTCTGTTTCCATGCTGTACATCTCTATGACTCTATAACTCTATGTGGGATTTATTGGCCGGGCTAGCATTTTTTGCTCAGCTCTTATTGCCCTGAAGGCAGTTAAAAGTCAACCACACTACTTTAAGCATAGGGTCACACACAGACCAAACTCCATTCCCTGGAGGACATGAGTGGGTTTTTTTTTCACCATTAACAGTGGATACATGGCTGCCATTTGGCCAGGTTTGATTTCACATTTCAAAAATTTAATTCAATTTTCAGCAACGGGGGTTTAAAATCCTAAGTACTAACCTGAGTTTCTGGAGTTTTAGTCCAGTGATATTTCTCCTCCATCTCAAAGAACAAAGAAAATTTACAGCACAGGAACAGGCCTTTCGGCCCTCCGAGCTTGAGCCGATCCAAATCTACTGTCTAAACCTGTCAGTTATTTCCTAAGCATGTGTATCCCTCTGCTCCCCAACTACTCATGCATCTGTCCAGACGCATCTTAAATGAATCTACCATGCCTGCCTCTACCATTTCTGCTGGCAATGCGTTCCAGATGCCCACTACCCTCTGTGTGAAGCACTTGTCAGGTGTATCTGCCGTAAACTGTTCACCTCTCAGCTTGAAAGCATGACTTCTCGTTATGGAATCCTTCACCCTGAGAAAAACATCTTGTCCCTATCCACCGTGTCTTTACCCTTTATGATTTTGTAAACCTCAATCAGCTCCAATCTCCTTTTTTCTAATGAAAATAAACCTAACCTACTCAACTCTCTTCATAGCTAGCACCTTCCATACCAGGCAACATCCTCGTAAACCTTCTCTGCTCCTTCTCCAAAGTGTCCACATCCTTTTGGTAATGTGGCGACCAGAACAGTATTCCAAATGTGGCCGATCTAATGTCCTGTACAATTTTAACATGACTTGCCAGCTCTTATAATCAACATCCCATCCAATGAAGACAAGCATACTGTATGCTTTCTGGACCACTCTATCCCCCTGTGTAGCAGCCTTCAGAATAAATGGACCTGCACTCCCAGATCTTTCTGCCCATCAACTTTTCCCAAGGCTCTTCTGTTCATTGTATAATTCGCTCTAGAATTAGTCTTGCCTAAATGCATCACCTCACACTTGTCTGGATTAAAATCTATCTGCCACTTTTCCGCCCAACTCTCCAGTATATCTATATCCTCCTGTATTCTTTGACAGTCCCTTATGCTTTCTGCTACTCCACCAATCTTTGTGTCATCTGAAAACTTGCTGATCATATCAACAGTGCCCTCTTCCAGATCATTTATGTATATTACAAACAATAGTGGCCCCAACACTGACTCCTGCGGAACACCACTGGTCACCTTTCTCCATTTCGAGCAACTCCCTTCAACTACTACTCTCTGTCTCTTGTTGCTCAACCAGTTCTTTGTCCACCTAACTAGAATACCCTGCACACCATGTGACTTCACTTTCTCGATTAGTCTACTATGGGGAACCTTGTCAAACGCCTTACTAAAGTCCATGTAGATGATACCAACAGCCCTTCCTTCATCTATCAACTTGGTCACTTTCTTGAAGAACTCTATTAAAGGGCCCCAAATATTTCCTCTCTTACCTCCCTCAGCAACTTGGGATAGATCCCATCCCGTCCTGGGGATTTGTCCACCTTAATAACCTCTAGCCTACCCAACACATCTTCCCTACTTATGCCAACATGAACCAGACTAATCAAACTTCTATCTCTAATCTCAAGATTCATGTCCCTCTCCTCAGTGAACACTGATGCAAAGTAATCATTCAGAATCTCAACCATTCTCTCAGGTTCAACACACAGCCTTCCTTAATTATCCTTAGTGGACCAATCCTTTCTCTAGTTACCCGCTTGCTTCTTACATAAGAATAAAATGCTTTGGGATTCTCCTTAATTCTGCTCGCTAATGCTATTTCATGACCCCTTTTCGCTCCCTTGATTCCTCATTTAAGACTGGTCCTACTCTTCCGATATTCCTCCAGGCCCTGTTCTGTTCTTAGCTGCCTAGACCTTATGTACGCTTCCCTTTTCCTCTTGGCTAGTCGTACAATTTCTCCTGTCATCCACGGTTCACGAAGTTTGCCCTTCCTATCCTTTGCCTTCAACGGGACATGCCTATTCTGCACTATCTTTAACCTATCTTTGAAAGCCTCCCACATTTCAAATGTGGACCTCCCTTTAAATAGCTGTGTCCAATCCACATTTCCCAGCTCCTGCCTAATTTTGATATAATTGGTCTTGGCCCAGTTTAGTACTCTTCGCTCCGGACCACTCTCATCTTTATCTATGAGTATTCTAAAACGTACAGAATTGTGGTCACTGTTCCCAAAGAAATCCCCCACTGCAACTTCTACCAACTGTCCTAACTCGTTCCCCAGTACCAGGTCAAATATGGCCCCTTCCCTCGTCAGACTATTGACATACTGCTCTAGAAAACTCGCCTGGATGCTTCTTACAAATTCTACCCCATCCAGACCTCTGACGCTAAGTGTATCCCAGTCAATGTTGGGAAAATTAAAATCTCCCATCCCCACTACCCTATTGCCTCTACCACTTTCCATAATCTGTCTACCTATTTGTTTTTCTACCTCACGCTCACTGTTGGGAGGTCTGTAATACAGCCCCAACAATATAACTACACCCTTCTTATTTCTCAGCTCCACCCATAATGCCTCACCACCCACGATCTCCATAGTGTCCTCCTTTAGCTCAGCTGTGGTACCATCCCTGACCAGCAATGCAACTCCATGCCCCCCTTTTACTTTCCTCCTTGTCCTGTCTGAAGCGTCCACATCCTGGAACATTTAGTTGCCATTCATCATGCCCTTCCTTCAACCAAGTCTCTGTGACTGCAATAACATCATACGCCCAAGCACCAATCCAAGCCCTAAGTTCATCTTCCTTACACTCCTTGCATTAAAGTAGATGCAGTTCAGGCCACCAGTTCTTTTGCGCTTATCTGCTCTCTGCCTGCTCTTCCCTTTGTTAATGCTATCTTCATGACTCTTTCAGTCTCCACCTCACTGCCTAGTTGTTTTCTCTTCTGGTTCCCAGCCCCCTGGCACATTAGTTTAAAACCCCCCAACAGCAGTAGCAAAAACTCCCCAAGGACATTGGTTCCGGTCTGGTTCAGATGTAGACCGTTCCTTTTATAATAGCCCCACCTTCCCCAGAACTGGTCCCAATGTCCAACAAATCTGAATCCCTCCCTCCTACACCATCTCTCAAGCCATGTGTTCAACATACCTATTTTTTTCATTTCTACGTTGACTAGTACGTGGCACTGGTAGTAAACCCAAGATCACTACTTTTGAGGTCCTCCCCTTTAACTTCTCTCCTAGCTCCCTGAATTCTTCATTCAGAACCTCATCTCATTTTCTACTTATATCATTGGTGCCTATATGCACCAAGACAACTGGCTGTTCACCCTCCCCTTTTAGAATTCCCATCTCATCAATGAGAATAGGATTATAGAAACCCGAGTGCCTTTAATTTGGGGAGATGCAAATGATCGTATCTATCTTCTAAGTTTAATATGAGAACACAAGCAAGGAAGACATAAGAGCAACTGGTAAATTAACAGTGATTTCTTCATGGATGTATCACATGACCAACACTATCCCACAAACCTCTCCAATTTGCTGTTGGAGAGGTTCACTGCAATCCCTGAATCACATCCAATCAGTCTGGTAGGAAAAGGTTCTGATTAACTTTAAATCTGTCTGTTATGTTTCCAACTGGATATACCGCAGGCAGACATCAGGCTTCCTCTAGTCCAAATCCTGTTCATAACCTGGTTTTTAAAAAAATCTCCTATTCGAAAAATGTGGACAAGTCTGTAAACCAATAGCATCTTGCCACACCCTCAGCTTCATAAGGAATTCTGCAAGTTTAGCCAGCTGACACCACCAATATTCATACATGTACAAGAACCTCAATCAAACACTTGTTATCTGGACTCAGAGAAAAATCACACAAAATAATGTTTATATCCTTGACCTTTCAATTATTTTGAACTGCAACTTCTTTTATTTAGATTTATTTCTTGTATGTTTGTGTGTATGTATTGCAACAATTATCCCCATGTTTGAATACATTAATAAACTATACTTCTGTATCAAACCACAGGAAATTGTGTGTGTCGCTTGAAAAAAAAGAGACTTTGCAAACAAAAGCATTTGGGAGAATATGCAACCACCTAGTTGAAAAAGGAAACAAATAGAAAAAAAATCTCCACTTATACACTGAAAAAGATTGCATTAAACAAATCAATTTGCCTCTCCCTCTTGTCCATAACACTGACCATAAATTAATTGCTAAAATGGTGGAAAGGTGTTGGGTATCTTAATAGTGCCAACACACCTGATTATTTCTCCTTCACAGCATGGCTGCTGGGAGGTGAAAATCCCACTCATATGAATGAGAACTGCTAGTGCTCTGACTTTAGATGCATTGGGAACTCCTGGCACTTTCTCTGGGTCTATCCATTGTAAGGTTCTTTCTTTCTGAGGTGAATACTTAATACCCTGAAATGCTATAAAATCCTGGCAACAGGGAGGAGACACAAATCCCTGGCTAATTGTAAAAGTGTGTCAGAAAGCCCATGGTATTTTAGCTCCATTAATTTTGAAACAAATTTAATATCCACCAATTAATGAGACAGATTTTCCTTTGTGCAATTTTGACAGGACTAACTTCTTTACTCAGAATGGCAGAAGACCAATCATAACACAATCTATAATTATGTTGCTTTCGTACTTTTCAAGCAGCTAGGTAGTGATGAAAATACATTTATTTTAACCATCTGGAATGCACATTTGAAGCATTTCAAATAATTGGTTTTGGAGCTTCTATTAGACAACATTATGAAGACATTTGTTCATACACAGAAAGGCTAAATTATACTTTTCAATATAAAAAATCACCAGCATGATTTCATAGGTAGATAATTCTGAGATATGAAGTTGTATTTATTGTTATTCAATGATTATTGTGCATTTCCTAAGAATACACAGAGAAATGAATAAATTCATGTCCATGAGTGAGCAGACTCTTGGATTGGGATACTTCAGTGGTATTATTTCACCAAAGTCTGCCACTGATCAAGTCAAAACAACAATCATTTCCAGATCTTGTTCTTCTTTCTTGTTCCCCAACTGGATTTTAAAGGATTTCGCGCTGCAAGTTTTATGCTTTATATGCATTTTCAGACTCATAGCCTGGTGCAAATATGAGTTAAGTTTGAGCTTACATTTCCATCCGTGATTTATTATAGTTGTTTGAAGACAAAATGGTCAATTACATCAAATTGTTTGAGGAATTGCTAATGATTACTTTTAGCTGCTTTGGGTGTTGTTAGAAAATGTATTTGAACATTTTCAGAATTATCTAAATACTTCCATTATGTCTGCAAAATTGTATCAAAGAGGTTCACTTGAATTTATTCTGTAAATATTGCTATAAGTCTCGTGTAGCTTTTACTTACAATGAATCTGAATTTCAGAATTCAAATTTCCTTACAGATGGAAAAAAAATGAATACCACTTATAAAACATGGCAAACAAATGATGATAAACGGATGGCTACAATTAGCAATTTGGTGTTAAGTATTAATATCTGTTTCTCGGTATGATCTTTAAATAGTTTGATTCTGCCCTCCAAAAACAGCTTACTTTTTTTAATTACTGGATTTGAAAGGAGTTTCTTTATGCCTGAAATTTGCCTGTGGATGCTGAATTCATTGAGACAAGAATGGGGTGTGACAGGATATTGGATCTTTTAAAGGAAAAATAAAGAATGGATTCAATCAAAGGATGAGAATGGGACAGAAGGAGAGATTTATCTTGGATTGCTGTCACAAAAAGTTGGCAATGGCACGACAGATTAAATCGATTCCTTCTGTGGCCGTAAATGTATCATTTTATGGTACAAAACACTTCTTTCAGGCTCATGTTTTTCCTTGTGAAAATACAATGGACTAGAAACTCTGTGGGAATGTAATTCTGACACTTCTGTCAGACTCAAGCCTGCCATGAAACTCTGCTGTTGGCCTTACTCATGTTTACAGGGTCAGGAGAAGGATCTTACAGTTATGGGCTTTTGGGCATTGGGATTCAGCCACAAGTCAGCTTCCCTGTTCCCAGCAAAGAGCTTGGAACTAGTCATAATAAACTGGTCTAACCAGGTAGGGGAGCTGGATTCTATCCCAGAAGAATAATTTGCATGTCCCCAGCAGTCCCCTTAGAGGAACAGTCACTTAAAAAATCCGAATATAAATACTGGGCCCAGTCTAGTTCCAAGCTAACACTTAATAATGCCATTTCAATTAAATACAGAGGTGGCTGCATCAATGATATGCTATAAGCTAAATGAAAATCTCAAAGTATCTTAAGAAAACAGTACATCCAGTTCGGCCCTAAAACCCCCCCTTGCATTGTCAAAAATCGCACAGTGCTGGGTTATAGTCCAATGCTGGGTTATTTGAAACCACAAGTTTCAAATAAACCTCTTGGACTATCACCGAATGTTGTGTGATTTTTGACTTTGTCCACCCCAGTCCAGCATGGCACCTCCACCTCATAGCTCCTGTACATTGACAGCCTTATGGGGGACAAGGACAGTTCATCTTTCCCTTTCAAAACTGTACCTTAAAGCTTGGATCAAGCATATTGAGGATCCAGCTGCATTTTATAGTTTATTTGTGGTTACTGCGAATCCAGTAATTACACAAAAGTGAACTGTTTTTGGAAGGCACCATCGAACTACTTAAAGGTCATTCCCAAAAACAAATATTAATTTATAATGCCAAATTGCCGACTGCTGCCATTTGTTTATCATCATTTGTTTGTCATGTTTTATAAATGGTATTGATATTTTCTTCCATCTATAAGGGAATTTGAATTCTGAAATCCAGCTACATTGTAATTAAAAGCTACACTAGACTTATTCACAGCAATATTCACAGGATAAATTCAAATGACCCTCCTTGATACAATTTTGTAGACATAATGGAAGTAATTAGATCATTCTGAAAATGTTCAAATGTGTTTTCTAGCAAGACCTAAAGCAGCTAAAAGTAATCATCAGCAATTCCTCAGAAAACTTGATGTAATGAGCTTATGTCCTTACCTTAAATTCCACATACCAGGCCTTGTGATCACATGGGCTGCCGTCACAAACAAACCTTTGTCAGCTATGAATGGTCCCCATTAGTAGCTATTCATTATCTTCGACTGATCTGTACCTTGTCCTTTGTCTGTCCAACTCATTTTCTCTCTCTTTGGACTCTATCCCCACCTATCATTTACTCCTCCACCCTCACCCACCCCATCTTCTGCACAAATACCAACCTTTTCCTAGCTACCATCACTTCTAAGAAGGGTCACTGGACCCAAAACATTAATTCTGCCTTCTCTCCACAGATGCTGCCAGACCTGGTGAGTTTTTCCAGCATTCCTCTTTTTGTTTGAGTTTTGTAGCTATGTTACTGACTGGAATGGCCATACATTTCCTGGGAGAATAAAATGAAAATTTTAACGAGCCAAAATTATGAAAACAACAATAAAAAACAGTAATAATGAAATGGATTTGTTCTAGTCCCCAGTGTTAACAGTGATTAGAGATATACAATGTACTAATTCTGCTTCATGTTGATTATGCCAATGCAGAGTTCAATTCGTCACTAGTTGCCGAACTTAATTTACTGCCAAACAAAGCAAACACTATGATATTAAACTGCTATGCCAACATCTCAAAGGAAATAACCTTTGCCAAATTTAAATAACTTCCATCATCCAATAACAAACAATGCCAAGTAGAGACAGGCAAACCCCTGATATTCATTGCAGAGGTTGGTGGGGGGAGAGATCCTGGACTCACTGTGAAATTCAGCTCCATAACTCCATTTTAAACTGTACTTTGAGGATTTTCTGAGAGAAGCAAGTGCCCAGAATACATTCTGGACAGAGAAGTTTTTTTTTTATTTGCCCTTGGGATGTAAGCATTGCTGGCAGGGCTAGTTTTTTTGTATTATCCTTTGGTAGGTGGGTGGTAAATCAACTACAAATTGTAGCTTGCTAGGGTCATTTCAGTGAGCAGTTAAGACTCCAGTGCATTGCTGTGGGCCTTCAGTCACTTATATATCAGATTTTATTCCTTAGAGGAATTGAGCAAGATGGATTTTTACAGTGATCCAGTGATTATTTTATTCTATAGTTATTAATTAATTGAATTTCAGTTCCCTCACTGCCATGGAGAAACTTGAACTCATTTCTTCAGAGCACTAGTCTGGCCCTCTGCATTATTCACCTAGTAACATCAGCATTTGCTCCTGTTTCCTCAATGCCGAACAGAATAAATGGGTCAGTCTGATGCCACCTTCACTGTTACCAGTATCAGACAGATCTGGGAATGAGGCATGAGTAATGCAAATAAGCCACAGGATATGGATAGGGCTGAGTAGTTCCAAAACCGGGAGTTTACAGCAAAACACTGCAACCCAGATACAGCTGATGGGCAATCAGGCAAGTAACAGTACAATGGGGATTCAGGAACAATGGCATTCTTAACCATGTTACAGCTAAGTGTATGAGTGCAAAGACAAGATTGAACTGTTTGGAAGTATCTTTCGTGAAACTGGATGATCAAATCTGTTCCTGAGGTTCTCACCACTTTAGATAGTAATCTTCAGCCAATGTAGAGCATGACACATGGCACTGTCAAGCTGCCAAACACACAAGAAAGGCTTTGAACTCTGAGAGAATTCCAGCAGCGTTGTTGAAGTTGGGTCCATCAAAACTAGCCAGTTCCAAACTGTTCCACTAGGACACTTTTCTAAAATATGGAAGAGTTCCCATTCACAAGAAAAGGACCCTTCGATTCCAAATAAACACTGACTTATCAGTCTCCATCCAGTCACCAGTAAAATGATCGCTGGCATCAACAAGCAACCATCAAGAGCAACTACACACCAATAACCTCATTTATGGTCAGTTCAGATTCTATCATAACCATATGGCTCCAGAACTCATAACAGCCTTGATTCAGATGTAGTCAAAAAAATTTGTGAGGTAAAGAGAAACTGCTACCCTTGACATTAGGACATATTTGACTATGCATGGCATCAGTGAGTTATGGCGAATTTAATAAATTGTAGTCAATAAAACAACTCCTCCAATAGCTAGAATCATAGCTGGGACAATGATTGTGGTCATTGGAGACCAGCCAGCAACAGATATTTACACACTTGCTCTCAGAAAAATCTTCAACCCTACCATTTTCTATGGTTTCTTCAACGGCTTTTGTCTATCATAAAGTCAAAAGAGGGCTTTCAGGGCATGGTTAATAATGGAGATGTTCATGAATCCCCATTGTACTGTTACTTGCCTGACTGCCCATTAGCTGTAGCTAGATTGCTTTGTTTTGCTGTAAACTCCTGGTTCCATAGCTTTCAGCCTCCAGTTCAAATAACCCACTGAAAAAAAAGACCCCATGCCAAGCTGTTGGAATACATGACTAATCTCCAGTGTTGTGCTGACAAATGACAAGATATTGTTCACACCATGCATGTGCTATGTAGTGACTATCTCAAATAAGAGGAAGCTAGCCTTTGATCTTCAGTGGTAACCTCACAAATAACATCTGGACGGTCATCAGTGACCAGGTGTTGAACTGGACCAACTTTACCAATGCTGTGGCAATAAGAGAATACCAGAGACTGGGTTTTCTCAAACCACTACCTTTATTTACAATGCTCATATCAGAAGTATGAATGTTACTGAAGCAGTGTTGACACGTAAAACATGGTACGAGGTTCTATTTTCCTATCAGCATTATTTAATTTGAAGTATCTGCTTGATAGAATTACCAATCCAAATTCCTCCAGCAGACTTGATCCATGAAAGTCTGGCAACTATGCAACTGAGCAACAGTCCAGCACAAAGGATTCGCAGCCCATTTTCTGACACTTGTCAACTAAATTAATATCTGAACCTTGCACAATGTTTGGTTCTCAAATTTATCTAAAGGCTTGTCCAATCTTTTCTTTCCTTTATTTGTTGTTGTTCATGATACACATCCTTTCTCCAGAGTGATTCCCAATATTTTATAGGGAGAGCTAATAATAATATGCAATCATCTTAAGTCCCTGACAGATACCATACAGAAGTGAATCATTTATAGGCCCCTGACAATACGGTAGATGGATTCCCAGCTCTCAAATTAG
Source organism: Hemiscyllium ocellatum (assembly GCF_020745735.1). Taxonomy (NCBI): domain Eukaryota; kingdom Metazoa; phylum Chordata; class Chondrichthyes; order Orectolobiformes; family Hemiscylliidae; genus Hemiscyllium; species Hemiscyllium ocellatum. The sequence goes on from NC_083402.1 coordinate 46,772,070, forward strand.
CATAATATCCAAACCAGTATTGGGTTTAAGATTACACTTCAGTCTTTATTTAACTAAATACTCATCCATAATCTATACAATTGATCTCACTCATTTTACCATAGTAAAAGCAAATATATGAAAGAAGAAAAATCCAAGGAAGTTAAAAAGTGACAATTCAATTGAATGTTTCTGAGGACAATCCAATTTTACAGAAGGGAGTCAACAGCTGTCCTCCCTAATTTTGTTACAGCCATCAGCAACTAGCCAGTTATGTTTTGCTCTTTACATCAAATTGCAGATTAACTTCTTCTCACTGAATTTTTTGCAATTCATGATGAGTACAGGATGTGGAAGGGGAGCATGTTGAAGGTTGAAGGATAATTGAAGTAATCTGATTGTGCAGCAACCACATGACTGGTGTTAAATTAGTCATTGTCAATTTGGAAACTAATTGCATTGAATATGTATTACAGCAACCAAAAAGGACAAGGAAAGATAAACTAGCTCATTTAGTCAGTAGCATTCAAACATTGTGCAACTTACATGCACCATAAAAAATTCTCACGCTCTGTGATGATATTGAAGCCCTGGAAATGGGCTACCCAGGATGTCATTAAGTCCCAGTTACACAACCTCCTGGGAGAGCCAAATTCAGAGAACAAAAGCTGCAGGCCAAGTTTCAAAAAAAATCTCTTGTGGATTTTCACATTGACCTGTGAAAGCAATTAATCAAACTCCAGGCAACTAGAATAACTGATAATACTTGTCACTTTTGGCACCATTTATCCTCTCTTAACTGAGATATCTTCGACTGTTTTGAATTTATCCAAAAGTCTTAGTATTATATATTCACCACACATTCTGGAATTTTATTCCATGGATTGAACTTACATGAAGGACATTTGCTACATTATGGCCTATTCCATCAGTAAATCACCCTGGAGTCTATTTTAGTGAAATTCCTAATGACATTCCATCAGAAAAATGTCAAGGACTTCACAAAACCTGAATGTAACTCACTTACAAGCCTGATGAAGAGCAATACTCCTAATATAAATCATTGAAGGACTCTACTAGTGACTGAATCAGAGATATTGCTACTACCCTCTATCAATGCCAATTCAATCGATTCTCAGGGCCAAGGTTGTGCCTCAGAGATTCAAGTGCAAAATTCTGAAGGAAATAAACAGTGAGTGATAGAAGGAAGTTTCCCATCTATGAAAACAGATAAAACAACAAGTCTGAATAAAATATGTTCCAGTTAACTGAGTTGGTTAACTATTGTTGGTTCCTTATAACATTACACACTTTAATTAAATCTCCCCTTCCACCACTATGCTCCAAAGAAAAAGACTGCAGTTTTGTTCATTAACAAAACTCTCCAATCCTGGCAACATTTTTGCATATCTCCTTTTTCTCTTCTCCAGTATGATCACATTTGTTCCCATAATGCAGCAATTAAAACTATATGCTTTGCTTTAGCTATAGCCTAACTAGTGTTTTCTACAGTTTGAACATGACCTCCCTGGAGTTCTATTCATTGTCTTGGCAAGGACAGTATTCCATAGGCCAAAGGGACATGTTGGTAGAAACATTCATTGCATTGAAAAGAAAATTGGATAGGCACTTCATACCATTTAGAAGGTTACAGAGTAAAAGCTGGAAAATCGAAAAATCTAAATGTCCTACTCCTGCTTCTGGGTATCTATGTTAATCTTTAACATGTGTGACACTAGAAAGTAGTGGGTACTTTCAAGCTAGTCTAGGTTTGAGTCTTAGCAGTTTAGCTATCTGCTATCAGGAACATCTCAGTGACATTACCAATGTGGCTTCCAAAAGAGCAATAATTGAGGCTAGTTAACTACCTACCTCTGCCAGATGGGTAGTCAGTGCTGGTCTAAACTTGTTTCCAGCAAGAGTACTCAGAATGGCACAGTGTTGATCGACTGGGCAAAGTCAGCCTGATATGTCCACACTTTGCAGCATTCTCCAGTCCAGGACTAAGGAAACAATCTTTAGCTGTTGCCATTGCTACACTCCAAACAGCCATTAGGAGGAGTACAAGACTGTTGCAGATTGACTGACTTGCCTTAGGTTTTGAATAATACTGAATCCGTTCAGAGTCATCATTTAATGGCTTGACCACTGCTGAATGCTACTTTTCCAGTTTGGTAGCTTATCAAAGTTCTATATCACTCAAGACAGAACCAAACATTTGAGTTTCTTACCTTTGTAGTAGGATGTGAAACAGAACACATCATATTTGTCTTTCATCTTGTCTCTGTATCCATAGCTTCTAATACCTGGAACCGTATTTCTCCCTCCACATGGTTCCCTGGGTTTAGTGATGGGATACTGCACAGACCCATCACTCAGCCAGCCTGCATTACACCAATCCATCCCTGCTCTCCATGCATCATAAAGTTGCTCAAATGAAGCAACTATTGCATCCTGATCTTCACAAGCCTTCTGAGCCTCAACAAAATTCAGGTTGTAACGACCTAGTCTTGGGAAGTATGGGAACACAACACCTGGAAGAAAATGCGGAAGACAACAAAAGAGAAATTAATACATCCATTTGATAAATGAAAGCACAACAAACACGTAGTTACACAGACTGTCAAACATATGTGTAGGTACACTATTCAAATATATGCTCATTGAACATTCCTCACAATGACTTGCCTGGACCTGAGAAGTACGCTGATTCTGTGAAATTTTAATAATTCATTAATAATATCTCTTGGATGTGGTTGATATTTTTCTTCAGTTTTTCTCCACATTGCCATAATTTGACATTGATGCACATGTAATCCACACATTTCTCTTGCAAAATTCACTGTATAGATGTTAATTTCTATGCGAGATTGTCAAAATACTGTTGCAAACTTTGTGAATAACCAGTAAGAGGTCTGTGAGTGTTTTTGTTGGCTGGACTTATTACTGTAAATTTATTCATGCATACATATGCATGCCTGCAACCTTTCCACATGAATTAAGTCAAATCGAATATATGAAATCTGTCAGCTTTCAAGATGGAAAGCAAATTTAAATTATTTATATTTAACTGAATTGTGGACTCTCTCTGCTTTGTGCATATTTCTTTCCCATCCACCACTAGCCCAACACCTCAGTAATTCTTCTGAAATATTCATAATTCCTGTCTGAAACTGCAACAATTTCAGGTGTTTCCAGACCAATACCATTAATACCCTAGGTCCCAGGAGATAAATCTTTGCAATGGGGTAGTTAATATTTTGAATTTTGTTCAGATGCATGTCTGACCGTTCTGAGGCTGTGAGTCTGCACATAATTAAATTGTGCTACCAATTCATGTCTATTTTAACTAATGAATGCATTTGAAATCTGAAATGCTCTTTAATTGAAACCAAAGAAATGATGCTGCAAATACTCAGCAGGTCAGGCGATGTCTGTGGGTTGAAAGAGAGTTAATGCTTTAGGTTGCCATGACATTTCATCAGAGCTAGAACTTTCTTCAACCAACTTATGAAGTTTTTGCATATTCTTGACAGTTTACACTTGAGAGAAATAGGACAGTGCCAGAGTATGTAGGACAAGTTGTACCTCAATTTAAATGTAACAAATAGCTCTCAGTTAATTCTGACAGTATAGGGAAGCTAGAAATACAAGATTGCAACATTATGCTAAAAGTCACGATTTCTTGTTTACACAAATCTGAGCCAGTTATGTCACAGTTAGGAATTTGCCAATGATTGAATTCGACAGTTCTTGTTCAAAAGTTGGATTTCAATATCCAGTTTAAAATCTAGTTCCACACAGAGACATGAAGATCAACTTATAATGTGACAATGTTATGTTTCCTTTCTACCTGCTGATTTCCAGCTGTGCTCTTCCTCACTTACCCTAGATACTTAATGTTTTGTTAATTCTCTTCCTAATGGGTATAGAGGATTTGATGTAAAGATCTGGCATGACCACATTGAATGATGGAACAGGCAAAAAGGGTCAAATGGACTCCATCTGACTTTATGTTCCCACTCTAATTCCTTAACCTTCTGTTGCTCCTTTCCCAATTTCTTGATGTGCTATTTCCTGCCTGCCCTGCATTCCTGACCTAGAATTTCTCCTTGCCCTGCCCCAGATTGTCTCAAGTCGTGTTATTTTTCTCCAGCTTCTGAGTGTTCTGCTCTGTTGCCACTGTTCTCCTGTCATTGATCCCATTGTTCTGTCATATTCTACTGAGATAAAAATTTTGAAGTCTCAAATCTGTCAGGTGCAATTTTTAAAAAAATTCATTTATGAGTTGTCTTAGAGTAGGTACTAGTTATCCATGGTTTTGAACAGTTGCAATTCATTTGGAGTGGGTACATCCCCAGCATTCATAGGAAGGGAATTCCAAGATCTTGACTCAGTGACAGTGAAGGAACAGCAAGATATTTCCAAGTCAGGCTGGTGAGTGGCTTGGAGAGAACTTACAGGTGGTGGTGTTCCCATAAATCTGCTGCCTTTGTCCTTCTAGGTGGTTGCAGTCATGGGTTTGGAAGGCACACTCTAAGGAACCTTGGTAAATTTCTGCAAAACCTTATAGACTGCACAACCTCGTAGATTATGCATACTACTGCTACCAAGTGTCAGAGTTGAAAAGTGTGGCACTGGAAAAGCATAGCAGGTCAAGCAGCATCTGAGGAGCAGGAGAGTCGACATTTCAGGCATAAGCCCTTCATCAGACCATCTCTTACAGAGATATCCTGACCTGAGACAACTGACCACCAGAACAATCTTCCTTTGAACTAGGTATGACACAATCCAGTTAATTCCCTTTGATCCTCATGACTCCAGTTTTGCTAGGTCTCCTTGATGCCATACTATGTCAAATGCAGCCTTGATGTGAAGGGAACGGACCTCTTTTGTGCATGTTTGTACCAAGGATGCAATGAGGTCAGCAGCTGAATGGCCCTGACAAAATTCAGATTGAGTGTCAGTGAGCAGGTTATTGTTGATCAGGCGCTGTTTAACAGTTTTGCTGATAACCCCTTCCATCACTTTCCTGATCATTGAGATTAGACTGATTGCTGGGCCTCTTGCTGAGAAATTTGTATCATCGATAGTCACAGGTGAGGTGCCGGAAGACTGGAAGTTGGCTAACGTAGTGCCACTGTTTAAGAAGGGTGGTAAGGACAAACCAGGGAACTATAGTCCAGTGAGCCTGACCTTGGTGATGGGCAAGTTGTTGGAGACAATCCTGAGGGACAGGATATACATGTATTTGGAAAGGCAAGGACTGATTAGGGATAGTCAACATGTCTTTGTGTGGGGTAAATAATGTCTCACAAATTTGATTGAGTTTTTTGAGGACGTAACAAAGAGGATTGATGAGGGCAGAGTGGTAGATGTGATCTATATGGACTTCAGTAAGGCTTTCAACAAGGTTGCCCATGGGAGACTGATTAGCAAGGTTAGATTTCACGGAATTAAGGGAGAACTCGACATTTGGATACAGAACTGGCTCAAAGATAGAAGATAATGGTGGAGGGTTGTTTTTCAGACTGGAGGCCTGTGACTAGTGGAGTGCCACAAGGATCGGTGCAGGATCCTCTACTTTTTGTCATTTTCATAAATGATTTGGATGCGAGCATAAGAGGTACAGTTAGTAAGTTTGCAGATGACACCGAAATTGGAGATGTAGTGGACAGCGAAGAGGGTTACCTCAGATTACAACAGGATCTTGACCAGATGGGCCAATGGGCTGAGACTAATAAAGACTGATCTGGCACTGAATGCCCTTATTAATAAAGCTGAGGACACTATGTCCCTTAACTGCTCTCTCCACCTGCCTTGCCACTTTCAATAATCTTTGCATATACTGTATACACAGAAGTCCCTTTGTTCCTGTACCGCTTTTAGAACTGCACTCCCTACTTTATGTTGCATTTCTATGTTCTTCCTATCAAACTGAATCGTCTCACAATTCTTTGCACTGAACTTCATCTACCACCTTTTTGCCCACTTCACCAACTTGTCAACATCCCTCTGGCGTTCCATACTGTCTTCCTCATAGTTTCTAATTCTTTCAAGCCTCGTGTCATCTGAAATTGTTCCCCGTTTCCCAACATCCAGGTCATTAATATATGTCAGAAAAAGCAAGGGCCCCAGTAACAACCCCTGGGAACTCCACAATGAACTTTCCTTTATTCCATTTACCAACAGTTGCAATCAATTGGAAGTGTTATGGAAGACTCTGCCAAATGTTCGCTTTACTGCACATTTCAACAATAACCTCTGGCTCCTCCATGACACAAGTGGCAATGATCCTCATTGCTGGAAATGTGATGGCAAACCTTGAGATCAATCGTGGAGTCAAGGAAGAATGCATTGTCCGCACACCCACTTTTTAGGGTAAACTCATTCCTCAGATATATCTCATTTATTGTTGTTAAGGCTTTACTGGAGAGCTTTCCAACATAGTGCATGTAATGAACGAAAGAAGGATCAAAAGCATTCATATTTCAAATCTATCAGAAAAAAAATTGCCTTCAACTGCATGCACAGCCACATTCGCAAAAACTGCTCAATTTAAATATTTCTACATGTTCATAAAGAATGGGTCATGGCAAAATGTAGAGTAAATTGCAATTTATTGGATTAGTGGGAACCTGATGAAGGGCTTATGCCCAAAATATGGATTCTCCTCAGATGCTGCCTGACCTGCTGTGCTTTTCCAGAGCCACGCTCTTGACTCTGATCTCCAGCATCTGCAATCCTCACTTTCCCCTAGTGGGAAATTTGGACCTGTCAGTGTGCAAAGGGCTTTTTAATCTGGGGAGTAATTGACCTGCAAACTTGCTTTATTGATAAACGCTCCGATCTGTTGCTTTTCATTTATGCTGGTGTTGAAAATAGTAGCTTGTAGAGGTATGTTGTCACAAACTGCAAGAACACAGCAATAGCATATGCAGAGATTGTTAGTTATTCATGTACCACTGTCAGCCAAACACAGGTAAAGACGCCTCGCCATTGTGCAGTTCATCTGTAGCTCTACGTATTCCTCCTTCTCTTTTAATGTTAGCTTTTGTGATAAATCAGAAACCAGTGAACTAAACACATCATGTATCCAGTCATAGTCTTCCACATTTGTTGAGGGGAAGCAGAATTCAAATTTCTCTTGCATTGCATTGATATGTTTGAATCTGAGGCTGTGCACCTTGACAGCTGTGTGTGCCAGTGGCAATGCTAGTGGAAACATCCCGAGTGAATTCTCTGACACTGTCTCTTGCCAAAGGTCCAGTTTAGATCTGAATCCTTGAAGTTTATTTGTGATGGTCAGGATCATCTCACTCTTCCCCTGCATCTTAATATTCAGCTCATTCAGATGGCTGGAAGAATCTGTGTGTTATACAAACTTAGCCCACAAGTAATCATCAGATAGTATCACTTTATAAGGCAGTTCATGCACTGTTGAAATCTTTGTCAGGTCTCTCAGGACCTCATGAAAATTTGTAACTGGTGTCTTTACTTACTTGGTACCAGTACAATGTTAGCCAATTTCTGTCTTGCAGATGAGATATTCAGGAAAGGGGCAAGCATCACCTTCTGCTATGAAAATCCAAAAGGCCACATAGTTCTCACTATGCCTCTCAATAGAACTTTATTTTCTTTGAGTTCAGATGTTTCATCGACTGAATTGACAAAGGAATTGCATATTTTGACAAAGAAATTTCATCATTTCTTCTTAGAATCTACTCTAAGACTTAGATTAGTGGCTGAACTAAAAAAGAAAATCCAAAACTATTCACCTTAAAGTCCTTGCTAATATGGAAACAGACCAGTTCCATAGTTGTCCAACAATCACATGCTCCTTATTGCGCATTTGCAGTTTCTTCTCATCTTGGGGGTAGAAGCTTTGATCATTGTGCATTCTCAGATCGAACATTTGATCCTCTGCGTGCGCAAGCAGTCTGCATAACAAGCAGACTCCCCATCTTCTTGCATGTGTGAGACCGAGTATCTGCCCATGAGCGATATGGAGAGTCTATGTGAAGCAGCACTGTTTCCCAAGAATTGCGCAGCACACTTCTCACCTTGCTGTAGCACACTCTTCAACATGGCTGAGAAATTTGAACAACACATAGATGCCATCCTCTTTCTCAAGCACTGCAATGCACTCCTTAACCAATACTGCTACCCATTCTCCTTTCTTTACTTTTCTACGTATCTCAACAACTTATTATTTAACACCCAATTTTGCCCTTCCTTGAGATAGGAATCACCTAAACAACATATTTCCACATGACAATCTGTGTTTGTAATGGCTCAAACGCATTTACTATAATCCGTGCATTTACATAGATGCATTTCAAGTCTATTTCAGATTTCATTTCATTCTCCCTTACTCCAACTTCACCAAGGAGAAAGTGAGGATTGCAGATGCTGGAGATCAGAGCTAAAAATGTGTTGCTGGAAAAGCGCAGCAGGTCAGGCAGCATCCAAGGAGCAGGAGAATCGACATTTCGGGCATGAGCCCTTCTTCAGAAAGATTCCTGAAGAAGGGCTCATGCCCGAAATGTCGATTCTCCTGCTGCTTGGATGCTGCCTGACCTGCTGTGCTTTTCCAGCAACACATTTTTAGCTCCAACTTCACCAACTAAAGTAATTCATCCACTAAACTATATTCACTAATTAACTTACTATTCTCAATGCTAGTTCCAGCTGTATCACCAAGCATTGTTATTGTCCTCTACTATTCCCTCCTGGTTCCCAAATCAGTGCCAAGTTAGCCAACAGCCCTCACAATGGTATGATCAAATTTCTTTGCGAGGAACTCAATTCAAGCTCTGTTCAGTTGCAACTATCTGAACTATCTAAGTGCTATCTTCCCCAGTGTTCCAGGAAGCCAAGGCCCTCCCTCCTTCACCATGTTTCAAGCCATACATTCATCTGCCTCATCTTTGGGTGGTACGGTGGCTCAGTGGTTAGCACTGCAGCCTCACAGTACCATGGACCCATGTTTGATTCCTGCCTTGGGCAAGTGTCTGTGTGAAGCTTGCACATTCCCCCCTGTCTGCGTGGGTTTCCTCTGGGTGCTCCAGTTTTCTCCCACAGTCTAAAACTGTGCAGGTTAGGTGAATTGGCCATGGGAAATCTCCCACAATGTTAGGTGCATTAGTCAGGGGTAAACATAGGGTAGGGGAATGAGTCTGGGTGGGGTACTTTTCAGAGGGTCGGTGTGGACTTGTTGGGCCGAAGGGCCTGTTTCCATACTATAGGGAATCTAATCTAAAACATCCTCCTATTTCTGGATCGTCTCTTGAGTCTTGATAGATAAGGAATTGCCTCACTGGTGCAATAGTTTATTCTTTATAAATCCTAAGCTGAACCTTGCCTGAGGAAAAAAATGTGTCGATAAATAGTCAAAAAAAGGATATAATGTTGTTTCAAATATCATTCCTACAGGTCATATACAAAGTTTCCCTCAGTAGAACAGGCAGATAGTTGTCAGGACTCCTAACCATGCACTTCTGTTCCCTCCCTTTCCCCTCCTTCCCAAATGTTTCCCTTGCTTGGGTTCCTCTTGTTCTTTCCTTCCATCCCAGCAGCATTTGCACTGAATGGATCATTTTCGACTATTTCTATCGTACCCAGCATGATACCACAACCAAACACATCTTCCCTTGTCCTTCCCTTTCAATAATCCAAAGGGAATGTGTCCTCTGAGGTCCATATCTCAGAAACCCTCAACACTCCATCCCCTTCCCATGGTACCTTTCCATGGAAACACAGGAACTTAAACATTGCCCCTTCTCACTTTCCCACATTGCCATGCAAAGATCCAAATACCCTTCCAGATGAAGCAGCAATTTACCTCTACTTCTTCCAAACTGGTCTACTGTATTTGCTGCTCACTCTGTGGTCCCCTCTATACTGGGGACACCAAACAAATGACAACTTTGCAAGACACCTCAGTTCCATCTGCATGCATGATCCAAACTTCCTAAGGCCTGTCATCTTGCTTCTCCACCTTGACCTCATGCAGGCATTTCTGCTCTTGGCCTATAGCACTATGCCAGTGAAACTCAATGTTACCTTCAGGAAAAACACTTCATTTTGCAATCAGGTACTTTGTAGCCTTTTGACTCAGCTTTAAATTGACCAATTTCAGATTGTTAATCTGTCCATCATTTTTGTTTCCTATTCTTTGCTCGTTTCATTTATTTTCTTTCAGTGAACAGCACACCTGCTTGAGATACTTCCTTTATTTGTTTGTTTTCTTTACTTGCCTCCATCATTAATCCCTGTAGTCTTGGAGTACTAAGCCATATGCACTTCAATCTTTCTTGTCATCCATCCCTTATCCTAACCACTCCCATGTCCAAAATCTATAACACCACTAACATTTCTTAGTTTTGCTGAAAGGTTACAGATCTGAAACATTAACTTCTCCATACATACTGATTAATTTGCTGGGTTCCTTTTCCTCAGTATTTCCACTTTAATTACATTTGTGGCATTGCAATCAATTTTTTTAAAATATAAATTCTATTCCTATTTTGAAGCAGAAATGAAAAACTATGGCTTAAGGATAAATTCTCTGATGGGTCTCTACTGTGCCTTTTAGAGCTTAATTTCACACTGCTCCATTATTTTATATAAAATAGCTACTTGTAAATTTATGTGAGCACGTGTCTGTAGTCATTCCTTCTATAATCAGAACGTGGAATTTATTTTGTAACTTTCTTTCCTTGGATATAATAGGTTTTAAAAAATAAGTTGCAGCATATTTATTAATAGTACATCATAAAATCAATGGGATGGCAATAATTTGCTAGTTTTCATTGTAAGGTGGAGCAATAAAATTGTGATAGAATTCCTCTCCGTAGTGAAAATCAGATCACCAGGACAATTATGTCAAATGTCACATTTTTAAAAAAAGATGGAATGCTTAGAAAGCCTCTCATATAACATGGGAAATTAAATGGTAGTTTCTCGAAATATCCAACCGAGCCCTAAATTTTACGAATTAATTGTGCCATAATTGTGCCATGTAGTAAGAAAACGAAAAGAATGAAAAAAGTACATGATTCAAATAAAAATAAAACCAGATTACTAAATGACAACTAAAATATTTGATGGACTAGAGGCAGAAATTAACAACATAGAAGTGAAAGGTAAGTGGATCGGAGCAATTAAAATGTCTGACAAAAGTATCTGATTACTGATGCTCGTTTTGGGTTGCACCAGGGCTACTTAGCTTCAGGCCTCATTAAAACTTTGGTCAAATATATACAACATAAATAATTTAGACCTGAGTTGGAGTTTTGCATGCAGTTCTGGATGTCACACTATAGGAAGAGTGTGAATGCATTGGAGAGAATGCAAAAGAAGTTTCCAAGAATGGCTGCAGGGTTGAGACACACACTTACTGAGAAAGACTGCAGGATTTGGGGCTGTTTCCCTTGGAGAGAAGAAGGTGAAGCGAAGATTTGACAGAAGTTTCCAAAGGCATGAGGGATCTGGACAGAGTGGATATGGAGAAACTGTTCTCACTGGTTAAAGGATCGAGCACCAATGGGCACAGTTTTACAATGTTGTACAATAGAAGAAAATGAGACAAATGTTCACAGACTGAGTAGTTTGGAGCTGGAATGCAGTACCTGAAAGGCAGGTTCAATTGATGCATTCAAGAGGAGACTAGATGATTATTTCATTGGAAACAATGTGTGGGGTTAGACAGAAAAGAAAAGAGACTGGCACCAGGTTAACATATTTAGGGAGCCAATGCAGACATGGTGGCTGAATGGTCTTATTCTGCATTGTAAGCAACTCTGTAACAAACTAAAGAGGAGACTCTAAATGTTAGGTCATTCTGACTGCCCTTGATCTCAAGGCAACATTTGGATGAGTACGGTATAAAGGAGCAATACAAATATTGAAATCAATGGGAGCCAGTGGGTGGTGGTAGCAACATCTGGGTTCAAGACCAGCTCAGCTGATGGAGTCTCATTTGCCTGCTGGCTGTATGGTCATACTGAGATTACACTATTGGTGAGATCAAAGAATGAGCCTAATATCAGTTGACCTCTCAACAAAATTGACAATTTCATCCAAAAATGCGAGAGGAATGGCTAGTGTGGTAACAGTAGCTTAATATTGGGTGCTGCAGTGCTTTGAAATAAGATGATTCACCTGAATGAACACAACATGACCACAATGTTTTTCAAGAAATATTCTTTACCATGGTTATTAGATGACTACTTATTTTGCACATAAACTGAAACATATATGTATACCTTGCAGATCCAGCAGAATAGTCCCACTGACATCGTCCAATCCTTCAATTATTTCACATTTGTAGTTCCCGTAGTCCTCCAATGTTAAATCTGTTATTGTTATGGAGGCATCATTCTCATTTTCTAGAAAAACTCTTCCCTGGTAGTTTCCAAAACTTTTCCAGTTATTTCCCAATGAAACAAATACATCAATTTCCTTGAGGTAATCAGAGGTGAGTTTGGTCCACTTGATCCTGACTTTAAGAGGAGTTTGAACTGCACGCACAGGCACAGGTTTGTAATAGAACTTACAGGGCAGAGTGGCATTGCTACCTCGGTATGAGACAACTTTAGGCTGTTCTATCTTTATGCCCAGTCGTGATCCTTTATCTGCAAAAAGAAGAATAATAGACAGATTTAATACAGATCCAGTTGCATTGTGTTTATATAATTTCTAACATTGCAGAGAACAGCTTAAAACTAAAACTTAATATTGAAATAAATCAACATTGGCAATGTGATAGTGGATGTTGAAGTGACATAATAAAGTTTGCTTCAAACATGTTAGCAAAATTGTGCTCAATAACGTTCAAAGCACATTTGATAAAGTGGAAAAACTCCTTGATTTAAGAAATTTGGTTGCCATAATACTATTTCTGAAGAGTTTATAGAATGCCTTTTAAAGTTTCAAGGAATGCTTTTCTTTAATGCATAAATCCAGGTGCTACCTGCAAAACCTTTTGAGAATGAGAATATCATGATTCAGACAAAATTTTCAAAATGCTTTCATAATGATGAGAAAATCAAATCAAATAATTAAAAACCATAGTTCAACATCTTACAAAAATGAATGGTCATATCCTGTTGTTTGTTCACAAGATCCCAAATTAGGCATTACTCACAGGAAGCTAATTACGGATATAAAGTAGACCTATTACGTATATAATACAGATGTTTAACCATCTAAATGAAGTGATTGTGCTCTGTTCCTAGCTTATTGCTCATTAATAAAGATATGCTAACTATACTTCTGTAGGTTCGCAAATTCTATAAATTGTTTTTAGTATAAGTCAAGACTCACTAAGATATCAACGAGAATTTTAACCTCTTTATTAAGAATCAATGCTTCAAGCAACCAGCTCTCAATTGCACTGTATCAATCATATTTCAATAATTATTCAAGAATGCATTCTGCAGCTCACGCAGATACAGGCACACAGACAAGCATTGCACGAATTGATTCACGTAATTAATCACCCATATGCTGAAAATTCACCCTGATTTACGCTATTGCTTGGAATGCAAGCAGGAAGAATGGTCAGGGTTAGTAACACAAGAAGTCAATCTCAACAACATCATTTTAGGGAACAATTGTAAAAATTGCAACTAGAAGTAGATAGCATTAAGTGGTGGCATAGTGGTACCATCACTGGACTAATACACTGCTAATGTTTAATGTAACAAATGCCATCTTAGTGAAAGAAACTTACAATCCTTGCTTGGTCTGGCCTACATGTGATTTCAGATATACAACAATGTAGTTGACTCTGACTTGCCTTCTGGATGACTGAGAAAACCAATAAATTCAAGGGTAGTCAGGGATGGTAACAAATGGAGACCTTACTGATAACATATACATCTCATATTAAAATTGATTGTACAACTACTAATTCTCAGCATAATCAGTTAGAAGACCACTGAAGTCCATCTAGCCACTTCCAAGATTAAGGTAAAGAAATTGACCATGTTCTGATTGATAGAGTATAAGAAATATTTTCAAATAGACATAAATGGAGGTCTAACAATGATTGAAAATAATAACTTAACTGGGGAGTTCAAATGATGTCAACATCCTTGACAGGAAACAGGAGGAGGTGTTAGATATCTTAGAATGCACTAAGGTGGATAGATCCCCATGACCTGATCAGGTGTACCCTAGAACTCTGTGAGAAGCTAGAGAAGTGATTGCTGGGCCCTTGCTGTGATATTTGGGTCATTGATTGTCACAGGTGAGATGCCAGAAGACTGGGGGTTGGCTAACGTGGTGCCACAATTTAAGAAAGATGGTAAGGAAAAGTCAGAGAATTATAGACTGATGAGCCTGACATTGCTGGTGGGCAAGTTGTTGGAGGGAATCCTGAGGGACAGGGTTTACATGTGTTTGGAAAGGCAAGGACTGATTCAGGATAGTCCACATGACTTTGTGTGTGGAAAATCATTGTTCACAAACTCGATTGAGTTTTTTGAAGAAGTAATGAAGAGGATTGATGAGGGCAGAGTGGTGGACATGATCTATATGGACTTCAGTAAGGTGTTCGACAAGGTTCCTCATGGTAGACTGGTTAGCATGGTCAGATCTCATGAACTTCAGGGAGAACTAGCATTTGGATACAGTCTGTCCTAAAGATAGAAGGCAGAGGGTGCTGGTGAAGGGTTGTTTTTCAGACTGGAGACCTTCGACCAGTCGTGTGCCACAAGGATCAGTGCTGGATCCACTGTTTTTTGTCATTTATATAAATGATTTGGATGTGAACATAGGAGGTATAGTTCATAAGTTTGTTGATGACACCAAACTTGGAGGTGTATTGGACAGCAAAGAAGTTACTTCACAGTCCAACGGGTTCTTGATCAGATGGGCCAATGGACTTAGGAGTGGCAGATTAGAGAAATGTGAGGTGCTACATTTTGGAAAGGCAGATCAGGGCAGTACTTATACAGTTAATGGTAAGATCCTGGGAAATGTTGCTGCACAAAGAGACCTTGGAGTGCAGGTTCATAATTCCATAAAAGTGGAGTCGCAGGTATAATAGGATAGTGAAGAAGGCATTTAGTAGCTTTCCTTTATTGGCCAGAGCATGGAGTATAGGAGTTTGGAGGTCATGTTGTGGTTGTACAGGACAATAGTTAGGCCATTTGTGTGCAATTCTGGTCTCCCTCCTATTGGAAGAATGTTTTGAAACTTGAAAGGGTTCAAAAAAGATTTGCAAGGATGTTGCCAGGGCTGGACGGTTTGAGCTATAGGGAGAGGTGAAACAGGCTGGGGGAGTTTTCCCTGGAAGCTGAGGGGTGACCTTATAGAGGTTTATAAAATCATGAGAGACATGGATAGGGTAAATAGATAAGGTCTTTTCCATGGTTAGGTGAGTCCAAAGCTAGAGGAGAATGGTTTAGGATGAGAGGAGAAAGATTTAAAAAAAGACTTAAAGGGCAACATTTTCACGGGGTATAAACAATGACTGCAGATGCTGGAAACCAGATTCTGGATTAGCGGTGCAGGAAGACCACAGTAGTTCAGGCAGCATCCAAGGAGCAGCAAAATTGTCGTTTTGGGCAAAAGCCCTTCATCAGGAATAAAGGCAGTGAGCCTGAAGCATGGAGAGATAAGCTAGAGGAGGGTGGGGGTGGGGAGAAAGTAGCATAGAATGCAATGGGTGAGTGGGGGAGGGGATGAAGGTGATAGGTCAGGGAGGAGAAGGTGGAGTGGATAGGTGGAAAAGGAGATAGGTAAGTAGGACAAGTCTGGACAAGTCATGGACAGTGCTGGAAGTTTGGAACTAGGGTGAGGTGGGGGAAGGGGAAATGAGGAAACTGTTGAAGTCCACATTGAAGTGTTCCGAGGTGGAAGATGAGGCAGTCTTCCTCCAGGCATCTGGTGGTGAGGGAGCGGCAGCAAAGGAGGCCCAGGACCTCCATGTCCTCGGCAGAGTGGGAGGGGGAGTTGAAATGTTGGGCCACGGGTGGTGTGGTTGATTGGTGCGGGTGTCCCGGAGCTGTTCCCTGATGTCAGTGTCAAGTCAGTTGTCATTAATGGAGATGAAGAGGTCCAGGAAGGGGAGAGAGGTTCAGAGATGGTCCAGGTAAATTTAAAGTCAGGGAGGAATGTGTTGGTGAAGTTGATGAATTGCTCAACCTCTTCGCAGGAGAACGAGGTGGCACCAATGCAGTCATCAATGTAGCGGAGGGAGAGGTGGGGAGTGGTGCCAGTATAATTACGGAAGATCGACTGTTCTACGTAGCCAACAAAGAGACAGGCATAGCTGGGCCCATATGTGTGCCCATGGCTACCCCTTTGGTTTGAAGGGAGTGGGAGGATTCAAAGGAGAAATTGTTAAGGGTGAGGACCAGTTCGGCCAAACAAATGAGAGTGTCGGTAGAAGGGTACTGTTGGGGATGTCTGGAGAAGAAAAAACGGAGGGCTTGGAGACCCTGATCATGGCGGATGGAGGTGTAGAGGGATTGGATATCCATGGTGAAGATGAAGAGTGTGGTGCATGTATGAAATGAGCTGCCAGAGGAAGTGGTGGAGGCTGGTACAATTACAATATTTAAAAGCTAAAAATCATGCAAAATCAGGTTATAGTCCAATGGGTTTATTTGGAAGTACTAGCTTTTGCAGCACTGCTCCTTCAGCAGGTAGCTGTCTGATGAAGCTACTTGATGACAGCTACCTGATGAAGGAGCAGCATTGGGAAAGCTAGTATTTCAAAATAAATCTGTTGGACAATAACCTGGTGTTGGGCAATTTTTAACTTTGCCCACCCCAGTCCAACACTGGCACCTGCACATCATGGCTAACATTTAAAATGCATCTGGATGGGTATATGAAAAGGAAGAGATTAGAGGGTTATGGGTCAAATACTGGCAAATGGGACTAGATTAATTTAGGCTATGTGGTCAGCATGGATGAGTTGGACCGAATAGTCTGTTTCTGTGCTGTAAATCTCTATGACTCTGTGACTCTCTCAGACTGAGAAAAGGTTAAAGTATAAAGATTAGTATAGCATATCTACTTTATCCTCAACTCTTGCAGGTGCCAATATTTTACAGAATACTGCATTTCCTCAATGTACAATGATACATCAACCATACAAATCACAACAGATTTCATCACAATATTATTAATTGATGTTAATCCAAATTGATCAATTTATCTCATGTATGTACATTTATTTGTATCAGATTGATCTTTAGAATACTTCTTCAATCAGTTTTGAAAAATATTAGAACCTGTTCATTGCCTGAAGCTTGTGGAATTGAGATTTTTCAGCAGCTGCAAGCATTCAGACAGGGAGAAAGCACGTAGTATAGAAAAGCATATCTTTCTTTATAAGGTAGGGGGCCAGTTAGCTCATGTTGGCTCAATGGCTGGTTTGCAATTAAGTATGATGCCAACAGTATGAGTTCCATTTCTGTACCGGCTGAGGCTCCTTCTCAACTTATCCCTTTGCCTTAAGCATTGTGACCCTCAGGTTAAACCATCACCAACGATCTCTCTTTAATGAGAGAGCAGCCTTGTTGTCCTATAGGGTTATGTTAACTTTAACTTGCCTTTAGTTCATGTTGCATTGTTATACATCAGTAAAGTAACACAGCATTCAACTGAGTGCAGCTTCAAGCAGTTCTCATTAGTAACAAATTCAGGAGGAACAGGAGAGAATTCCCCAGTGGCTGATGTGATTGTTGGAGGCCAATGAATCTTAGGAGATTGTTCCACAAACTTCTCAGTGCAGTTTCCAACCTTAACAGCCTTCAACAATTGTCCTCCCATCAACATAAAGCCAAAAGAGGGGCTGGTTGCTGACTATTGTCCATTATCCAGCTTGATTTGCACTTTTTCAGGAAATGAGAACATTTATGCTTGCAGATAACTTGGACTTGCAACACCTAGAGACAATGACCTTCACTGATAAGAGAGAGCTAACTTTGCATCCTCGACATGCAATTGCATTAACACCATAAAGTTCTCAACCATCAATATCCCAGAAGTTGCCTTTGACAAGAAATTCACTTGTACTAGTCACTTACATGCCGGTAAGAGGCTAGATATTGTTAAGTCAATGATTTCCCTATCTGTGTTCAGTCTCTCAACCACCTACAATGAATAAAGAATTTGAGGAAATATTTTCTACATGACTAGATGGTTGGAGGTAGATCAAAACTCAGGAATCTTGGCAGAACTAAAGACAAAATATTCCACTTGATTGGTACCTTTATTCTACTTTAAATGTTCATTCCTCTGCTTCGTGTCTACCATGACTGCAATATGTACAGCCTACAGGATCCACAGCAACAACTTATTAAAGCTTCCTTAGCCTCAGCTCTGAAACTCACAATCTTCACCACTGAGAAGTAAAAGGCTGCATGGGAACACCATGGACTTACAGCTTTCCTCGAAACATGGGTTCAAGAATGAGTGTATTTATGTTTTCATGAAAAGTGCTGACCAGAGTGAAGAAATTAAGTAGGAAGATGCCACACATAATGATCAGAGTAATTCTTTCCACATGAATATTTGCACCAACTAGCAGAGTCACAAAAGATCTGCAGTCTAATTATTGTAAATGTTCTCCAAGTGCAAAATTCCTGATATTTATTTAAAATAAAAATTTGAACAGAATTAAATCTTCTCAATCTAGCACAAGTTGCATAAAGCTGTCCATCTGCAAAAACAGCCCTAAGAATACAAATACAAATCTTGCAAACAAATTGGGCTGTGATTTGTTTATAATCATAGTTAATGAAAATCTAATTGGGAACTGTTTTCTCTGGAGTTGAAATATCAAATTTATGTCTAATGGCCTCAATAACATTTGAAGAATGACTTTGTTTCTCTGAGATGGAAAAGATCATGTCATAAAAAAAACCTAATTTCCAAACAACAAAACTTGTTAAATGAAAAACTCTGGTTTAAGAGTCAAGTTTCAGAGAACTTTATAATTGCTCCTTCATTGAGCTAAGTTGGTGCATGCTCACATCTTCTGAACACATAGTTCATTATTAAAATTCTGGAACTTTCTGTAAGAGAACATTGTGCAAGCCTTCACCACATGGACTGTGACAATTCTTGACTGCTTTCTCAGACACAAACGAAGATTGAATAAAAATGCTCAACGTATCTCAAAGAATGAATGAAATTAATTCATTCAAAGAATGAATGTTTAGAAGACTGAGAGGGGATCAGATTGAGACATATAAGATTATGAAAGGATTGGACACTCTGGCAGCAGGAAACATGTTTTCGCTGATGGGTGAGTGCCGAACCAGAGGACACAGCTTAAAAATACGGGGTAGACCATTTAGGACAGAGACGAGGAGAAACTTCTTCACCCAGAGAGTGGTGGCTGTGTGGAACGCTCTGCCCTAGAGGGCAGTGGAGGCCCAGTCTCTGGATTCATTTAAGAAAGAGTTGGATAGAGCTCTCAAAAATAGTGGAATCAAGGGTTATGGAGATAAGGCAGGAAGCAGATACTGATTAGGAATGATCAGCCATGATCATATTGAATGGCGGTGCAGGCTCGAAGGGCTGAGTGGCCTACTCCTGCACCTATTGTCTATTGTCTATTGTCTAAAATGCTCCGTACTTCAAAATTACCGTCAATACAGGTCTGGAAGTCCTTGGATTTTAAAAAGTATTATCATGTTATGGGATGTGGGTACCACTGTCTACATCAGCATTTATTGCCCATTCCAAATTGCCTTTGAGATCTTTATTTGAATGTTAGCTGATTGTGAAATGTTAAATTAGTTACCTCTTTTGAATTGAGCTTGGATAAACACAAAGTAATGTTTGTTTACAGATAATCTACATTGTCTTAAAATGCTCTAGCTAAAACCTGCTCCAAGCAATTGTGATAGGAATTATTTAATTGAAATGTTAAATTTATTGTCAACATCTCTAATTATTTAGATCACACCTTAAGAATAATAAGGTGGCCTGTATAAAAGGACCAATGTGATGATACCAATGGATTCATTCTGTTTCAATAAAACTACACTTCTATTTAAAGTTTTGTGAATATATTTATGATTAATTTATATTTTCTTTTATCTTTGCAGATCTTTTGATTTTTTAATTCATTAAAATAGTCTCAGATGGACTTAATTGCAATTAATTACATTTTATTTATTTCAGATTGTTAACTGCACCTGATTTATATTTTGCTACATTCTCCCCCTCAGCCCCGCAAATAGCTTCTCTGGATCAAACACCATTAAAAATCATGTGGACAGTTGGTAATCCCAATTGCTTACAGATGTTCCATGGTGTTAATCAGAAAATCATGTACTAGGTTGAGTGTAGCTGTGGTGAAGGCCAGATTGAATGGCTTATTGTTTTTTCATATTTGTTGGGAAGCATTTGTCTGGCTATGTAAAACATTTAACTAAAGTAAGAATACGAGCATAAACTCACAACTTTCAAGGCACTAATTTGCTTCTTAATTATTTAACATTCATTGGCAACTATTTAAAGATTTAAAAAAATAAAGCTTGGAGAAATTAGTTACACTTGTATTTAGAGTGTACATTACAGTGGTACTGGAAATGCACAGCAGGTCAGGCAGCATCCGAGGAGCAAGCATTAGGAAGGGCTTATGCTCAAAACATCGATTCTCCTGCTCCTCGGATGCTGTCTGATCTGCTGCGCTTTTCCAAAACCACACTCTCGGCTCTGATCTCCAGCATCTGCAGTCCTTACTTTCGCCCTGTATATTAAATTGGTTTTGATTAATCTATAATGAACTCTCCTTATGTTTCTCCACCCTGATTTGTCAAATTGAGGGATGCCTCTGTTGATGGGCAGTGCCACATAGAACCACATAGACAGATAACTGAAGTGAAGTTCAGTGAGGAATTGTCAGTATTTGATGGAGAACCAAAAACAGTGCAAAGTAAAGCTACAATAAAACTAAGAAAAGCAAAGTATTGTGGATACTGGAACTTTCAAATAAAAACATAAAATGCTGCAGTCCAATATGCCTTGTTTTCCAATGAAAGATTTCTTTAACACTGTTTTTACTACATAAAAAGCTATCCTGGACAGAGACATGTTTTCTATGAGGTGGGGATGAATAGGAAAAAAGTGAATGGCAAGAGCAGGATGAAAGCAATAAAGAGTTCAGGTTGGCATAGGAAGGGTGGGATAGGGTGTAATAGAGATGATCATGAGGCAGGTGCTGATATGACAGGAAATGTCAATAAATCCATTTATGACATAATCACCTATGGGCACCAAGTATTTAAACTTGTCATAATATTTGTTGGCAATTTTTATTTTTTTCTTGATAATTTTCGTGATTGTCAGACATCTTCAACCAATCACTACACTGTTGAATTGTCTCAATATTCTAAAGACATTACAGATGTAAATGCTTTGTAAGTACAATGCAATAACGCAAATTGGGAATAAGGGAATCAAGAATTATGTTACTTTATGCTCAGCTAGCAAACATGAAGAAGTATGACTTGATCACAGTATCAGAGAAGTGTTAAAACACAAGAAGAGGCCATTCGGCCCTGCATCCCCATCCCTGCCTGCACCAGCTCAATAAAACAGTCTAATTATTTACTTTGAGTCTCTTGCTTTATCTTCATACATTTGCACATTATTTGGATCCAAATAATCAACCAATGCCTTCTTGAAAGCTGCTTCAAAGTGTTGAGGAAATTTGTTGCTAAGACTCTGAATTATGCTGAAGTTACCGCATTCTCAACAGAATACTGACCACTCTACAACACAATGCCACACGCAGCATTTTAATGAAATTTCTCACATTTCTTCCACTGAGTTAGAAACAACCCCTGAACACACTCCTACCCATTTAACAACTCCCCTTACTGGGCAATCTTTAAGCCGTATAACTTGTAAGTAAGCTTTTGGGTTCCAGGCCTTCACACAATTATGCACGTTCTTAGCTTTCATTTTCCCTCTCTGATCACTGTGCATGCTTTTGATTCTTAACTCTTTCTGGCCTGTCCATGCACCCCACCCCGAATAGTACTTGCTTTCTAGAGTTTTTCCAGTGCTTTGAGAGCAATAGTGACTGCACTTCCAAAGAAAATTATGATCTGGTGACACCAAAGTCACTTTATAATAGCATCATTTTCCTTGTTCCTAATTGACCTGCAGGAGGAGCAGAAGGGGAGAAATCAAGGAAACTCAAAACTGTCTCGTTCTATTCTGTGACTCTGTTTCTGGTGTTCCATATATTCTGTTATGTAGTCCCTCTGTGACACTCATTCGTTCTCAGTAATTAGTATATTTTTCTGTTTAATTTGTGTTACTAAGCATCTGCAGATTTCTGGATATGTTTGGTTTCTTAGAATATTCCACTTTCCCATATAGCTCAATATCAACTGCATCACTTCACTTACAGCATTTTCATTAAAAATGTTTGCGATTATTAATGGGGTTATTTTAGGAGTTGTAGCTGTTCTTTAAGAGACTCCACCGCAAACATTTACCTAAATGGAAACATTATAACTGGTAACTATCTTTTTTATTTGTCTTTTTTTATTAAGTGCAGAATGAATAATCCAGTTTATAATTCCATTATAATCTGTTTCTGGCCAGTTAATGATCCACTTTATAAGTTCATGAGGTGATGTTTGAATCTTGGTATGACATTTTTAGGCATCTCTCGCTCCCTTGGTGAAAAAATGGAACATTAACACAGATGTCATTATTAATGTGAAAATCAGTCAGCTATCTGGAAAGAAATAGATACAGTCTTACAATAGCAACACTCTTACACTGTATCATCACAAGTTGATCATCATAATTTCTTAAAAATGGCATCTCAGCCTTGCACTGACTGTTGGTTTTGAAGTTGAAGTTGTGGTATTTACATATTATTTGCCCATTAAATTTGGCACAGAAATCTAAGTTCAGTAATTAATAGATTAAGTACAATTTTATAATCAATTGGCAGGCTCTTGTGTCACAGTGATAGTGTCCCTGTTTCTGGGTCAGACGGCGTGGGTTCAACTTTTACCTGCCTTGATGGCATGTCCAAACAAATTCATTAAAGTCGCTCTAATTGATTTGCTATGAATAAACCTCGTTTAATCATAGAGGTAAGGGACCCATCAACATAAAGAGGTGTGACTCCTGGTACTTTTGAGGAGCCACCAACGCTGCTTGTCTTCAGTGTTTAAACACTCTACTGTGCATTGCTTCAGGTCCCATGGTCCAGTTTTCTTACAGGTCTTTCCCCTTTTGTCCAAACTTTGAGTCCCAGTTGTTATATTTCTAGCATATTAAATAGGTATCATTTGGTAGCATAATTGATGACATAATTTCATCATCATTTTGCTGATAAAATAGACCAATGGGCAGGAGCTGACTGGTCCTGTTTTCTGTGGGTGGAACAAAGGTCAACAATTTTCTCTATAGTTAAGTGGATCCAAGTGTTTTAGTTGGCAAGAACCACTTGACTAGGGGCATATTTAATTTTAGAGTTAAGTTCAGCACAATGTTTCCAGACCCAATGCCATGACAAGTGTGAATAATGACTTCATGACACCACTTGAGTGAATCAGACTTGCTGCAGAATGGCTTAAGAGTGTAGAAAGAGTCCAAGATGGATTATCTGCCCAGAACTTCAGGATGAAGATAGTTGGAAATGTTTCAGCTTGGAGTTTACTCATGTTGAGTTCTGCTACCATGCCGAATGTGGATTTCATGTGATCTCCTTCTTCCATTAGTTGTGTTTCACTATTTGTACTGAATGTGACCATGTCCATTTCTGACATCACCCTATTCAAAACAGGCTGCCTGATTGGCAATGCAATCACCACCTTGGCAGTACTTTCTTCCATTTCTGGCACACAGTCGCAGGATGTTTCATAGCCAAGGCTTCTTCACATTACACATAGACAGACGCACACAGGCAGACAGACACAGACAGACAGACACACACACACTCTCACAAAAATGTACATGGGCTAAGATCTTGGAACTCTGTACTGATAGCCTGCAGACAGCAATAGTTAACAGTTCAAGAAGCCAACTCACCATCAACTTCTCAAAAATAATTAGGGCTGGGGAATAAATGCTGACCTTGCCAGTTAACAGCAGCATTTTAATACATTCAATGTACCCTTGTTAAGGATTTGAGGGATTTTAATGAAAACATACTCTGATTTTACAGAGATTACAATGTTCCATAATCCTGTTTGGTGTTCAGATGGTACAACTGCAGATTAGCCTGATAAAGTTGCTTTCCCTCAGGTTGGCAGCATAACGGATATATTCAGACAATGTTTTTCTTCAGTTCACTGTCTGGCATACAGCCCCATGTTCTCCACCACAGGCAGGGAGAGGTTGCAGGTCCAACCACAGGTTGTTGATACCAATCAGATTCATACCAGCCTTCTAGTCAAATGGACCAACCAAGGTGCCAAGTAGTCTTGGTTGCTGTGGCATCACAGACTTTTACATGCTAATTGTAATCTGGAGCTCTGGATAGTGATGGGAGAAGCATCAATTTACTTTCCAGCATATAGCTGACCAGAATGGTAAGGGTAAAAGTGAAGTCACCATACCTCAAATGGATCATAGAGAGAAAGAAAGAAAGAGAGATGACTGGAAGGTCATCACAGCTCAGGCGAAGGGAGAGGTTGAGAAGGACAGCCCTTCCTGATAACCTCAGCCAGTGCAGGAATTGAAGCCTCACTGTTGGCATCACTCTGCATCACAAACTAGATATCCAATCAACTGAACTGACCAACCTCCTGACCAGAAAATCTGCCATAACAAAAACAGACAGCATATGTGGAGAAAGAAACAAAAGTTCACTTTTCGGTTCCAATCTCTGGAACTGCACAGAAGAGGCATATTGTACTCAAAATGTTAACTTTTTTCTCTTTTTACACATGCTGCCAAACATTTTGAGTTTACCAGGATTTTCTGTGTTCATTTCAGGTCTCCAGCATCTGCAACACTACTTTTATTTCAGGATACCTCCTGCTTTTACTGCCTGTAAATGACAGGTGGTAGCAAGAATTACAAGTTGCAATTCCACCTGTTTGATCACATTGTGAACACACCACCATAGGACATCAAGTCCCAAGTGGGACTTGAACTTAGAATTTTTGGCTCATTGGCAGGGACAAAACTAAGAGTACTACAGCACTTCCTATTTGGGAGAAACAGAGCAGAACAGGTTGTGGATGAACCAAGAGGAAACAATAATTCTCACAATTTTGCTGCAATGATAGATAGAATAGAATGAATGAATGATTTATTTATTGTCACTTGAACTCTACAGTGAATAAGACAGTAAAATACAGTGAAATGCTTCAACAGTCACCACAATCCGGCACCATTTTGAATAGTTTAAGAATAAAAAGGGTAAAAGATATAACTGAAAGAGAGTCCTGAACCCTTAGCTGGCTCACCAATGGGCCACTACCCCTCCTCCACCACACTGAAGGTCATTTCCATACCAACAGGCCCACTGTTATTTCAAGCATATATTCATGTCTCAAAATCTTCACTTTTCATTGGTACTTCCATAGACTTTTGGACTAAGCATTAGGAAAATAGGAAAGTCATCAGGGTCCTTCCATGCTCAAAGTTTATGTTAAATTTTATGTGGTTTTTTCACCTATTTTTGGGAAGATTTGTCATGTATTTATATGAAGATGAATTTGACACTTTGCACATCAGTGATTATTTGGCTTGTATTTTCGGTCAATGACCATTCAAGGAGTAATGGAAGTTTAAGACAAATGCATTTTAGATTTAATACAGGCACTGCAATACAAGAAGTATGCTTTGACAAGTGGTGACATATCTTCTGGAAAGGTGTCTTGATAAAGCTTCAATCACAGCCTTCTCTCTGCTGCAGATGTTGTTTTAGCTGCTGGTGCTTCGTTCTTTCGTTCACCTGAACATTTTTGGCAAAGGCGAGCATTTATTGCTCACCCTGCATTTTTCTAGAGACGTTGATGGTGAAAAAAACTTCTTGAACTGCTGCAGTCTAACTCACATACCATTTTACTAGGAAGGGAATTTTGGGATACAGAGCAAGCAACACTGAAGAAACAGTGATATTTCCAAGTTAGGATAGTGTGTGATTGGAATATACTTGTAGGCATTAATGTCTTGCACGATATGCTGTCATTGAGTATAACAGGCAGTAAGTTTGGAAGACACGGTCAAAGTAGGTTTCCCAAGCAGCAGCAATGCATCTTTATTATGGAAAACAGTCAGCCACTGTGCATATTTGAAGGAGGAAGTGGATGTTCAAGGTGTTGGAGTGGTACCCCAAACACGCATACTGCTTTAGTGTCAAGCTTTCTGTGTTGTTGGAGCTGAACTCATTCAGGCAAATAACGAGTATTCTATCCTGACTTGTGCCTTGTAGATGGTGGACAGGCTTTGCAGAGTCAGAAAGGGAGTTACTCATAGCAGAATTTGCAGCCTCTGACATGCTCCTGTAGCCACACTATATATGTTAGCTAGTCCAGTTCAGTTTTTGGTCAATAGTAAATACCCAAAATGTTGATGGTGAGGGATCTAATTCTGGTAATGGTATTGAATTTCATGTGGAAATGGTTAGATTCTATCCTGTTAGTGATAGCCATTGCCTGCTAAATTGTATGTCATGAATGTTACTTACCACTAATAAATTCACATCTGGATATTGTTCGGATCTTGCTGCACATAGACCTGGTTTGCTTCAGTTTCTCAGATGTTTCT
Organism: Hemiscyllium ocellatum; assembly: GCF_020745735.1. Lineage (NCBI taxonomy): Eukaryota > Metazoa > Chordata > Chondrichthyes > Orectolobiformes > Hemiscylliidae > Hemiscyllium > Hemiscyllium ocellatum. The sequence goes on from NC_083402.1 coordinate 46,798,782, forward strand.
AAACATTGTGCTATCATAAATGAACATCCCTGCCTCTGGGCATTTGATGGATGGAAGGTCATAGATGAAGCAGCTGATGAAAGTTGGGTCATGGACACTCCCCTGAGGAATTCCTGTAGGAATTGAGATGATTAACCTTCAACAATAACCATCTTCCTTTGTGCTAGGTAGGACTTAAACTAGTGAAGGTTTTCTTGCTGATTTCATTGCTTTCAAGGTTGCTAGGACTCCATGACAAAATAATGAACCAAATATTACCTTAATGTCAAGGGTAGTCACTCCCACTTTCCCCTTTGACATTGGGATCTTTGACATTCCCTACCCTAGAGGATGTGGAAGCTCAGTCATTAAGTAAATTCAAAAGAGAGCTGATATATTTCTAGAGACTAATGACATTAAGGGACATAAGGATAGTGTGAATATACAACATTGTGTAGATGATCAGTCATGACATACAATGGCAGAACAGGTTTGAGAGGATGAATGATTTTATCCTGTTCCTATGTTATAATGTTAGGTAATCTGGCTTTATTTCACTGTCTGTCGCTCCTACTGAATACCTGTAATTTCACTGCCCTCTGCCTTGGACTTCTAGTCTTGAAGCTTTCTAGAGGAGTAAAGTCTGAAGAATTCAACAGCCAAGCATTATATGTCACCAGCCTTGAAACATTCTGAAAAGCACATCCACCTATATCAACATTTGTCCTTTCTGAGATTCTGTTGCTTGCTTAGAGTGAATGGATTCTTGTTCTTGTGTGGCAGTCACTCATTTTAAATGTATTGAGGATCCTGAAAAATAGTTTTGAACTTGCAGTACTGACAGGTTCATTTAGGACATTGTGCTTTTCTTTGCTAAATGGAATATAAAGGAGACTTCCAAGTCTTTATAAGGGGATAAATACATTTTAGCAATAATAAACTAGTGACGATCAAATAAGGAACTAATATCAGGAATTATGGGAATAACATCTCTTTCTGTTGATTGCATGAACCCAGTCAATTCTATCAATAACCTTGAGAGATGCCATGACTCCCTTGTTTCTCTGGATTATCTTATTAGATATGGTACATTGCATCTGCTTGCTTCCTCTTCTCCACTTCTGAGGCTTGATTGAGAATGACTAAAATCTAATTTACTTTCAGATTCCAGTTGATATCATTTACAACAAAGTTCACGTAAGGGTATCAGCTGAAATCAAAAGTGGGTTGCAATATTGTGCTTGCCTTGTACTATTTACTTTTAATTAGTATAATAGAGACTTTGGTTCCTTTTTGTAGCTATCTGATTCCAAATTGCTCTGTCTATTTGGTCGGCAATGATCCATTTATTCATAGCTTTTGTTAACTAATTGGTTTCCTCAGATACACTGTGCTATTGCGGTCAGCAGCTTCTCTACATGCATGATCTCCGTGTATCATTGAATACAATTAATTCTTTGTATTGATTCCAATCAACATTCATTAACTTTCTACACTGTGGCCAGACTTTGCTGTAGCAGGGAAAATAGTGACATGGCCTAACAAATGACCTTCTCTCCACCATAAAGTCAGAAGTGGGCATGTTCACTCATAGCTGCACAATGTTCAGCACCATTTGCAACTCTTCTAAAACTATGGGATAAGGAAATAATGAGAGCCAGGACTGAGAAAGAGAGCAAACTAAAGGGGGTAAATGTAATGTCAAGTAGGGTAGAGAAATGTTAAAAAAGAGAGCGAAAGAAAGACATGGATTTACAGAAACTGATAAATGGGCAGAAGGAAAAGCAGACAAAAATTATAAAAGTTTTAATTTTGGTGTTTTTATAAGTTCCAATATCAATAACTCAGATCCATTATTTGGCAGTCATTAGCACTCACTGCATGGTCAAAAAGATATTTAAGCTTGTAATTATTCATCTTAAATATTTGCAGCAACTTTAGTTTGTATGTGCCATTCTAATACAACTACACTGTGCCATTTAATGCTTGTGAACTGGAAGGCCGACAGTGCTTTTTAATTTTAGTAAAGCCAGGGCTGATAGAGGTGCTTGACAATTTGCAAAACTCTGGGATTCAGGCTTGGGTGGGCCTGGGGATATTGTCATTCACATCATTGGCCACACTGAGCAGCCAAATCTTCAGGTCCGAAAAACCAACATTAAAAATAATGAAAATAAAGCTGACAGTCAGTTCTGATTTTTTTCAAACAAACCTAGTCTTTCAGGTCTGTTTCATGGATAGTTGCTTGTGCGGCTGCTTCTGACTTCAGGCTGTCTTGTGGAATTCTTGAAAATCTTGAAAGAAATCCTGAATTTTTGTTTAAAATACCACCAAGAAAACCACAAAGCTGCCTGAAGATTAGTAGCAGCATTTATTACTTGGTGTGACTGTCGTGAGATTGCTCTTGCTTGAAAATCTGGTTATAAAATGGTGAGTGAAATCCCTGGAATGAGCTCGACTTCCATCCATTGTCTCTGTTCACATGTCTCACTGCCTTGGGAAAGCAGCCGACATAATCAATGACTCCTTCCACCCCAGCGACACTCTTCCACCCTCTTGTATCAGGCAGATGATACAGAAGTTGGGAAACACATTCTAACAATTTCAGGAACAGCTTCTTTCCTACTGTTATCAGATTTCACCATGAACCTTTTGCATAGAGCTGATCTTTCTCTGTATCTTCTCTATAGCTGCAACAATACCTTCTGCAATCTGTTCTATTATTTTGAGATACTTTTGTAAGGAATGATTTGCCAATATAGCACGCAAAACAATACTTTTCATTGTATTTTGGTACAAGCCATATTAATAGATCAAATCAAATAAAATTTTAGAGGAGGTGACTTTTAAGGCCATTCTGAATGCTGATGTGATGGGCTAGCTGGTCTTGGTCTTTGAAAATTATCTCATGAACAGAGGGTAGAATCATAGCTGGAGTTCATTACTTTTTGATGCTTATGAAAATTTATTGCAAACAGACTCTATGCAGTGAAATTGCCAGGAGTGTGTAAATTACAGTGAATCAGGAATCTGCATTACATCTCACAAGATTTTCCAGCGTCTTTTCCATAGACTTAAGTTGTGCCTGATTTGTCTTCTAACCTGTTAACCCATTCCATGTTCTCATGAGATTCCTGAGGTATTGAAACATTGTGATAAAGTTACATAGCATGATAGAGAATGGAAATAATTCTATAATGAGAAGCATCATTCAGCAGGATCTTCAGACTTGCTAATTAGAAAAGCAGAGATATAATTGTGAACAATTCAGTCTTTATCTTCTGGTCTCTTAAAAGTTGTTTTGCCCAAAGCATTGTTAGCTCCAATGCTTCTCACTAACAGTGAAGACATATGTTATTCAATCATTCCACGTTGTCACTTAGGAGTTACTTAATCTTTCTGCCCTGTGAGAAAGGTGATCCAATTTCAGCCCTTGTATGAAACAAGGATGTTATTTCAAGATTCGTTATTGTAGTTATTATATTAAATATATAAAAGAAAACTTAAAAGGTTTTCTTTTTCTGGGTTACAAGCATTGAATTTTGTCCCCAAATATTAATTTGCTGTCACTCGGTACAAATTTTACACGTTAATGAGGGACGAGGCAGTCACCAGGATGTGTGTTACTGCTGAGGTAATATAAGTACCTCTGGGTATTCTTTGTCAAAGTAGCAATATTGCACAATGCTATTAATGTAAACTACTTGCTTTCTGGTTTAATTAAGAGTGACGATCTGATCTCTTCATAAACTAATGCTGCATGAGAGTGTTATTGCTTGCAATATTAATGACCCAAGCTGGAAATATAGGACAATATTTATTATCTGATGCTAATAATGGGAATTAGAATTTTACAAGGATGCTGTGTGGTTGGGATTGGGGAATTTAAGGTGCTGGAGTTTGGATGCAGCAACTTGAGATAGAAAGGGCTGGGAATTGTGAAGAGCAGAAATTCAACATATAAAGGGAGAAGTCAAAATGTGTGGTGCTGGAAAAGCATAGCAGGCCAGGCAGCAGGAGCAGGAGAGTCAATGTTTTCATCAGGAATGTGTTGGGGGGAGGGGAGGGAATGTGCCCGAAGGGGCTGAGAGATAAATGGGAGGGCCCCTTGACTCCCTCCCACATTGATCTCCTTTCATTTCTCCATTTACAGTTCATGGGAGGACTGTATTTTTGGAGGTCACCACCGCTGTAGCCTCAGTGGGGACCTGTAGAGTACAATGGTAGGCAGGACTAAACTGTAGGAATGGGACTTGGAGGTTTAGATAAGAATTATAGTCGTAATTCCAGGTGGCGTGTCAGGACGACATGTGGGGGAAGACCAGTCTAAAGGTGGCAGTTAGATTAGATTACTTACAGTGTGGAAACAGGCCTTTCGGCCCAACAATTCCACACCAACCTTCTGAAAAGCAACCCAAGCAGACCCATTCCCCTACACCTAACTCTACAGGCAATTTAGCATGGCCAATTCACCTAACCTGCACATTTTTGGACTGTGGGAGGAAACTGGAACACCCGGAGGAAACCCAAGCAGACACGGGGAGAATGTGCAAACTCCACACAGACAATTGCCAAGGCGGGAATTGAACCCAGGTCTCTGGCACTATGAGGCAGCAGTGCTAACCACTGTGCCACCGTGGACCATGGAGGATTTTTAGGAGGAGTGGGTGGAGGCCTTCCATATGCACTTGACTCCTAAGAGTGAGGTATAAACGGAAAATCACTGTGACCTTATCCGGAGTGGGGGTGGAATCTGTTGTTGTGGACTCCATATTTGAGTGTTGGGAGGCTCTTCAAGGGGCAATTGCATCAGTAAAACACTTGTGGGCTGAAGCTATCTTAATCATAGCATCGTGTATGTGAAATACATGCAGTGTCCAAGCATATGTAATCTTGACCATGTCATTTGTCATTGCAGATTGAAGGTAGTCATCTCTGTTAGGCAGAAATCATCACAGGTGACTTTAAAAGTGGTACCTGTGGGTCACAAAAGCACAAAGAAATTGTGAGATTTCACAGGCTGCACCATGATGCAGAACTGATGTCCTCTCACCTAGAGCCATCAATATTCTGCAACATCCTCTTGTATGCAATGCTGCCTTTCTTGGGTGATGTGGGGCTGGGAGGAGAAGGCTTCAGTACTCATGTAGAACTTAAAATCTCATACTGTATCTTTGTGTGACTGGTGGTGCCTTCTTTAGAATAAGCTATGTCAAAGCAGCACTTTAAGGCATTTCAAGGCACTCCTTGTCAGAGTGCTGCATGTCCCATTGTGTGGAAGAGGATATAAACTGTCAGTTGTGAGTGATGTGAATGCTGATTGCTCACGTTACTAAGGACCTGTTCTGTTTCTTACATTCCTCACAGTGGGTCATCGTTAGCATGACTGATGGATCCAGGCACAGCAGGGGTTACCATCACCGTTGCTGTGAAGCAACAAAAATGCAGAGGACTGAAAGATGAACAGATGCTCCAGTAAGCCCAGGACTGTCAACAATCTCCAGCGAAGGCCAAACAGCCTCCACATGAAGAGGTATCAATTGAAGATCCCTTCAGGGTGAGCAGGGGGTAAAGGAGAGTGAAAGTCTTGTGTCTCCGATACCATTTCCTCTGGATGGGCAAGGCTCAGTTTTGATGCAGACTGTGGTTGTCCCACTGTCGGGGAACTATACCATCTGCTGGAACAGAACCTGAGTAGCTATCCTATCCAAGTGGTTATCAAGGTAATAGCTGCATTGAACTTTTATGGAACTTGCTTTTTAAACAGAATTCCAAGAGATCTATATGGAATCTCTCAATTATCCACACATAAATGTATCAAGACTGTTAGCAATGCCATTTGTACCAGATCTCATCACTTCATCTCATTTCTCTGTAATGAGGTCAGTGTTACAGCCTGAGTAATAAGTTCTGGCAACATAGGTGCAGGGTGCTACAGAATGTATAAATGTTGCATTGTAAGGCTATGTTACAGCATTAAAAAAAAAGATTCCATCCTATCAATGCGCAAGTCATCTGTGATGATTGATACCACATCTTAGAAATCTGAACAGGTTCCCGGGGACTTGCACCTTTGAGAAATCTGTAGTTCAAGGGTCCAAATGCCTTACCAAGAATGGTTACTGGAGGACAAGGGCTACCTTTGTGACCATAGCTGATGACTCCATCATACAAGACCCTGATTGAGGCAGAGTGTCAGTTCAGTGCAGCCCATTCTTTGACCATAATGGGGCAGACAACGGATCTCCGAAAGGTGAGGTTTTGATGCTTGACTTGGGCTTGGGCCCTTAGAGTTCAATCTAGATACAGTGCACAGCTGACACCAGCCACGCTGTGCTCTTCATATTGAGAGTAGGTAAAGGGTATTTAACCGAGCCTGACAAGTTGTGACAGCAGCAGCAGCAGTCTTCCAAAGAGAAGGATGAGGACATTGAGCAGGATGTACACTACATTCTACACAATAAAATGCAGCAACCTGATCTGGAAAAGCCAAAGGAGGCAATTAAAGTCAGAGAGTCATAGAGGTATACAGCATGGAAACAGACGCTTCGGTGCAACTTGTCCATACCAACCAGATATCTGAAATAAATCTAGTCCCATTTGCCAGCATTTGGCTCACATCCATCTCAACCCTTCTTGTTCATATATCCATCCAGATGCCTTTAAGGCTGTAATTGTACCAGCCTCCACCACTTTCTCTGGCAGCTCATTCAATGCATACACCACCCTCTATGTGAAAATGTTGCCCCTTGGGTCCCTTTTAAATCTTTCCCCTTAAACCTATGGCCACTAGTTTTGGACTCCCCCATCTCGGGGAAAAAACCTTGTCAATTTAGCCTATCCATGCCCCTTATGATTTTATAAATCTATAAGGTCACCCCTCAACCTTCAATGTTCCAGGGAAAATAGCCCCAGCCTATTCTGCCTCTCCCTATAGCTCAAACCTTCCAACCCTGGCAGCATCCTTGTAAATCTTTCCTGACCTTTTCAGGTTTTTCAAAATCTTTCATACAGGAGAGGAGATTAGAATTGCATGCAGTATTCCAAATGTGGCCTAATCAATCTTCTGTACAGCTGTAACATGATCTCCCACCTCCTATATTTAATGCTATGACCAAACACCCTCTTCACTATCCTGTCTACTTTCAAGGAACTATGAATCTACACTCCAAGATCTCTTTGTTCAGCTACACTCCCCAGGATCTTACCATTAAGTGTGTAAGCCATACCCTGATTTGCCATTCCAAAATGCAAACACCTCACATTTATCTACAATAAACTCCATCCGCCTCTTCTCGGCCATTGGCTCATCTGGTCAGATCCAGTTGTAATCTGTGGTAACCTTCTCCACTGTCCAATACATCTCCTATTTTGGTGTCATCTGCAAGCTTACTAACCATATCTCCTATGTTCACATCCAAATCATTTATATAAACGATCAAAAGCAGTGGACCCAGCACTGCTTCTTGTGGCACACCACTGGTCATAGGCCTCCAATCTGAAAACAACCCCAGCCTGTTCAGCCTCTCCCAATAGCGCAAACCCTCCAATCCTGGCAATATCCTTGTAAATCTTTTCCGCACCTTTTCAAGTTTCTCAACATTCTTCCTACAGGACGGAAACCAGAATTGCATGCACTCCACTGGTCATAGGCCTCCAGTCTGAAAAGCAACTCTCCACCACCACCCTTTGTCTTCTATCATCAAGCCAGTTCTATATCCAAATGGCTAGTTTTCCCTATATTCTATGTGATCTAACCTTGCTAACCAGTCTCCCATGAGAAACCTTGCCGAACGTTTTACTGAAGTCCATATAGATCATGTCCACTGCTTGCACTCATCAATCCTCTTTTTATTTCTTCAAAAACTCAATTAAGTTAGTGAGAGACAATTTCCTACACACAAAGCTTGTCACTGTCCCTAATCAGTCTTTGCCTTTCCAAACACATGTAAACCCTGTCACTCAAGCTTCCCTCCAACAACTTGCCCACCACTGATGTCAGAATCACCGGTCTAAAGTTCCCTGGCTTTTCCTTACCACCTTTTTTAAATAATGGCACCACGTTAACCAACCTCCAGTCTTTCTGAGCTCACCTGTGGCTTTCAATGATCAAAGTATCTCAACAAGGGGCCCAGCAAACACTTCCCTAGCTTCCCACAGAGTTCTCAAGTACACCTGATCAGGTAAAATTTATTCATTTTTACACATTTCAAGCCATCAAGGCACCTTCACCTCTGCAATATGGACATACTTCAAGATATTGATATTTATTTTCCCATGTTCTATATCTTCCATATCCTTCTCCACAGTAAACACTAATGTAAAGTAGTTGTTTAGTATCTCCCTCATCTCCTGCAGTTCCACACATAGGTGGCCTTGATCTTTAAGGGGCAAAAGTGTGGTGCTGGAAAAGCACCAGGTCAGGCAGCATCCCAGAAACAGGTGGGAAAAGTGCAACAGGTTAGGCAGCATCTGACAAACAGGAGAGGAAAAGCAAAGCAGGGCTTAAGCCCAAAACATCGATTCTCCTCCTCCTTGGATGCTGCAGTACCACACTCTTGACTCTGATCTCCAGCATCTGCCGTCCTCACTTTCTCTTGATCTTTAAGGGACCCTATTCTTTCCCTTTTATTCTTAATGGATTTGTCAAACCCCTTTGGAGTCTCCTTAACTCTATTTGCCAAAGCTATCTCATGTCCCTTTTTCCCCCTCCTGATTTCCCTCTCAAGTATACTCCTCCTGCCTTTATACTCTTGTAGGGATTTACTCGATCTCTGCTGTCTATACTTGGCATATGCTTCCTTCTTTTTCTGATTCAAAGCCTCAATTTCTCTATTAATCCAGCATTTCCCACACCTACCAGCCTTGCCTTTCACCATAACAGGAGTATACTGTCTCTGGACTCTGGTTATCTCACTTTTGAAGGCTTCCCACTTCCCAGTCATCCCTTTACCTACAAATATCTGCCCCCGATCAATTTTTGAAAGTTCTTGCCTAATACCATCAAAATTGGCCTTCCTCTAATTTATAATTTTAGCTTCTAGAGCATGCCTATCATTTTTCATCACTATTTTTAAACTAATAGAATTATGGTCACTGACCCAATTAGTTGTCTCAATCAAAGAAATTGCCTTCTCCTCTGGTATTTTCATCAATGTTGGGCAGGATGGTGCTGCCATTTGACAACATCACCAGGTAAATTCTCCAACCTCGTGGCAATGGCCATCCCTACACCAGAGGAGAAATGATTGTTCCCACCCCGCCCCACACTTGATTGCAGCAGCCTGGTTACACGATCTCAGCCTTCCTCAAGAAAATCTCTCACTTTTCATTGTGTGCCATAGCATTGTGGCATCCCCATCTTCATCAATCAGCTTCATTTGCAGCTGTCACATGCAGTGAAACCCCTCTGGCAATTGAGTTGTTGCTCTCTGGTTTGGCCAGCAGCTGTGGAGGGAAAAGCTGTCTTCTTCAGTTGGATGAAGATCCTGACCAGTGACTTGGTGATTACTGCCTCTGGTAAAATGCAGGCCCGCAGCTGCACTAGCCACCACAGCAGGGTTAGCTTTCACTTCTGACCCTAGAGTTGTAACTTGATTCCCTTTCAAACACTCAACTACTTAATGAGACTGCCATGTCTCTCAACATCATCTGATTATCTCCCTGTTCCAGCAAAATCTTCTACTGAATCCTTCAATTAGACCTTTGTGAACTCTGGACTAGAGTGAACTCCTGGCCAATCTCTCACTGTAACTCAACCTGCACCAAATCCTGCTCACTGTCCAACACTGGTTCCCATTTAATGAACACCTCAGTTTTAAAATTTAGATCCTTATTTTTGGTTCCACCAGGGTTAGGCCCTTCTCTATCTCTGTAATCTTCCCCAGTCCTACAACCATCCATGCGCTACTCAAATTCTGGCTTCGTTATGTATCTTGCCTTCAGTTGGCTGGCTCCTGTATTCAGGAACTGCTCCTGAAATCTCTCTACTTTACTTTTCTTCTTTAAAGACATTCTTTTAAATATTTCTTTCTCAGCAAGAGATCTGCTCTAACATTTCCTTTTGTGGCTTTGTTTCATATTTTGCTTTATAATGTTACTGGTAAGTAGCTTTGGATATTTTATTACATTAAAGATGCTTAACAAATACAGGTTGTTGTTGTTGAAGACTCCAGGATGAAATTCTGCGTTGCGCTGTTATTAATTTACCACTTGGTAATTCAGAGTCATAAAGTGTGGTGCTGGAAAAGCACAGTGGGTCAGGCAAGCGGGAGAATCGAGGGCAAGGAGGAGCAGGAGAATCGATGTTTCAGGCATAGGTTCTTCAGCCTGATGAAAAGCTTACGTCTGAAATGTCGACTCTCCTGCTCCTTGGATGCTGCCTGACCTGCTGTTCTTTGCCAGCACCACACTTTCTGACTCTGGCTCTCCAGCATCTGCAGTGCTCACTTTCTCCCACTCGGTGACTCACATTGTTCTTCAATCCCTGACATAAATGGGTAAGTCAATGTTCCTGCCCTCGGTTGTTGCAATGACCTTGAAGGGATGTCTACAAAAATCGGCATCAGGCATTGGTGGAACTTCTTTAACTGTGGTGCCTTTTGTAATTTTAAAGCTTTCACAGTCCAACACTGACAGATAATGTTTGTTCACTGCATTATAGGAATGACTAGATTACCAATGTTTTTGAGAAGTATATGTCATTGCAACTATATAGATGAAATCTTAACAAAATTAAAAAGAATCACTGGTTGGCACTACTCCTAGCTTTGCACTGGTTAGCAGTTCATTCACTGGTGTGAGCTTCCTGGAGATTTCCCTCCACATCTATCATCCTATTAAGGTCCATTGGCAACTACCAGAAGCAAACCAATTGGTGCACCTACAGTTTGAAGAAGGCATTGAATGCAACAGCAGACATGGTACTGTCACTATGTGCTTGGACAGTTGGTGGCGGGGGGGTGAAACCATGCACAGTTCTGCATGGTTTCTGCTGAGGTGCCTGCTGAAGATGTTTTGCTGCTTTAAATTGTGGCTACAGTTGTCAGGTCACTGTGGGGAAGGCAAACATCTCTATAGGATGCCCTGCAGCCACAGCTAACACCTATTGTCCCCTGTAGCTCTGATGGGTAGGTAAACAAAAAGACTTTGCCAGCCCCTCAATCAGCCACTAACCCACTGCCCCAGACCCCTGCTGGGTTGTGGGCCCATTGTGGGGTTGTCTGCTATCACAACGATCCCAGTGCTAACCTAAATCTGTCCACAATGGCTATTGACACATGCAAATTGGTTACCTGCTCCTGCCAGACAGGTAGTGCTTAGTCACTTGCACTCACCTTCAGTAAGATTGGACTCATCAACTCACCAAACCAATGCCCTGTATTTCTATATCTTCCCAGCCTACTCTCGATGACTCCTTGATGGGAGCAACGAGATTCCACCCAATGTCTCAGGAAGAAATGAGAAAAAGAAAAACCTTTTAAAAAATACATTAATAAGATTTTTTGCCCAATCTCTATGAATGTTAGTACAATGGAATGAGAAATGTCAAGGAAATCCATTTTCCCATTACGAAGCTGATCAGGAATGGTGCAATGGAACCATGGAGGTGAGAGCTTTGTTTGCTAATTTCTGTGGACTATTGAGTAAAGGTAGGCAAAAGTGAGGACTGCAGATGCTGGAAATCAGAGTCTAGATTAGAGTGGTGCTAGGAAAGCACAGTCAGTCAGGCAGCATTCGAGGAGCAGGAAAACGCCTGCCAACAACCCACCCTCCCCACCTGGCACCTTCCCCTGAAACCACTGGAATTGCAAAACATGCGTCCATGTGTCCCCCCTCACTTCCATCCAAGGCCCCAAAGGGGCCTTCCACATCCATCAAAGTTTCACCTGCACATCCACCAATGTCATTTTTTGCATCCGTTGCTCCCGATGCGGTCTCCTCTACATTGGAAAGACTGGACGCCTCCTAGCAAAGCGCTTTAGGGAACATCTCTGGACACCCGCACCTATCAACCACACCGCCCTGTGGCCCAACATTTCAACTCCCCCTCCCGCTCTGCTGAGGACGTGCAGGTCCTGGGCCTCCTCCATCGCCACTCCTTCACCACCCGACTCCTGGAGGAAGAGTGCCTCATCTTCTGCCTCAGAACATTTCAACCCCAGGGCATCAATGTGGAGTTCACCAGTTTCCTCATTTCCCCTCCCCCAACTTTCCCCCAGTTCCAACATTCCAGCTCAGCACTGTCCCCATGACCTGTCCTACTTGCCTATCTTCCTTCCCACCTATCTGCTTCACCCTCCTCTCTGACCTATCACCTTCATCCCCACCCCCATCCTCCCATTGTACTCTTTGCTACCTTCTACCAGCCCTACCCCCTCCCATTTATCTCTCCACCCTGGAAGCTTCCTGTTGAAGGGCTTTTTCCCAAAATGTCGAACTTCCTGCTCCTCGGATGCTGCCTGACCTGCTGTGCTTTTCCAGTACCACTCAACTTAGTAAAGGTTTTAGGCCAGAATAAAAATATCCAGATAAAGAAATCATATCTCAGAATTGAGGCAGATAGCAATGCTGTATGCATATTGAGTGATTTAATAAACATTACTGCCAATGTGTAAACTACTATGGCACAGTTTCTCACCAACATTAAATTGTATAGTACTAGCAACGTTTACAAAATATGCTGCATGTGTCTTGACATCGCCTCATGAAAGGCTTTCTGTAAGTTCAAGTATAAACCATTATTTCAAAGATAAATTAGACTTTCAGAGAACACTCATCATTAGGAGGGTTTGATTAAAAGGGAAAAATAGCCACTGAATTGGGAGTATCTCTTGCATAATTGAGGATGCAACAAATAGATGTCTTACCCCTAATATGCATTAGCCACATTGTAACATAAAAGTACTAATATTCAACAGCATTTCTGCTTGTCTCCCACAGTAACAGTCAATTTCAGCCACTTATGCTATTTCTTTGGATTTTTTCTAGAATTGTGACGAGAAATTGTGAATGTCAAGATCAAAATGCCTTTGTGAAGTTCAACTGAAACAAAGTCACCCTGTTTCTTTGTTGTATATAACTTATTATTAAATTGTTACAGACAGTATGTCCCACACTGCAGTCACACCCATACTCTGTTCACTTCGTCTCCTATTCTTATTTGTACCAGAGTTGGGTGAGTGTCAGATCCCTGAGTAATTACAGACCAATCAGTGGGGAGCCATCTGCAGAAGTATATGAATCATTCCCATCAGTATCAGTCTGGAGAAACACTGCAGCAGAACTCAAAGCCAGAAATAACATCTGTCTCTTCCAGTGTAATGTAACAATTAGAGCTGTGCATGAGGTGGTTCATACAGCATTGCTAGGTGCCATGATATTATACCTTCAGTTTATACATAATTTAACATTTAATTCAAATTGCATAAATAAAAAGATGCTTACTTCTGTATTGTTACCATGCCTTGTCTTTTCTGTGAACTCATATACATGGCTCTGTACTGAGCATGTTAATGTGCTAGCATTAGTTGGTGCATAGTTGATGTGTGGCAACATTGTTTAGATACTATCTTGCAGCAAGGAATGAAGATGACATTTTGGATTCAGAAAGGAAACTTGCAGTCATCAGGAGAAATAATGAGACACAACATTATTTTGTAAGTTCATATATCATTCTGACGACATTGTATAACATTCTGAGAATTTCAAAACCAAGATGTATCAAAATACATTTTAGGAGAACTTATAACATTTTAATTGGGAAGTTCTTTTCATGGATGTTCATTGGATGAAGGTTTCACTGGCAAGGTCAGCAATTATCACCAATCCCTCATTGTCCTTATGAAGGTGTATTCCATTGTCGCACATGTCTTTTTAAGATTTTTTTTTACCTGGAGTTTGAGGATGATATTCCATCATTGCACCAGTTTTGTTGTAAGAACTACAAACCATTAGGCTTAGGTAAAAACAAGGACTGCAGATGCTGGAAACCAGATGCTAGATTAGAGTGATGCTGGAAAAGCACAGCAGTTCAGGCAGCATCTGAGGAGCAGGAAAATCGATGTTTCGGGCAAAAGCCCTTCATCAGGGATGAAGGGCTTTTGCCGGAAACATCGATTTTCCTGCTCCTCGGATGCTGCCTGAACTGCTGTGCTTTTCCAGCACTACTCTAATCTAGAAACCAATAGGCTTGATTGTTGCATGTAACTTTTAATGACAGCTATGTCTTATTGCTTTTGAATGATGTTGTACCACACATGCCATTTGAACAAGCAAATACACTGAAGGCCTGCAAGAGCCTACATTTGCTTCTCTCAATTATCCCCTTCAACAGTGTCCTGCCCTGTGTTTCATAAATGGAATGGCTCTCTTTTCTATCCCTGAAAATGCTTTATAGCATGTGGCAGATTTTTATATATATTATTCAACATATAGTAAAGTGCCCCAAGACAGATCCAAACAACAAGAGTGTTATTTGAGGATCCCAATAAATTTAAGTTAGAGGCAGCTAGATTGCTGATTGCTAAGGGAATGAAATGCTTTTGGGGATATGCAGGAATGTTGAGTTGAGATTAAAATCAAAATGACAGAGCAGACTTGGAGGTCTGAATGGGCTACTCTCGGTTCTTATTCATTGTTTGTATGTTGCTTTATGATACTTTTCACATGGATGTGCCCCTAATTGCCTTCTCTTGAGCATTACATGAGTCATCTGAATGGAGATTTGTGCCACATGAAATCATGAAAATTTTGTTCCAACAGAAGTCCCCCTTCACTACTATTAAACACAATAATCACAAAATGAAAATGTTATGTGAATTGTTAATGAATTGTAAACTGACATCTGATTTGTGCTGCTGACTGTGATCCATTTGGTTGTTGATTGGGTGTAATCCTTATGATTGTATCTTTATAGGACTGCTGACGGTGGCTTGCAATGACATGCAAGTGGAATTAATAACTCCTTGCACTGTTGAAAGGCCAAATATAAAATAAAAGCTGTTTTTTTCCTTCTCTATTGTTTCTCACAGGAGGACTTGACCTAGTTGGTGGCAGTTAGTGCTTGCTTTCAATACATCATTAATAACAAACTGTCAAATATTGTAGATGTTGCCCATGGAGGATTTAAAGCTGCCAATAGCAAGAAAGGGAAAGACAATAGTAATGTTAGCTGTAATGGCTGGGTTATTTAGATGTTGGAATGTGATTGCAGCAACCTTTCAAACAGTTAGAAATGGCTGGTCACTGTTGCTCCGGTTAGCTGCAAGTCTTTAGGTACCAAGAATGCTAATGTACCTTAAATCTTGATATACTGCAAGTGCGTAGAATCCCTACAGTGTGGAAGTAGACCATCCAGCCCATTGAGTTCACACCAATTGCCCAATCCAGACTAACACCCCACCTTATCGCTGTAACCCTATCTTTCCCACCTAGTCTGCCCATCCATGGACACTATGGGCAATTTAGCATGGCCAATTCACATAACTTGCACATCTTTGGGAGGAAACCCCACACAGACACAGGGCGAATGTGCAAAATCCACATAGACAGTCGCTCGAGGCTGGAATCGAACCTGGGTCCCTGGCGTTGTGAGGCAGCTGTTCTAACCACTGAGCCATCATGCCACCAGTACAGGGGATGGTTTTTCACCTTGTCTGATGTTATTAATACAAAAGCAAAATATTACACTTGCTGGAAATCTGAAATAGAAGCAATGTTAGAAACACTTAGTAAGTCAGGTTACATCCGTAGAGAGAAAAACAGAGCTAATCTTTCAGCTTTGATAAAAGGTTGCTGGCCTGAGATGTTGGAGGGAACTACTTGTCCCTCCTCTGGGAGAGTATACTATTGTGGTGAGGGTATTTAATTGAACGGCAAGTTGGGTGAACTTGTCTTCAACTAATTCAGGTTTATAGAGGTTGACAGCATGGAAGCAGGCCCTTCAGCCCAACTTGTCCATAACCCACCCAGTTTTCGCAATTAAACTGGTTCCAGTTTCCTGTGTTTAGTCCATATCCCTCTATGCCTAGTCCAAACATGTATCTGTTTAAATGTTTCTTAAATGAGAAAGTTGTACTCACTTCCACCACTATCTCGCTTCCACCAGAAAGATCTGTAAATTATATATCTGCCCTGTCCCTAATTGAGACTCTTCCATGGCCAATTCATAGAAACATGATTAAGCACCTCATCCTGCCTCCACTGGTATCCACTGGTATGGGATCTTGCCATGCAAGGAGCATGACAAGCAAATTCTGTGAGGTTGCCTACAGGCTCCGGTGAGGGCCACCTCATTTAAATGCACTCAGTGCCTGATCATGGGATTCTGGAGTGAGGCAATTGCGAGCAATCCCTGCTGTTGCTGCCAATCTCTCTGCCCTATCTTGTCACCAGCCAACTGGTGATTCCCCTCCCACCAGGACTTACCTGTGGACTAGGATCCAGCCATGATCCTTAGCTTCACTTGGGTACTATAATAGCATCAGAAAGTTTCTCAGTAAACAGGAGTCCTGTCCAGGGTTCTTAATCCTGAGAAAGCTAGCCGATGTCCAGTTACTTGCCTGAGTAGTACTTTGTGTCGTGACCTTCCTCAAAATGAAGGACCACGGGTGTCCCACCAAATCTCCATTCAGCAGGAGAGATCCTCATCACCGACATTAAGTCTAATACGTTAACTCTGTTTTACTCTCCACAAATATACTCTGATCTGCTGAGTATTTTCAGCATGTTCTGTTTTTATTTCTGATTTTATTAATCTGCAGCTAGTTGCCTTTTCTTTTCTTGACTCCATATAAATGCTGGATCATGGCTTTTCCGCCAGAAAACTATAGGTGGCACAACATAAGGAAATTTAATTCAATAGGACTGATAAAAAAGGGAACAAAGTCATGAAAACTAAATAAAAAGAGAGCAAAAAAAAGCAATAGAGAAACACTGTTTGCTATTTATTAAACAGTAACTGCTAATGTTTTCTCAAGCCTGTCAGTTGATGCAGAAAACCACTTTTCTTAGATTTATTAGGAATGTTTCTTACAAGGTTGCTGTATTTGTTTATCAATGGGTTTCCATGTAATGTTTGCAGATTCCTATGAACAACAGATTGATGGTTTTCGGCTTTGAGTTCATTTTGCAAAGGTAATGTGTCTTAATATTCGGTTTTATCATTTCAATTAAGGTGAAATTTCAAAACGAGCAGTCAAATCCGGAATACATAAAATGAGGATTCACGGCATTGCTTTGTACCTGAGGCACCATCCTTTGTGAGGCCATGATTCCACTGGTTCAGGTAAATGGCAATGATGGGAGAACATCATTCAAAGTGAAACAAGTGATTCCCATAATAAATGTCAATATTAATCTCTCAACTAATACCATATGCAACCTGGTTATCATCTCATTTTGCATGAAAGCATTTGTGTAAATGAGTCACCTGCTGCCCACTAGACAACAGTTAGTGAAATTCAGAGCAAATCATTCTCGATATGAAACACTTTCAGATGCTTCTAAGATAGGTGATGCAGTGGTACACACAGCAGGAACTGGTATAACATTCTGCTGAAAGCCCTACATGTTCTTTGGCTCCAAGAGGTGTGTAATTTCAAGGCCACAGATTCTATTATTCAGGAAACATTCACAGAAGGCAAACAAACAACAGCTGGTAAGAGAGGTTAGCAACTACCAGAAACTGAGAGACTGCTGTGGGGAAGGGAAGTGCTATATTGATTTGCCAGGGAATATGTCAGTGAAGAATGAGATAGGAGAGCTCTGCTTGGTACCTGCTGTTTGTTATATGAGTGGAATAATTATCAGGCATGAGTGAAAATAATTACAGAATATAAATATGAAAAGAATAATGATCCACTGTTTCAATAACTTCATGAAATTGTACTTAATACACATTTTAGAATACATTAATTGGCAACATCCACTCAGAATTTTTTAGCATAGGAGGCCATTCAGCCCACTGAGCCCATTCAAACATTTGATGACGCTAATCCCATTTTCTCGTACTTGCCCATAGTCCTGGAGCAATGGAAAGACGTGAATATCAAAATACTATTCAAACATATGCATAATAAATTAAACTTATGCCTTTTCCCTTTAACCTATAAGCAGATTTATACTAGATTAATGGACTACCATAATGTAACAATTCACTCACACTAATTAACAAAGCTAGAAATATACTCCCTAGCTTATCCTAGTTATATATCTTACCTGCAATGTAGACTGTCCTGAAGTATTTTGTCTCTGAAGAGTTCAGGTTAAATTGAGAATCAGCCCAGCAGACGGACAGCAAAGCAAGTAACAGCAGTGAAGTCATCATTGTGGCTGCAGAAATTCACTTCACTGTGGGAAAAGCCAAAGGAATTTGGACAAATGAATAAATGAGCAGAGATTTCAGCAGCTGCAAATTGTCTTGAGCACACTGCAGTCAAATACACAGTGATAATTATGTTAATCCACAGTGGAATTTAAATGGAGAGATACAAAATTAAGACTGGAATGTTAACTCTTATTACATTCAAATCCAGTTCTAGTAACATAAGCATTTTCTAGCAACACCGACCTATTTATTACTGGGACCACGAAACATATCAAGTACAGCCTTAAATACAGTTTGTACAATATCTGAGAAAGCCATTCAGGCTGGAGAGAGAAGTAAAATGCCTCCCTGTTTCAAGAATTAGTTTGGGATAGTCATATAATATTTGAAATTCCTTTTGTTCCCTTTGTTTAATTTTGGTATAAAACAACTGGGGTTTGGTAATAAACACGTTTTAAAAGTATCAGAAAACAACTCAGCACTGCAATCAGGAATGTGCTCAGAACTGCAGAAACCCCTTTGCAGTATTATACTTCTATCTTTCTAAAAGAACTGAAACATGGAAATAAAATACAAACGAACTCACCATTTCAAACATAGGGCATCACTTGAAGAAGCAACATAGAAGACAATGTAGAAACTAGGTTAGAGTGGACAGTGCTAGCACTGCAGTCACACAGATTGATTTTTCATTCATTTCTAACGTAGAATGCTGACGCACAAACTCAGTGTGCCAGGTAGTGTGTCTGCAGTCAGCAAAGCTGCATGCAGCAGAATGGCACAACCAGACTGGGAACGGTCACAAGAGTTGAGCTAGCTGTTATTGTGAATAGATAATGACATAAGAAAAAGATCCTGGATGCTGCATTGCAACTAATTAGACTGTATACACCATCACAAATTCTATATTAGAAACATATTTATACCTACAGCTTAGACATCAGTTTTAAGTAATTTTCCTGTCACTGTTATTTTGCAGCATGTGATGATGTGAAATAACTTTCAAACATCCTAGCATGTGCTGCAGTCGACATTAGGACTGAAAAGCCCCATTAAGTGCATTATTTCCAGCATCCATGTTCATGAAATGGAGCATGAGGAAATGTTACTGGTCCAGTAATCCAGATACCTGGACGAATGCTTCAGAGACATGGGGCTGAATTTTCACAGCCCCTGAATGATGTCGTCAAATGATGACTCAATTGGAAATTATTGCAAGATTGATAAAATGAGATTCTCAGCATTGGGTCCGATTTTCCACCCCTGGTTTGAATGGCGATATGAGAATCTCACTAATGAGTGGAAAGCGGTCTTTTGCACATTTACACCTGGTTATTACCTATTATCATCTTATTTATATGCAGTCGGCTATTATCCCATGTAACAGAGAAAAATGAGAGAATGATAATTGCTGACAATAAAGTCAGAGTTTGTACTTGACAGATCCAGTTTATTGTTTGCTCTTCCAGACATCCATCTTGGCAAGTAGTCCCCAACTTCTCAGGGCACAGTCCATGGGCTGTGACTGTCTTCAACCTTCATTCATGGAAGTTAGCATCAAACATGCACCAGCCTCAGCAATCATCAAGGCATATCTTCAAACCACTCAGAATATAGTTCTCCACTTCAATACAGCATGTTAGAATTCACTGACACATTTCATTGTAATTCTGCCTTGTTGTGTTTCGCTGTATGGACTAGCAGTCATCTCATGCATTGGAGCAGGGTGCATCTCAAGCCTCCTTATTTGCTGTCTTGGGGTCACTTGCTTACACCTACTTGGATGTTCACAGCATCTCTGCCTTGCATTTTGTGTATTTCCACGTCATTCACTACATGTAGGATCAAAATATTTGTTTCTTGCCTTGCTGTTTAGTGCCAGCACAAAGCTAGGCAGCTTGTCATGGTTGTTAAAAGGGTGAACATAATACAGTATGATATGTTGCTAGGACAGTGCAGTATGTGCCAGCAAACACACTGTATGTGTTTCAACAAAATGGCCATGTCTGAAAGTCTAATGGGGTGAGTCCTTAGTCAAATCAAAGGGCACTATCTTCATTCAATATGTACCAGCTTAGAGTCAAGGGTATTACGCAATCTTACTGCTGGGGCTTGGACAAGTCCTTCAGGGTTTGAGCAAATCATTAGGTGATGCATATTGTTATCGTCTGGGGGGTGACCCATAACCAGTCCTGTCAGTGTGATGCAATCAATCCAGTGATTACCAGGGGGACTGTAAAGAGAGCAGTCAGGAGTTTGGTCACTCATCAGTTAGTGTTGTTTCTCCAAGTTTGTCAGTGGGGTGTCAACGGTCAGACCAGGACTCTATTCATTGAAATGTAAGGGGTGGGGAGCATTATCAAGAGCCAGCGCTGTGAAGGGGATGCTTAGAAGTCAATTAAGGGGATTGGAGGCAGTATGGAGAGGCCCTTTTGGAATATTGCGTGCAACTCTGGTCTCCATCCTATTGGAAAGGTGTTGTGAAACTTGAAAGGGTTCAGAAAAGATTTACAAGGATGTTGCCAGGGTTGGAGGGTTTGAGCTATAGGCTAGGGCTGTTTTCCCTAGAGTGTCGGAGGCTGAGGGGTGACTTTATAGAGGTTTATAAAATCATGAGGGGCATGGATATGATAAAAAGATAAAGTCTCTTCTCTGGGTGGGGGTGTCCAGAACTAGAGGGCGTAGGTTTAGTGTGAGAGGGGAAGGATATAAAAGAGACCTAAGGGGCAACGTTTTCACACAGAGGGTGGTACAGGTATGGAATGAGCTGCCAGAGGATGTGGTGGAGGTGAGTACGATTACAACATTTAAAAAGCATGGATGGGTATATGAATAGGAAGGGTTTGGAGGGATATGGGCCAGGTGCTGGCAGGTGAGACTAGTTGGGTTGGGATATCTGGTCGGCATGGACGAGTTGGATGAAAGGCTGTTTCCATGCTGTACATCTCAATGATGGGAATGCAGAGGTGCTCCCCTTAAGATTTGTGAAGGGAGCATGTCAACATATAAGGGTGAGAGGTGATCCAGCATGGGAGGGAAAGGGGCTCTGTGGGGGTCAGGAGGGGGTTATTAAAGGTCACCACTACCCTAGATTTCATGAGGGACAGTGCATAACTATGTGTAGTTACAAAAGAGTTGAGTGGGAATCTGAAAAGTTCAAAGCTGATGGGCTTAACAAGGTGTGCAAGGCAGAAAGGAGCATGAAGGCCAGTTGGAGTATTCACCAAGACTGAGAGGCTGATACTCATCCAGGCAAGTGAAAAATATTCCATCACAGTCCTCAGGACTACACCTTATCTTCTGCCTGGGCACCCTACAGAATGTGGACTCAACATTGAGTTCTCCAATTTCAAAGAAGCTCTGTCCCCATCCCCTGACTCTCTTCCCAGTCCCTCCTCCTCCCTTCCACTCCTCCCTGCCACCAACAGGATTCATTCCTTCCATTGACCAACCAGGTCATACCCTCTACCTGCCTTCACCTATTCCCACTTCACCACCCTGCCCCACCATGCCCTTTATCTGCAGCTCCTCCCACAGCCACCCCCAGTGCTGATGAAGGGTTACACCCAAAACGTCAACATCTGAACCTCCTGATGCTGCCTGGCTTGTTGTGTTCGTCCAGCCTCCTGCTGGACTAAAACATTGTAACAGAGATCCTGAGAAACGTTGTGCAAACCTGGAAAAATACTTTACTGTATCTAAGCACCAGCTGCACATTGATGAAGTGAAAGTCTCTCTGGTTCAGAAAATCTCATGGTTTTTCATGGGTGTTCTCTGATTGTCAAGTCAGTGCAGTCAATAACAGCCTAGACATTTTGGGAAGCTGGCCAAAGGTTTAAACCTGAGTCCCACTCATTCTGATTAGTATAATCTCAGATGAAGTTAACATAATTACTGACCCTAGCAAACAGGCAGTCGATCACATATCCTATACATTCTGAGGCCACTCTTTATATGATCCGATATATGTCCCCAGCAGGGTTCTGATGGATCATCAGGTTAACAGTTTGAAGGTGATACTGACATTGATAGCCACAGGTAAAATGTGACCTTCAGGTCCAGTTGAAGGCAGGTTATCAACTTCAGCTGTTTGCCACAAGCTGATGTTATAACTGAGTCTGTTTGAGTGCAGCTGCTCAGTCTTGGAAAGAAATTTAACCCCATGATAAATCCCCTATGTTGCACGTAGTGACTCCTGCAAGCTACAAACCTGTGCCACTCTTCTTTGTGCTGATCCCCTATCTGCTGCTTAGCTACAGGTACCTCCAAAGCAGACTGTTCCTGGGGGTTGGCACTGTATATTAGTCTTTGTCCAAGGTTCAAGCTTAGGCAGCCAAAGCACCACCTATCCTGCTGTGAGTCAGAAAATCTCTGAAATGTGGAAAGTGAACTCCCCACAGCACTTTCCCACATGCAGATAAGAGAACAGCTGTGAGTACTGCGTATTTATTGGAATGTTTCTGCTCAATTGATTCAGTCTCCTCAATTGCTGCTGTATCGTTGTCTTGCTTTCACTGGCCAGTTAGGAAGTCAGCAATGTTTTGAAACTTCAGTGTAAATGTGTGATTAATATTCATCTCTCTCATGGGTCAATGCAGAAGTTGAAGAGATGAAGCTGGCTTTCTGACACTCGGCGATCTTCCCTGGAATGGCCCCTTGGCCACTCTCAAACCCATGTACTCCTCCCTTACTGTCCAGATTAACCACTGTTAGTCTTTATATCAAGGACACAGTTACTGCACAACTACTGGCGAGTGATAACAAACCTTTTGCAGTTAGAGAGCTATGCTAACTATTTCAAGAAATCTTTAATTCTCAGGCACAATGTGAGTGAGCATGGAAGTTACTACCACCCTCTCTGTTTATGCATTCGTGTCTTTTGGATAGTGCAGAGGATAAATGCTACCTGTGGATAAACCTAATATGAAGCATACACTTTACCAAACAGCCTTC
This sequence comes from Hemiscyllium ocellatum, assembly GCF_020745735.1. NCBI lineage: Eukaryota > Metazoa > Chordata > Chondrichthyes > Orectolobiformes > Hemiscylliidae > Hemiscyllium > Hemiscyllium ocellatum. The sequence continues at coordinate 46,822,042 of NC_083402.1, forward strand.
TCACATTTTCTACTGATCAGCAACTGCAGAATGACGAGCCTTCTCAATTCTACCTTATCCTTGTATTTCTTAAATACTGCTGTGACTATTACATTCTCCTACTATCAACCAATTGCCTACATAATCGAGAGCCAGCCACTGATCATATATTTACAGAAATTTATTTTACAGGAGGTGACCATTTGTCCCATCTTGTTCATGTCAGCCAAAGAAGAGCAATCCAGTCTAACCTTATTTTCCAGCTCTAGATCCATAAACCAATTGGCTATGACATTTCAAGGAAATACTTTATGCATTTTGTCAGTGTTTCTTGCTTTTTTACTCTTTGACTGTGAATTCTATGTGTCCAACACTATTTATGTGAAAAATACTCTCACTTCCTTCTTATTCTCCTGCCAATTATTTTAAATCCAGCCTGTTTACTATTGACCCTTCAGTTCAATGAAAACAATCCCTATCTATTCAACCTTCCTTCTAACTAAACTCTCCAGTTCAGTTCGCATTCTCTAAAATCTCCTCTGTACCATTTCTAGATCTTTTTATATAATAAAATAAAGAACTAAGATGCTGGAGATCTGGAAAGAAATGAGAAATCATGTGGAAACTCAGCAGGTCTGGTAGCATTTGTGGGGAGAAAGCAGAGTTAACACTTCAAGACTCTTCACCATAACTTTTGTCTGATGTAGTGACTGTAACTGAATGTAGTGATTGATCTTGTGTTTTAAGACAATGTACATCACAGGAATTTCATTCATCTGCTTCTGGGATATGTGCTTCACTGGGTGAGCCAACATTTACCACCTATCCCTAATTACTCTGAAGAGAGCAGTGGTGAACTGATTCTTGAACCACTGCAGTCACTGAGAAATTAAGGAAACATAGAATACTGTTAGAAAGGGAATTCTAGACTCAGCAACAATGAAGTAAGGACAATATAGTTCCAAATCAGGATTGTATGTCTTAAAGTGAAATCTGTAAATGGTAGTATTTCAATGTATATGTTGCCCTTGTCCTTCTAGATGGGAGTACTCCATCACTATCTTGAATTGTGCTTTGCAGATGGTGGACAGGCGTTGGGGAGACAGGAGGTGAATTATTTGCCACAGAATTCTGAGTATCTGATCTGCTTTTGTTAGTCACAGTATTTATATGGTTGGCCCTGTTCAGTTTCTGGTAAACGTTTCACCCCAGGACGTTGGTAGTAGGGATTAAACAATTATAATGCCATTGTATGTCAAGTAGTAATGGTTAGATTCTTGCTGGAGATGGTCATTGCCTGGCTTTTAACTGGCAAACACTGCCCGGAAGCTGCTTATTCTTTATCGCGAAGGAGGGCTTTTCAACTAGGCATGTGTTGCATTGTAACATTCTTTTACTTATATCTGCACATAATACATGATCAAATACAGTAGTCTAATTTAGTGTCTAAGTCTTCTTGCTTCTTATGCTCATTCTAGACTAATGTTTTCTCTGTTACTAATTTCAGAGTCATCTCATCCGCTACATATTCCTTATTTACATGAATTTCATCATATCACTTCCAGTATGTAGATGTGGTCTAACTAATGCTTCATACATTTCCAGCACAACATTCTTGCAGTTATAACATGTTTTAATTAATGAAGGAAGATATTGCATAGGTCTTCTTAATCACTTTATTTGTCTGTCCTGCAACAGTTAGGAATATGTGGATTTACACTATCAGGTCCCTTTTGTTCATCTACAATTCTCAATATCCTTGTACTTGTTGACTTTTCCCTGGCTGCATTCCTCTCCCAAAAGCATTGCCGCACACTTCTCCAGATTGATTTCCATTCGCCTACTTGTCTTGTTCATTGATGTCTTTCGGTGGTCTACAGCTTTTTAATGAATCAGCTATCACAGTTATTTTCGTATTATCTTTGAACATCTGAATCTTGCCCCTTACTTATTAGTCTACATTATTGTTATGCGCCACAAAATGCAAGGGACTAATGATTGAGCCTGCAGAACCTGATTGGAAACAACTTCCGGTCACAAAAGCCCATGTAAACATTTACATTTTATTTACTGCCACTAAGCCCATTTTGGATTTTGCCTGACACTTCTCCTATGGGTTTTTATCCTTCTGATCAGTCTGTTTTGTGACACTATTCTCATAAATCTTCATCAATCTTATACTTCAGAAAGTCATTGGTAACCTATAAAACTAGAATCAACCTCTCCACATTTTCATAAGCATTTATTTACAGAGTTTGATATTCCAAACAAGCACCTCCTAACCCACTGTTTCAGTCTGTTTCTACTTATGAGGGCACAAATGAATCCCTAGCTAATGTCCACTGTCTGCATACAATTAGAGCAATAAATATACAATTAATGCCCTCCACGTTCCTGCCTCAAAATATGTCAATTTATTTAGGCATGACCTTCTCTTAAAAACGTCCATGTCTTTGATTAACGATGATTAATACTGTTTTCAGAATGATTTTCAAAAACTTGTCCATCACCAAGTTTGGGCTAACTGACCTGTAATTAATTGATCAATGCCTTCCTTTTTGTTTAAACAGTGGTGCAACTTTAGCATTTTTCCTCCTTTATTTGCAGTACAAGAAGCTAGGAATCTCTCTCAGTCCCTAAAATCTGTTGTGCTGCTGAGTCTCCCTATACAAGAAAATATTAACTATTCACTTGCTGAAGGCTTCACAGCTGCTGGACCTGACTTCAATGGTTAACCACTTCAGGGTTAGATGTAGGGTTGATGCAGGAAAGATGATCCCAATGTCAGAGGAGTCCATAGCCAGGGGCCACAGTCTAAGGACATGGGAAACTATTTAGGACTGAAATAAGGAGAAATTTCTTCATCCAGAGAATGGTGTGTCTTCCCAATTCAGTATCACTGAAAACAGTCGAAGCTATGATTTTAAGAAGCAGTTGGAAAAAAACATTTCGCTCTAAAGATATGAAAGGGTATAGGGAAAAGCAGGAACAATCTATTGAATTTCATGATCAGCCATGATCACAATGAATGGTGAAGCATATTTGAAGGGCTGAATGGTCTACTCCTGCTCCTGAGGAAGGGCACTGCCCAAAACGTGATTCTCCTGCTCCTAGGATGCTGCATGACCTGCTGTGCTTTTCCAGCACCACACACTTTCAACTCTGACCCCAGCATCTGCAGTCCTCACTTTCTCCTACTCCTGCTCTTGTTTTTATGTTTCTAATGGGCCTTAATGATAGACCAGAGATTATTATTGGAAATTTCTCCTTGCAAATGTCCTTTTGCCCTATGTATATTTGTTTTAATCTGGTTTATCTTTAATGTTTTAGTTAATAATTTTATCTCTTTATTCTTGGGTAATCTTCAGCAAAATCTTGTAATAAACAAACTGTTAATACATTTGACTAAAACCTGCTGAATTTTACCTTGAACCATTCAAATTAAAAAGGGTCCTTAGCTCATGGACCAACGTGAGAAAATGCCTGTTATATGGTTGTCGCAGGATCAAATATCACTCTCTCAAGAACATGCTTTATTGAATTGTAATCTTAACTGTAAAATGATCTGTAACTGAAAAGTAAGTGTCTTTTCCAAATATGTTTCAGAAAGCACAGATTTTACCGCGGCAAATTGCCCAGCATGAAGTCACGGACTTTTACATCTTGGGACTGCCTCCAATTCTACTCTGCACATTTTTTTTTATCAGTTTCGCGCAAATCAATAGCCAGGCTTTAATTATGCAAGTTTAGGTAGGACAGAGATTCCCATATTGCAGATTATTTCCTCAGATATTATGTGATAGTTTATCAGGCAGTTGGCAGACTGAAAGAGATTTCTGATGCCAAATCCCTTTTAGATTTTCAGGATGGTTACTGTTTTATTTTATTTTTGTATTTCATTCATTCTGGAAGAAATGTGTTCTTTATTTTATTTAATTTTAGTTTTTAACTTAAAATGAGGGAAGATAATAGTTTTCCACTTCAGTACTGAGGAATGTAATACATGTATCTTGTAATATGTTCTGTTTTAGGTGGCCAGGGCCATCATTACATATCCAGGGACCAGACAGAAAATTGACCAGATAAGAGTGAAAAATCCTTTCTATCTAAACAAAGGCACTGAACATCTGAAGCTCTTGTTGATCAGTCCCAATTAGTGCTTACTTCCCACATCCTTTTAACTTGTCCCCTATTTCAATTATTTATCCACTTTTCTTTACAAAGGTATCTTGGATTGTCAACCGACAATTGCAGGCCACTAGTCACTAATCAGCAGAACTGCTAATGCTGGAAATCAGAAACAAAAACTGAAAGTGCGTGAAAATCTCAGCAGGTCTGGCAGCATCTGTGGAGAGAAGTCAGAGTTAACGTTTTGGGCCCAGTGATGCTTCTTCAGAATTGATATTAGCTAGGAAAAGGTTGGTATTTATCAAGAAGAGAGACTGGGGAGGCAGTTGGAATAAACAATAATGGGATGGCAAGCAATAAAGTCTACCTCAATTCTCTTCACAGATGCTGCCAGACCTGCTGAGGTTTCCAGCAATTTCTGTTCTTCTGAAGAGAATGAATGACTTCCTTCCTCACATTATGAAAATCCATTTATCATATGAAGGTTGAGATCCTGTTCCACAATTTCATCAAAAATTGTGATGATGAGTGAAGAAAAATGCAGACAGTGAGACCTCCTGCTGTCCTGATTCATTATTTTTCTGGTTTAATAATGCAGAGGATTGACCCAGAGATATGCATTAAAATGCCACCAACTTCAATTAATTAAGGAATGTGTAACAAAAGGCTATGATCAGCAATGGTGACCATGAAACTACTAGGTTATTGGAAAATAAAAGTTAACTTAAGGAAAGAAACGCATCTTCAATATGATTTCAAAGTGATTACTCTTGTTAGGGCTACATGAGATTGGATTACTGGTTGTCCTCTTTATAAGCCCCTGTTGGTTGGTTGCAGCAATATTTCTTAGCATGCAGCTACCATATTTCAATTAAAAATTAGTTAACTACAGCATAATGAAGGAGCCAATACCACGGTTTTCTTGAGTGAAAGGAAGAGGCATGTTATAACCTACTGCCTCCCAAAAAATACTAAAAATATGATATCAAACACACATGACCATAGATAGTAAGCTTCAAAAAGGGGGAGAGTAGACAGGAAGGCAATATCAATTATAATTCAACATTTATAGGGTTCTTGTATAACACAAATGAAATAGGAGTGACAACTGTTTAACTCTTGCCCTTTTTCCTCAAGAGTGGCAAAGCTTTCAAATAATCTTGATTTCTCAACGAATGATGTGTTTTTCTCCTCAAGTTGCTTTTTCACTGAGGCTAGATTCTAAGATTGACAGAATGAAGGAAAGGCTATCCTTGTTGTTATCGGTCCATGTTGCCTTCTCTCTCCTTTGTTGCTCAAAGGCTGCAGTTGATGTACAGTTCTTTTGTGGATTCTTATCTCTGAGTCACTGTTTCATTTTAAGATATATTGTTGTATGTAACCTCTCGTCTCTCATTCTGTGAATTTATCATGCAACTATGAGTAAAAATGAGATATGAACTTCTTAATGCTTGTTGAGTTTCAATGTCTATTGATTAAAATGATGATTCTTATGCAGCCAATTTCATATATTCCATGTGGTTTTCCTGTGCTTGTCAGGTGATTCCATTTCAAGTCAGTAGCATCCTTATTAAAGTAATTCTAAGTCCATGTAAGTCTCAGGTATTAAAGGCAAATAGCAAAAGTTTAATATCGATCCTTCATTTTCATTATGATCACAAGCTTCTTGACTGCCACTTACTCATGTCAAACCACAGTGATAAATGATTGTGTTGGCTTAAAAAGGTGGCTGACCTGCATTTCCTCAAAGGCCATTAAAGATGAACAGTAAGTGATGGAATGCCCACATCTTATGAATACATATTAAAAAAAACACTTGGTTTGTGCTTCTCCAACCCAACAATACCATATTTTGTCTCTTTACCTGTATTCAACATGAACATTACAAGTCGAGAAAGGAGCAAAGCGCAGCTCCCTCAGTTAGCATTGAGTAAAATCTGTCTACTTTTCAACTCCTTTCATATTAGTTCATTTCTTTATGTTACCATACACTAGTGTTACTCAAGAACTTCAACTCAAACATAATCAAGTCAAACTGGAATCATCTAATGCCAATCTTTCAGTTATATACCAGTTATTTTCCTATTACTGTTATGAATGTGAAGTTTTATAAGATAGGTATGTTTTCAACTATCTTTTTCATTTAAGGTAAATCTGCCACTAGGTTGGTGTAATGCCAATGCTGTGTAGCCTCTTCACCACTGGGACATAAGTCCCAGATTAAGTGATAGTGAAATCCATGAGGCAGAGAAAGACAGTGCTACTGCTGCAGTCAGTAGAAGAAACAAAAGTCAGTTTTTGTTGGTAGCTGCCAGACATGATGTAAGTGCAAAGGTGTTCTCTGGTCAAAGAAATGAAACGCACGGAAATTTAACATCTATGGAAGATTCATCTGGTGTGGCTAGTGGAAGGAAATATCACAGAGAAACCATTCTGCTGGAGGTTGGTTTGGAATTTTTCAGAAGACTGGAGGAAGGACATTTGACAGTCTTTGGGCAATATGACTCAGAGAAACAGCCAAAAATTTAGTTCACTGGAAGCTGGGTATAACTTTGTACTAGGTCCTGAAAATACTATAATTCTCCAGAGAGGGACTGAAATCTATCGATGCGGTGTGGTGTTATCACATGTGTTAATAACTAATAAGCAATATTGTATCTGTACTGCATTAATTGCTTATTAATTTAATGCTTAATCAATGTGTATTTAGCTTACCAGTTCCACGCCACCACCTCCTCAAGGAAAATTAGAAATGGACAATGAGTGTTGGCTCACCCCATATTCCCTGAGTGAATTAAAAATCATTTCACTGAAATGAAAGAGAAGTTAAGCTTTCTGAATACCAAATGTTTTCTGAAACTGGTATGTTTTTTTAACTGCTAAAAATGAATTTTTGAAAACGAAACAAAAATTAATTTTAGTAATTAACAAGTGTGGAAGTTTCAAAGAATATTCATAAATCTTAAAACCTCAAATCTGTCTCACAGTTCTTTAGGTTGACCACTGGGAATTCAAATTTCTTTTTAAGTTATTGGTCTATACAGAAATTGTCTGTGAAAGTAAGTATTTGAAAAAGTGTTTTATCTTGTTTAAGGTGAACTTTAATGTTCTAACATGAATCTTAATTATGTAAACTCTTCCCTTCTGAACCTCAGTTTGTGTGCCCAAACCAAAGATTCAGGATCAATGAGAGCAATCCCAGGTCCCATAGTTACTGTTGTTTAGGGTCCAATATTCCACGTGTCCACCCTCCCAAACTTTATCCTCCCCTTTAATTATTCTTTTTAATTTATTTAAATTTATGTTTGACATTTTAACCTGAATTTAATACAAATGAAAGTTGATCGCTTTTAATATTAAGCTTTTCTTGCTAGCTCAGGGTTATATATTTTTAACTAACATTCTTTTGCATGTTATATTTAATATTCTGATGCAGCATATGTTGTGTATATTTCCTTAGAGAGTTAATATTCTTAGCTCAGATATATTGGTAACTCTAAATCCTTGACAACTTCTTCCCACATTTATTATTTTGTAGTATATATTGACTGAAATATGTAATATTTTCTTGCAAACTCTTAACTATGCTTTTTGACCTGCTGTACTTACCTCTTTATTTCCTAAACATTGTCATACATTTAAATTATTTGCATAGTTCCTCATTATAATTTGCATTGATTCAAATTTTTACTGTCATAGAGCATGGAAATAAACCCTTCAGTCCAATTAGTCCATGCCTACCATGTTCCCAAACTAAACTAGTCTCACTTGCCTGCATTTGGCTCATCTCTCTCCGAGGCAGAAGTGGGTACTGGAGATGCTGGAAATTAGACTCTAGATTAGAGTGGCACTGGAAAAGCACAGCAGGTCAGGCAACATCCGAGGAGCAGGAAAATCGACATTTCGGGCAAAAGCCCTATAACGAATGCTGCCTCATCTCCCTCCTAACCTTTCCTATCTGCGTACTTATCCAACTGTCTTTTAAATGTTATAACTGTACCTGCATCCACCACATCCTCTGGCAGTTTATTCCACACATGAACCACTTTCTGTGTAAAAATGTTGTCCCTTATGTCGTTTTAAAAACTTTCTCCTCTCACCTTAAAAATATGCCCTCTAGTTTTGAACTTCCGACCCGAGGAAAAGACTCTTGCTATTCACCTTATCTATGCCCCTCATCATTTTATAAACCACTATAAGGTCAGCCCTCAACCTCCTACACTCCAGTGAGAAAAGTCTCAGCCTATCCAGCCTTTTTTTAAAATCAAAGACTCCATTCACAGCAACATCATGGCAAATATTTTCTGAAGTCTCTCCAATTTAATAATATCCCTCCTAAAATAGGGTGACCACAACTGCATGCAGTACTCCAGAAGAGCCCTCTCCAATGTCCTTTATAATCTCCTACATGACTTCCAATTCCAAAACGCAAAGGTGTGAACAATGAAGGCAAGCATGCTAAACGCCTTCCTATACACCCTGTCTAACTGTGATGCAAATTTCAAAACTAATGTACTTGAACCCCTAGGTCTCTCTGTTCTACAACATTTCCCAGGGCCCTACCAATAACTGAATAAATCCTGTCCTTGTTTTATTTACCAAAATGCCTGGATTACAATAATCTCAACATCCATATTTAAATACCTCATTAGTACCTCTTGAAATCGTAACACAATTCCCCAAGATAGGGGAATCCAAAACAAGAGGGCATAGGTTTAAGGTGAGAGCAGGAAGATTTAAAAGGGCAATATTTTCGCAGAGGGTGGTGCCTGTATGGAATGAGCCGCTAAATGAATTGGTGGAGGCACGTACAATTACAATTAAAAGGCATCTGGATGGGTACATGAATAGGAAGGATTTAGAGAGATATGGCCCAAATGCTGGCAAATGTGACTAGATTAACTTAGAATAGTTGGCTGGCATGCATGAGTTGGATAAAAGGGTCTGTTTTCGTGCTGTACATCTCTATGACTCTGAGAACAATTGGAGCACAAAAAGACCAGACAGGCCAATAAGCCTGTTCTTCCACTCAATACACTCATGTTGAACTTGGTCTCTAACAACACTTTCCAGCCACCTTTCTATATCCATTAATTCCATCAGCGAGCAGAAACCTGTCTATCCGAGCCTTTAAACATGACTATTAGAATCCACACACCCTGCTTAAAACTAAAGCAGGGTTTGACGGAGATTATTTTTATTTAAAATGCTATCAAAGAATCATAGAATCCCTGCAGTGTGGAAACAGGCCATTTGACCCAACAGGTCCACACTGATCCTCCAAACAGTAACCCACCCGAGACACATTTGCCTACCCATTACTCTACATTTACCCCTAACTAATGCATCTAACCTACACATCCCTGAACACTCTGGGCAATTTAGCATGGCCAATTCACCTAACCTGCACGTCTTTGGAGGTGTGGGAGGAAAGCCGAGCAACCAGAGGAAACCCATGCAGACACAGGGATAATGTTAAACTCCACACAGACAGTCGCCCAAGGCTGGAATGGAACCTGGGTCGGCTGGCACTGTGAGGCAGCTGTGCTAACCACTGAGCCACCGTGCCACTTAATGCATAAAAAAGTTATCATTATAAAATTATGAATGAAACATTTTTGAAAACCTTAGTCATTAGCTCTGATTGAGGTCAATCATCTCAGTGTTAAGACTGTGTCGGCGGAAAAGCACAGCAGGTCAGGCAGCATCCGAAGAGCAGGAGAGTCAATATTCCGGTCCTGATGAAGAACTTATGCCCTGTTCCTTGGCTGCTGCTTGACGTGCTGTGGTTTTCCAGCATCATGCTCTCAACTCTGATCTCCAGCATCTGCAGTCTTCACTTTCTCCTCCTCAATCATCTCAGCTCCAGGACATCTTTGCAGGAAATCGTCAGGGTCGTGCCATAGGCCCAACCATCTTTAGCTGCCTCATTAATGCCTGTCTCTTCATCAGACAGCGAGAAGTGGAGATTTTTTTCAGATGATTGTGCAATGTTCAGCACCTCAGCTACTGAAGCAGTCCATATCTAAGCACAGCACGACCTGGTCAACACCAAGGTTTGGGCTGACAAATGGCTCATAGCACTTACATCACACAAGTACCAGGTAATGACCATCACTTCCATTCAAAGAGAATCTAACCATCTAACCTTGATTTTTCATGGTATTTTGAAATCCATGATCAAATCCTCCATTATCAACATCCTGGGGATAACCATTAACCAGAATTGAAGTTGACGAGCCATGTAAATACAATGGCTACAAGAGCAGGTCAGAGGCTAGGAATCCTGCAGCAAATATACTCACCTCCTGACTCCCCAAAGCCTGTTCACCATCTACAAGGCAAAAGTCAGGAAGATCATGAAATATTTCCCACTCTCCTGGATGAGTGCAGTTCTAACCACTCTCATGAAGCTTGACACCATCCAAGACAAAACAGCATGCTTGTTTGGTACCACATCCACTCTCTTTATCACTCACATTCAGTAGCAGCAATGTATACTACCTACAAGATGCCCTAAACAACTTACCAGAGCTCCTAAGATAGTACCTTCCAAACCCACAACCACTTCCAATGACTTCCAACCTGAAGGACAGGGAGAACAGATATATAGGAATAGCACTGCCTGTGAGTTCCCTTCCAAGTTAATTGCAATGCAATTGACTCAGAAATATATTGCCGTTCCTTCAATGTTGCCAGGTCAAAATCCTGTATCTCCCTCTCTAATAGTACAGTTGGTCTACCAACACCAAATAGCTTACAGCAGTTCAAGTAGCAAATCACTACCACCTTTTCAATAGCAACCAGGAACGGGCAGTAAATGCTGTAATAATCACAGAAAATACTGGTCAGTATTTCATGATATTAAGTGATTAACTGGTGTATGATGAAACGGTAACCGACACAGTGAATGCTAGAGAAACTCAGCAGTTCTGGCAGCATTTGTAATCCTGGTTGGGTTTGATGAATAAATACTAGTCCAGCCAGCAGCCCAGGTCCCATAAATTACTTTTTAAAAACTTTCAAATTAAGTAGAATGAATATGGTCCAATAAGCAGTGTCACTTCTCAAGCCAGTTTACCCAGTGCTGCATTTTATATTCTACTTGGAACTCAGTCACAGTAGGAAGCAGGAAAACACAGTAGAAGATGTTTTCAAAAGATCCCAGAAGAGATCATGTATCCATGAGGACTTATGGAAGTCCCTGTATTGTGACTGATCAAAATGGAGTTTTATTCAAGAAAAAAGAAAAGTCACTGTGAGATTTCATTGAGAACACACAGAGGAGATGTCCAAGTATCAAAGACAATGCACAGACTTTAGCTTATCACCATCACCTTTCAAACACTTGTGCTGTATGTGCTAAGGTCTGCAGATCATGCATTGGATTTATCAGCCACCTCAAACCTCACTGAAACAAGGTGAAAACAAGTCATTCCCAATCCTAAAACACTAACATAAGACCATGAGTCATAGAAGCAGAATTAGGCCAATCTGCCCACTGAGTTTACTCTGCTATTCAATCATGACTGACATGTTTCTCAACTTCATTCTTTTGCTTTCTCCCCATAACCCTTGATCCCCTTACCAATCAAGAATTTATCAATACCTGTCTTAAATTACTCAATCACTAGGATTTCACAGCTTTCGGTGCAATGAGTTCCACAGATTCACTACCCTCCAGTTAAAGAAACTTCTCCTTATCTCAGTTCTAAAGGGTCATCCCTTCACATTGAGGCTGTGGCCTTGAATTCATGTCTCTCTCATTGGCGGAAACATCATCTCCATGTTCACTCTGTCCAGGCCTGTCTATATTCTGCATCTTTCAATGAGATCCCTCCTCATTTTTCTGAACTCCATGGAGTGCAGACCCAGAATCCTCAACCACTCCTTATATGACACGTTCTTCAGCCCCAGGATCTTCCTCTGCACTCCCTCCAAGGCCCACACATTCTTCTTTAAGTTAAGGCCTAAAGCTGCTCGCAATGTTCCAAATGTGGTCTGACCAGAGCCTTATAAACTCTCAGCAGTTCATCCCTGCTGCTATATCACAGCCCTCTTGAAATTAATCCTAACATTGCATTTTGCCTTCCGAATTGCCAGCTGAACCTGCATGTTAACCTTAACAGAATTCTGAACTCGGATTTCTATGCCACTTTGTGCTTCAGATTTCTGAACCCTTTCCCTGTGTAGAAAATTGTCTACACTTCCTTTCTTCTACTTTTGCTAACTGCCAACCAAAGAGCATAACCTCACATTTTCCCACATTGCATTCCATCGCCCACTTCTTTAACCACTCTCCTAGCCTGTCCACGTCCTTCTGAAGCCTCCCTGCCTCCTCCCTGCCTGTCATCTGCAAACATAGATACCCTCAGTTCCTTCATCCTGATTGTTAATGTACAATGTGAATTGTTGTGGTCCCAACACTGACTCCTGCAGAACTCCATTAATCGTTCATGCCATCCAGAAAAAGACATCTTTATCTCTATTCACTGCCTTCTGCCAGTCAGCCAATCCTCTGCCAGTACCATGCCTCTAACAACAAGGAAGTTTATCTTATTTATTAGCCTCCTGTGCAGCACCTTGTCAAAGGCCTTCTGGAAATTCAACTTAATCATGTCCACTGGGTTTCATTTGCCTAACATACTCATTGCGACCTCAAAGAATTCTATCAGATTTGTCAGACATGACCTCCCCTTGAAGAGGCCATGCTTACTCAGACCAAATTCACTCTGCACTTCTAAGCACTCTCCTTCTTCAAAATTGACTCTAAAATCTTACCAATGGCCAAGGTCAGACTAACTGGCCTATAATTTCTCATCTTCTGCCTCCCTCTCTTCTTAAACAGGATGATACCATTCGGCAGCTTCTGTGACCCTCTCTGACTCCAGTGATTCCTGAAAGATCACCACAATGCCTCCATAATCTCTCCAACTATCTCGGTTTCAGAACCCAAAGAGATGTAATTTCAAGCTTTAGCAATAGGTTTTAATAATAAGGTCCAAGCAATAGTTTCAGACAAATTGGTACCTTTACAAATAGAAAATGGGATATTTACTCCTTTTAAAATAATCAGTGAATGTTCAGTTCAGAATTCTGACCAGGAGCAATTCTGTGTAGCCTAAAGAGAGTAGGCCACTATCTTTGTAAAGGCAATAATTTTCTCAGAGACAAGAAAGGCATCTCCCAAGAAGAGTACCAAGCAAATTAACATAACTTTACCAGAAGTTTTTTTGTAAGAGCTGCTCAAACAATTTAATGACGTTATAAAAGGATTGCAAAGGATAAATTATTTAATGGAGAAAAAAGCACCAGAGAACACCTTCAAATGTGTACACAGAAGGCCAAGTTTAATACTTTATTTTTGTCTGGATGCTTCAATAATTTCCAGATGTTTTCATAGCCTATACAATTTTCATAATAGAACTATTTCCATTGTTTAATAAGGAACATCTATTTTGAACAAATATTTCAGTTGATTCGATTTTATTTGTGTATTGTCATGTGTATTTTGTTCCAAAATACAGTGAAAAGTGTTGTATAGCATTTCCACTCTCTGACACCATCTTAAAACATAGACACGGTAAACCAAAACATACAGTATAAAGACAGTAAAATGAAGAAATAAAGAAAAAGTGTTCAAATTTTCAGTGTTTTTTGCTATAGGGTCTGTCATAGGCCAAGGGCCTTTTGGCCAGGTGTGATTCCCTTCGCAGTGCCACCACTGCTGGAATGAACGTCACCCACTCTTCAGCGCCATCTCACCACCACCCTCGTCACTATGAGTCCTGTAGCTCCACTAGGAGCTTGCCAATGCAGATACCACTGGGTACAAGTATCAGCCCTAACTCAACTCGTCACTGTCACCGCCATGCATCTGATTTGGGCCCATCTTGCCAATGCAGCAGCTAATTAGGTAATGAGAGTCCAGACACAGTATATTCCTGTTAGGGTGAAAGGAAAAGCTGGTAGGTGTAGGCAATGCTGGATGACTAGAGAAATTGAGTGTTTGGCATAGACAGGAGAAATTGAGTGAATCCTTAGAAGAGTATAAAGGCAGTAGAAGTTTACTGAAGAGGGGTGAAGGAGGGCAAAAAGGGGACATGACATAACTTTGGCAAATAGGTTTAAGGAGAATCCAAAGGGTTTTTACAAATACATTAAGGGCAAAAGGGTAACTAGGGAGCGAATAGGGTCCCTCAAAGATCAGCAAGGCAGCCTTTGTGTGCAGCCACAGGAGATGGGGGAGATACGAAACAAGTATTTTGCATCAGTGTTTACTGTGGAGAAGGACATGGAATATATAGAATGTAGGAAATTGATGATGACTTCTTCAAAAGTGTCCATATTACAGAGGAGGAAGTGTTGGATGTCTTGAAATGCATAAAGGTGGATAAATCCCCAGGACCTGATCAGGTGTACCCTAGAACTCTGTGGGAAGCTAGTGAAGTGATTGCTGGACCCTTTGCTGAGATATATGTATAATCGATAGTCACAGGTGAGGTCACCAGACGGGAGGTTGGCTAATATGGTACCATTACTTAACAAAAATGGTAAGGAAAAGCCAGGGAACAATAGACCAGTGAGCCTGATGTTGGTGGTGGGCATCGTTGTTGGAGACAATCCTGAAGGGCAGGATTTCCACATTTTTGGAAAGGCAAGGACTGATTAGGGATAGTCAACATAGCTTCGTGCATGAGAAATCATATCTCACAAACTTGAATGAGTTTTTTGAAGAAGTAACAAAGAGGATTGATGACGGCAGAATGCTTGATGTGATCTATATGGACTTCAGTAAGGCATTCAACAACGTTCCCCATGGGATATTGGTTAACAAAGTTAGACCTCACGGAATACAGGGAGAATTAGCCATTTGGATACAGAACTGGCTTGTTGGTAGAAGACAGAAGGTGGTGGTGGAGGGTTGTTTTTCAGACTGGAGGCCTGTGACCAGTGGAGTGCCATAAGGATCAGTGCTGGGTCCTCTACTTTTTTGTCATTTATATAAATGATTGGGATATAAACATATAAGGTATAGTTACTAAGTTTGCAGATGACATCAAAATTGGATATGTAGTGGATAGTGAAGAAGGTTACCTCAGATTACAACAGGATCTTGATCAGATGGGCCAATGGGTTGAGAAGCCGCAGATGGAGTTTAATTTAGATAAATGCGCGGTGCTGCATTTTGGGAAAACAAATCTTCGCAGGACCTATACACTTAAAGGCAAGGTCCTAGGGAATGTTGCTGAACAAAGTGATCTTGGAGTGCAGGTTCATAGCTCCTTGAAAGCAGAGTTACAGGTAGATAGGATAGTGAAGATGGTGTTTGGTATTCTTTCCTTTATTGGCCAGAGCATTAAGTATAGGTGTTGGGAAGTCATGTTGTGGCTGTACAGGACATTGGTTAGGCAACTTTTGGAATATTGTGTGCAATTCTGGTTTCCTTCCTATTGGAAAGATGTTGTGAAACTTGAAAGGTTTCAGAAAAGATTTACAAGGATGTTGCCAGGGTTGGAGGATTTGAGCTTTAGGGAGAGGCTAACTAGGCTGGGGCTGTTTTCCCTGGAGCATCGATGGGTAAGGGATGACCTGAGAGAGGTTTATAAAATCATGAGAGACATGGAAAGGATAAATTAGACCTGTGGTAGGAGAGTCCAGAACTAGAGAGAATAGCTTTGGGGTGTGAGCAGAAAGAAATAAAAGGGACCTAAGGGGAAACTTTTTCACACAAAGGGTGGTACGTGTCTGCAATGAGGTGCCAGAGGAAGTGTGGAGGCTGGTACAATTGCAACATCTAAAAGGCATCTCAATGGGTATATGAATAGGAAGGGTTTAGAGGGATATGGGCCAAGTGCTGGCAAATGGGACTAGATTAGGTTGGGACATCTGGTCGGCATGGATGAGTTGGACCAAAGAGTCTGTTTCTGTGATGTACATCTCTATGACTTTGACTCTATGCTGATGCCACCAAGTCTCCTTCTGGGTCTGAACCCGTCTCCGCCACAATAGCCACGAGCCAGAGCCATTGATGCAATCGTTGAAGTCTCCAACAAGAGGTAAGTGAAAAAGAGTGAAAGAAAAGAAATGAAAATTAAAGCAGAGGGAGTGGATGAGCCCTAGGCTCAAAAGTGCTACTCCACCGCCATTTTACAATGAAAGTGTACAACACTTGTCATTGTATTTTGTAACAAAATGTACGTGACAATAAATAAACCAAATCAGATAATCACTCCTGGTTTACTAGCCATGCCTTCAGCAGCCTCTGCTCTAAGCTCTGAAATTCCCTTCCTGAGCTTCTCCATTGACCATCCTCACTTCCCTTTTCTAAAATAGTTCTTAAAGCCTCACTCATCTGCCCTAAAATCATTTTCCATGTCATACTTCAGTCTGTAACATGCCTTTGAATTGCTGTAAAACTGTGATGGTCTTCAGCCTGTTCCCCCAGTCACTCACACTGTAGCTGTGTGCCAATTCCATTTCCCACTCCACAGTGAAACATTGAAGCTCCAGTATAAATTTCTAAGGAACACCACTTCTCACATTGCACCAAGTTACAAATCACATGACTTCAGGTTAAAGTCCAACAGATTCATTTAAAATCACAAGCTTTCAGACCACTGCACCTTTGTCAGGTGTTGGGTGACTTTTGGCTTTGTCTACCCCAGTCCAACACCAGCATCTCCACATCACATTGCACCAATTTAATACACTTACTTCTTAATTTCTAGATCCCAACATAGTACTGATGGACATCACATGGACTGGTCTGTAGATTGCTATTTGGTCAAAAGTGCCCATTAATGTTTGATTATGTCACAATTCTTTCACAGGATATGCCTATCATTAGTAATGCAGCATTTGCTGCCTATTCTGAATTGCTGTTGAAAAGGTGAGCTGCCTTCTTGAACTGATTTCAACCACAATACTGTTGAGAAGGGAGTTTTGGAGTTTTAACCCAGCAACAGTGAGGAGCTATATAGTTCCAAGTCAGAATAATATTTGCTAATTGGAAACAAAGGGAATTGAAGCTGCAGGAGGCACTTCTACTCAGGAAGAGGTGGAAGAGAGGATAAGGCTTGAGGCATTCACTTACTTTTGGAGAAAAGAGAGAGCTGGTTCTGTTGCAGATGCCTCGACTTGGGAGCTGGTTGAATTTGAAAAAAAATCAGAATGATATCACAGGAAAGCCATAAGTTTATTGATTGGTGAGAAACTGTTGTCATGTTCAGCTGAAAATATGAAAAATGTATTAGAAAAGAAATAGTTTAGAAAGATTTACATATGAAGTATAAAACAAGAGTGAAGTAAAGACAAGTCAAGCTGAAAATGTGTTGCTGGTTAAAGCGCAGCAAGTCAGGCAGCATCCAAGGAACAGGAAATTCGACGTTTCGGGCATAAGCCCTTCATCAGGAATGAGGAAAGTGTGTCCAGCAGGCTAAGATAAAAGGTAGGGAGGAGGGACTTGGGGGAGGGGCGATGGAGATGTGATAGGTGGAAGGAGGTCAAGGTGAGGGTGATAGGCCGGAGTGGGGTGGGGGCGGTGAGGTCAGGAAGAAAATTGCAGGTTAGGAGGGCGGTGTTGAGTTCGAGGGAATCGACTGAGACAAGGTGGGGGGAGGGGAAATGAGGAAACTGTAGAAATCTGAGTTCATCCCTTGTGGTTGGAGGGTTCCCGGGCGGAAGATGAGGCGCTCTTCCTCCAACCGTCGTGTTGTTATGTTCTGGCAATGGAGGAGTCCAAGGACCTGCATGTCCTTGGTGAAGTGGGAGGGAGAGTTAAAGTGTTGAGCCACGGGGTGGTTGGGTTGGTTGGTCCGGGCGTCCCAGAGGTGTTCCCTGAAGCGTTCCGCAAGTAGGCGGCCCGTCTCCCCAATATAGAGGAGGCCACATCGGGTGCAGCGGATGCAATAGATGATGTGTGTGGAGGTGCAGGTGAATTTGTGACGGATATGGAAGGATCCCTTGGGGCCTTGGAGAGAGGTAAGGGAGGAGGTGTGGGCGCAAGTTTTGCATTTCCTGCGGTTGCAGGGGAAGGTGCCGGGATTGGAGGTAGAACATAGAACATAGAACAATACAGCACAGAACAGGCCCTTCGGCCCACGATGTTGTGCCAAACATCTATCCTAGATTAAGCACCCATCCATGTACCTATCCAATTGCCGCTTAAAGGTCGCCAATGATTCTGACTCTACCACTCCCATGGGCAGTGCATTCCATGCCCCCACCACTCTCTGGGTAAAGAACCCACCCCTGACATCTCCCCTATACCTTCCACCCTTCACCTTAAATTTATGTCCCCTTGTAACACTCTGTTGTACCCGGGGAAAAAGTTTCTGACTGTCTACTCTATCTATTCCTCTGATCATCTTATAAACCTCTATCAAGTCACCCCTCATCCTTCGCCGTTCCAATGAGAAAAGGCCGAGAACTCTCAACCTATCCTCGTACGACCTATTCTCCATTCCAGGCAACATCCTGGTAAATCTTCTCTGCACCCTCTCCAAAGCTTCCACATCTTTCCTAAAGTGAGGCGACCAGAACTGCAGACAGTACTCCAAATGTGGCCTAACCAAAGTCCTGTACAGCTGCAACATCACTTCACGACTCTTGAATTCAATCCCTCTGCTAATGAACGCTAATACACCATAGGCCTTCTTACAAGCTCTATCCACATGAGTGGCAACTTTCAAAGATCTATGTACATAGACCCCAAGATCCCTCTGTTCCTCCACCTGACTAAGAACCCTACCGTTAACCCTGTATTCCGCATTCTTATTTGTCCTTCCAAAATGGACAACCTAACACTTGGCAGGGTTGAACTCCATCTGCCACTCCTCAGCCCAGCTCTGCATCATATCTAAGTCCCTTTGCAGCCAACAACAGCCCTCCTCACTGTCCACAACTCCACCAATCTTCGTATTATCTGCAAATTTACTGATCCACCCTTCGACTCCCTCATCCAAGTCATTAATAAAAATTACAAACAGCAGAGGACCCAGAACTGATCCCTGCGGAACTCCACTTGTAACTGGGCTCCAGGCTGAATATTTACCATCTACCACCACTTTCTGACTTCGACCGGTTAGCCAGTTTTCTATCCAATTGGCCAAATTTCCCTCTATCCCATGCCTCCTGACTTTCCGCATAAGCCTACCATGGGGAACCTTATCAAATGACTTACTAAAATCCATGTACACTACATCCACTGCTCTACCCTCATCCACATGCTTGGTCACCTTCTCAAAGAATTCAATAAGACTTGTAAGGCAAGACCCACCCTTCACAAATCCGTGCTGGCTGTCCCTAATCAAGCAGTGTCTTTCCAGATACTCATAAATCCTATCCCTCAGTACCCTTTCCGTTACTTTGCCTACCACAGAAGTAAGACTAACTGGCCTGTAATTCCTGGGGTTATCCCTATTCCCTTTTTTGAACAGGGGCACAACATTCGCTACTCTCCAGTCCCCTGGTACCACCCCCGTTGACAGTGAAGATGCAAAGATCATTGCCAACGGTACTGCAATTTCCTCTCTTGCTTCCCACATAATCCTAGGATATATCCCGTCAGGCCCGGGGGACTTGTCTATCCTCAAGTTGTTCAAAATGTCCAACACATCTTCCTTCCTAACAAGTATGTCTTCTAGCTTACCAGTCCGTTTCACACTCTCCTCTTCAACAATACGGTCCCTCTCGTTCGTAAATACTGAAGAAAAGTACTCATTCTAGACCTCTCCTATCTCCTCCGACTCAATACACAATCTCCCACTACTGTCCTTGATCGGACCTACCCTCGTTCTCGTCATTCTCATGTTTCTCACATACGCATAAAATGCCTTGGGGTTATCCTTGATCCTATCCGCCAAGGATTTTTCATTCCCTCTCTTAGCTCTCCTAATCCCTTTCTTCAGGTCCCTTCTGGCTATCCTGCATCCCTCCACTGCTCTGTCTGAACCCTGTTTCCTCAACCTTATGTAAGCCTCCTTCTTCCTCTTTACTAGACATTCAACCTCCCTCGTCAACCAAGGCTCCCTCACACGACCACTTCTTTCCTGCCTGATAGGCACATACATATCAAGGACACGTCGTATCTGCTCCTTGAAAAAGTTCCACATTTCCACCACATCCTTCCCTGACAGCCTATGCTCCCAACTTATGCTCCTCAAATCTTGTCTTACAGCATCGTAATTTCCCTTCCCCCAATTGTAAAATCTACCCTGTTGTGCGCACCTATCTCTCTCCATAACCAAGGTGAAAGTCACAGAATTGTGGTCACCATCACCAAAATGTTCACCCACTAACAAGCCCATCACTTGTCCCAGTTCATTACCGAGTATCAAATCCAATATGGCCTCCCCTCTGGTTGGACAATCTACATACTGAGTTAGAAAAGCTTCCTGGACACACTGCACAAACACCGCCCCGTCCAATCTACTCGATCTAAAGAGCTTCCAATCAATATTTGGGAAGTTGAAGTCGCCCATGACTACGACCCTGTGGCTTCTGCACCTTTCCAAAATCTGTTTCCCAATCTGTTTCTCCACATCTCTGCTGCTATTGGGGGCCTATAGTAAACACCCAACAAGGTGACTGCACCTTTCCTATTTCTGACTTCAGCCCATACTACCTCCAAGGACAGATCACCCTCAAACTTCCTTTCTGCAGCCGTTATACCATTTCTAATTAGCAATGCCACCCCCCCCTCCTTTTTTACCACCCTCCCTAATCTTACTGAAACATCTGTAACCAGGAACCTCCAACAACCATTCCTGTCCCTCATCTATCCACGTTTCCGTGATGGCCACACATCGTAGTCCCAGGTACCGATCCACACCTTAAGTTCACCCACCTTATTTCTGATACTCCTTGCGTTGAAGTGTACGCACTTGAGCCCATCTCTGTGTCCGCAAGTATTCCCTGTCAGTGCTACCTTCTCCACAGCCTTCCTACATTCTTGGACATCCTGACAAACAGCTAGCTTATTTGCTGGAGTACAAGTCCGGATTCCATCCCCCTGCCAAATTAGTTTAAACCCCCCCGAAGAGTGCTAGCAAACCTACCCCCCAGGATATTAGTGCCCTTCTGGTTCAGGTGCAACCCATCCTGTTTGTACAGGTCCCACCTTCCCCAGAATGCAGTCCAATTGTCCAAATACCTGAAGCCCTCCCTCCTACACCATCCTTGCAGCCATGTGTTCAACTGCACTCTCTCCCTATTCCTTGCCTCACTGTCCTGAGGACCAGGTTGGGTTGGTGGGGGGTGTGGACCTGACGAGGGAGTCACGAAGGGAGTGGTCTTTGCGGAACGCTGATAGGGGAGGGGAGGGGAGGGAAATATATCTCTGGTGGTGGGGTCCGTTTGGAGGTGGCGGAAATGACGGCGGATGATATGCTGTATACGGAGGTTGGTGGGTGGTATGTGAGAACCAGTGGGGTTCTGTCCTGGTGGCGGTTGGAGGAGCGGGGCTCAAGGGCGGAGGAGCGGGAAGTGGAGGAGATGCGGTGGAGGGCATCGTCGATCACGTCTGGGGGGAATCTGCGGTCTTTGAAGGAGGAGGTTCGTCTCCGCCACATCTGCTCCCAGGAGAACCAGTTCCAATACCGTAAAATGCCCCAGCTATGCCTGTCTCTTCGTAGGATATGTGGAACAGTCCATCTTCCGCAACTACACTGGCACCACCCCCCACCTTTTCCTCCGCTACATCGATGACTGTATCGGCACTGCCTCGTGCTCCCATGAGGAGGTTGAACAGTTCATCAACTTTACCAACACCTTCCATCCCAACCTCAAATTCACCTGGACTGTCTCAGACTCCTCCCTCCCCTTCCTAGACCTTTCCATTTCTATCTCGGGTGACCGAATCAACACAGACATCTACTATAAACTGACTGACTCCCACAGCTACCTGGACTACACCTCCTCCCACCCTGCCCCCTGTAAAAACGGCATCCTATATTCCCAATTCCTTCGTCTCCGCCGCATCTGCTCCCAGGAGGACCAGTTCCAATATCGTAACCCCCACCCCACTCCGTCCTATCACCCTCACCTTGACCTCCTTCCACCTATCACATCTCTATCGCCCCTCCCCCAAGTCCCTCCTCCCTACCTTTTATCTTAGCCTGCTGGACATACTTTCCTCATTCCCGATGAAGGGCTTATGCCCGAAACGTTGAATTTCCTGTTCCTTGGATGCTGCCTGACCTGCTGCGCTTTAACCAACAACACATTTTCAGCTCTGATCTCCAGCATCTGCAGACCTCACTTTTTACTTAAAGACGAGTCAACGGCAAGCAAGGGAAAGCAACATAATTATATTAAAGTAAAATAAAATTAATGTGAGTAAAGTTATGATCTGGCAGGGCAGCTTGGTCTCGTGGAAAGCATGTGCTGTTATATGCAGGAAGCTGTGGACAAAACTGGTCAATGATATGTTCAGGAAGTGCCAGGAGCTGCAGAAGTTGGAAT
Source organism: Hemiscyllium ocellatum (assembly GCF_020745735.1). Lineage (NCBI taxonomy): Eukaryota > Metazoa > Chordata > Chondrichthyes > Orectolobiformes > Hemiscylliidae > Hemiscyllium > Hemiscyllium ocellatum. Next base: position 46,844,614 of record NC_083402.1, read on the forward strand.
TGTGGGTTTTGGAGCTAGAATGGAGGGAAGAAGAATGTGTTGCATCTGAAAAGTGAAGGATTATGTGGATGGCACATTCACAGAGATCACACCACAAATTAGGAGAATTATCACTAGACAGGCAATACAGGAGTTCACCAGGGTCCCACTCACTAATGACTTGTCCACTTTTTTGATACTGGAAAGATACTTGTTCTTGAGAGGAGTGAAGTCAGACTAGTTGATAGCACCATGGTAACTTCTGTTCAGGAGGTAGAAAAAAGAAAGGAGAGTAATGGTGATAGGGGATTCATTAGTTAGCGGAACAGGCAACACTTTTGAGGCTACAGATGTGACTCCAGTATGTTAAGTGATCCCCCTGGTGTTAGAGTCAAGGCTGTCACATAGCAGCTATTGGACATTCGTGGGGGTTGTGGGAGAGTGTACAGTTGGAGGTTTTGGTACACGCTATCACCAATAATTTGGTTCCAAATGTGGATGAAACCCTGAAAGCAGATTTCAGGGAGCAAAGAAAGATATTGTAAAGCAGGATATCTAATGCAGGAGTTGTAGGATTAGACCCAGTTAGAAATGCTCATTTTTTCCAGAGCTGGGCGAACTGAGCAACTGAACATGTGATTAGAAAATTGATATAGGAGGATTGGCATCAGATTTCTGAGGCTTTGAGTCCAGTTCTGGGGAAGGTGGGACTGTGCAAACCAGACTGTCTACATCAGGGGCAAATATTATCACAAGAAGATTTGCTGGGGCTGTTGAGAAGATTTAAACTACTTTGGCAGGGGGCTGGGAACCTGAGGTTTAATTCTGTTCAACAAATTTGAAGCAGGGAATAGGAAGCAGAAAATTAAGAATGACTGAAAGCCACATGAAACAAAGGCTGAAAAGTGTGCAACATTGGAACTTGATAGTCTTAAAAGATAAACAGATAAAGGCAAAGAGCTTAGCAAATAAAGATAATGAGTTGAGGGCAGAGACAATGGAACAGATCACAGAGGGAGCATGCTGTAAATCAAGCCCTACTATTTCATCACAAAAGTTAAAGATTTTGTAAAGAAGACAGATTGGTAGAGGGATTAGAGAAGACATGAGGAAAAGCTTTCTCACCCAAAAGATGGTGAGTATCTGGAATTTTTTTCCTCTGTTTGGTGATGGAGCAGTCACTGGGAAAAGTGCTGGACATTTGGTTTGGGGTATCAGGGTGGAGTCTTGAGGTGGGGACTGGACAGATTTGAATGGGGGAGGGGGGTGAATCATGTGTTGGTGGGATGAGATGAGGGAGATTAATGTGAATGATTGTGGCAGGATCAGTTGTATTGTTATCCAGGGCTAGGATTTTTTCTAATATTTCCTAGGTACCTATTGAGCTGTCTGAAGTCTATGTCTCAAGTTCAGAGTTAGATACTTTTTAGTGGCATCCTGGAAACAGGGAAATTTCATATTGGAAATACAATTTTATGATGGGCATCCCTTGAGGTCGTGATGTGCCTCTTAGAACATATGTCCAGTTTCTAACAATTCAGAGACCATACAATCTGGTCTTTTTATATTATTGGTCACACAATTTAGTCAATATATTTAGCTACTTTACCTTTGATATCTTGATCCAAAGAACACATATAAAAGATAAAAAAAAGGTTAGACCCAATACTGATCCCAGTGGCAAACCACTTGTTATGTCTTGCCAACCAGAAAATGACTCATTTATGTCTACCCTGTTTCCTGCTAGCTAGCCAGTCTTTCATCCATGCCAAAATGCTCCTCCAACACCATGAGTTTTTATTTTCTGCAATTAGCTTTGATGTGGCACTTTATCAAATGTCATCTGGAAATCTGTGCACAGTACATCACTGTTTCCCTTTTATCCACAGCATATGTTACTTCCTCAAAGAACTCCAATATATTAGTTAAATATGATTTCCTTTTCACAAAAAGACTCTGCCTGTTTACCTTGAACTTTACAGAATGTCTTGTTACAATGTCTTTCATTATATCTTCAAACATCTTCCCTATGATTGATGTTAACTGGTCTCTACTTCCTGATTCCTGTCCTTCCTTTTTAAATAAAGGAGTTATAGTAGCTATTTTCCAAATGAATGGAATCTTTCCCAAATCTAGGAAATTTTGTAAAATAAAAACAATATCAATTATCTCATTTGCCATTTCTTTTAAGACCCGAGGATGAGGTCCATCAGAATCCAAGCATTTGTCAGCCCACAGCTCCAACAATTTATTCAGTAGCACTTATCTTCAACACAATCCAATAGAGAGCTGCCTCCTTCCCATTGAATGTAATGTTCATGGCATGTTAAATGTGCACTGCTGAAAGTGTGTTGCTGGAAAAGTGTAGCAGGTCAGGCAGCATTCAAGGAGCAGGAGGATCGACATTTCAGGCATGAGCCCTTCTTCAGGAACACACTTTCAGCTCACTTTCTCCATGTTAAATGTGCAGAATTTATGACATTCATAATAGTTTGTGGAACAAACGTAATCCATATATTTATCTTCCAATGGACGAACTCCTCCAGAATCAGAGCTACATATTGTTTGTGTGCTCTATTGATTCAACAATTTCACTTCAATCATAGCATAGCCATTGTCTATACATTCACCATTATATCCACTGGTTGCAACATAAAATTGAAACAAAATGCTTCTGAGAATTATCTCTAGGATTTTTAAAATGCAAATCTTTTATCAGAGCTAGAATTCAGTTGATCAGGATGCAAATCATCCATCAGACAATGATAAAAATGGGATTGCCATGTCCTAATCATATTCAGCACTAGTGTTTATCCATTCAACTATCCATTCAAAGAGTCATAGAGTCATAGAGATGTACAGCATGGAAACAGACCCTTTGGTCCAACTCGTCCATGCCGACCAAATATCCCAACCCAATCTAGTCCCACCTGCCAGCACCTGGCCCATACCCTTCCAAAACCTTCCTATTCATATACCCATCCAGATGGCTTTTAAATGTTGCAATTGTATAAGCCTCCACCACTTCCTCTAGCAGCTTATTCCATACACGTACCATCCTCTAGGTCTCTTCTTTATTTTTCTCCTCTCACCCTAAACCTATGCCCTCTAGTTCTGGACTCCCCGACTCCAGGGAAAATACTTTGTCTATTTATCCTATCCATGCCCCTCATGATTTTATAAACCTCTATAAGGTCACCCCATAGCCTCCAAAGCTCCAGGGAAAACAGCCCTAGCCTATTCAATCTCTCCCTGTAGCTCAAATCCTCCAGCCCTGGCAACATCCTTGTAAATCTTTTCTGAACCCTTTCAGGTTTCACAACATCTTTCCAATAGGAAGGAGACAAGAACTGCACGCAATGTTCCAACATTGACCTAACCAATGTCCTGAACAGCCGCAACATGACCTCCCAACTCCTGTACTCAATACTCTGACCAATAAAGAAAAGCATACCAAATGCCTTCTTCACTTTCCTATCTACCTGCAACTCTACTTTCACGGAGCAATGAACATGCATCCAAGGTCTCTTTGTTCAGCAACACTCGCTAACACCTCGCCATTAAATGAATAAGTCCTGCTAAGATTTGCTTTCCCAAAATGCAGCACTTCACATTTATCTAACGTAAACTCAATATGCCACTTCTCAGCCCATTGCCCATCTGATCAAGATCCCATTGTAATCTGAGGTAACCTTCTTCGCTGTCCACTACACCTCCACTTTTGGTCTCATCTGCAAACTTACTAACTATACCTCTTATGCTCACATCCAAATCATTTATATAAATGATAAAAAGTAGTGGAGGCAGCACTGATCCTTGTGGCACTCCACTGGTCACAGGCCTCCAGTCTGAAAAACAACCCTCCACCACAATCTTTGAGCCAGTTCTGTATCCAAATGGCTAGTTCTTCCTGTATTCCATGAGATCAAACCTTGCTAACCAGTCTCCCCTGGGGAACCTTGTCGAGCGCCTTACTGGAGTCCATTTGGATCACATCTACTGCTCTGCCTGCATCAATTCTCTTTGTTACTTCTTCAAAAAGCTCAATCAAGTTTGTGAGACATGATTTTCCACACACAAAGCCATGTTGACTACCCTTAATCAGTCCTTGCCTTTCCAAATACATGTACTTCCTGTTCCTTAGGATTCCCTCCAACAACTTGTCCACCACCAACATAAGGCTCACTGGTCTTTAGTTCCCTGGCTTGTCCTTATCACCCTTCTTAAACAGGGATACCATGTTAGCCAACCTTCAGTCTTCCGGCACCTCACCTGTGACTATCAGTTATGCAAATATCTCAGTAAGAGGCCCCGTAATTACTTCCCTAGCTTCCCACAGAGTTCTAGGGCACACAAGATCATGTCCTGAGGAATTTTGCACTTTTATACCTTACAAGACATCCAGCACTGTATACTGTGGACATTTTCCAAGATGTCACCATCTATTTCCCGACATTCTAAATATTCCATGCTCTTTTCCATGGTAAATACTGATGCAAAATACTCCTTTAGTATCTCCCCAATCTCCTGTGGCTCCACAAAGAGGCTGCCTTGCTGATCTTTGAGGGACCCTATTCTCTCCCCAGTTACCTTTTTGTCCTTAATATATTTGTAAAAACCCTTTGGATTCTCCTTAATTCTATTTGCCAAAGCTATCTCATATCCCCTTTTTGCCCTCCTGATTTCTCTCTCCTACTGCCTTTATACACTTCTAAGCATTCACTTGATCTATCCCGTCTATACCTGACATATGCTTCCTTTTTCTTCTGAACCAAACCTTCAATTTCTTTAGTCATCCAACATTCCCTCTCCTACCACCCTTTCATTCCACCCTAACAGAAATATACTGTCTCTGGATTCTCATTATCTCATTTCTGAAGGCTTCCCATTTTCCAGCCATCCCTTTAACTGCGAACATCTGCCCCCAATCAGCTTTTGAAAATTCTTGCCTAATACTGTCAAAATTGGCCTTTCTCCAATTTAGAACTTCAACTTTTAGATTTGGTCTTTCCTTTCCCATCACTATTTTAAATCTAATAGAATTATGGTCGCTGGCCTCAAAATGCTCCCCCACTGACACCTCAGTCACCTGCCCTGCCCATGTTGGTTCAGTGGTTAAGCACTGCTGCCTCACAGCATCAGGGACCTGGGTTTGATTCTACCCTCAGATGACTGTGTGGAGTTTGCACAATCTCCCTGCTTCTGTCCAGTCCAAAGATATGCAGGATAGGTGGATTGGCATGCTAAGTTGCCCATAGTATGCAGGCTAGGTGAACCAGCCATGTGAAGTGCAGGGATTGGAGAGGGTGGTGGGTCTGGCTGGGATGTTCTTTGAAGGGTGGGGTGGACTCAATGGGCCGAATAGTCTGTTTCCACTCTGTAGGGAATCTATCATTCTATTCCTTAGGATGCACTCTACATGTGAACATTAAAAGGCAACATGACAGTTTATGGCATCCAGGAGGATTGTAAACAGATTTGACATATTTTGGGAAAGCTAAAAGTTTGGACAACATATTATATACTGTGTAGAAGTATTCAAAACTGTGTTTTGGCATTACTTTATTGCAACTCAATGACATTGCACAAGTTTCTCTGAAGTCAGTTTATATTACTCTCTTGTGATTCACTGATGGCTGTAAAGTACATCAGTCTTTTCCCATCAGCTGTCAGTTTACTTTTCTAATAGGAAGAGACAATAGGCTGGACATTCATCTCCCAACACTGAACAAAGCCACATTGTGGGTCCCAAAAGATGCCTTTTGGGATTGTGTACTTATCTTTTGCCATTTTTACTGTGTCAGGTATCGTGGTGAATCATGACATGACACCTGCTATTCAAAAACCTGCTCCAGGTTTATTTTTGCCTCAGATTTTTCTGGGTTCTTGAAGACTGCGTGAATGATGCCAGGTAAGTCAGTGCGTGTACCTTGAGAGAAATTTGGTGTGGACAGGTACCTTTAAAATTTCTTTTTAATTTCAATGGTCATAATTATATGCCATTTCAAAAGTCAAATATGTTATTAATGCAGTGTTTGAACATAACAACTCATTCTTAATTACAGAAAATCAGCTATGAATGTTTATGGAGGATCATTTGGTTGATTTCCAAGTTGACTTAATGTCCTGATATCTGCTGAGCCTTTGATACATTCTTCCATTATCTATCAGGTACTGAAACAATGAGCTGTATAACATTGACAAGTCTTTGAAGCACTCATGAAATAAGCAGACAATCAGTAATTCACCATTCACCTTGAGAACAACATTCCTAGAACAACTCAAAAAGAATCATCAAACACAACGACTAAAGTCTCATTAAATATAGCTTTAATCAAGTTAACATCTTCCAATCTTATGCAAATAAAAACAGCATTGAGTAACCTCTTTAAAGAAAGATAAGCAAACTCATAAAACTGCCAATTTGAAAAAGAAAGATGTCCCTTCAAAGCTGTGTAAAAAGTAACCAACAGGTTGAGTCATTGTGAATCATGGGTAGTAATGTTAAATTTATTGAGAAGATATTAACAACTTCTGACTTAAATGTAATAAAACAAAAATGTGTTGTAAACTAATAGGTTAAATGTATTCAAAGATATATAAAGCCAGAAGATAGCAGGGGTTTATGGTGTGTGTTTGATATAAGATTTTCACTACAAGGCTTTGTGTAAATGCATTGAACTTCTGGTGTACAATATTGGTAAAAGGAAACAGTTGAATCAAAATATAAAGTTTTGGGGGAGAGGGGAGTGGGATGATTACCCACTCCTGTTTATGACCAGTGGAAGAATGGATCAATCATGTGGACAGTACAAAAGGAGAACTGTAAACAAGAGAAATGAGGACAGATATGCTATAAATGACATTGAGAAGGAAATACAATTTGGGACTTACAATAAATGAATAGAATCATAGAATCCCTATGGTGCAGATAGAGGCCATTTGGCCTCTCAAGTCCACACCCGCCCTCTGAAGCGCATACCAACTCAGAACCTGTGGTGGCAGAATCTTTTAATTGTATAGTATTAGACACTGGATACATGTTTACAAGAACAGACTCGCTAAAATGTTGCCCAAAATCTGACAAAAAAAGATTGGAACAAAGTTTAAAAAATGAAGAATTCCAACAATTTCAGACTTGGGGATGGTAATATGCATCTTTAAAAAGAGTAGTCATTCCATTCATAATATCAATCATTTTCATAGAATCCCTACAGTGTGGAAACAGGCCATTCAGCCCATTGAGTACATACTGACTTTCTGAAGAGCAGCACACCTAGACCCACTCTGTACTCTATCCCTGTAATTCTACATTTTCCATGGCTAAGCCACTGAGCATGCACATCCCTGGATCATCAATTTTGCATGGTCAATCCACCTAACCTGCACATCTTTGGATTATGAGAGGAAACTGGGGCACAGGGAGAGAACCCATGCAAACATGGGAAAAATGTGTGCAAACATCACACAGACGGTCGCCCAACGGTTCGAATCAAACCCGGGTTCCTGGTCCTGTGAGGAAGCAGTGCTAAAGTTGTAACATCCAGTGAAATGTTCTTGTTATGAAATAGGCCATTAATGAAAAATCATAGACGAAGCTGGATTTGGAAATTGTAAAGTGACTTGATTGGACATTGTCAATTGAAATTTAAACAAGCAGGATGCTCTTGTATTCCTTTAATGGGACATAATCTCTCGACTGAAGGAACTGACAAAGTTTAATTAATATCAGGGATGGAAATTTAGAAGACAGAAAATCAGTATGTTAAAATTGCATAGAAAGTTTTCAACAATTTCCCAAAAAAGTAAGAACTAGATTTGTGAGGGGTAGGTCTTGTCTTACAAGTCTTCTTGAATTCTTTGAGGAGGTGACCAAGCATGAGGATGAGGGTAGAGCAGTGGATGTAGTGTACATGGATTTTAGTAAGGCATTTGATAAGATTCCCCATGGTAGGCTTATGCGGAAAGTCAGGAGGCATGGGATAGTGGGAAATTTGGCCAGTTGGATAGAGAACTGGCTAGCCGGTCGAAGTCAGAGAGTGGTGGTAGATGGTAAATATTCAGCCTGGAGCCCAGCTACAAGTGGAGTTCCGCAGGGATCAGTTCTGGGCCCTCTGCTGTTTGTAATTTTTATTAATGACTTGGAAGAGGGAGTCGAAGGGTGGGTCAGTAAATTTGCAGACGATTCGAAGTTAGGTGGAGTTGTGGATAGTGAGGAGGGCTGTTGTCAGCTGCAAAGGGACTTGATGCAGAGCTGGGCTGAGGAGTGGCAGATGGAATTCAACCCTGTCAAGTGTGAGGTTGTCCATTTTGGAAGGACAAAAAAGAATGCGGAATACAGGGTTAACGGTAGGGTTCTTAGTAAGGTGGAGGAGCAGAAGGATCTTGGGATCTATGTTAATAGGTCTTTGAAAGTTGCCACTCATGTGGATAGAGCTTGTAAGAAAGCCTATGGTGTATTAGCATTCATTAGCAGAGGGATTGAATTCAAGAGTCATGAGGTGATGTTGCAGCTGTACAGGACCTTGGTAAGGCCACATTTGGAGTACTGTGTGCAGTTCTGGTCACCTCACTTTAGGAAATATGTGGAAGCTTTGGAGAGGGTGCAGAGGAGATTTACCAGGCTGCTGCCTGGAATGGAGAATAGATCTTACGAGGATAGGTTGAGAGTGCTAGGCCTTTTCTCATTGGAAAGGTGAAGGATGAGTGGTGACTTGGTAGAGGTTTATAAGATGTTCAGGGGAATAGATAGAGTAGACAGTCAGAGACCTTTTCCCAGGGTACAACAGAGTGTTGCAAGGGGACATAAATTTAAGATGAAGGGTGGAAGGTATAGGGGAGATATCAGAGGTAGGTTCTTTACCCAGAGAGGGGTGGGAGTATGGAATGCGCTGCCTATGGGAATGGCAGAGTCAGAATCATTGGTGACCTTTAAGCGGCAATTGGATAGGTGCTTAAGCTAGGACAAATGTTTGGCACAACATCATGGGCCGAAGGGCCTGTTCTGTGCTGTATTGTTCTATGTTCTATGTTAAAGAATGCAGCAAGATGGAATAAGCTTATAGAACAGGTAAGCAACAGACAATATGAAAGAAAGACGGACACCATCATAATCTACAGTAAATTTTCTCTTAGCAAGAGATTTCAATGAAGTAGTGTATATGGATTTAAAGATATGGGAGAAAGGAAAACACAGTTTCATTTTACATTTCATAGATGTGGCAACTCAATTTTCATCAGTTGGCAATAATATATAGGAACAATAAGAAAATAATTTTGGATATGGTAATGGAAAAATGGATCAGGACCAATCTTGAATCAGTAGTGGAGTTTCTCATAGATAAGGTAAGCGAATTAGCTTATGATATATTTAGAGGTAAGTGTACAAATAAGAATAGTTATGACTACAGCAGCAGAAAGCCCTTTGGGCAATGGTGTTGAAAAGAACCATGCAGTTATCGAGAAAATTATTCATAAAGTTTCGGCAGATCAACCAATCTGTAAATGATCATCCACATCAGCATGAGCTGTCCATGCAAAGGAAAAGCTTAAAACTTAATGCAGATCCTTGGAGGATATAATCCGTATCAATTGGTTTTAGCAGAAATTCTAAATTTCTATCAGCAATAAGTGACCAGGCCCAACTTGGAAAGGGCCTGCATTGCATAAAGACAGAAAGGCTTTCATTAAAGCCCAAGTCTTAGAAAGAGTGAGCCTTAAGATAGAATGTAAAATCATCGAAAACCAGTTTCAATCAGGGAGATATGATTCACTGGAAGACAAAAGGACTTAAAGAGTAGAGATGACGGGAAGGGTTATTGAGAAATGTTAAACAGTGTACACTCAGTTTTGAAGTACTGGGTAACACAGGAGGAATGGGATTTGTCATTTTAGTGACACCTCATATGCCAATCTTCCCAATGCTTTTTTTTTACCAAGCATGGCAGGATTCATTACATTTTTTAGTGGAAAGAAATGACAAATGTTGTCTGTTAGCTTGGGAATCAAAAGTTGAACAAAAGCAGTAGTTACAAACACCTTAGTTGCAGAGATACTTGCACTTGTAGAAATGACAGATGTGCAATTATCTAGTAATATAAAGGGACTCCTATATAAGGGCCAATTGTGCCTAGAGGATGTTATGTTGATAATCAATCACTATGGGAAAATGTTTGCTTAATGTGCAACGTTGCTGAAAAGAGATTGGAGATTGGTCCTATGAGTATAATGGAGATGTTAGAATGAAAAGAAATTTCAAAAGTAAACTATGTTAATATAAGTAATCAGCTATCAGATTGCTTTACAAAAATAGACTGATGTATGAAAAATTGTTGGATGTCCTCAAATAGGAGTGTTTTGTGCTGTGATTGTATTGTGCTATGATGATTTGTCAGAACAAAATCATATCCATGCTGCTACCTTATTTAATTATTTTGAGTTTGTTTTGAGTTTGTTAAAGAATGTATAATAATGCAACATACAACATTTTATCATTTTGTGTACTTCCTTACAAATTTATTTTTTGTTATTAAAGGAAAATGCTTATTCTCTAATTCTGTTATCAGGACACTAAGCATCTAGGAATTAAAGGTAACAAGGCAACAGTCATCATGCACAAACTAGTTAATTGTATTTAAATATATATTTAAAAGTTAACCAGAAGGTGGCAGTGTTTTATTACGTGTGATTGGTGAAAATGCGCAGGTTTTTTGTCTTCAAAGCATTTAACTTCCAGAGTGAAACACTGGAGTTCAGCCAGACATTCACAATGAGGCTATCAGGCAAAAGAGATGAATGGCATGTGACGGTTGGGGGTTGAAACCAAGAGGCTTAACAACAATGAAGAGAATTGGGACAATGTGCAGGTAAGTGCAGATGGGCTATTCAACATGCTGGTCACCTTTGGTTTTACTCAGTGTGTGGAAGTAATGACTCAATCATTCAACCAACACTTGGAGAATAAAATTTTGCAGAAATGCATTGCTTTTTAGAACTTGGGGATATGCAATATCCGAAATGGCCGACAAGTAGTTCCCAAACCAGAAATGAAAATCTGGCTCAACTTGGATAAATTTGCGAATATATGTACGAACACACCAAATAGGAGCATGTGTAAGCTATTCAGCAGCTTGAACATGTCCTGCCATTCAATAAGGATGTTACTGATCTAATTATTCCACATTCAATATCCTGGTATAACCATTGACCAGAAACAGAAACAAGAACAAATAGAGTCTAGGAATCCTGCAGTGAGTAAATCACCTTCTTACTCCCCAAAGTCTGCCCACCATCTCAAAGATGCAAGTCACAAGTGTGATGGAATAGTCCCATGTCTGGATCTGTGCAGCTCCAATAACACTCAAGAACCGTAAGTACAAAGTAGCCTGCTTGATTGTGCCATATCCACCAACACAAGGTAGCAGCATTGTGCACCATCTACAGAAAGTCACCAAGGCTCCTTAGACAGCACATTACAAACCCATGACCAGTACTATCTGAAGGACAATGGTAGCAGATACAATTGAGCACCATTATGTACAAATTCTTCTCCAAGCCACTCGCCATTCTGATTTGGACACATATTGCTATTCCTATATTGTTCTTGGGTCAAAATCTAGAAATCCATGCAAAATGGAATATAGTGATGTGAGCAATAAGAGGTATAGTTAATAAGTTTGCAGATGACACCAAAATTGGAGGTGTAGTGGACTGTGAAGAAGGTCACCTCAGATTACGGGGTGGCACGGTGGCTCAGTGGCATCACGCTGGCTCAGTAGTTAGCACTGCTGTCTCACAGTGCCAGGGTCCTGGGTTCAATTCCCGCCTGTCTGTGTGGAGCTTGCACATTCTCCCTGTGTCTGTGTGGGTTTCCTCCGGGTGCTCTGGTTTCCTCCCACAATCCAAAGATATGCAGGTCAGGTGACTTGGTCATGCTAAATTGCCCACAGTGTTAGGTGCGTTAGTCAAGGGTAAATATTGGGTAGGTGAATGGGTTTGGGTGGGTTTCTTTCTGGAGGGGCGATGTGGACTTGTTGGGCCGAAGGGCCTGTTTTCACACTGTAGAGAATCTAATTACAACAGGATCTTGATCAGATGAGCCAATGGGCTGAGGAGTGGCAGGTGGAGTTTAATTTAGACAAATATGAGACGCTGCATTTTGGGAAAGCAGATCTTAGCATGGTAAGGTCCTTGGGAGTGTTGCTGAACAAAGAGATCTTGGAATTCAGGTGCATAAGTCCTTGAAAGTAGAGTCACAGGTCGATAGGTTAGTGAAGAAGGCATTTGGTATGCTTTCCTTTATTGGTCAGATCATTGAGTACAGGAGTTGGGAGGTCATGTTGTGGCTGTACCGGACTTTGGTTAAGCCATTTTGGAATATTGCATGCAGTTCAGGTCTCCTTCCTATCAGAAGGATGTTATGATACTTGAAAGGGTTCAGAAAAGATTTACAAGAATGTAGCCAGGTCTAGGGATTTGAGCTACAGGGAGAAGTTGAACAGGCTGGGGCTGTGTTTCCTGGAGCGTCGAAGGTTGAGGGGTGACCTTATAGAGGTTTATAAAATTATGAGGGGCATGGATAGGGTAAATAGACAAAATCTTTTCTGTAGGGTAGGTGAGTCTAGAACTAGAGGACATAGGTTTAGGGTGAGAGGTGAAAGGGATCTAAGAGGCAACTTTTTTATCCAGAGGATAGTACATGTATGGAATGAGCTGCCAGAGGAAGTGGTGGAGGCTAGTACAATTGCAACATTTAAATGGCATCCAGGTGGGTATATGAATAGGAAGGGTTTGGAGGGATTTGGGCTGGGTGCTGGCAAGTGAGACTAGATTAGGTTGGGATATCTGGTCGGCATAGGTGAGTTGGACCGAAGGGTTTGCTTCCATGCTGTACATCTCTATGACTCTATGACACTAAGAACATAGCTCATCATCACCGTTTCAAGGGGAATTAAAGATAGGAAATAAATGCTGAGGCAACCAGCATTGTCCACATCCAATGAACGAATAAAACAAAAAAATCACCACTCACCAGATAACTTTTCACTAACTTGTTTACCTGGAGTCTATCGACTTCGTGATTGTACATTCAAGAACTCTGTTCTCACTCCCTTTTGAAGAAGAGTTTTAAAAACTCACACAATCAGACAAAAGATTTATCTTTATTTCTGTCTTAAATGGGTAGACCCTTTTTAACAGAGCTCTGAAGTTGGCAACAGAAACTATGCTCGAAGATAATCTCAGGGTTCGCACTATTGTGTGATAGCCTTGCCTCTGGTGTGCATGTCTCCAGAACATGATTGCATCTTAGGAGTGTGTGATGAATAAGTTGACCCCATAACTTTAACTCTGATCTTGGTCAGCCTGACATCAACAGCTTTCTGCCACCTTTCATTGATCGATGTCATTAATTTTCTCTAAAGTTTTAAAAAGAAAATCACTCATCATGGAATGTTCTCCAATAATTTTTGGAAAATTTCAAAAGCTTACATTAATCTTGTTCAGCTGGAAGTCACATTCAATGGGTTAATTACTAAATATATCATTCAGCTCAACTATCTTAATATTCTCTCCTACAGAGCACTATTTTTTGGGAAAAATGCCCAAATGCATTTGATTGTTAGCTGTAAAGCCAAAACAGTGTGGGGAGTAGGGATGGGTATTTAAGCTCATTAAATATGAACTTACTTTTCCTGACTGAACATGGTGGACAACAATATATTGTAATTGAAGAATGGATTTGTTGCATACCTCAACTTGTCTCAGGCAAACTAACCCCTCACTCCCACCCCATAACCAATTAGTTGATCATTTCCACTCGGAGCATGTGTGAAATATATATATGGAACTTTTCAACCTGTGTTAGAAGTTTTAGAATTGTATGAATTAATGCCAAATTAGTCTGGCAGAAAGACAATATCAAAATTAAGGTCATGTATAAACTTATTAGTAATGGCTCTGTAATGGTGCTAAAATCAATTGAAACAAATGGAAAATGTTTTTCACGTATCTGTAGCTGTCTCACATAGGGAACTTCACAACTCAAGTTGGCTAAATGTAATCCAGTTAGCTTTCTCTCCTACCATGCAATAGTGCATACCATATGAATAAAAATAAATGTTTTATCATTGCATTTAAAACAGAACAGTTCAGATTTTTACAAATTCATGAAAAATCAATGTTGCAATTTGAAAGAAAAGCTTCAAAGGCAATATTCTATAATTGATCATTTTGATTTCCATTGCTATTTGCCCTCATCCATGCTTCTCAGTGCAAACTATTCTAGTGCAAGCTAAATCAGCATTCCATTTTGCACCCCTGTAGTACTGAGCTTATTTGAAACTGTTGTCGTGTCATAACCCGCATGCAGTCCAGTTTACCCAGGTCCTGTTGGAACTTGCCTTGGCTCCTGGCTGAGCAATCCCTTGATTTTAAAATTCTCATTTTGAAATCCTACCACAGCCTCACTCCTCCTGAACTCTGTAGTCTTCTGCAGCCATTCAAAGCATCTGTACCCTTCTACTTCCAGCCTATTACATATCCTCAATTTTAATTTCTCCTTATTCATGGAATTTAGGCATTGCTGGCTCGGCCAATACTTACTAATAATTACTAATTGTCCAGAGGGCAGTTATGAGTCCACCAGATTGCTGTGGATATGGAGTCACATATAGGCCAGACCAAGTAAGGGTGACAGATTTCATTTTTCAAGGGACATGAGTGAACCAGAGGCAATCACTATGGTCACATGGTCATCATAAAGGTTAGCTTCTTTTTATTCTCATTTGTTCTGAATTCAAAGTTCACCATCTGCCATGTTAGGATTTGAACCCATTGTCTTCACAACATTAGCTTGACATTCTGGATTTCTAGTCTAATTATATGTCACTGCCTCCTCCTACAATTGGTGGTCAAGCCTCCAGCTGCCTAGTTTCTAAACTGTAGAATTTATTCCTTCATTCTTTATGCCTCTTTTTCCTCTTTTCACACACTTAAACAAAAAAAAACTATCTTTTTACTTTTGTTCCATGCTCCAATGTCTCCTTGTTTGGCTCTGTGTTAGATTTTGTTTGCCAACATTCTTGCAAAATTCCACTAGGCATTTTATAATTACAAGTTTGTGTTGAGGAAGAAGCTAAAAACTAGCATAAAAGCAGTTTGTATTTTATTTTAACCTTTTCGCCCACCTTCCTTATTTTTTATTAAAATGTCATACTGCCCTTACACTTCATCACTTAGTTAAAGTGATGGATTTATGTGTGAGTGAACAAAATGAAAATACGTAAATCAAAGATGTAGTAAAGAATATTGAACAAATGAAACTAATTCATGCCACAGGCACAATAAAAGCTACACTATCATTTACTTTGTTTTTATGAGGAGATGAAATAAGCTGGACAAAGCTTTTTCCTTGTCTCAAACAAAATAAAAATGCAAGATATTTATCTAATCTCATGTTCTAAATAATGAATGCTACGCTAATTATCTCAAATGCAAAGTTGAATTATCTCTAATCAAGCCAAAATACTGCGGATGCTGGAAATTGAAATAAGTACTGAAATAGTTACAGCGAGCTCAGAACAGCAACTCCGTTTCTTTCCCCACAAGTACTGCCAGATCCACTGAGTTTCTATAGCATTTTCTTTTTCTTATAATTGAATTAGTTTCCTTTCTTGTTTCATTCATCTTTATAATCCTTACCATTAGTATTCTGATATTTGTCAGAGCTCTGCTAATGCATTGACCCATGTCAACTACAGAAGATGTTAGCCTTGAAGTGGAGGTGCCAGTGTTGGACTGGGTGGAGACAAGTCAGAAGTCACATGACACCAGGTTATAATCCCACAGGTTTGTGTGAAATGAGATAACAAGAATCCAGAGAAAGTATATTCCTGTCAGGGTGAAAGGGAAGGCTGGTAGGTATAGGGAATGCTGAATGACTAAAGAAATTGAGGGTTTAGTTAAGAAAAAGAGGGAAGCAT
Source organism: Hemiscyllium ocellatum (assembly GCF_020745735.1). Classification (NCBI taxonomy): domain Eukaryota; kingdom Metazoa; phylum Chordata; class Chondrichthyes; order Orectolobiformes; family Hemiscylliidae; genus Hemiscyllium; species Hemiscyllium ocellatum. The sequence goes on from NC_083402.1 coordinate 46,860,573, forward strand.
ATGTCAGGTACAGACAGGATAGAGCGAGTGATTCTGTTCGCCGAGCTGGAAGTTTTTGTTGCAAACGTTTCGTCCCCTGGCTAGGAGACATCATCAGTGCTCTGGAGCCTCCTGCGAAGCGCTTCTTTGATGTTTCTTCCGGTATTTATAGTGGTCTGTCCTTGCCGCTTCCGGGTGTCAGTTTCAGCTGTCCGCTGTAGTGGTTGGTATATTGGGTCCAGGTCGATGTGCTTGTTGATGGAGTTTGTGGATGAATGCCATGCCTCTAGGAATTCCCTGGCTGTTCTCTGTCTGGCTTGCCGGATGATAGTAGTGTTTTCCCAGTCGAATTCATGTTGCTTGTTGTCTGAGTGTGTGGCTACTAGGGATAGCTGGTCGTGTCGTTTCGTGGCTAGTTGATGTTCATGTATGCGGTTTGTTAGCTGTCTTCCTGTTTGTCCTATATAGTGTTTTGTGCAGTCCTTGCATGGTATTTTGTAAACTACATTAGTTTTGCTCATGTTGGGTATTGGCTCCTTTGTTCTAGTAAGTTGTTGTCTGAGCGTGGCTGTTGGTTTGTGTTGGTTTACAGCGGACAGCTGAAACTGACACCCGGAAGCGGCAAGGACAGACCACTATAAATACCGGAAGAAACATCAAAGAAGCGCTTCGCAGGAGGCTTCAGAGCACTGATGATGTCTCCTAGCCAGGGGACGAAACGTTTGCAACAAAAACTTCCAGCTCGGCGAACAGAGCCACAACAATGAGCACCCGAGCTACAAATCTTCGCACAAACCTTGAAGGGAGCGAGTGAATTCTTAGAAGAGTATAAAGTAGGAGTATACTTAAGAGGGAAATCAGGAGGGCAAAAAGGGGACATGAGATAGCTTTGGCAAATAGAATTAAGGATAATCCAAAGGGTTTTTACAAATATATTAAGGAAAAAAGGGTAACTAGGGAGAGAATAGGGCCCTTCAAAGATCAGCAAGGTGGCCTTTGTGTGGAGCCACAGAAAATGGGGGAGATATTAATGAATATTTTGCATCAGTATTTACTGTGGAAAAGGATATGGAAGATACACACTGTAGGGAAATAGATGGTGACATCTTTCAAAATGTCCAAATTACAGAGAAGGAAGTGCTGGATGTCTTGAAACGGTTAAAGGTGGATAAATCCCCAAGACCTGATCAGATGTACCCGAGAAGCTAGAGAAGTGATTGCTGGGCCTTTTGCTGAGATATTTGTATCATTGATAGTCACAGATGAGGTGCCGGAAGACTGGAAGTTGGCAAACGTGGTGCCACTGTTTAAGAAGGGCGGTAAAGACAAGCCAGGGAACTATAGACCGGTAAGCCTGACCTCAGTGGTGGGCAAGTTGTTGGAGAGAATCCTGAAGGACAGGATGTACATGTATTTGGAAAGGCAAGGACTGATTAAGGATAGCCAACATGGCTTTGTGCATGGAAATCATGTCTCACAAACTTGATTGAGTTTTTTGAAGAAGTAACCAAGAAGATTGATGAGGCCAGAGCAGTAGATGTGATCTATATGGACTTCAGTAAGGCGTTCGACAAGGTTCCCTATGGGAGACTAATTAGCAAGGTTGGATCACATGGAATACAGGGAGAACTAGCCATTTGGATACAGAACTGGCTCAAAGGTAGAAGACAGAGTGTAGTGGTGGAGGGTTGTTTTTCAGACTGGAGGCCTGTGACCAGTGGATTGCCACAAGGATCGGTGCTGGTCCTCTACTTTTTGTTAATTACATAAATGATTTGGATGCGAGCATAAGAGGTACAGTTAGTAAGTTTGCAGATGACACCAAAATTGGAGGTGTAGTGGACAGCAAAGAGGGTTACCTCAGATTACAACAGGATCTGGACCAGATGGGCCAATGGGCTGAGAAGTGGCAGATGGAGTTTAATTCAGATAAATGCAAGGTGCTGCATTTTGGGAAAGCAAATCTTAGCAGGACTTATACACTTAATTGTAAGGTCCTAGGGAGTGTTGCTGAACAAAGGGACCTTGGAGTGCAGGTTCATAGCTCCTTGAAAGTGGAGTCGCAGCTAGATAGGATAGTGAAGGCAGCGATTGGTATGCTTTCCTTTATTGGTCAGAGTATTGAGTACAGGAGTTGGGAGGTCATGTTATGGCTGTACAGGACATTGGTTAGGCCACTGTTGGAATATTGCACACAATTCTGGTCTCCTTCCTATCGGAAAGATGCTGTGAAATTTTAAAGGGTTCAGAAAAGATTTACAAAGATTTTGCGGGGTTTGGAGGATTTGAGCTACAGGGAGAGGCTGAACAGGCTGGGGCTGTTTTCCCTAGTGCGTCGGAGGATGAGGAGTGATCTTATTGAAGTTTACAAAATTATAAGGGGCACGGATAGGATAAATGGACAAAGTCTTTTCCCTGTGGTGGGGGAGTCCAGAACTAGAGGGCATAGGTTTAGGGTGAGAGGGGAAAGATATAAAAGAAACCTAAGGGGCAATTTTTTTCACGCAGAGGGTGGTACGTGTATGGAATGAGCTGCCAGAGGATGTGGTTTAGGCTAGTACAATTGCAACATTTAAGAGACATTTGGATGGGTACATGAATAGGAAAGATTTGGAGGATATGGGCCGGGTGCTGGCAGGTGGGACTAGATTGGGTTGGGATATCTAGTCGGCATGGACGGGTTGGACCGAAGGGTCTGTTTCCATGCTGTACATCTCTATGACTCTATGAAATCACAAGCTTTTGCAGCGTTGCTCCTTCATCAGGTGGTGACTTCACCTAAATCATGAAAGCTTGTGATTTCAAATAAACTTGTTGGACGATAACCTGGTGTCGTGTGACTTTTGACTTTAGGTCCAGAAGAGTTTGGGGTGAATGAGATCCTCTGTCGGATAATTCTTTTTTTCTCACAGAGGAGAGTGCTGAATTAAGGCACATGATAGGAACAAAAGTATAACAGTTTTCTGTTAGTATGGGAGTTATATGTGTTACATTACTTATGACAGGGCTTTATAGAGAGCTTACTGTAGCTGATTATTGTTGGAATATAAGGGATACAATATTGTTCTTTATTATGTAATGTAACAGCTGCCAAAGTTTGCCTTGCCAAGCCCAGCTCTCAAACTATTAATTTTAAATCAAAAGAATTATTCTTCAAAATTTATAGTTCCTGACTTAGGGATGGGCCATTGGGTTCTTTCCCACAAACCACACATTGATTAGGCGAACATAAGAAAAATGATCTGTGCTAAATAGTGAAGAAAGACTTTGTCTTTGCTGTGTTTGACCTGGATCAATTAATTTTTTAGCCTTCCCATCACAGAACTAAAGACAGAACCTTGTTCAGCTGTTGGTGGTCTTGCCTGCCAGCTGGCCAGCATGGGACAGACCATCCTGCCTCTTTTCAGAAATGTCTGTTGAACATCAGCCAATCAGGTAGTGATGAGCAAAACAGAGGGCTTTCCCTGGAATCAAGACTCCCCTGGGCTGATGTTCTGTCTACTGAGAGTACCAGCCAATCAGAGGTCAGCAGCTGTTGTGCTCAGTAGGGGAGGCCATGTCTGCTGCAGGGAATAACACCCCGTATTCCAAATTCTTCAACAATTTCACCTATTAAGGAATCCCATCCTCCCTACTTCCATACCTTATCAGAGGCTGCACATATAAACTGACCTCTTCTGTCATTTCCCGAGAAGTAGAGACTTGGTTAAATTAACAATCCAATATTGTTTCTGGAGACAAATATCTGCAAAGATGGTTTCCTGATGCCCAGCATTGACTTGTTTTCACATATCGGGAGTGCTAATGTTTGAGACCTGCGGCAATTCTTTGAATTTCTTCGTGATAGTCATGGAGCCATACAGCACAGAAAACAGACCCTTTGGTCCAACTTGTCCAAGTGGACCAAGTTTCCAAAACCAAACTAATCCCACTTGCCTGCATTTGGCCCATATCCCTCTAAACCTTTCCAAGTCATGTATCTGTCCAAATGCCTCTTAAATGATTTGGATGTGAGCATAAGTTAGTAAGTTTGCAGATGACACCAAAATTGAAGTTGTAGTGGAAAGCGAAGAAGATTACCTTTCAGATTACAATGGAATCTTGATCAGGTGGGCCAATGGGTTGAGAAGTGACAGATGGAGTTTAATTTAGGAAAATGTGAGGTGCCACATTTTGGGAAAGCAAACCTTAGCAGGACTTATACATCTAATTCTGGGTCCTTGAGAGTGTTGCTGAAAAAAGAGACCTTGCAGGTTCATAGTTCCTTGAAAATGGAGTTGCAGGTAGATCGGATAGTGAAGAAGGCATTTGGTCTGCTTTCCTTCACTGGTCAGATGATTGAGTACAGGAGTTGGAAGGTCATATTGCAGCTGTACAGGACATTGGTTAGGCCACTGTTGGAATATCGTATGCAATTCTGGTCTCCTTCCTATCGGAAAGATGTTGTGAAACTTGAAAGGGATCAGAAAAGATTTACAATGATGTTGCCAGGGTTGGAGAATTTGAGCTACAGGGAGAGGTTGAATAGGTTAGGGCTGTGTTTCCTGGAGCATCGGAGGCTGGGGGCTGACCTTATAGAGGTTTACAAAATCATGAAGGGCATGGATTAGATAAACAGACAAAGTCTTTTCCCTGGGGTGGGGGAGCCCAGAACTAGAGGGCATAAGTTTAGGGTGAGAGCGGAAAAGTATAAAAGAGACCTAAGGGGCAACTTTTTCATGCAGAGATGGTACATGTATGGAATGAGCTGCCAGAGGAAATGGTGGAGGTTAGTATAATTGCAATATTTAAAAGACACTTGGATGGGTACATGAATAGGAAGGGTTTGGAGGGATATGGGCCAGGTGCTGTCAGGTGAGACTTGATTGGGTTGGGATATCTGGTTGGCATGGACGAGTTGGACCGAAGGGTCTGTTTCCATGCTGTACATCTCTATGACTTTGACTGCATAAATACTGTAGCTGCACCTGCATCAATCACTTCCTCTGGCAGTTCATTCCACATATGAATCATTCTCTGTGTGAAAAAGTTGCCCCTCGGCTCTCTTTTAAATCTTTTTCCTCTCATTTTAAAAATATGCCCCCTAGTTTTGAACTCCCTCACCCTAGGGAAAAGACCTTTCCTATTCACATTATCATGCCCCTCTTACATGACCTCAACCTTTTACACTTCTGTGAAAGAAGCCCCAGCCTATCCAGCCACTCCTTATAATGCAAATCCTGCAGTCCTGGTAACATCCTCAACAATCTCTGTTGTATTTGTAACCTGTATGAGATGTAATGGATCAGGTCAGCTTTTGCTAATTTTGGTGGGAATATTAGAACAGGAGTTGCTCATTCAATTTCTGCCTGTTCTACTGTTCAGATAGTAAATTTGTTTCTGAATCCCAAATAACCTCACCTCAGAAAAATCCAAAGATTTCAGTCTTGAGAGCTTCAGTTTAGGTAGCTTGTTGAGCTCTCTTGGTCTAACTGCGGAATCCTTAGTTGAATAAAATCCATGTTCATGCAAAGTTTCTCTTTCCCTGGTATAACGCTGGTGAATTTGTGTCTACCCCTCCAAAGTGGATCCATCCTCCTTGATAAACTGCTCCTGGAACTAGGAGCAGGAGTTTGCCATTTTGTTCCTCTAGCTTGTATATTATTTAGTGAAATCTTGGCTGATCTGCAATCTAATGCCACATGCCTGCTTTTGCCTTGACAACTTCTGATTCTTGATTTTATGAAGATGTGGGTTTCCCTTTAAGAGAGTTAAAAACAGCAGAACTACCAGACACAGCACCAAGTATTCTCAATAAAGCAACAATGTATTTAACACTGAGTTGAACAACTTGAGTAGTTCTTTGCCTGGAGACAAAACAAATTTGAATTCGGCCAATCAGTTTAAACCCCAACAAAAAATGTCAATTTCCAATCAAGTTTGAATTGAGTATATCGGCAATCTTAAAAGCCAATGACACAATCCGATGCTATGGAATATAAGACCTGGGAAAATTGAACAGTTGAGAGGAGAACTGACAAGCTCAGCAACGTAAACAGACTGCTGAAAAATAGCTCCCTTAAAAAGATAACCTGTGATGCAGAAATTCCTAACAAGGCGAAAAGAAGACACAGGAAAATCTGAAGACAAAACATGTTTGGTTTTGAGATAAGAAGTGTAAATCTTAATTGGGAATTTTATCGGACTAGTATTATAGAAGGGAAGGTAAAAGATAGGCTAGAGAGAGAAATTGTAAATAGTGGTTAATTAATTATTCTCTGTTTTACTTTAAGAAATAAAGTTGTTAAATTTTACTTTAAATAGTTCTTGGCCACTTGATTTTTACAGATTACTGCATGGGATAAATCTTTTCTGTGTTGCTGGTTTTAAATTAAGCAAGAGAGTTTACCCCATACATTTGGCGCACGGTGGCTCAGTGGTTAGCACTGCTGCCTATAGCACCAGGGTCCCAGGTTTGATTCTAGCCTGGGGCGATTGTCTGTGTGGAGCTTGCACATTCAGTCTGACTGCGTGCGGTTCCTCCGGGTGCTTCGGTTTTCTCCCACAGTCTAAAAGATGTGCAGGTCAGGTGAAGTGGCCACGCTAAGTTGCCCACAGTTTTAGGTGCATTAGTCAGAGGGGAAATGGGTCTGGGTGGGTTACTCTTCAGAGGGTCGGTGTGGACTGGTTGGGCTGAAGGGCCTGTTTCCACACTGTAGGGAATCTAATCTAATTTGGTCTTATATGTCACAAGGAATTAAGGGCTACGGGGAGAATGCGGGTAAGTAGAGTTGAAATGCCCATCAGCATGATTGAATGGTGGAGTGGACTCAATGGGCTGAATGGCCTTACTTCCACTCTTATGTCTTATGGCCTTATAACATTGAGAAGGACATAATGACCTTGGAATGCCTTCCATGCCTTCTAAACTCTTATTCATCCTGAAAGTGGAAATCACCAAAGTTCCTGAGGACCATAGACCACTTTCTCATTAAAGAGAATGGTGAATTTAACTTGTCAGTCACCGTACATTAGGCAAGGGTGATGTTGAGAAGATGGAGATTTCATGGTGACCTCAACCTGTACAGAAATTGTACCTCTTCAGCTTGTCCCACTCTTCATGTCAAACCAACCATCCACCAACTCAGCTAACCCATCCCCATTACTATTGCTTACTCTTGTGCTGTCACTCCCACTACTTTTTGAACCTACCTTTTAAAATGCTGCATCGTGTTTCCCAAATCGTTGACAAATTCTTCTAAACCCTCCCCAGCAGCACCAGCAAACAACCTCAGAAAGATAATTGTCCCAGCCCTATTGAGGTGCTGCTTGTGTCTGGCTATGTAATTCTCAGCTCCCTCCAAACTGAACCCAATATCCCAAAAGCTCTCCTTCTTGTATCAACTTTCTAGCCAAATATCATCTTCTTTTTTTTGTATTTATACACTCACTAGGACTTTTATTTAGATTAGATTAGATTACTTATAGTGTGGAAACAGGCCCTTCGGCCCAACAAGTCCACACCGACCTGCCGAAGCGCAACCCACCCATACCCCTACATTAACCCCTTACCTAACACTACGGGCAATTTAGCATGGCCAATTCACCTGACTCGCACATCTTTGGACTGTGGGAGGAAACCGGAGCACCCGGAGGAAACCCACGCAGACACGGGGAGAACGTGCAAACTCCACACAGTCAGTCACCTGAGTTGGGAATTGAACCCGGGTCTCAGGCGCTGTGAGACAGCAGTGCTAACCACTGTGTCACCGTTCCGCCCAAGGACTTGGCACCAGGACTGATCCAAAGATTATTATGTTTGAAGTAATGCTTCTTGTTGCTCTTCTATCTCCATAAAATCTGCCTATGAGATGTTTCCTTAGAAAAAAAGTTAAAGATAGCATACAATTTAATCAGGAAGTCATGAAGGTAAATTAAATGTCTTTTATTTTAAATGGAATGGAATATAAGAATGGGGATTCTTGCTATAACTATGTAAGCCAAGATCTGAAACAACAGAAATTGCTGGTGAAGTTCAGCAGGTCTGGCAGTATCTGTAGGGAGAAAGCAGACTTAACATTGTGAGTCCAGTGACACTTCATCAGAGCTCCCATTTATCTGCACTGGGCCCACAGACTTGAATGTTATGACATTTCAAGCTCACATCCAAGTATTTTTTGAAGGTGGCAAGGTTTCTTGCCCTAACTAGCCTCCCACACACTGTATTTTAGATTCTTATCACTCTCTTTCATCTCTAAGCTTTTCACTCTAAAATTAGCTCCCTCATTATTAATACTACCATAAAGGGGGGGGAGGGGAGACAGTTGCTTTCTATCCAACAGGTCCGCGCCCCTCACAATCTTAAACCTCAATCAGGTTCCCCCTCCACCTTCTGTGCTCTAAAGAAAATCCAAGGTTATCAGCCTCTTTTCATAGCTAAATGGTTCCATCCTAAGCATAGTGGGCGGCACGGTGGCACAGTGGTTAGCACTGCTGCCTCACAGCGCCTGTAGACCCGGGTTCAATTCCCGACTCAGGCGACTGACTGTGTGGAGTTTGCACGTTCTCCCCGTGTCTGCGTGGGTTTCCTCCGGGTGCTCCGGTTTCCTCCCACGGTCACAAAGATGTGCGGGTCAGGTGAATTGGCCAAGCTAAATTGCCCGTAGTGTTAGGTAAGGGGTAAATGTAGGGGTATGGGTGGGTTGCGCTTCGGCGGGTCGGTGTGGACTTGTTGGGCCGAAGGGCCTGTTTCCACACTGTAAGTCTAATCTAATCTAATCATCCTGGTAAATCTTCTCTGCACCCTTTCAGTGTAAAGACATTCTTGCTTTGGTGCATTTGGTTCTCCAGCCTAACTAAAGTTTTTGGACTACTTTAAAATAATCTCCCTGCCATTATAGTCTATGCCATTACTGATTAAGTAAATACATCCTGTATGCCCTCTTACCTATCTTACTAACCCGTCCTGCCACTTTCAGTGATATGTGGACTCATACCCAAGATACCTCTGTTCCTCAGAGCTTCCTAGTGTCCTGCCATTCATTGAGTACTCCTTTTTCTTGTTACTGCTAAAGAATATCATCTTATATTTCCAGGGTTACTTTCTATCTTCCATTCATCTGTCCATCTGACCAATCCATCTACATCCTCCTGTACCTAAGAATTTTCTCCATATTTTCCTTCCTACTGATGTAAGACTCACTGGTCTGTAATTCCCTGGTCTGTCTCTACCCCACAGCACCTTCTCCTGCAATTGCCGGAGGTGTAATATCTGCCCATTGGGTCAGGGCCTCTGTAATTTCCTCCCCTGCCTCCCACATTAGATTGGATTACAACCCATCTGGACCTGGCGATTTGTCCATTTTTAAGCATGCCAAAACCTCCAATATCCCATATGTCAAACTACTTAAGAACTTCACAGGCTCTGTTCTTGAATCCTGTCCCTCTTTACTCTTTCTTCCAAATGAAGACAGATGTGAAGTATTTATTTAACATGCTACCAATGTTCCCCGACTCCATAAAAATGTCCCCTTGGTTCTTATTGGGCCCTACTCTTTCCCTGGTTATCCTCTTCCCTTTGATATACTTACCAAATATCTTGGGATTCTCCATAAACTTAACCACGAATGCATTTCCTTGATCCCTCTTTGCTCTCCTAATTCCTTTCTTAAATTCCTCTTGTGCTTTCCATACTCCACTAAGGCGTCCATTGATCTGCTCCTTTTGTATCTGTTGAAAGCCTCTCTTTCCCTCTTATTCAGTCCTGAATATTCTGAGACATGAAGGGTTCTCTGGCCTTATTCTCTTACATTTTACCCGAAAGGAAACATTTTGGCTCTGCATTCTCAACAATTACTTTTTGAATGCCCTCCATTGTTCTGCTGTAGATGTCACCACAAGTAACTGTTTCAAGTCTACTTTTGTCAAATCCTGCCTTACTTTAATACAACCTGCCTCCCCCCAGGTAAGGAAATCCCTTCTATGCAGACCATCTGTTTCCTTTTCCTACATAAAGTGTTCTCCATTCATGGTGAATAGATCAATAGATTTTGGACCAAGGGACTGATGGAATCACATGAGGCTGTACAGGCTCTCGACATTGCTGTGGCTGATGGCTATGCCATGGCTACTATATCGTCACGAAACTTTGGATGGTACCGTTAAACTCTGGTTACAGATTATATCATGTGCTAGTTATAGCCCATATACTGTTGGTGTAAATGTTCCAATATGCCCTGGTGAAGAACTTTGATCACAAGTACTTGTTTTCCTTTGAAAATGTCAAGATATTGTGCCATTGTGTCAGGCCATCCTTCACTGATATACAGATAACACATTTCCTTCAGTTGTGGGTCATTAGCTGTTTCCACTTAAAGCTGGTCATATTTTTGACGACCGAAATGCAATAGATTGATTGTGAATGCATCTTCCTCCTCCTTGTCTATGCTAGTAGATTCAGTGGAACATTTGCATTCTTATTTAGACTTGGCAATCTACCCAGTGTGTCTGAGGTGATAGTTTTAGTACCACATCTGCAGAGACATCCAAGTTTCAGACCTGTAATTGTACCAGAAGTCACTGTAGTCTAGATGGTGCACTTATCAGTAGTTTGTGACAAATCCTTTCCAATGTTTTTGATTGGTTTCCATAACGAATGACTGACTGAGCAGCTAAGTATGAAATCTTGTCATACCCAATTCTAGAACAAATATTTCAATCGTATGATGGAATAATTGGATTATACTTGAAGTAGACTTTTGGATACAGTTAATTCAATACTTTACATGATACATGCTCCGATCCTTTCTGCAAATTGCTGATTTGAGGATTGTCTTCTTTCTTAGTTTGTAGTACATCAGAGTACAAGACTTGTTTAAGAGACTTTACATATGTTGATGATCCTTCTGCAATACATTTTATGTCTTTCTTAGGAGTTCTCTCAGCGATGACACTTAGGCAGAAAAGATTGGAATGTAAGGTGCCAATACGTTGAAGAATTAAAAGCATATCTCTTGCCTTCTTTATTTAGTGGGAAGGCATTTGTCCCACATCTTTGGCTTTATCTGGGATGGGATAAAGTCTGCAATCTCAAAAAATAGAGTCAAAAGAAATTGACCTGACTTACATTCACCTGTATCTCCAAATCATACATTCACCTGGCACTTCTTGCAATCAAAAATAAGCAACTCCTCCTCAGTTGGTGAAGATTCCAATCTTGCCATTCTTTGGTTTTGCCCATTACTGTGATAATTGGCAATGCGAGTGCATACAGACACATTTTCTGTATTGCTTGAACAGATCTTGGTTGACAATCAAACTAAATGATAGTCTGGGCATGTGATATCTTCTAAATTGTGTTCTAAAGGTAGCAAATTACTGAAAATCCTTGGTTGACAAGCAGGGTGCAGCATCAGGAGGTGTGTAATCCTTCTTCAATGAATCATAAGAGCAGAAATAGGCCATTTGGCCTATTGAGTCCACTTTGCCATTCAATGAGACCATGACCTATCTTATAATCCTTAACACCATCTTTCTTGCTTTGAAATAAAGGCCAACATTTCATTTGCCTTTCTAATTGCCTGCTGAACATGGCTATTCGATTCATACACTTGGGCCCACAAATCCCTCTATGCTGAACCTTTTTACACTCTTTCCCCATTTAAATAATATTCAGTGTTTTTGTTTCTTCTTGCATTTTCCCACATTATATTCCAAATGCTAAGTTTTTGCGCACTCCCTTGATGTGTCTCTACCCCTTAGTAGATTCCTTCCTCACTATTTGCCTTCCACGTACTGTTGAGTTATCTGCAAACCTGGTGGTCATACATTGATTTCTGCCATCTGTCACTAACATATATCATAAATAAATGCTCCACTACTGAACCCTGTAGCACTCTACTAGGTATAGTTTGCCATCTGAAAAATTCCTGTTTTATTCCAACTCATTGTCTTCTTTTAGTTAGCCAATCCTTCAACCATACTAATATACATCCTTGTCCTCAATGACTGCACAATCCAGGGTAAAGTATCCCACATGATTTACACCCCATCCACCACCTTCAATTTCCATTCTCACCATCAGTACTATTGTAGAATGGCAATGGTGTGTATCTAAAGATGCACTGCATCCAACTGCAAAAGTTCCTTCGACAGCACCTTCCAAATCTTCTAGAGCCTGCAAAAACAAGCACAGCAAGCCACCCTGCCTTGAAAATATATAACTGATCCTTTGCTGTCAGTGGGTTAAAATCTTGGAGATTGCTTCCAAACATCAGTGTGGGTGCACCAACACCAGGTGGACTGCAGCAGTTCGAGAAAACAACTGACCACCACTTTCCAAGAGGCAATTTGGGTTGAACAAGAAATGCTGGTTTCAGAAAGCACACCCATATTTCATGAATACAAAATAAAAACATGCTTTTCTTAAAAAAATCTTTGTTATGGTTCAACATATGTTTTGGCTGAAATTCTATCTATTGCCACTTGATGGCAGTACCAACTCCATTTAAAACATCTACAGCCCTTTGGAAATTCTCACTGCCTCAGGTTTCCGAATGTGCATTCCACTAAGTATTCCATAAGATGAATCCCAGCCATTACAGAACGAAGCCTGTACATGTAAGCATTGAATATTTTGCCAAGGTTGCAGTTAGAGCTGTCAATGCATTGTTATGATCACTCATGTTAGCATCTTGTTTCAACTTTTTTCCTGTGTGGATGTTGCATGAATTACATCATGCCAATATTTGTGATTTAACTGTTTACAGCCCAAGGTTTAGGACAATTATTGAGAAATGAACAGTAAAATCTTAGAATTCATTAATTTAATCTCACATTTATACATACAGCTTTCCAAATGAATTTTAATTTCGAACATGACCAGAAATAACGGACATTAAATAATTAAAATGATGTCTGTCTGGAAAATTTGGGGTCACGGTATTTCAATGAATCACAGAAGCAGTGTTGCATTCTAATTAAAATCACTGTAATTCTGCTTTAGTATCATTATTTCACAACCTCATTAATGATTAAAGGATTCAGGCAGAGCATGTCGATAAGTAGTGAAAACCGTGAAACCATATTACACTAGAGCTGCCAGAGTTGGTGCTATTATACAAAGAAAAGGCTGGACATTATTAATCTGTTACCACAGCCTTTAAAACATGTTCTAAGATGTAAAACAAAAATATGATCTCACCATCTTGAACTATTGCTTATATGTGTTGTATCTGGTTAATCTATCCATTATAGCAAGAATTCTTCAGGAAAGATAGATTACGTTCAGCAAATTAGCATCTAAATCTACAGCAGCTAAACGTCAGAAAGAGAAACTGTTTTGAGTTCATGACACCCTTCAGCTGTAAACTTCAGTACTGCCAACATGTAAGCATTTTTAAAAATTAATTTCACGTCAATGAGAAGTTCAATCTGACATTGATTGTTCATTAAGTTTCAAAATATATATCTTGCAATATTTCATTTTGTAGGCTTGATACTAAACAATACAATACATCGGAATAAAATCATCAAATGGTCATAGCACAGAAGAAGGCCAGTTGACCCATCATAACTTTCTCCTAGTGCACCAATATTCATGGGTTAATGCAGAAGGAAACATTTGTTTTCATGTGAAAAGTTTCCTATCTGAAAATGATGACTTTAAAATAAAGGAAGTCACATAAATGGAAACTACTCCATCATCTTTTGATTTCAATATCATATGATCAATTAAGATTGTCCAACATTTCCTGCTATCAGTGAACTGACCTCATACTTGAAAGTTTTCAAAAGGCTTTTTAAAAATATTCTTGATATATTTTTAAAACGTAGTGTGCTGCAGCTTGATTAATGAGGTTGAAGTGGGTTTATTACAAAAATAGCATTTTAAATCAGGGTTTCTAGTTTACAATCTGTTAATATCCAACTTTAAATGACGGAAATGGTTTTTAAAAATGTTAAGTAGAACCATATGCTAGTTACAGGGTTGTAACTGACAGCAATCACTTTATGAATAATTTAAAAAGAAACTTTTAAAAGGCATCTATCAGTTTTCCAGGGCCTTAATATTTAAAGCCTTCTTGATGACCCACAATCAGGAAACTGTACAGAGATTAATTGAGTCTGGAAGTATGGTTGGTTTTGTGAATCTTCCTAATATCCAGTACAATGGTTTTAAATTCAGGCATAAATTTGAGGAAACACATTGTATGCAACTTATAATTTGGGCTTGGAATTCCATGGTATTTTGTTGTGGCTTGACTGGTTTTGGGCAGATTGTGCAGAAACAAAACACAACCCAACAGAAACTCCAGCCTCTGGCAGGGGGGCGGTGCACTACTGACTTACCAGTTTGCTGTACATTATTTGATGCTGATGTACGGTGTTAAGTGGTTAGTGGTCTGTGCTATCGTCACAATGGCATTAATTCAAATATGGCACCAATTGCTTTAACTCTCAAAAGGAATTAGGTCTGTACATGAACTGGGGAAAAATACAGAGCCTTTGAGGAAAGAGCAAGGTAGCGTGACTAATTGGATAATGCTTCCATAGAATTGCCACAAGCAGGATGCATTGAATAGGCTCCTTTTGTTTTGTGAGAATTTATCATTCTATTTTAGATAAATGCTATCTTGACACAGTATACTCCGTGGAATCAGAGAGCAAGGTGTCCTTCAAAGCTTTGCAGAGCAGCTTTTAAAAGTATTTACCACGGCCGATGGCCATATTGTCCAGATATTGGAATACAGCTGAATTACATTAAATACTTGAGTTTGCCAAAGAGCCTCAGTGTATTTACGTTCCAACTGTTTAGTGTAAATTACAAATATTCTATTATCTTAAGTGAGCTTTTTTTAAAAAAAAATGTTGTAAGTGTGCCAAAGGTGACTGCACGTGTTGGCATGATATTATTCAACATGAGAGCACATGTTATTCTTGGATTCACGTTTTACACTTGTGTTATGTCTGGAGTAGAGATTCTGGATGACACTGTAACATGATTGGATACGCTCGAAATCTGGATTCGGAACGCTGGTCGTTTACTGCAGTCAACTGCAAAACGGGAAAGGACCAAACAAGCGTCTTCAGTGACTCGGGGGCTGTGCTCCATTGCCTTTGGCAAAAGACACAGATTGTATTTTTTTTTAATTGCATCATTCACACGAATGTTTGACACAATGCAGCTGAAAGGGTCAGAATGCTACACCGTGCAAACCAATCCCCATTTCCCCCCTAATTCAAAGCTGCACAAAGATATGACGGTGTAACTTGTTAATTAATATGGGGGTGGGGGTGGGGGGTGGGAAATGGCATTCGTGAGGATGGTGATCAGCCGATTTTGTTCAAACACGAGTTACATGAGCAGTAGGTGGCGCAGAGCTGCCATGGAAAATGTCTTCACACCCGTAATGTACAAACATATACGCACACTGTACTGTCAACAGACACAAACCCTCCCATTCATTCCAATAAAGGAGGGCATTATGAAACTGCTGGATTCCCTTACACGTTGCGCACAATGGTTTGTTTAGCAGATGCCTCTCCCTGCTCTTAAAATTACAAAATAAAAACTGTGCAAATAACTTCCCTTAAATGAATAGTTTCTGCATTCAGCTAGTCGGATGCCAAAAATGAAGGAATGCGGAGTGGCCAGAAATTAATATAACACGTGTCACAGCATTTCGATAAATGTGTTAAATCGGGGAGAGTCTAGAGAACGCCAGTGAAATAAAGCAAAGAATTGCGAATCTGAAACAAACAGAGAGCGCTGGAGAAACTCTGGCAGCATCTGTGGAGAGAAAGTGCTCCCAGTTCGGCGACTCTCCATCAGAACAGGGCACCAATGACACCGGGTGCCAATATTAATAATAGTTAGCTGCACATAACTTTCCCCAGAGCGGTTTACATATTTTTCTCGCGATTCTGATTGCGGTGAGCTGGGATCTGGAGTAAATCCGTTTTTTTAATGCCTAGTGGACAGACTCCAAACTAACCGGAGCCATTGACTCCGAAAAGTTGAAGTGACAGATGACAACGAATCTTTTCGACAAACATCTAATCTGATCAAATAAGCCCAGCACCGCACAGCCATTCCCCAACCATGTGGATCCTTGACCAGTATAACACTTGCGTTCAAAACACTTAAAAGCTGGCTAAATTTCTAATCTTGGACAGTCGACAAATATAAACAAGAGGAATTCAATAACGAAATCCACATGGCTCAAACATTCTGCAATCGCAGCCAATCGCACCATTAACTCTATCTTCCCTCCAAATATTTCCCAGCTGCTGATACTCGCTATGCTGGCTTTGTAAAGTTACTGTCCCCGGGCCACGCCGTTCCCAAATCCCACCTGCATGTACAGTGGGGACGGCGGTTCTCTCCGTCAGCATCAATATCCAGCCACCTCATGGCCTGTTACAGTGCGCCAGGAGTTAATTTTTTCAATGCACCGGCTCTTTCAAAAAAAAGAGAAATATTTACTTTGCTTACAAAACTTCACTTGAGTTATTATCTAAAGTGGGGGAGAAGGGGAGACTGTGCGGCGTTGACACAGCCATGTCACTTCACAGAGCACCATCCCTGTTCTTCACCTTCTGCAAAGCGCGTTACCCAGTAACACACGGACCACACTTACGTGACAGCTATCGCGGAGATTCAATCCTGTCAAAACTAGAAAAGAAAAAGAACACTTTTTTTTCGGAGTTGCAGCTAAACTTGCAGAGTCCCGGCTGGTGTTGTTAGTGCCTGTCCCTGCTTATCCCAGCTGAGTGGAGGTGTAGACTGAACTCAGCTCACCTTGCTGGCCTCTGCCTCACTGTTGAATGCCCGCCTGTTGCTCTGGGTGTGGGGGACTTTGGTCCATTAAGGAGGGAGACACTTCTCTCCACCCGGAGGAAATGGCCACCACGTCATTAAACAGTTACGTCCGCCTGTAAGGCTCAGAAACAGTCGAGAAGCTTTAATGGCTAAAGTTTCGAACAGCAAGAGAACTATTGGGTGGGAAATGTGAAGTTTTATCTGATTGTAATATAATCCTTACCTCATCCTAACCAATAATGAATTAGGGAAGTGAAACCAACAACACGGGTGGAGAGTTCGGTAATGTATAGGAGATGGGTAAACTCGACTAAGAAGGAAAGGTCTGAAGAGATAGCCAGGAACAGCAGAGGCAGATCTCCTCAGGAACACAGAGGTGTTTATGAGCTCAAACGCGGTCTCTTTAGTGACTGTTCTTTCCTTCGCTTGTTTATTCTGAACTGGCTCCACACACTGACAACGGCCAGGGTTGTGTAACTGCGGTGATTAACGCAGGATACCCTGGCACAGTGTGTGGGCTGTCCGGTTTTTTTTTCCCCCTCTCTATTTACCCAGGGATGTAACTGGGCTCCTATGTCTAACAGCATTGAGCGTTCAATGCAACGCTCCCACCAAGAAAACATCGCAGAACATACACACGTTAACAGTCAGAGCTAATAATAAGTCAGGTTTACATTCAGCCAGTCTGCCCAGTCAAAGGAAGTCACTTCATATTTCAGCACAGTGCGTTCTTTGAGAGTCGGCTGTGACTTCCTCACAAATGTACTTTTCATTAAATTCGCCCAATTCGGGATTGCGATACTCTCTCCACGAGAGACAACTTCAGAAACAACCCGCGCGGTGCCTTTTCCCTGCCCACCCCCCGACTTTGAGTTTCATGGAAGTGAAAAGCTGTCCTCTTGTTTTGTGTGTCCCTTCTGGAAATGAAACGCGCCGTTTTCCGCGGGAACTGGATTCGCGAGTGCGCGGCCAAATGCGCGGCCCGGCGATCGCACCGGATCGTCTTGCCGGAGTTGTTGACCTCTGCCAGTTTTCCGCTTACGACAAGCGGCGTCTATAAACCGGCAGGAACATATGCCCCATCCCGCCAGACAGTGTGTGGGTGGGTGTGTGTGGGTGGTGGGGGGAGATGGGCGGTGGGGAGTGGGGCAGCTTCGCTCATTGCTGTCCCCTCAGGCCAATAAAAGAGGGCGGAGGTCAGGGTTTTGAATGGGGCCAGACTTGCCCCAGACATCTTTGGCAGAGCTGATTGCACAGTCTGGGGCCCCGCCTTGGTTTCCTTTCTCCTTGGACCTAGTCAGGTGCTGAACAAGGGAAGACTTTATTTTGAATCCACCTCACCATTGGTTTGAACGGTGCAGTGAGGCGTCCAGATGCTTTCCCCTTAGCGTTTTGGGCTTTGGGCAGTCTTATTGATGGGCTCGTAACCATGACCAATGCCCTCTCCCTTCTACTCAAAATCACAGGACTTATTTCTTGTGTGCTTGTGTAGTGGCGGGGTGTTTTTAATCCCTTTTCAACATCTCTCTGCTCTCTTGAGTTGTTTTTTCCACCCCCTCACCAAGAGACTGGGCAGACATGCCGGAGTTTGATCTCCGCCTCTGGCAGGAGACTAAAAGGTGAGGGAGGTCCCACCCAGGGCTCGGCTCCGCCCCACTCCCTGCTTCCCGCAGGAGAGATGGGCAGTTTGAGATAGCAGCATTCTCAGCAACAGCCCTTCCCTTTCAACATGCCAAACCATAGCGCACTCATGAGCAAACCTATTAACCCGAGGTTCTCACTGCTGTGTTGTGTTAGTGAGACAGGGCACACAGATGTGATTAATGTCTAGGCTTCGGTGTGCTACATGCGGGGTCAACTCAACCTCAAAGATCTAAATTATAATACGGCACCAATTTTCAACGTGCACATTGAAATATAAGACTGCTCATTGGAAAACATATTTAAATTTAATCATTTAAGTCACTGTGGTAATGTTTTATGATCCATATAGTCGCTTCTATTTCTCCAAAGTAACTTATCCAGCACTGGGATTCAAGTCTGTCTTTACTAACTCGTGGGACCTGGGTGTCGCTGATTGCCTGTCCCTAAGTGCCTTTGAGAAGGGGGGGAGCGAGCTGCCTTCTTAAACCGCTGCAGTCCATGCCCCTGTCATGTTCCGTTAAGTAACCTTTCCCTATTTGACACATTTCATGTTTCACTTGCTTTCTGTAAATCAACGGTTTGGCTTGTTCCTTTGCTGCTGACTTTCATTTATTCCGCAATATTATAGTTTCCTCTAGTGGAACAGCTGGAGAACTGAAGTGCAACTGGGGACGGATTCATATGCTGTCCCTGCGGTGTTAGCTCGTACGGGAGTGATGTGCAACATTGCAAGGGTTCTACCTCATCTCATTTTCCCTGGGTAACCATTAACATGAGAGAATTGGAACCTGCTTTAATACCCAGGGAATTATAAAGCAGAATCGTTGCAATGTGGAAGCAAACCATTTGGCCTATCAAGCCCACACTGACCCTCTGAAAAGCAATTCACCCTATCATCCTGCATTTCCCATGGCTAATCTACATGGCCTGTCTCTTTGGACTTGAAAGAAACCAGAGCACCCAGAGTAAATCCACACAAACCTAAGGAGTATGTGCAAACTTAGAAACAGTAGCCCGAGGCTGGAATCAAACCTAGATCCTTGGCGCTGTGAGATAGCAGTGCCAAACACTTTGTCACTTTGCCACTCAAAAGGTAGAATAGAATTGGTAACCACTGAACTCCCAAGGAAGATGAAAAGATAGGTGCTGGAAATCTGAAACACGGAGAATGCTGGAGGACCTCTGCAGGTCTAGTAGTTGGAAGTTCTGAATTCTGAAGAAGAGTCATATTTGGCTGGAGGCAGTTTCTGTCTCCTCAGAAGCTGCAAAACCTGCTGAGTTTCTCCAACATTCTCTATGTTTGTACCACTGAAACTCTTCAAACTGACTGTCCGCTAACATCATCCCCTTAGCCTCCACCACAATCTGACCCAGATTAAACCTGACCTGACACCATGAACCCAACTGGACTCTCCTCTGACCTGCAAACTATGCCCTTACCCTGTTCTGACATTTTCAAGATACAACTCCTCACTGGCATGTCCCCTTGACCATTCTCACTGACCAATACACCACTCTGACCTGATTGTCCCACCTGCTATTCTGCCCACTTACCCACCCATCTATTGCCCTACCTATTTATTCATACAGCCACTGACCCATTCACCCATTGTGGCTTTCCAAAAGACCGTAGAAAGTAACATAAGCTATGGGGAGAGTTAAGATACAATGAATAGACTCAATTGGCCAGTACTTTCAAGCACTGTGTCCATGGAACTTCTGCCAATGGACAAAATCAAGTGATTTAGAAATATTTAAACCAGAGCATTTAGAAATGGTGATGTTGGGGACAAGCATACTTGGTACAGGAAATTTCTCTTTCCATTGGAATATAGAACAATGAGAGGCAAGCTTATTGAAAGATACAAAATTCTTAGAGAACTTGACAGGGCAGCTGCAGAAAGGTTGTTTTCCCTTGTGGGAGAGTCAAGGACCAGAGGGAATAAGCAGTCACACATTTAAGACAAAGATCAGGACATTTATTTTCTCAGAAGGTTGTGAATCAATTGAATTCTTTACTACAAGAGAACTGTTGAGCTTGGGTCATTAAGTATATACTCAAGGCTGAGAGAAACATTTTTTAATCAGTAAGGAAACCAAGGGTTGTGAGGGAAAAAGCAGGAAAGCGGAGTTCAGGATTATCAGATCAGCTATGATCTCATTGAATGATGAAGCAGAATTGATGGACTGAATGGCCTAATTCTGCTCCCATGCCTTTTGATTTCCTTTACAGCCAGCTTCACACTAGTTTTGCTTATGCTGAATGTCACAGTTCATGTCAAACTACCATAATTAAATGGACAATTTGAAGAAAAATATAAATAGATGAAAAACTAGAGCTGATGTGAAGCAAACAAGATTATGGATTCAGTGAGTTAAAATAGTTTAATCTGCACTCTTATTTATACATGAATGTATTTACCTTGTTGTAAAGTTGATCTAACAAGGCCTCAAATTATTAAAAATTGAACGTTTGCCAATGACAACATATTTAAGCCAAAATCAAGTGATTTCAGAAATATTTAAACCACATCAATGGAATTTACCTTGAAAGTGCTAAAGAGTGGTAATTCATAGGCATAGTCTAGTTCCTAAATGGCCTACTTATGAACGTTGCTAATCAGACAAAAATAGTGATGTCAAATTAGATAAATTATGCATTCTGCAATAAAGAATATTCAAAAATTAATAAAAAAGAAAATGAGAAAATAAATAAGTTAGTACCATAGAACTTATATAGAAGTAATACGAATTTTAGAAGTATAAATCCTACAGATTTTTTTTCATCAGGATAGCAATATATCTTGGACACAATGCCCCTTTGTCAAAAGAAATGAAGTTGTGATGAATACATTTACAGAGAAATTAATACAATAATATTTACAAAGATTGCATGTATAAAATTCTCTGTAATGCTGTGAAATAGTACTTTATGAAAATATAATTCAGTATTCAAATGGTAATTCTTCACTTAAGTCCAAGTGTGATGTAAATTATATTTTTGAAGTACAATTTCCAGGAAACAATATAAAACCGATAACATTCTGTCTTTGCCATTCATTTATTTGTTCTCAGTAAGAATACTAATAGTTTTAGGAAATCATTATTGTTGAACAAAAGTATTACCAATGTTAACTAAAGTACTTGTGTTTATTGAAGCCCTTCATGACCTCGAGACTTCCTAAAGTACTTAAAGGCAATTATGTTATTTTTGAAGTAAAGCTACCCTTGAAATCTCAGGAAATTTGGTAGCCAAATTACATAAAAAATCATAATTGGACAATCTGGTTTAGTGTTGTTGATTAAGGCAAAAACTTAATACATCCAACAACGCTACATTCATGTAGTACTACACTGAAATTCCAGCCTGGATCATACATTGACATCTCTTAAATCTGTTAACCTTCCAAAGCAATTACCCCTGAGATAAGGTTTGCCATCAAAACATGAAGAGCATTTATTGACTATTGATACCACGGCTAAGCATTTTTTGAAGTACTGTCCTTTAATAGAGTTGAATTAACTCACACAAGAACTCGCACAAAATATTTGACCCTGAGTTAGAGTTTGGACAGTTCTAACTTACTCACCTGATTAGTTACTGAGGGAATGCTGGACAGCAAAGTCCTACACTAACACCTGGGTAACAATAAAACTAACTGCTTTCCTTGATCTCAACCTTCCCCCAACTCCCTCAACTCCCCCAACAACCCCTCCCTTACCCCCCTACCACTGACCCAACCTGATAACCCTTCTTCATCCAACTATCCATCTCACCACTTGCTTCTCTACCCAGCTTCCACCTTATCCACTAGCCATTCCATTCATCCACACACCACCCACCTAACACGCCACTCCACTGTATCCAATTCTCTTTCACACTTACCTTCTCTCCATAACATTTTGATGAAGCCTCAAGCCATTTAGCTTCTTACCAGAATAAAGCAATAATGTTGTAAACAAGGGAGCTTAGACTTACTTCACTGATTTCCCTGTAAATTTTTACGATAACTGAGTGTGGAAGAATACTCAGTTGGAAGATTATCTCAAAAAATCAAGAGAAGGTAAATAGATAATTTTTGTCTGATCCAGTTTAGATCCTCAATTACCTAATTGTGGATTTAGGCCATAGAAATAGACAATTTTACAGCATAGAGGGAGGCCTTTTTGTTATTATGTTTATGCAAGCTTTCTGAAAGAGTTATCAATTAACTACACTCCCTTGGCCTTTCCCATCATCCTGCAATTCCTTCTGTTCAAGGAAGGAATGGGAAGGAGTGGCTGAGTAGTGATGTTGTGGTACTAGAAATCCATATTCTCAGGCTGGGTTCACAATCTCACCATGGTGGATGGTTAAATTGTAATTCAATCAAAAAAGTTGGTGAAATTGTTGTAAAAACCTATCAAATTTGGGAAAGGAAATCTGCCATTTGCCTACCAACCACAGCAATGTGGCTAGCCTCAACTGCTGTGTGGGCTATTACAATTAGGTAATAAATGCTGGTGTATCAATGATGCCCACATCCCATGAAGAAACAAAACTCATTCTCTTTTGGAAAGTACAATTGAGTGTGCTTCTGCCATCCTTGCAGGTAGTGCATCTAACTTATAACAATCTTTTTCTCATTCATAGGATGTGGGCCTAGCTGGCTTGGGTAGCATTTAATGACCATCACGAGTTGTCTTTGAGAAGGTGGGCAAGAGCTGTTTTCTTGAACTGCTGCAGTCATTTTGATATTGATGTCCCCACATTCCTGTTAGAGAGGAAGTTCCAGTATACAAAAAATGGTAATACAATTCCAAGTCCGGATAGTGAGTGGCTTGGAGCGGAATGTGCAATTCCCAGGTATCTAGTTGTGGCTTAGAAAGTATAATTCTGAGTTTTACAAAATTCCCTAACTTTTTTTGCCAACCCTCTGTATTTTAGGGAAGGCAATTAGATTAGATTAGGTAAAAACAATGACTGCAGATGCTGGAAACCAGAGTCTAGATTAGAGTGGTGTTGGAAAAGCACAGCAGTTCGGGCAGCATCCAAGGAGCAGGAAAATCGACGTTTTGCCCGAAATGTCGATTTTACTGCTCCTTGGATGCTGTCTGAACTGCTGTGCTTTTCCAGCACCACTCTAAATTAGGTTAGATTCCCCTCAGTATGGAAACAGGCCCTTTGACCCAATGAATCCATACCGACCCTCTGAAGAGTAACCCACCCAGACCCATTCCCTTATCTTATATTTACCCCTGATTATGGGCAATTTAACACGGCCAATTCAGGTAACTTGCACATCTTTGGATTGTGGGAGGAAACTGGAGCACCCGGAGGAAATACATGCAGACACAGGGAGAATGTGTAAACTCCACACAGATAGTCACTTGAGGTAGGAATCAAACCTGGGACCCTGATACTGTGAGGCAACAGTGCTAACCACTGAGCCACCATGCTGCCTCATGTCACACATTATGACCTTTACATCATGCAAATCCTCTTCAGCTTTTCATGTAATGTCTTTTGTAATCTGCTATTCATATTCAGGCAAAAGACAAATGTTTTCATATGTTAGCCTCTGAATTGCTCTTGTAACCACAATATATATGGACTGAAGTTTTGGTCAATGACAACCCCAGGATGGTAATAGTGACAAAGTCAATGATGCTTAATGATATTAAATGTCATGGGAAGACAGTTACATTTTCATTCGTTGGAGATGGTCATTGCCTGGTACTTGTGAGCTGTGAATGTTACTTGCTACTTGTCAGGCCAAGCCTGAATGTTGGCCAGGGCTTGCTGCATTTGGACTTGGATTGTTTCAGAATCTGAGGAGTTGTAAATAGTGCTACTCATTGTGCAATTGTCGGTGAATATACCTACTTCTGACCTTATGATGAAGAGAAGATCATTGATAAAGCAGCTCAAGGTGGTTGGACTCAGGACATTACCTAGACAAATTTTTTTCAGTGATATCCTGAAGCTCAGATTATTGATGTCTACCAACCAGAACTTTCTTCCCTTGTGCCAGATATGACTCCAATTCCCAAAGAGATTTCCCCATGATTCCCATTGAAGCCCGTTTTGCTAGGGCTCCTTAATGCCACACTTGGTCAAATGTGGTCTTGATGTCAAGGGCAGTCATTCCCACCTCACCTCTGGAATTCAATTCTGTTGTCTACAAACCAACCCTGTAATAAGGCTATAGTAATTTCTCATGGAACCCAAACTGAGCATCAGTGAGCAGGTTATTCTTCTGCTATTTAAAAGCGTTGTGGATGACTCATTCAATCACATTGATTGTTGGTCATGTTGGATTTATCCTTTTTTTGTGCACAGGACACACAACTGAGAAATTTTCCACATTGCCAGGTAGATACTAGTGTTGTAACTATACTGGAACAGCTTGGCAAGGCTGCAGCTAATTCTGGAGCACAAATGTTCCGTATTGTTGTTGGAATGGAACTGACATCACCTTTATAATATCCAGTGCCTTGAACTATTTCTTGATATTACATAAAGTAAACTGAACTGGTTTAAGACAGGCATCTGTAATGCTGTGGACATCAGCAGGAGGCAGCGACAGATCATCATCTGACTGAAGATGGATGCAAATACTGTACTCTAAACTTGTCTTTTGCTCTGATATCATTGACAATGCAGATATTCGTGGAACCTCTCCCTTCTATGAGTTTGTTCATTGTCCATCACATTTGTTGACTGCATGTGCTAGGACTTTAGAGCTTAGAACTGTTTCATTGGTTGTAGCCTATATATTGCAATGTGTTTCCATTAGTTGATGAGCAATTTTTCCTGTTTTGTAGTTTCACTTGGTTGACACCTTCATTTAAGGTAAGCCCGATGCTGCTTCTCGCATAACCTCTTGGTCTCTTCATTGAATGGAATAAAATACACCACACATGCTATGATACAAAATATACAGGATAACTGAAGCCAAACCAGCCTCAGTTGGGTTTTGTTCACTGGACATGAGATCATCATTTGAGCTTCGCAGTTGCAGTGGTAGTAACCACCACCAAATGAAACAGGAACATTTTACATTGCAACCTTAAATATTTTAAAAGTTCTTGGATAAACTGCTTACAATTAACAGACCAGAGAGTTTAGAGAACAGTCAGCCCTTCACTGAAGTTAAACTTTTGACAGTACTTAAGCTGTGGTGAATGGAACCTTTCACTTGTATTTTCATGTGCATGTGAACTACCTTTCCACAATTACAGACTGAAGTGCAGTTGGCAGTGTTTTTAGCTCACGCTACTTCAAAGGAGGTACCTGCGTCAAATCTGTACCTAAGGCATAATGCTGTCATTAAATTATAATGTTATGTTTTTGGGCATTTACTGAGGCTTTCTGATTTGGTAACAGGATAAAGTTGCAGCAAATCCTAATATACTTGGGCTACATTGGTCAAATCTTTACCTATAAAATGTATCCGATGACTGAATGAAATTTCAAATGTTAACTCAATAAAAGGATACTCTGTTTTATTTCT
The DNA here is from genome assembly GCF_020745735.1 of Hemiscyllium ocellatum. Taxonomy (NCBI): domain Eukaryota; kingdom Metazoa; phylum Chordata; class Chondrichthyes; order Orectolobiformes; family Hemiscylliidae; genus Hemiscyllium; species Hemiscyllium ocellatum. Next base: position 46,886,493 of record NC_083402.1, read on the forward strand.
TTGAATGCGTAAATTTAGCTTAAGGGTATCCACCTAGCCATTTTCCTATTTATTTTTCTATATATTTGAATTATTGGTGTCTTACAAGAAAGGAAGGAGATGGTAGCACTCTGAAAATTGAGCTTAGCATATCGTGTACAAATTGGCTTCCTACATTGTTTTTTTCCAAGTACCAGGAGACAAACAATGTCTATATGGGTGTACATCCTTAAAAGAGCTTCTGTATGGCTGCTCTGAAAATGTGGGCAATACCTATGAGACTGAATATTCTTGCTGGCCCCATAAAAATATGCAACTCCCAGCTTGCTAATCAATCTATGCTTCCTTCACTAGCCACATCATAAACTTCCACCCTTTAAACCCTAACATGCAGCTGCTCTTAAAGTTAAGCACTTTACAAATTGCAGGTAAAATGTTGTTAAGGCATGGCTCTGAAATAGCTTGTGTTTCTTTCCTCAAACAGTGAGAAGGCAGCACAGTTGTATCATTCATCTGATGCACAAACTAAAAATTGAACTCCATCCTAACCTCTTGAACCTGGAATCATTGCAAGTTGATGGACCTGTGATGGAAGCAATTTAGTGCTTTCAAACTGAATGAAATCTGAAAGTGTCATAATGCTGTGGACCGAGCTCAACAATGTCCAGAACAAGGACTCCTGTTCATTTCAAAGAGAGTAAGGAAAAGTGATGTTAATCCAAAAACTTCATCCAGCAAATTATCTGAGTGATTATGTTCTATAAAGTTTGGAAATATTATTTACATAAGGGAGCTGATTGGCACAGATAACAGTTAGAGTGTGATTCAGGGTAATGCCAACAGGATAAGTTTGATTCCTATTCTAGCTTTTCACTTGGAAGTGGAAAACAATAGCATCTCACCACTGACAGACAACACCATGAGAATGGTTCAAGACAAAACAAACTTTAGATCAGACTGGTGCTGGAAAAGCACAGCAGGTCAGGCAGCATCTGAGGAGCAGGAAAATTGACGTTTCGGGCAAAAGCCCTTCATCAGGGTTCCTCAGTTGCTGCCTGACCTGCTATGCTTTTCCAGCACCACTCTGATCTAAACTCTGGTTTCCAGCATCTGTAGTCCTCACTTTTGCCAAGATGAAACAAAGCAGATCATAAAACAAGAAACTGTCTTCAGGCACAGCACATGTGGTATGATGTTTGGATGCACCAAAGTGGGTAAATTAACATTATATCTACCTAAGTCAATAGGTAGATATATGACATTTTATTAAATGCATTTACATTCTTATTATGTATCTCCTAAAGCCTGACCTCAATGCTTGAATTACTCTCTTCGTGTCAAAATCACCTTGCCAGGAGCACAAATTCATCAAGTCTGCTTTATGATCTCTGAGGAAATTTGCTGCTTGATTTTGCCTAATATTGAATCTAGCTCAAAAGTACTGCACTAGAAACTAATCATTTATTGGCATAAAGTCAGGTTAGATACATCACTCAATATTCTTTGAAGTTATAATGAAACCAAAGAATGTATTTCTCTTATCTATACTAAATTTATAGCTAATCTTTGATAACAGAACATGATACTTGCTGTGATGTCGATAGCCTTTTCATGCAATTATCATCTTACACTTCCTATTATGCTTTTGCTAACAGTTTTCATAAAGTGAAGTGTATCACAGCTATTTCCTCTAGGTTCTAGTTTCAATGTATTTCCTTGTGTCCATTGTTCCTTTGCTCCTCCAAAACTATTTTCAAAAATAAAAATACTTAACGATGCAACACAGACAAAATATCTATTGATACTAACTGAAGCTATTCAATATAAATATGTAAAAATAAATTCAAAAACAGAAATAACTAGGATAGGAGACAATGAAGTTTTTAACCAGGAACAAAGGCATCAAAGACAAAGGTAAGGATATGAACAGATTAATAACTGCTTTTAATAGAGATGAATGGAACACAAATATTAAACAGTTGTGAGTTTGAAAATGTTACTGTAAAGAATTTGAGGAGAGGAATAGATGCAGAAAGAAGTGGGACATGAAGGTGAATGAACAATGTGAGTGGTTGTAGATTCAGATAGGTAATTGGTGATGGCTCAGAGCAGCTATTGTATGCGTCCCTTGAATTTAAGAGAGTTCACCTTTAAGGACTTCAAAATTCTGTATGTATATAATGTTGTGAATCCACATGCCAGTTAGTCTGCTTTGGTGTGCAAGAAATCAGTTAATATGCTGTAATGTCTGTTTCATAAGTATAAGGTGGAGTACTGTTAATCTATGTTGTTAATGAATCCATGGTGAACTTTAGATTAGATTCCCTACAGAGTGGAAACAGGCCCTTTGGCCCAACCATTCCACACCAACCCTCCGAAGAGCAACCCACCCAGAGCCATTTCCCTCTGTCCAGTGCACCTAGCACTATAGACAGTTGAGCATGGCCAATTCACCTGACCTGCACACCTTTGGAGTGTGGAAGGAAACCAGAACACCTGAAGGAAGCCCATGCAGACATGGGGAGAATGCGCAAGCCCCGCACAGACAGTTGTCTAAGGCTGGAATTGAACTTCGGACCTTGGTGCTGTGAGGCAGCAGTGCTAACCTATTGATTGCTTGACCATTATCATTAACATGACATGGTAGGCAGCAGTAGAAAACTCATGTTAAAGCGCATGAAACAATGCACTGCATCTTTGTTCATTACAGCATTTGTATGTGTAAAAGCACTGCTTTCTGGTAAACAACGGAGAAACAAATTTAACTCACTTGAGAAAGGAAGTGATCAGTGTGTGTGAGGCCCATCATAGCCAACATAGGTCAAAGGCATATTGACAGAAAGTCCACAATATTCTTTATTTTAGATTGGGACAACTGATCCCTTAACATACTTTAATGTGTAACCACATTCAGAGTTCTTCTTTCTAGATTTGGGCATGTCCTTTCAGAAAAATAAGCTTTTAACATTATTTAGCAAAGGTCTATGTAGATGCATTAGATCAAGATTAACAGCTGAAGTGCTAAAAAGATTCCGAAAAGACATGGACCACATTGAAAGGCCAATTCATTGTCAGATTAAATTTCTATTTTAATTGACTAGAAATCATGCCATTTAGACAACAGTCTATCAAATTCATGGTTCACTTGGTGTTCAGATGTAGAGAAGAAAGCTGATTATGTGATTTTTAATTTGGGGAGCTAACAAACAGAATTATTGATTTTCTAAACTCACCCAACCCCTGAGATGCTTTCCAGAATAATTTGCTCAGCAAACTGACGACTTACTTAAGTGTAAAGCAACCCTATAGGTTGATGAAGCTCAAAAGTTCTAAGACAAAACGTGACTAATGACTGAATCTCTGGGATAACCAAATGGAGCAAGGCATTAGATTAGATTACTTACAGTGTAGAAACAGGTCCTTCGGCCCAACCAGTCCACACCAACCTGCTGAAGCGCAACCCACCCATACCCCTACATATACCCCTTACCTAACACTATGGGCAATTTAGCATGGCCAATTCACCTGACCCGCACATCTTTGGACTGTGGGAGGAAACCGGAGCACCCGGAGGAAACCCACGCAGACACGGGGAGAACGTGCAAACTCCACACAGTCAGTCACCTGAGGCGGGAATTGAACCCAGGTCCCTGGCGCTGTGAGGCAGCAGTGCTAACCACTGTGCCACCGTGCCGCCACATGTGGAATGGATAGCCTTCTGCATGCACCAAGGAAATATCCAGATTTTCATTAATTTTGGAAGGCATGTGCAGACAGGTCATTGACAAAAGTAGCACACTGGAATCATTGCTGAAGCAGTTACAAAGGGATAGATGGTATACTATGAAGCTACAATGAAGATCATCTGGTATTTCAACAAAGGCATACACATGAAATAATCATCAAACCAGTGTCTGGAGATATAAATCTCAAGGCAAAGAGTGGTGAACACATGTTCCACTTGGCCAATCTGGTGGAAAACATCAACGTCAGCATTTCATTTGAAGTGTTCACAAAAATTCAAATCATATGTCTTTATAAAACTGGTGACTATTTGTTGCTGGCTAAAGTTGACATGAGGAGAAATGTCAATTTAATACTATTACAAATTCAGACGTGGAAAGCCAAGATCAAATCTATGACTGTAAAACTTGTTCACCAGTTCCATGTGCAGCATCAATCACGTTAGAATGCAGGTAGAATTAACCTGCCTGGATGTGGCAGATTTTCTACATCCCAGACAGTGCTGGTCAGCAGTTGCAGTTTACCAGAATGCTATGACCTAAACTCATCACAATGCAAGGTAAACTGGCCAATAATATCAAGGAGGATAGTAAAAGCTTTTTTAAGCATGTGCAAGGCAAAAAAATGGTGAGGACTAAAATTGGGCCCTTGAAGACAGAAACAGGGGAATATATTACGGGGAACAAAGAAATAGCAGAAGAATTAAATGGATACTTCAGATCTGTGTTCACTGGGGAAGACACAAGCAATCTCTCTGAGGTAACAGTGGCTGAAGGACCTGAACTTAAGGGAATCTATATTTGCCAGGATTTGGCTTTGGAGAGACTGTTAGGTCTGAAGGTTGTTAAGTCTCTGGGGCCTGATGGTCTACATCCCAGGGTACTGAAGGAGGTTGCTCGGGAAGTCGTGGATGCGTTGGTGATTATTTTCCAGAGTTCGATAGATTCAGGGTTGGTTCCTGAGGATTGGAGGGTGGCTAATGTTATACCACTTTTTAAGAAAGGTGGGAGAGAGAAAGCAGGAAATTATAGACCAGTTAGTCTGACCTCAGTGGTGGGAAAGATGCTGGAGTCTACTATAAAGGATGAAATTACGGTACATCTGGATAGTGGTAACAGGATAGGACATGATTTCCCCTTCATGGATTTACGAAGGGGAAATCATGCTTGACTAATCTTCTTGACTTTTTTGAGGATGTAACTCTGAAGATGGATGAGGGAGATCCAGTAGATGTAGTGTACCTGGACTTTCAGAAAGCTTTTGATAAAGTCCCACACAGGAGGTTAGTGAGTAAAATTAGGCCGCATGATATTGGGGGCAAAGTACTAGATTGGATTGAAAATTGGTTGGTTGATAGAGAACAAAGGGTAGTGATAAACTGCTCCATTTCGGAATGGCAGGCAGTGACCAGTGGCGTACCGCAGGGAACCGTGCTGGGTCCGCAGCTTTTTAGAATATTTGTTAATGATATAGAAGATGGTATCAGCAATAACATTAGCAAATTTGCTGATGATACAAAGTTGGGTGGCAGGGTGAAATGTGATGAAAATGTTAGAAGATTACAGGGTGACCTGGACAAGTTAGGAGAGTGGGCAGATGCATGGCAGATGCAGTTTAATGTGGGTAAATGTATGGTTATCCATTTTCGTGGCAAGAACAGGAAGGCAGATTACTACCTCAATGGAATCAATTTAGATAAAGGGGCAGTACAGAGAGATCCGGGTGTTCTTGTACACCAGTCAATGAAGGCCAGGATGCAGGTACAGCAGGTAGTGAAGAAGGCTAATAGCATGCTGGCCTTCATAACAAGAGGAATTGAATATAGAAGCAAAGAGGTGCTTCTGCAGCTGTACAGGGCACTGGTGAGAGCACACCTGGGGTACTGTGTGCAGTTCTGGTCTCCAAATTTGAGGAAAGACATTCTGGCTATTGAGGGAGTGCAGCGTAGGTTCACAAGGTCAACTCCTGGAGTGGCGGCATTACCTTACACTGAAAGACTGAAGCGACTGGGCTTGTATAGCCTTGAGTTTAGAAGACTGAGGGGAGATCTGATTGAGACATATAAGATTATGAAAGGATTGGACATTCTGGGAGGAGTAAACATGTTTCTGCTGATGGGTGAGTGCCGAACCAGAGGACACAGCTTAAAAATACGGGGTAGACCATTTAGGACAGAGATGAGGAGAAACTTCTTCACCCAGAGAATGGTGGCTGTGTCGAATGCTCTGCCCTAGAGGGCAGTGGAGGCCCAGTCTCTGGTTTCATTTAAGAAAGAGTTGGATAGAGCTCTCAAAGATAGTGGAATCAAGGGTTATGGAGATAAGGCAGGAACAGGATACTGATAAGGATGATCAGCCGTAATCATATTGAATGGCGGTGCAGGCTCGAAGGACTGAAGTAAGGTGCAAGATGTAATTGCCCTAAGCCAAGGTCATGATGTTATAGAAAGCTAAGAACTGGAGTAGGCAATTTAGCACTTTGAGTTTGCTCTACCATTCAATGAAAGCAACACCTGCAACCCAATTCCAGGTGCAAGACCTTTCTCCATATCTCTAAATATATACGTTTAACAAAACTTGATTGATCAAATTGCTAAAACTAACAATGAATCTAGCTTCACTTGTTGTGAAACAGATGTTCTGGAAGGATATGCAGAAGTGGACAGTGATTTTTGATTTTCCGACAGAGTTCATGGGGTCATTAGTAAGAGACATGAGTGGAAAGGGAATGAGTTCAGCAAAATTGACTTGATTTCTGTACTCGGTAAAGGTCTTAGTTTTGTTGCTCTGTGCCTCCACATTAATGAACTTCAGGCAGGGCATGACATTGAACTCTACTTCTGTCGCATTCATCTCTGTGCCCATTTATTGGACAAGAGTTCTCTTCCAGTCCCACAGGCCCCTTCATCTGCCTCTAAAACTCTCCCTCCACTGGGAACTCTCCTCAGCTTTTTATCTGCACTTAACCTGTTTATCGAGAACTGTCAATGTGACTTTGGTAATTTCTCTGCCCTTCACTTTCATTTGAATTTATCCCTCTCTGAACTGGCTGTACTCCCTACTGTCAGATCCAACCCTGACATTGTGGTCAAGCCTACTGACAGGGGTGGTGATGTGGTTGTCAGGTGCATTGACCTCTACATTGCAGAGTCTGAATGCTCGGTCTTGGGTATCTCCTCCTATCTCCATCTGGACCATGACCCGACCATTGACCATCAGGCCATCCTGTCCACAAAAAGCAGTAATTCCACCTTATCTGGTGATCTCCCCTTCACTGCCTTCAATCCTTCACAGCCTTCTTCTACTCCTTCCCAAAATTCACAAAGAGGATTGCCTGGCAAACCCATTTTCTGTCTGTTCCTGCCCCCCGAGAAGTCATCTCTTCCTATCTTGGCTGGATATTCTTTTCCATTGACGAATCTCTTCCCACTTATACCTGGGGTTCTTCTGTCACTTTATGAAAGTTTCAGAATTCCCAATTTGTGGGCTCCAGCCACCTCCTCTTTACCATGGACATGCAATCCCTTTACATGTTCATCCCCCATCAAGATGGTCTCTGGGCTTGCCACTTCCCCTAAAGAATAGTCCTGAACTATCTCTACGTGGCACTGCCCTCCTTTGCTTGGCTGTGCGCATATTTGCTGCTTGCAATATGGTCTCCTCTACGCTGGGGAGATGAAAGTAGACTGGGAGACGATTGCTTTATGGAATACCTACCTACATTCTGCCCACAAAAATTATTCTGAACTTTCTATTGCCTGCCACTTACTCACTCTAAAAGATATTTCTATTAACTGATCTCAGTTTCTTCAGGTCAAAGAGGTGGCCATGGATACCCGCATGGGCCCTGGTTATGCCTATCTCTTTGTGGGTGCCTGGGACATTCTTTGTTCTAGTCCTGCTATGGCTATCACCCATAATTCTTTCTCTGGTACATCAATGATCTAATCTGTGCTGCTTCCTTCTCTCGCCTGGAATTTAAAAAGTTTATCAATTTCACGTCCAACTTCCACCCTTCTCTCACCTTCATCTGGTTCATCTTTGACTTCTCCTTTGTATTTCTCAATACCTCTATTTCCATTTCTGGGAATAAGTTGTCCACCAATATCCACTACAAACCCCTGACACCCACAGCAATCTGGATTATATGTCCTCACACCTAGCTTCTTGTAAAGACTTCATTTCATTCTCTCTGTTCCTCCACATCTGCCATAAGTATTTGATGAGGGGGCCTCCAAAATATTCACTTTCTTCCTCAATGGAGGATTCTAACCAACCTGGTCGACAGGCCCCTCAGCCCTCACCCCTTCTCTTCCCACCCACAGCACCAATAGGGTCCCCCTGATCCTTACTTACCACCCCACCAGCATTCACTTGGATCATTAGCCACCATTTTCCTCACCTCCAGTGGGATTTCACCATGAGATACATATTTCCTTCCTGTTTCTTTCCACAGTGACCATTCCTTCTGGGACACCTTAGTCCACTCCTCTTCCATTTCTGACATATCACCAGATCCTCATGGCACCTTGCTATGCAATCACAGAGGTGTAACAGTCGATTACCTCTTCCCTCCCCATTATACAAGGCATCAGACACAGCTTCCAGGTGAGATAGTGATTTAACTACACCTCACGCAATCTCATCTACTGTATTTGCTGCTCACAATGTGGTCTTCTCTACACTGTGGAGATGAAAGCAGACTAGAATACCTACCTACATTCTGACCACAAATTTTATTCTGAACTTTTCGTTGCCTTCCACTTCAACATACTGCCATGTCCCTGGCCAACACCTGTCTCAGGCTTGCTGCAGTACTCCAGTGAAGCTCAGTGCAAGCTGGAAGAACAACATCTCATTTTCCACGGGGAGATCTTTCAGCCTTTGGGATTCAATACTGAATTCAATAATTTTAGAGCCTAAACACCTTCTTCTATGTCCTTACTCCAAGCCCACACACATGGACTGCTACCATGTCAGCCTGATGTCAGCCACTAACAGTCCCTATTACCAGCTATTGATTCACGCAGGCTGATCCCCATTCCTTTCTCTATCCAACTATTGTTCACTGTCTCTGGACTTCACCTCCACAGATCATTTACCCCTCCCTGCTCCTTTCACCCCATCTTCTCCACAATACAGATCTTTTCCTAGCTGCTAACAGTTCTGAAGAAGGGTCACTGGAACTGAAAAGTTAACGCTGCTTTGCCTCCACAGATGCTGCCAGATGTGCTGAGTTTATCCTGCAATTTGTTTTCATTTCTGATTTCCAGCACCCTCAGTTCTTTGTTTTATTTCATTTAGCAAGGTTAATGTTCAGTGCGTACTCCAGAAGAAAATGTTAGTGATAGACAGTAGGACAATGGAATGTCGCTACTTATAAGGAGATGATAATAAATGTATGAATAAGTTTTATAGAGAATGTACAAAGATGCACATAGGAGAGATGCTGACTCACCCGACAGCAAGTCAACAACAAAAGAATTGGAAAACACAAGAATAATGAAGAGTTGGAGAATGCAAGATGAGGGCAAAATATCTGAAATTGGGGATATGTTTTACTGGAATGGGAGGATGCAAGATAGTTGTCAGTGATAGCTATCTGATATAAAATTGATTGCCACTCTCCCGTGAATTTTTTAACATTGTGGCTGAATAGGGCAATTCTCAACTCAGAGATCTTTGGGCAGATGTGGCAAGATATCTAATTAAGCAGTAGGATCCAAAATGCAGGATTTGTTTCCTTTCCTTTCCTTTCCTTTCTTCTCTGCCTCATTATTAAGATATTGTGACTCAAAACTGATAATATTTGGCTGTTTTGAATGGTTGGTAACAATTTCCTCTCAGTTATTAATGTCAATGCTGCCGTGCTTCACTGAGAGCTTCTGAGTGTCTTTCATTTTTATTTTCTCCTTCCCTGAAATGTTGGCATTTTGTGAGTTGAGGAAACAGCATCCAGTGTGGGAAGCACCTTTCAGTCATCCAGACAATCTTGCTCTGAAAGTGATCTTGTGGCAGTTTGCCTGACTGCTTATAGAGCTGGCTTTAAAGCAGGGCACTATTATTTGTTCAACAGTACTCCCTTTATCCAGTTTGATGGTGGATGACACTCAATAGTCCAACTTTTCCTGAGTAACTATTTACTTAACTGTAGTGGAACCCTTTGAATTCATGGTGTCTGGAATTACCCAGCAGAATCATCAATTTCCTGGGCCTTTCCCTCAGATTTTGCTTTGCCACTGATTCTGTAGGGTGCTGATGCACAAATACTATCTACCCTTTAGAAATTACTACCTGGCCTTTGGAAGATCTGGGCCAATATCTATTCCAATACAATTTGAATACTGCAAGATCCAAGATTTTGATTTGAAGGAGAAATAATCATCAGAATAATAGAAACTCATGTCGTATCCTTATAATATATAAAAATGGATATCTCTAATATAAGAATTCAAGCAAGCCAAGCAAAGCAATAAGGCAAAAGAAAATCCCTCAACAAAGGATTTCCTGTTGGCAGTATTACATTTTTAATAAGACTGTTAGTGCGAAAGGCTTTCTATCAAGTCCAATGCAAATATAATAACACCAGATTCTGGTCATATAAAGTCTCTCTGGAAGTGCTTTCTTTATTAACTAGCATACAAAAGGAATGCACTTCTGGCTACATCCCAAGAGTGCTATTCATTCTATTCACTATTCTAATAATATTGCTAGATCTGCTGATGATACCAAACTATGGTGTCAGACAACCAGTGCAAGGGAAATTTGAAGCATCCAAACATTATCAGCAAGCAGACTGAAAAATGGCAGATTGCATTTAGCAATGAAATAAAAATTAGAGGACTTTGTTACAGGAACTTTGACTTATATTAGGTAATTCCAATGAAAGGTAGAAAAAAAATAGTTTGATTATTTCAATTCATGAATGTAAGGATGTTTTAAACAAGGCCAATAACATCCTAAGCTGCACTCAAGGGCATTTCACTACACATTGAGAGTTGTCATTGTAATCCAATGTGACTCTATGATGAGGCTTCATTTGCAATCAACCATATTTTTATGAGGACATTGAGTTATTATTTGCAGAAAAGAGAAACAAGAATATGAAAATTCAAAATATGGTGCTGGGACATCTGTTATTCATCATTTATATAAATGATTTGGATGTGAACATAGGAAGTATGGTTAGTAAGTTTGCAGATGGCACCAAAATTAGAAATGTGCTCAGCCAAGAAGGTTATCTCTGAGTATAACAGGATCTTGATCATAGGGGCCAATGGGCCAAGGAGTGGCAGATGGAGTTTAACTTAGATATGTGTGAGTTAATGCATTTTGGGCAGGGCATATACATTTAATGATAAGGTCCTAGGGAGTGCTGCTGAACAGAAACCTTGGAGTGCGGGTTCTTAGTTCCTTGCAAGTGGAGTTGCAGGTAGATAGGATAGTGAAGAAGGCACTTGGTATGCTTGCCTTTATTGGTCAGTGCATAGAGTATAAGAGTTGGTGGGGTCATGTTGCGGCTGCACAGGACATTGCTTAGGCCACTTTCGGAATATTGTGTGCACTTCTGGTCTCCCTCCTATGGGAAGAATGTTCTGAAACTTGAAAGGGTTCAGAAAAAAATTACAAGGATGTTGCCAGGGTTGGAGGATTTGAGCTATAGGGAGAGACTGAACAGGCTGGGGCTATTTTCCCTAGAATGCCGGAAGCCGAAGGGTGACCTTATACAAGATTATAAAATCATGAGGGGCATGGATAGGATGAATAGACAAGGTCTTTTCCCTGGTGGGGGGGAAATCCAAAGCTCATGTTTAAAGTGAGAGGGAAAGATTTAAAAGGGACCCAAGGAGCAATGTTTTCATGTAGAGGGTGGTGCAGGTATGGAATGAGTTGCCAGAGGAAGTGGTGGAGGCTGGTACAATTTCAACATTTAAAAGGCATTTGAATGGGTACATGAATAAGAAGGATTTTAAGGGATATGGGCCAAATGCTGGCATATGGGACTAGATTATTTTTGGATGTCTGGTTGGCATGAACGAGTTGGACTGAAGGGCCTGTTTCCACTCTGTACATCTCTATAAATCTAAGTTTTGAGGATAAGCTGACTTTGATTTGTTCTCAACAGAGAATAAATTTAAGAACAAATATAATTCAAAGTCTCCAAAATCCCTTTTATATTTTTAATTCAATGCGGTTTTCAAACAATTAGTCTTTTACCTCACAGTCCACAGCTTGGTCATGCAAGGACACATTTTCTGTAATCCTTAGATCATTACAGGATCTCTTTGACAAGAGACAACCTTCCTCCCACACATGGCTGTGACAGCTTGTAAAGCCAAGCAGTCTTTTTTTCAATTCTGACCACACAGAATCCTTGTCTGACTGGAACAGTCCTTGATTTGTAGAGATGTCTGTAACCTGATCTCACAATAGGCTTTCTTTAACATGTTCCCACCACAGTTGTTTTCAGACCTGCTGAGTATTTCCAACATTTTCTGTTTTTACAGCACCACACTGGTACTGGATGTGCCTCAACAAATGTCTTCTAATTTCAAACAAAGCTGGTCCCCTCTCAGTGATATACCTATGATGGACTTTTCCCACTGTGTACCCACATGCTCTCTCCTCCATGCTTGTGCTGTGATTGCTGTAGGACTCTATGACTTTATGGTCTTTTGAGTTCAGGTGCACCGTTCTCTGAAAGTGGCATCGCATGTAGACAGGGCAGTGAAGAAGGCTTTTGGCACACTGGCTTTTATAAGTCAGGGCATTGAGTATAGAGGTTGGGAAATCGTGTTGCTGTTGTACAGAACATTGATGAGGCTGCACTTGGGTGTATTGTTTTCAGTTTTGGTCAGCTTGCTATAGGAAGGATGTTATTCTACTGGAAAGAGTGCAGAAGAAATTTAGAAACATGTCTCCAGGGCTCAAGGGATGGAAGTTGGACACGGAGAGATTGGACAAGCTAGAACATTTTCTTTAGAGTATAGGAGACTGAGGGAGGATTTGATAGAAGTGCATAGGATCATGAGGTGCATGCACTCAGTTTTTTTCCTCGGGTTACTGAATCAAGGCTGAGTGGGCATCAGATTAAGGCAAGATGGGAAAGAATAAATGGAACCTGAGGGGCAACATTTTTACACAGCAGATAGTATGCATATGAAATGAGCTGCCAGCGGAAATGGTTGGTGTGGGTACATTAACAACATTTAAAAGGCATTTGAATAAATACATAATTAGAAGAGGTTTCGCAGGATATTGGCCAAGTGCATGGAAATGGGGTTAGCATGGATGGACTTTTTGGTTAGCATGGATCCCTAGTTTGGGCTGAAGGGCTTGTCTCAATGCAGTAGAACTCTATGACTCTATTCTGAAAGACGCTAAAAACATGGATATTTAACGTAACTAGAGAAGGTGAATTCAAAATTAATAAACACATTTATCCCAAATCTTAGATAACAATCTAGGATTCAACACATGAAGGATTGCAGGTGTGAGTCCATGTCTTACCACCGTGTGGCACAAAATACCAATGTAACATTATCAAGCTAGCCAAAACAAATAGCCAATGGAGAAATAATCTTTGAGAAGGTTAGACACTTTACATGTGTAAGGGAAGGTCTAAAAACTGAACTGGAATTGCAGATTTTAATTTTGGAAAAATATTTGTGTAGTGTAAAATGACACACCTAATATTAGTTGTATAATTTGTGCATTCATGGTTCTCTGTAAGACTTGCTTAGTCTTACTTATTGTCTCACTTCACAATGATATAAAATATGGACTGTGGACTTCAAATTCTAACATCCAATGTAACACTCGGGAGATTCATGGACTGAAATGGCTTTAAAATGAGCCAATTCCAATGATCTCAAATTACCAAGTCATGTGAAACCAATATGGATTAGCACAAATCAGCCTGAAATGAAATCAATACTTTCCCCAAGGCAATTAAACCAACAAACAACCCATGCTCTGAGGTGTGAACAGGCCATCATCTGCTATCTAATTAGCACCATCAAGAGAATCCTGACAAGTTGGAGATAAAAAAGTGTGCAGATAGAATGCAGAAACAAGCTCCATTTTCAAGAAGCTGTCTTTATGACAGAGGCAGAGAATATAAGTTTTAGACTGCAGAACTGAAACGGGATGGAAAAAGCTTTCTCTGTCCACCTGCATCCCCCACACCCCACCTTTCAAGAAGAAATGCATGATGGTAACACTGACTGAAAAGAAAAATCAGGAAACTGAGAACTAAAAAGATATTATCCACAACTGAAAGTGCCAGAAAGCAATTAAGTACCATAGTCTCAGGTTAAACGCTTCTTCCTCAAGGACACCAAAGAACACTAAAATACCCATTCTTTTGCCTTCCTTTTGTACTAACCCTGTACCCTTTTTTTTGGTGTGTGTGTCTGCGCGAGAGTGAGAGTTTGTATGTCAGTGTGTGTGCACTTGTGAGAATGTGTGTGAGAAAATGTCTGTCCAAAGGCAGTTATGTCTTATTATTTTTGGCGTCGGTTGGTAATAAAAGTGCTCTTTTTAACTCAAGAAAACATTATGCTTGTCTCCCCACTGCTATAACAAAAAATAGCAAACTGCATTTTGCATTAAGCTTCACGCTTAATATTAAAATAAACCTTTGTTGAGACCTATTGGGAAGTTGACAAATGAGAAACCAATTCACTTCTCTTCATCTGGCCATAACAGTCAGAATTTTTTGGGTAACAACAAATTTGAGTTGATAATCTGATTGCAATTCTAGAGGAGTGTTGAGTGGCATGCCTAGGACACTGTAAAACTCTGCTATACTTTGAAGGATAGCATTCAGCAAGGCCAATTTCACAGTGACTTATGTATTTCCATAATGGAGACTGGACACCTAAAGTGTCTCACAGAAGATGCTTACATATTTTATTTGAACTCATAACAGGAAAGGTTCCACACATATTTGGAGAATTAACCCCTTACAGTTTACCTTGATTAGTGGAATATTGCATTGACATTTCAAATGAAGAATGACATTTATGCCCCTCAGTGTTACACAGCCTTGTCTGAGAAACAGTATTTTAGATAATAATCCTTACCCTGGATGCCATTTCAATTTAACAGGTTAACAGTAATGAAGACAGTATCCTGGCTAGAATTCCTTTCTTAATCAATATGACTACTCATCCCATTCTCTTAAAAAAGAGAGAATCTAATTTTTATTCCTTAATTTTAATGTCATTATGTTTGTGGAATTGCCCACTATCAACATCCTGGCAGATACTAAACTGTCCATAAACTAAACTGGACTAGTGGCCACAATAAATACTAAGGCCACAAGAGAAGGCAAGAGGTTAGGAATTCTGCAGTGAGTAATGTACTTTCTGTATCTACAATACCTGTGTATTGCAAGACGCAAGTCAGGAGTGGTATGAAGTATTTGCCATTTTCCTAGATGATTTCCTGCTTGATTGGTGATGTATCCATTATCTTCAACATGGACTCCTTTCAACACCAACGCAAATTGACAACAATGTGTACCAACTGTAATCTTTATTGCACTAACTTACTAAGACTGCTCCGAAAGTATCATCTAAGCCTGCCAACAAGCGCAGCAAATGCATGGGAACAACTCTAGTTACAAGTTCCCCTGCGATCCACATCCTGATCCCCATCCTGACAGGATTTAGCATTGTAGGCTTTAATTCTAGATAAAGTTACATTTATGCCTTGCACCTGGGATGAGGAGTCACCTGTATTATTGGTGCTTTACAGGTACTATGGAAAAAAGTCCTAGTGGGCAGGGTACAAACATTAATAAGGTAAGAAGCAGCTATTTACAACAGCATCAGTATCCTTGGTATGGCAATCTCGACTTGTTTCATCTTCTGAAATGTGCACTTTCTTTCTGGTTTCAATAAAAAAATTGCTCTTTTTTATTAACCTATGTTTTCTAACCAAACTGTTCAGAGATGTTATTTTACATCACTGGAGTGTGTGGGACTTGAACCTGAGCCACCTCATCTGGGATAGGGACACTACCACTCTGCCACAAGAGAACCCTAAATCATTCAGCCTGTTCAGATGTGTTACGAAACACCTCTGGAGCAGATGGGACTTTAAACCAAGGTCTCCTGGCTCAGAAATAGGGGAACAACCACACGCAGTGAATCAAATGGAACCTTTTTTTTTAAAGTACCTTGCATTTCCAAATACGTTTATGTCAATAATAGAATAGAAAATCTAATATTTGGGCCTGTAATGCTGCTGCAAATTGAACATCTGCACTTGGAATCAGTTCCACTGAGCACCCAATGCACAGTGTGTATTATAAAGTGCTCTGAAGGTGCCTCCATTGCTTCACATGTTGGGGATATTTACAACCGTGGGTGATAGTGTAAAATGCATGGTAATGAGTCAGCTGCGTATTTTATAACTCTTCTAATTTTTAAAATTTCCATTGGCTTCAATATAAATAAAAAACTAAGTGACATAAAATCAGTTGCCAGTACCATGTATTTACCACCATTGTGCAAGGTCAAAATTATTCCTGTTTTGTTTGAGGTGAATTAAAGGTGCTGTAAAGCAGGTCTCTGCCAACAGATTGTTTTTTACTCTTAAAGTAACCTGTTTTCTTTAGATTTGCTGCCAGTACTTGCTGTGTATTGTTACCACCTATATTAGTGCTTCATTGCTATTCAGCTTCCATGCTGTTTAGTTGTTTGGCTCTACTGTTACTGATGCTGTCAGCTTCTGAAAACTGCATTCCATCTGCTAGTCCTGCTTGTCTCCTCAGGGACATTTCATTCTGTGTTGCAAATAAACAAACTATTCCTCTGGGCATCCGTTTACATTTGCAGATTGAGGAGGAAAAGGATTAAAAAAGGCATGCTAGACAGGTACATTTACACCTTAGGCAATCAATTAGGGTCTGCACTTATGTTGCTGCCTCTCTTTATAAATGGCCAAAATAACCGGAGACTCCAGCCTTGCAGGATTCACAGAGGGATAAAAGATTGTACTATCACATTGCAGCAGTAATAATAGCAGGGATAGGTATTCAGACAGACTGCCTGAAATGGGATGGATAGCAGGATGCTGTCCCAACATCCCTGTTGAGTTATGGGATATAATCTCTGTGGCAGCACTGGAAGGTGGCTCACCACCTCTGTTTCATTTACACCCTCAGATTTTAGGTAGTTGCTGTGAATATCTAATTCATGATTTATGCATTTCAATTCTAAATCTAAAAAACTAAATATGAAAGTCTAACTCCAGAAAAAAGGAAAAATGCAACCCAAGCACGTTGAACACTCAGGCTCTGAAAAGATTACATTATTTTGATTTAAGAAGTTAACAGCTAGGAAGATAAGGTAACTGAAGTGTTGGACTTTAATAATTTGTCGAACAAACAAAGCAAATGGCAGTTCGGAAGGCTACCCATGTTGTTTTTAATAGAACCAGAATAGAAGTGATGGAGCTATAAAACCATAGGTGGCTTACTTAAGTGGAGACATGGTGTTTGTAAAGCAGGCAGTAATGGCAACCTAGAGGGATTTACAGCTTAATTATTTTAAAAACATTCAGCAAACATTCAAGGTCAGGTTGAGGAATTCAGGTTCATAGAGTTGATGATCATTTCTCTGGTTTCAACTTAACTGTGTTTTTAATGGGAGAGGAGTTATCTGGAAAGATGATTTAAAGGCTTGTTTGTAACAGAATGACATAAAGTTTTAATGAACAATTTTTAAAATTAACATATTTTTCTAATCAACCTGTTCAGAGATGTTATTACACATCTTTGGAGTAGGTGGGACTTGAACCTGGACACCACGACTACACCACAAGAGGGCCTCAAAATCAATCAGCCTGTTCAGGTCTCATTAAAAACAAGATGGCATTCTCATCTGGGTGGGTTGCTAAATTCTGGGATCTGTCTGAACTGCCATTGATATTTGATGTGCTTTGTAGCAGGTTCGGTCACAATTTGCCTGTTAAAGATATTTATAATTTTCCATGGTGCTCATAGGAGAAAATGGGTGAGGTTAGGGACCAGTCAGGGTGTTACCAATGTGGCAGTTCAGGTGGAAGGGCACATCCTGCAGTTGGCCAGTCACACAGTGGGAGGGAAATGTTTTGGCTGTGGCAAGGCTGTGTTCATGCCTGTGAGTGGTGAGAATCCAAAGTACCAATGCCCAGTCTAAGAGAACGTCGGAGACTATCTTAACATTGCAGTGAAAGGCTTAAGTGTGTCTCGTTGAGGGCATCACTATCTGATGATTACGTGGTCCCTGTCTGAGGTGTGGCAAACTCATTTCTAACCAGAAGGAGGAGGGAGTCTCAGAAGAGTCACTGTCTCAGTTTTACTTCACA
The DNA here is from genome assembly GCF_020745735.1 of Hemiscyllium ocellatum. Lineage (NCBI taxonomy): Eukaryota > Metazoa > Chordata > Chondrichthyes > Orectolobiformes > Hemiscylliidae > Hemiscyllium > Hemiscyllium ocellatum. The sequence continues at coordinate 46,904,576 of NC_083402.1, forward strand.
CATCCCACCACATTAGATAATTATACCTCGATGAGTATTTGTGTCTAAACCATTGAGAAACACAAACTGGTCTGAACTCCGAAAATGCATTGGACGTGTTACCAGAAGCTGTGAAAGATCCACGTGGATGCTGACCCTCTGTTGACGATCCTTTAGACTTGTCTGTGAGTTGGTAGATACAGCATATGCAGGTGTTGTGCATGAAACACTGAAGAAATTCCAAAGTGTATACAATCAGTTCTTCTATAATATGATGATTGTATTCTTAAGCAATCCCGTTTTATTGAAAAATCGCACTTTAGAAACAGCATCTAAAAGGTTGGCACTGTGATTGCATTTTCCTCTAGTCCTCTGCCACTGATACCAGTCCTTCAGGACATCTCAACAATCTAGGATATTCCTGTGACTTTACAGGAGCCCCTGACAATACTGGAGCTCTGAGGCTCTGGAGGCCAGACACCTTCTAAGATAATCTTGGCCAATGTGGTATCAAGGTCAGCAGCTTGTCTCCTGTACAACTTGCACTGAAAGGACCGCACCATCTTACCAGACTTAAGGAACTCAGTGCATCCATGCAAAAAATAAAACTAAAGCATTTGCATCCATCTTTACAGCCAACATATTTTGTAAAAATTTGCACTTTAGAAACAGTGTCCTCAATTCTTTAATAGCGTTAAAGCAAATTTGTGTTGACGAAATGCACATTATAAAAGAATGACCTGTACATGCATTGGTTTGGACAACGTAAGAGTCCTTCCAAGCTAAGAATGCAATACTCATCCTCACATCTATATTCATGCCTCCTACCTGAAGAGATTAAATGGTGCCACTTACTAAGAGCTAGAACCAATACAACATCTGGAGAAATTGCGTATACATGCAGACCAAGAAGTCATGTTATTATCATTGACCTTAAATAGAAAGTCTGGATTAGAGTGGTGCTGGAAAAACACAGCAGGTCAGGCAACATCCAAGGAGCAGGAAAATTGATGTTTCGGGCAAAAGCCCTTCATCAGGAATAGAGGCAGGAAGCCTGCAGGGTGGAGAGATAAATGAGAGGGGGGTGGGGGTGGGGAAAAATTAGCAAAGAATACAATGGGTGAATGGGGGATGGGGATGGAGGTGATAGGTCAGAGAGGAGGGTGGAGTGGATAGGTGGAAAGGAAGATAGGCAGGTAGGACAGGTCATGGGAACGATGCTGGGCTGGAAGGTTGGAACTGGGATGAGGTGGGGGTAGGGGAATTGAGGAAACTGGTGAAGTCCACATTGATTCCCTGGGGTTGAAGTGTTCTGAGGTGGAAGATGAGGTGTCCTTCTTCCAGGCGTCGGGTGGTGAGGGAGCAGCGGTGGAGGAGGCCCAGGACCTGCATGTCCTCGGCAGAGTGGGAGGGGGAGTTGAAATGTTGGGCCACAGCGCGGTGGGGTTGATTGGTGCTGGTGTCTTGGAGATGTTCCTTAAAGCGGTCTGCAAGAGAGGAATCCAGTCTCTCCAATGTAGAGGAAACAATGTAGAGGGGATAAGTTGCCTGAAGCCTCCAATAGGATTTCTTCCCTCTTCGGTAAGCAGGGATATACAATTGGACCTCCTCATAGTGGATGAGCAGCAGCTGTCTCCATTTTGGGGACCCTCTTGCACTGATGGTGACAGCATTTCCTCTGGTCCTCTGCCACTGACACTAGCCCTTCAAGATGTCCCTACAATCCAGGATATTCCTGTGACTGTACAGGAACCCCTGACAATACTGGAGCTCTGTGGCTCAAGAGGTCAGACACACTCCAAAGTGATCTAGGCCAATGTGGCATCATGGTCAGCAGTTTGCCTCCAATGCAGCTTGCATTGAAGGAACTGTACCTATTACGAGACTTAGGGAACCCAGTCTATCAATGTAAAACATAAGACTAAAGCATTTGCATCCATCTCTAGCCAGAATTGTCAATTGAACAGCCTTGTTCTGTCTCCTTCTGATGTCCTCAGAACCAGAGATCCATATTCAGTGAATCAATTCACTCCATGTAGTCTCAAGAAATGGCTGAATACATGATATTATAAAGTCTGTGAGCCCTGTCATTCCAAAAGACTTGATTTCTACACTAGCCCTATACATAAGTTACAATACCTATCCAGCCAATCTGTTCCAGTACAATATTGAATCTGGCACCTACCTGGCAATGTGTAAAATTGTTGTGCCCCCCCAAACTTTGGACAAATCTAACCCAGCCAATTACTGCCCACCAATCTACTGTCAAATCATCAACATGGTGGAAGGTATGGTTGACAGTGCTATTAAATACGTGGGATTCAGGATGAGCTTGCCAATTGGATACATAAATGGCTTTACAATAAGATACAGAGAGTGGTAGTTGAATTATTCCTCCCACTGCCAGATGGTGGAGGGTTATTTTTTGGACTGGAGGCCTGTGACCAGAAGTGTTCCACAGGGTTCAGTATTGGGTCCATTTCTTTTTGTCATTTACATAAATGAATTGGATGAGAATGTATGAGGCATGGTTAGCAAGTTGTGGATGACACCAAAATTAGTGGCAAAGTGGACAATGAAAAAGGTTATATCTTTGTTATCTTAGATGCAATTGGGTCAATGGGCCGAGGACTGGCAGATGGAGTTTCATTTGGATAAATGCAAGGTGTTGCAATTTGGTAAAATAAAGAAAGGTAGGACTTATACAGTGAATGATAGGGTCCTGGTTAGTATTGTAGAACAAAGAGTCCAATGGGTTCAAGTACATAATTCTTCGAAATTTGATTCCCAAGTAGGCAGGGTGGTTAAGAAGACATTTTGCATGCTTACCTTAGTTGCTCATACCTTTGAGTACAAGAATTGGGACATCACATTGAGTTAGTATAGGGCATTGGTTAGGTCTTTTCTGTAGAGGCTTCAGAAAAGATTTACCAGGATGTTGCAAGAAATGGGTTACAAAAATAGGTTGGAAAGTCTAGGACTTTTTCTCTGGAGCATAGGAGGTGGAGAGCTGACCTTATAGAGGTTTACAAAATCATGAGGGGCATAGATAAGGTGAATAGCAAAGGTCCTTTCCCTAAAGTGTAGGAGTTCAAAACTAGGAGACAAATTTCAAGGTGAGAAATTTAAAAGGACATGAGGGGCAATCATTTTATACATAGACTGATTAGCATGTAGAATGAACTGATGAAGGGCTCTTGCCCAAAATGTCAATTCTTCTGCTCCTTGGATACTGCCTGACCTGCTGTGTTTTTCCATTACCACACTCTCGACTCTGATCTCTAGCATCTGCAGTCCTCACTTTCTCCATGGAGAATGAACTGCCAGATGTGGTGGTGGATGCAGGTACAGTTACAGACAGGAAAGGTTTGGATGGATATGGGCCAAGGTGGGATTAGTTTAGTTTGGGAACATTGTCGGTGTGGACTAGGGTCTGTTTCCAAGCAGTATGTCTCTATCACTCTATTGTATGATAGCAACTAAATATAAGTTACAACAAACGTTAGACATTGTTCTAAGATTATTGGGAGACCTATGGATAAAGGTAATCATGTTACAAGATCCTGTGATGTTTGTTTTACCCTCAACAATTCCATATTAAATCATCAGATAGGGTGGAGCTTAATGCAATCTCCAACAATAACTCTTTTCGCGATCCAGGGAATGTGGGCTTTGCTGGCTGGAGGAGCATGCATTGTCTATGTCTTGTTGCCCATGAGGATGTGATGGTGAGCTGCCTTTTTGAACTACTGCAGTCCACTTGATGTGGGAACAAAAAACAAAAAACATATTCTACACAAAAACAAAAATCTCTCTTAAGTTGCTGTGTTTTTCTTTCATCTTCATCTATAACACCAAATACAAGAAGCCTTTGGATTGTTAAAATTCTCAACTTTAGTTTGGTTGGTGTAGTGGTTTAGTGGTTAGCACTTCTGCCTCATAGCACAGGGACCAGGGTTTGATTTTACCCTCGGGTATTTGTTTTCCTGGTGTTTGCAGATTCTCTCCCTATCTGCGTGGATTTCCTCAGGATGCTCTGGTTTTCTCCCAGAATCCAAAGACGTTCAGGTTAGTTGGATTTCCCATGCCAGATTGCCCATAGTGTCTAGGGATGTGCAGGTTGGCTAGATTAGGAATGGTAAAAACTGGAAATGCTGGGTTACAGGGATATGGTAGGGGATGGTTTTGGGTTGGATGCTGTTTGAATGCACCGTGTTGATTCAATGGGCTGAATAGCATGTTCCACATTGTAGGGATTCTATGAACTGTTTTCTCCTCCTTGCTCTGTTGTCTTCCAAATTCATTCCCCATTGCAGTCCTGACCACTTATGTTGATATGAATACTTTTCCATTTCCCACTCCAAAACTTGCTTAGTTTATTTCCTTGAATCATATTTCCAAAAAATTTAGACTTTCATTCCACATAGTTACTTAGAGCCATAGAATCACAGAAACGTACAGCATGGAAACAAAATTTCCTGTCCAACTTGTCCATGCTAACCAGATGTCCTAAATTCATCTAGCCCCATTTGTCAGCATTTGGCTCACATCCCTCTAAGTACTTCCTATTCATGTACCCATCCAGATGCCTTTTAAATGTTGTAATTGTATCAGCCTCCACCACTTTCTCTGGCAACCATTTTGCATCCAGCAATGTCCCACAAAAGGCAATTCGAATATTGACCGAACAAATGGAACAGGAATATATAGGAGTTAGCAGTAGGCATGCGTCATTAATATTCAGGAAGTTGAAATCCCCTAATATAATTATCCAATTATCATTGCTGCACATTTAAGTGAATTGTCTACATAACTGCTCCTCCTTGCTCGCTAACTGTATGGGAGCCTAAAATACACTCTTAATAGTGTGAGTGCTCTCTTTTTGTTTCCAAACTCTACCCACAAAGCCTCATTTGAAGACCCTGCCTGGATATCGGCCTGGAAGTAATTGACACCTTAACTAATAATAACTACCACTTCCTCTTTACACCATCACCTATCTTGCCTAAAGATCCTATACAATGGAATGTTGAGTTGCCAGTTCTGTTTCTCCCTCAACCATGTCTGTGATGGCAACAATACCAGAATTCCATATTTCATGTCTTTACCTCATCTGTCTTTTCTATAATCCTAGAGACTATTCATCAACATGAATCACAATATTGCTGAACTCTTCTGTCCTGGGAACTTTACTTGTCCAGTATCCCTATTGTACTAATCCTTGGTGTCCCCTTGATCTGCTGAACTAGTTTAAACTCCTACCAGCAGCACTAGCAAACTCATGCAAAAGATATTGGTCCCATTCTGGTTCAAGTGAAGACTTTGCTATCTGCACATCTTGCAAATGTCCCAGTGATCCAGGAATCTAAAACTCGCCTTCATGAACCAATTCCTGAGCAATACATTTATCTACTCTGTTCTCCTAATTTTGTACTCATTAGCAAGTAGCACTGGGTATAATCTTGAGATTACAGTCATTACAAATCCTAGTTTTTAATCTACTGCATCGGTCCCTGAATTCCTGATGCAAAGCCTCATCCTCATTCTATCTATATCATTGGTATCAACATATACCATGACATCTACCTTCCCTTGGAAAAAAAAACTGGAAATGACAACACCAACTTTAAGAAACCAAGACCTTTAAGGACAGAGGTGGGACATACCATCAGCACTTCACTGGAGGCTCTCACTGATGATGTTACCTAGTCATGGTGACGAAATGTCTGAAAGCAAACTTTTCAGCTCAGCAAGCTCATTTACATTTATATCATCAAGCTGAGGTACAAATCTTCTTAAAAACTGTTAATATATCACAACATCTGATTTATAACCCTCCCCCTCTGGGATGCCTTACAGACGTTCAGTGAAATCTCTGTCCCTGGTCCCGGGAAGCAACGCACCGTAAATCCATAAGACCATAAGACACGGGAACAGAACTAGGCTATTCATCCCATTGAGTCTGCTCTGCTATTTGATCATGGGTGATATGTTTCTCCCCTGCCTTCTTCCTGTAATTTTTGATCCCCTTACCAGCCAAAACTCTAGATATCTTTGACTTAAATACACTCAATAAGTTGGCTTCCACAGCCCGCTGTAATAATGAGTCCAACAGATTAACCCCACTCTGACTGAAGGAATTCCTCCTCAGCTCAGTTCAGAAGAGTCACCCCTTCACTTTAAAGATTGGTCCTTGGTTCCTAGTCTCTGCTGCTAGTGGAAACATCTTTTCCAAATCCACTCTATCTAGGCCTCTCCGTATTCCATAAGTTTCAATCAGATTTTCCCTCATCCTTCTAAACTCCAGTGTGTACAGAACCAGAGTCTTCAACCGCTCCTCTTATGACAAACCTTTCATCCCTGGGATCATTCTTGTAAACCTCCTCTGCAGCCCCTCCTATGTCAACACATTCTTCCTTAGATATGAGGCCAAAACTGCTCACAATATTCCAAGTGCAGTCCAACCAGAGCCTTATATAGCCTCAGCAGTACCTTTCTGCCCTTGTATTGTAGCCCTCTTGAAAAGAATGCTAACATTGCATTTGCCTTCCTAACTGCCAACTGAACCTGCATGTGACCCCGAAGATTGTCCTGAACTAGAACTCACAAATCCTTTTCTACTTCAGATTTCTAAGGTCTTTCTTTGTTTCAAAAACATGCTCTTCCTACCCAAAATTGTATGACCTCATATTTTCACACATTGTATTTCACCTGCCACTTCTTTGCCCACTCTCCTAGCCTACCAAGCCCTTCTGTATCCTCTCTGCTTCATCAACACTACCTGTCCTTCTAGCTATCTTTGTGTCATCTACAAACCTAGCAACATTGCCCTCAGTTCCATCATCTAGATCTTGGAGTCCCAGCTGTGGCTGCATAAATGCCTGTGTGTACTTCACACTATCGAGTTACCCTCATCACTATTTCCCTTGGAACTTTTGTTGCCCACCTTGTGCAGTTCAGCTACCTAGTAATTACATAATGTCTCCAGTTCACCACTTAGTTGTCTGGACTTCCATTTTGGATACCTGGCACCAAAATTACAGGCACACTCCATGGGCAGTGACTATATGCACCCCATCTATAGACCTTGGTATCCAACTTGTATCAGCCTCTACACATCATCATAGCATATCTCCAAACTATTTGTTGTGTTGTGCTGCACTTCAGTGTTGCACCTTTGAGCACACTGGTACCTTTCAGTGGATTGCTGCTGCAAGGACTTTGTACACAGGGAGAGGCACCAACCTCATAGACTGAATCAGACTGCATCTCAGGGCTGCTTGCATAGCACTCACTCACTTTGTGTTTAATTCAATGCTCAAAGCATTCCTGTCTTGTCTTTTGTCATTTTGCCCACCGAACCACACCTTAAAGGCTCACTGTATGTCTGTCTTGCTTTGGTGCTTTACACAGACACAAAGCCAGGCAACTTCTCATGGCTGTCAGCAGTGATCAGCCGAAGGGATGGGCAGGTTGGCATTCTAAGCCAAGTTTACACCGAGTATGTCCCAGCAAATGCTTCTTCCACATGGTCATGCCTCGATATTCAAGAGGAATAATCCTCTGTCAAATCAAAGGGGAGCTGCTGTCAGTTAGGGATTACCAGGATTGTAAATCAATGGCATTGTGTGATTACAGTGCAGTGGCTTGGATATGGTTGCTTGGGGTAGAAGTAGTCAGGGGTCTGTTTTACTGCAGTCTAGGTAGTGGGACATGGTCAGTCTCGCACATTCAGTGCGAACCATCAGAGAATTTGTAGGAAATCAGCCAGGGAGCTGTTATTCTGTGACTGATTTTTGGATATTAGAGGAGGAATAAGAGGATGTAAGTAAGCCATTTAGCCCACCCGTCAACAATATAATAATGCATGATTAAATACTTTAATACCTTTCATCTACCTATCCCAAACCCTATGCTCTACTAGTAATCAGAAATCTATCAATCTCTAATTCAAACATTCTCAAAGACTAAGCTTCCACAGCACCTGTCATAGAGAATTCCAAAGGTCCATGACCCTCTGAGGAACAGCAATTCTCCTCATCTCAGACCTAAGTGGCAATCTCCTTACTTTTAAATTTTGCCACCTAATTCTACACTCTCCCACCAAGGGAATATAATACTTTCATCTATCCTTTAAGTACTTTGTAAATTACAGTGAAGTCACCTCTCATTCTTCAAAACTCTAGGGAACACAGGCCCAGTTTACCCAATCTCTTTCCATAAGTTAGTCCCACCATCTGGGGAACAAGTCTAGGAAACCTATTTCTTGTATCCTTCGAGTCCACACATAAGTTTGGATCCATCCACCACTGGGGTTATTGTCACTGTTGCTATGATGCAGTGAAGGCTCAGAGAAATGGAGGAGGAACAGAAAGTCCACAAGCCCAGGACCTACAGCTACCATCAGTGAATGCTGAACCAATTCCACACGCTAAAAATCACTCAACACCAGGTTGTAGCCCTAGCTAATGCTTCCAAATAAACCTGTTGGTCTATAGCCTGGTGTTGTGTGATTTCTAACTGTGTACACCCCATTCCAACACCGGCACCTCCAAATCATGACAACGTCTAAATGGACAGATTGCAGCTGAAGATCCCTTCAGGTTGCACAAGAGATATTGAATTCAATGCCACTTCTTTCAGATGAGTGAGATGGAGTTTTGTTGCAGACTGAATATGTCCCGGAACATTGTCACAATCCTACATCAGCTGCTGAATTGAGACCTGAAGGAGTGAGTGGACATCTTGTCTGGAGTTCTGTCAAAGTGACAGTTGTATGTAACCTAGATGAAACAATCCTTTCCAAGTAGCCACTGGGGAGGTCTCAAACCTTGACGCATATATACATCAAAGCTGTTCTAGTGTAATTTAGACCAGCTCACACCATTTTATCACATTTCCCCATGAGAAGGAGAGTATTGCAGCCCGAGCAATAGCCCTTGGCAACATCGTTATGTTGTTTAAAAGCCACAAGAAGTGCTGATGCTGTTAATCAGAAACAAAAACAGAAGTTGCTGTGAAAGCTCAGCAGGTCTTGCAGCATTTGTGCAGAGAAATCAGAGTTAATGTTTCGGGTCCAGTGACCCTTCCCCATATCCCAAAATATTAACTCTGATTTCTCTTCATAGATGAAGCTATGTATTTTCCCAGGTGCACATTGAACTAGAATGGAGCATTCACCAGAAAATGAACTGGACTCACCACATAAACAGAGATCACTCTATTCAACCAAATCCTGTGATATCTCTCAATTTAAATTATACAATACATTGGTATCCTTCCCTTCAAAGTGAATGAGTTGACACCACCCATTTCATACTGTAACTGCCAGATATTTGCCAAATCACTTCATCTTTATCTCTTGATAACTTAAATTCCGAGTTAGCTTGGTGACATCGCAAACGTTGCTACCATATATTCAGTTCCAAACTCCAAATCATGGGCGTAGATTATAACTAGTTAAGAACATAACACAGACCCCACTAATGACAGCATGACAGCCCAAAAAATTCATTCATCTGTGCTTTCAGTTTTCTGCTAGATCACCATTATAATTTTGACCTAACTCACTTGATAGGGGAAGACAAGATCAAATGAATTGCTTCTTTAGCACAATACCAATTATACATTCCACTGACAAAACGAATTTCAAAAAGGTAGTCTGATTCTTCCTGCGATTCTCATGGACCAATTAACATACAATATAATTAGGGTTAATGTAGCTTTCTCTACTTATGTTGACAATGCACAGGGGAAATGCCTCAATGTGTTCATGTCCGAGAAAATTTCCGTATGACTTAATATCTGTGGTATTTCTCAGAAAATTGTTCCATGGGGTTTCTGCTTCCAATGCAAATTAGCACATATTCCTTCATATGAGTTGAATTGAGCTCATTTATTGCTTGTTGTAGGGTTATTTAAAGTTGCCTCATGTGGAACTGCATTGTGTATCTATTTTAGATCAAAATAGTTGATGGAATAGTACTGAAAGGATATTGTTTATTTTATTGGGTGCTACATGTAGTGCCACTTTGATCCAGTACTGGAAGGAGTTCGAACAACAGTACAAATGCTGAAAGGTGACAAAGTAAAAAGTCTTTGTACCTATTGCACCCGGGATATCCTAAGAAAGTAAGCTTCTTACACCTTACAAAGGACCTATGTTTTAGGAAATTGTGATTCTCTAAGAAAACTCCGATCAAGATATGCAGGCTGACTCATTCAGTTCCAGTCATAGTCAATCACTTACAAGACTTGTGTGGGATCAACTAATTTGTTATTAGTATTGCAGCAGATGGGTAAATGGTATCTAAGACCATAAGAAATAGAAACAGAAGTAGGCTGTTTAGCCCCTGAGCCTGCTTTCCTGTCCTTTCCCCATAGCTCTTGATTCCCATACTGATCAAGAATCTGTCTATCTCAGCCTTAAATATATGCAAGGACTTTGCCTCAATCGCTCTCTGTGGCAAGGAGTTCCAAAGATTCACAACCCTCTGAGAGAAGAAATTTCTTCTCATTTCAGTCTTAAACTGGTTCTTCTTTATTCTGAGAATATGCCCTCTGATTCTAGACTCTCCCAGGAGTGGAAACATTCTCTCGACATTTATCCTGTCAAGTCCCTTCAGAATTCTGTGTTTCAGTAAGATCACCTCTCATTCTTCTAAGTTCCCATGAATAGTCCCGATCTGTTTAACCTTTGCTCATAGACAATCCCTTCATACCAGGGATCATCCTAGTGAACCTTCTCTGAACTGACTCAAATGAAATTACATTTTTCCTTAAATTAGGACTAAAACTGCTCACAATACTCCAGATGTGATCTCACCAGCACCTTGTACAGCTGCAATAAGACTTCCCTACTCTAGTACGTCAACCCTCTTGAACTGAGCATCAGTTGTCTGATAATCTAGTTTGAAGTTATAATTTCAGTAACCTTATATCTAAAGAACTAGAGCTCATGAGTTTGAATCATTCAATTGTAAATTCAATAAATCTAGTGGGTGGCATGGTGGCTCAGTGGTTAGCACTGCTGCCTCACAGCACAAGGGTCCTAGGTTCAATTCCAGCCTTGGGTGACTGTCTGTGTGGAGTTTGCACATTCTCCTGTGCCTGTGCAGGTTTCCTCTGGGTGCTCTGGTTTCCTCCCACAGTCTAAAGATGTGCAAGCCAAGTGAATTGGCCATGCTCAACTGCCCATAGTATTAGATGCATTAGTCAGAGGGAAATGGGTCTGGGTGGGTTACTCTTCAGATGGTCAGTGTGGACTGCTTGGGCCGAATAGCCTGTTTCCATACTGTAAGGAATCTAATCTAGTAATATGTAAATTTGGTGTAGAAAGTTTTCAGATTGTTTTGGGTACTCAACAAGTAAGGGAAGCTCCCATCTCTACTGATATTTCTTATATTTGTTTCCAGTCAAATATTTGATAGATGCCTCTTAAACATGATGTTTCTTAATGTTATGCGCTTCCAATAATGCTCAAGAAGCTTGACACCATCCAGGTCAAAGCAGCCCGCTTGATTGGCACCACGTCCATAAACGTTTAGTTCCTCCATGACTGACACTGTAGCAGCTGTGTGTACTAACTACAAGATGTGCTGCTGAAATTCACCAAAACTGCTCAATCAGGACCTTTCAAACCCATGACCACTTCCATCCAGAAGGACAAGAGTAGCAGATACATGGGAACACCAACAACTGTAAATTCCCCTTCAAGCCACTCACCATCCTGACCTGGAACAGATCACCATTCCTTCATTGTGTCAAAATCTTGGGATTCCCTCCCCAGTATTAATCTACCTGCTACAGCAGTTCAAGAAAGCAGCTCAGAACCAGCTTCTTAAGCAGAACTAGGGGTGGGCAATAAATGCTGACCATCCAGTGATGCCCATATCCCATGAGTGATTAGAAAGAAAAGTAGCCTTTATGTTTTCCCTCTTTGTGTGTCTAGTACAGGGTGGCAAATTCATAGACAAGGGGAATACCTCTTAGGTCCAAGGTGAGGAGAATTCATTTTACTCAGAAGTGTGAAGCTTCAGCATTCTCTACCTGAGGAAGCTGTGGAAGTTCAGTCTTTCAGCATATTTAAGGGAGAGATTGATAGATTTCTGATGATCAATGATATACAGTGAGATAGATATAAGTGTTCAATCAGCCATAATTGCATTGAATGGTGGGCAGGCCTGATCAGCTAAATGGCCTCCTCCTGTTTCTATTTTCCTACACCATGCCTTATCCTACAACTACTGTATAGGAAGCTTTCTGAACTGGTAAGTGCTCTGTGACTGACAAAACAAGTACATGAATACTTGAATCATGGGAACAGCCATGTTTCCCAATCCTTCCCCATTCACACATGACAAAAATCTTAAGGTTACAAGATGTCTGTATTTGATTTCCCTTTGTCTCATGCCCCTCTATCCAACTCACTTACTGCTACTTCCTGGGATAATCAAATGAAGGACCAGAGGGCATAAACTCAGAGTAAGGATTGCCAATTTAAGACAAAGGATTGTGAATCTGCAGAATTCTTTAACACAGCAGGCTGATGAGCTTGAGCCATTAGTATATTCAAGGCTGAGATAGATTTGTAATTAGGAAGGGAATCAAGGGTCATTGGTCAAAGGCAGGAACGTGGAGTTGAGAATTGTCAGATCAGCCGTAATCTCATTGACTCGAGGGGCTGAATGGGTTACTTCTGCACTATTCCTTATGGTCTTAGGGGGCAACAGGCTCCTAGAAGGTGTAATAATGCCCTCAGGTCCCTTGTAGAATGGAGGAGGAGCTCTTTGTAGCAGCTTCCCCTTCTTCTAGATTGTCACACATACTCGGGAAAAATCTGATCTTGGCTTTATACTGGTTTTAACCAAACTCTATCCCCTTGTACAAAATTTTGGTGTAAAGCTAATTTCAGCATCTGTGAATCATGAAATAGTCTGTTTGTACATGAGCCACACACCATGAAAGGGCACAATGGCACACCAGAACACAGACTGATTAGGTATTTATCCAAATTAAAAAGTGAATGAGAGGCTTGCAATCCAGCAAAAAATCTATGTTCAGTGATCCTTTTTGGACACGAGATGTTCACAGTCTTAGTTTGTTCCCTTGCTTAGGTTTAATTGTGTGAGATCAGGCATCCTGCTGACATCAATGCGATTGCAATACAATGTGCAATGCATTGATGATGTGTGCTCAATAAACTATCTCTATGCCATTAAGATTAGGAACACTCACTCATCTCTTATTCCCCCATTCAAATTTGGATTATCCTGATTTTGGATAACTGTTTCATAAGAATGGAAGAACATCAGAAAAGGGAGCAGGAATAGCTAATTCAGCCCCTTGACTCTGTCCATCCTTTCCTATGAAAATGGCTGGTCTCATCGTGGCCTCAATGCCTCTTTCTTGCTTCAACTCGTTACTAATTAAAAACCTGTCTATCTTTTCCTTAAATTTATTTAGTGTCCCAACATCCAACACACCCTGTATTAGCGAATTCCACAGATTCATGACACAATGAGAAACAGAATTTCTCCTCATCTGCATTTTAAATCTACCATCCCTTATCATAAAAGTAAGACTTCTCATTCTAGAATATCCCACATCAGGAAACGTCCATTCAATGGCTAATTTGTCATCTACGTTGACCATACTTTGGACACTTTGATTAGTTTGCATTATAAACACTTTACCCAAGAACTTTTCCCATAGGGGTAGGGGGAAGAAAGTGACACAGAATTTGGTTTGTAGTTCAACTCTATTTAATTACCAAAATATTCCTTGTAAAAAAACACCATATGATTATTTCCCAAATTCCCACAACAGCTACGCTCTATCTAGCTTTATCCATCTGATGAAGAATATTACTCAAAATGATCCTTGTGTTTGAACTGGGCGATTGAAATCTCATTGCTCTCTGATGTACAGCTGGCTCTTTTTCACGAAGGTGGGTCTCACGGGTCAGGGAGAATTTTCTCCTGGATCTTCTTGGGTTGATCTTCTGCCATGAGTCTCACTGTGAGTCTTCACTGGGGGGGTTGGCTTCCAGGCACGTGTTTTTATTCCCCTCTCCCTGGACCTTCCCATATGTGCTGTGGCCTTTGGCCAATGGGGTCAAGAGTGGGGTTCAAAACATCCAATGGGGTTGCGTCAACACCCTTCACTGTTGCCATGCCAAGGAGGTGCAAAGCGCACATCCTCAAGCACTGGCTGGAAGTCAAGTTGGCAAAGGTGAGGACTGCAGATGCTGGAAACCAGAATTTAGATCAGACTGGTGCTGCAAAAGCACAACAGGTCAGGTAGCATCCGAGGAGCAGGAAAATTGACGTTTCGGGCAAAAGCCCTTCATCAGGAAAGTCTAGTTGCCAGGAAATCTGATCAATACTTTGTCGATGCACAACTCTTAAGCTGGTTGCAGCTGGTTCCCCTGAAACCATTGTTCCCTCTTTGATCTCTGTTTCCGCTGTTCTCTGTAGTCGATAGATGTTGGCTGCTGTTGAATTTAGTTTGGTCAACTTTCTGTCAGGCCCGATTTCTCTGGCAATGAGTCAATTTAGAATGCCTAATTTTGGGCCCATGATCACTTGACCATAATCCCCTTTTGCATTTAATATACCTCAATTACATCTCTTCTCATTTTTCTAAACTCCAGCCAGTATAGGCCTAAACTGTTTAATCTCTCTTAAAAATCACACAACACCAGGTTACAGTCCAACAGGTTCATTTGGAAGTAGAAGCTTTTGGAGCTTCCTAATAAATTATTTAAATTAGGTACAGGTCACCAATGTAATTAATTCTACTAATGTGTTGCTAAAAATGAAAATTTATGATTCTGATAATGATTTATTACATTTGATGCAAACATTTAAAAGCAAAACTTAAATAGCTATAAAACCAAACAGAATCCCAATATTGCTCTAAGATGGGAAGCTACAATACAATTTGTTTGTGTAGGTATTAAAATGAAGTTCGATTGTGCTTCATGCCATGGGTTCTGGCATGATTCATATGTCATGCCTGGAGGGAATTTTCCTTGTCACTAAGTCACCAGTTAGTGATATGGTGACCTGGTTGGAATAAAGGCAGCACAGAGAGTTGGCACAGAATGAAAGAATTATGAGTACTGTTGAGAAGCTGGGTACACACTTTGAATGATACACTGTCAATAGTTGCCAATAAGCAGGGAGCTAATGGGTCAGGATCATAGTCTTTAAAGACTTAACAGCAATTTAGCTATGTTCAATACATCACATCAATTGTATGACACTTTGATCTTTTGCTATACATTCTGTGTCCTGCCCCACGAGCTACCTGAAGAAGAAGCAGTGCTCCAAAAGCTAGAACTTTCAAATATACCTGTTGGACTATAATCTGGTGTTGTGTGATTTTTAACTTTGCACACCCCAGTCCAACACCGGCCCCTCCACATCAATCTCTCTCCATAAGACAATCTCTTCATCTCTGGAATCAAGCTAGAGAACTATCTAGTGAACAATCAAGTTTAAATCAAATATCATTGTGATCAACTGCACAAACCTTTCCTTATTCCACAAAATGTGTGTCTTTCAGAAATTTAACAAGCATTTCATTTAATTAATGGATGATTCAGAACCAGATTGCAGGCAAACTTTGATAGGCTCATGTGATATACATATTTGACTAGCACTAACATTTGTAAGGAATCAACTTTACAGGCATAAAATTGCTTCCTTAGGATTCCATTACTGAATGACAGACTTAGGAAGCTGACATCGTGCAATGTTACAACTGGAACCCCAAACCTGGGAAGGGTTCTGTTTGGCCAAGCCAGGGAACGGAGAACAGCCAGGGAATTCCTAGAGCCATGGCACTCATTCACAGATTCAATCAATAAACACATCGACCTGGACCCAATATACTGGCCACTGCAACAGACAGTTGGAACTGCAACCGGAAACGGCAGATTCAAACCGCTACAAATGCCAGAGGAAAGATCACAGAAGCGCTTCACAGGAGGTTCCCAAGCACTGAGGATGTGACTTAGACAGGGGACGAAATGTCTGCAACACAAATTCCCAGCTCGGTGAACAGAACCACAACAGCGAGCACCCAAGCTACAAATCTTTTCACAAACTTTGATTCCCTACTGTGTGGAAACAAGTCCATTGGCCTAACAAGTCCACACCAACCCTCCAAAGAGTAACCCATCCAGACCCATTCCCCTGCGCTGTATTTACCCCTGACTAATGCACCTAACACTATTGGCAATTTAGAATGGCCAATTCACCTGACTTGCGCATTTTTGGATTGTGGGAGGAAACTGGAGCCCCAGGAGGAAACCCATGCAGACGTGGGGAGAATATGCAAACTCCACACAGACAGTTGCCTGAGGCTGGAATCGAACCCGTATCCCTGTCACTGTGAGGCAGCAGTGTTAATGTTAGCAAGGTCAAAAAGGTATTCTTGAGCAGCATAAACACATGAAAACATAGTCCTCGTGGACCAGAGAAAAACTGGATGAGGGAACACGTCACCTTTGACTCCAGTGCAAACTTCCCCACGGACCAAACCACAAAAGACTTATCTTATTGCATATTGCTCTACCCCGTCTTTATCCTGCATCCATCAATTCAAAAATAGTATTATCCCCTGCCTGGTTTATTGTCAACTATAGACAGTGTATCATTCAAAGTGTGTACTCAGCTTCTTAACAGCACTCATAATTCTTTCATTCTGTGCCAACTCTCTGTGCTGCCTTTATTCCAACCAGGTCACCATGTCATTAACTGGTGACTTAGCGACAAGGAAAATTCCCTCCAGGCATGACATATGAATCTTGCCAGAACCCACGGCATGAAGCACAATCAAACTTCGTTTTAATACATACACAAACAGTTTTGTATAGTAGCTTCCCATCTTAGAACAATATAGGGATTCTGTTAGGATTTATAGCTGTTTAAGTTTTGCTTTTAAATGCCTGCATCAAATGTAATTAATCATTATTGGAAACGTAAATTTTCATTTTTAGCAACACATTAGTAGAATTAATTACATTGGTGACTGTTCCTAATTTAAACCATTTATTAGGAAGCCCCAATAATGCAGAGTTATACTGTCATAGAGGTGTCACAGGGCACAATACAAAGATCTGATTTTTGTGAAGATATTCAAAAATGATGCAAGTCATTGTTAACTAAATGTAATTAGCTGCCACATTTTAATAAACCCTATTTTTGATTTTCATTGCTTTATTTCACAGAAGCTGTATGGTTCTAAAATGCTACTATTCGTGGACTGGAGCAACAGATATTGCAGGTGTAACAGGTACAACAGATATTTTGAACTCATGATGAGGTTACATTGTCTCATGTTAGTGCAACTAATGTATTGCACACATTTAAGAGTGTCAGGATTGTAATTTATTGTAAATTTAATGTTTATGAGATTGACATGGTTTGGGGGTGGTATTTTTAATAGACGATAAAAGGAAGGGGGTTATGTGATCTTATTTTGAAGCCTACCCAACAACAGGGTGAGATAGCTGTTAAAGATTAAATGTATGTCAATCATGCAAAAGTTGTAACATATTTTGTTAGTTATACAATTACAGAATCAGCTTTTTAAAAGAACCTCGCAGGTAAATGATATAGCTTCTTTCCCCTAAAGACCGCAACTAAACTAATATTGCATTGTTTTTCTAATCCATTGCTCTTTCTGCCATTTTCAGGGTCTATTTGTGCTAACCAGGATGTCTGTGCTGTTTGTTTTGATCCTTGTGCTACCAATGTCAAAATTTTAATACTACTTCAAATATATTCCTCATCATGAATGATAATCCCACACCACATTTATACATTACACCACGTTCTCCACAAGTTCAGTGTTTACAGGACCTAGTCCAAAGTTAGTCCCAGCTTCCAATGGGCTTGTTTCTCCCCATTTCACTGAATGTAATAATCAGTGACCTCTAAAGGTACCTTCCCTTAATTTTCTGAGAATTTCTGAAATGATGTCCAGCAGTACATTTCACTTTGGTGATTCCTTCCTTTGGCCTCACCAAGATTAATCTACCAGTGTCCATTCATTTCCATGCATTCTATTTCCTTGACCAAAGAACATCTTTGAACTTGCATTTTGTTTGGGAGCTAGCAAAGAAAAACAGCTCTCTGCTGATTGCAGTAGCTCTATCTCTCTGTGGGAGCCTTCCTCTCTCTCTCTCTCTCTCTCCTTCAGGTGTACAGGAATTTTAAATCAGACTGTTGTTTATCTGTGAGTATACACAAAACCAGAACAGCAAGCTCCATGTTTGTCTTCAGATATGGAGTATGGCTCTTGGGTCTCAGTCTCAGACCCTGTTCCAGTGGTGATCATTACCTAGCCTGTTACTGGGTAATAAAATAAGTTTGTTTCAACACCAACATGAGTTTTCTCCATAAAACCTGAAAGAACTGTGAATACTGTAAATCAGAAACAAAAACAGAAATTACTGGAAAAGTTCAGCAGGTCTAGCAACATCTATGGAGAGAAATTGGTTACCATTTCGGGTCCAGTGACTTTCCTCAGAACTGATACTTCTCAAGGTTACTCTCAGAAGTGTCCAGAAGAATAACGTTGAATTTGTGTGAATCCATTGGAATTGTATTTTATTCACTGCATTCACTTACTTATAAAGTCATTCTCCACGAAAGATCAGTATTGCACAGGGTTCATTGAAAATATTTGTTACTTTCCAGAGCTCCCTGGCTGATATTATCATCCAGATTTTTTGACTGCCACATTATCACAGAGTATTTCATGAAATGAATACCTCAGACAGAAGGAAATTTATATTCCTCTGAAATGCAAGGCTTTATTTTTATTGTTCTCCATAAATGGTCTGTCTTTGATTTCCTTAGGGGTTATATGACTCTTTCAGTGTGCTCTTAAAGGTCATCTTTAATTGCATTTAGGTTTATTTCATTTGGAAATCATTTAATATGATAAATTGGGGGACAGAATGGAATGCAGTAAGGTTTTTCTTTGCATGTACATCTGAATTAACATAATTCCGGTCTGATCCCAGACTTCATAGTTCAGTATGCATAGTTTAATGGCCTGGTTTCTCCAGAGAGTCAGTGTTAACTTGAACTTTTTCCACATCATCCCTCAGGCTTCTCTTAAAAATGCCAAAACTCTGTTGCAAAGTAATGGTTTTCTGTAAAAGATAGTAATATACAAGGGAGAATTTATTACCAGCCTGTACAAACCTATACCTGTCCAGCAGTACATTTCACTTTGGTGTTTTCTTCCTATGGCCTCACCAAGATTAATCTCCCAGTGTCCATTCATTTCCATGCATTCTATTTCCTTGACCAAAGAACATCTTTGAACTTGCATTTTGTCTGGGAGGTGGCAAAGAAAAACAGCTCTCTGCTGATTGCAGTAGCTCTATCTCTCTGTGGGAGCCTTCCACTCTCTCTCTCTCTCTCTCTCCTTCAGGTGTACAGGAATTTTAAATCAGACTGTTGTTTATCTGTGAGTATACACAAAACCAGAACAGCAAGCTCCATGTTTGTCTTCAGGTATGGAGTATGGCTCTTGGGTCTCAGTCTCAGACCCTGTTCCAGTGGTGATCATTACCTAGCCTGTTGCTGGGTAGAATCCAGTACAAATTCATACAATCCTTGTTTTCCAGCACATATTGTTTTCTCTTAAATTATAAAGGCAATTCAAACATAACTCTTTTATAATATTTCATGTTAGTAGTCAGTTGAAGATCATTGCTTCTTTCAGGTAACGACAAGTCCATATTATAAGTCTGATGGAGTACAATTGAGTGACTGCTTTACATTAGGTGGCTGATCAATTTCTGGGATTATGGTGGGACCAATGGATTTTGTTAATCAAAGATAATAAGGATAGTGGGTCAGGGATGAGAAGGTGGAGTTAACTAACAGAGCAGTCATGATTTTACTGAATGTTAGAAAAGGCTGGAGGGGCAAAATGGTGTAGGTAATGTTACATGCAATGTTACATGTCATGTGAGGCTGTTGTTCCATGGCCCAAACACTACAAGAGATGAAGATAGTCATTCCTCACTCAGAAGGCAAACCACAATTTTAAGCATTAAGATTGATTCATGGTTATTCTTTCCCTAGTTGGTCTACAGTTCCCTGTTGCTCAAACAAATGCCTGAACAAGAACTTCATGAACGAAGAACCTTTTATATCTTTAAAATATCTTAAATTGCTGCATTCTCAGTGAAGAATCCTTTGAAATATTGAGGTGAATTCAGTGAATTTGATGGGGTAGGAAGCATATTACTTGCTTTTCCGTATTCCATTGTCCCTAGCAACACCTTCCCAATCCTTTCCTCTAATCTAAGTAGAAAAATAAAGGTCGGTGGTTTCTTACATTTAAAAAGGGGCTACCCAACAATGATAACAGGCTGAAGGTAGAAGTAACAAGGTGTAAGTGGGAATTATAAAGTCATACAGCACAGAAACATACCCTTCTGTCCAACTCATTCACAATGACCAACATCCCAATCAGACTTAGTCCCATTTGCCAGCGTATCCCTTTAAAACCTTCCTACTCATCAACCAATTCAGATGGCTTTGAAGTGTTGTAATTGTACCTGTCTCCACCACTTTTTCTGGCAGCTCATTCCATACATGCCTCACTCCCTGTGAGAAAAGGTTATTGCTCAGGTCCTTGTTAAATCTTTCCCCTCTCACTTTAAACCTATGCTCTCTAGCATTGGACTCTCCTATCCTCAGAAAAAGACATTGACTATTCACCTCATCTATGCCCCTCATGGTTTTATAAACCTTTATAGGGTCATCCCTCTGCCTCTGATACTCCAGGGAAAAATGTCCCTGCCGTCCAGTCAAACTTTCCAGTCCCAGCAATGTCTTTACAAATAATTTCTGCACCCTTGAAGTTTAACAACATCCTTCCTATAAAAAGACAATCAGAATTGTATGTAATATTCTAAAAGTGGCCTCACAAATATCCTATAAGCCACAGCATGATGTTCCAAATCCTTTACTTAATGTTCTGACCAATGAAGGCAATCATCCCAAAAGCCTTACTCACCATCCTATCTGTGACTCAACTTTGAAGGAACTATGCAGCTACACCCTAGATCTCTTTGTTTGGCCAAACTCCCCAGGACCATACCATCAACTGTATAAGTCCCGCCCTGGTTTGCTTTACAAAATGCAACACTTCACATTTATCTAAAATAAACTCAATCTGCAACTCCTTGACCATAGGCCTATCTGATCAAGGTCCCATTGTACTCTAAGATAATTTTCTTCACTGTCCAGTAAACCACCTATTTGGTATCATTTGCAAACTCACTACCATATCTCCTGTATTCGCATCCAAGTTATTTGCATAAATGATGAAACGCAATGGACCCAGCACAATTTGTGTGGCACACTGTTGGTCACAGGCCTCCACTCCAACAAGCAACACTCCACCACCATCTTCTGTCTCCTATGTTCAAGCAAATTTTGTATCCAATTGGGTATCTCCCCCTGGATCCATTGTGATCTAACCTTACTAACCAGACTACCACATGGAACATTGTCGAACGCTTTGGTGAAGTCCACATAAGCAACATTTAATGCTCAGCTTTCATCAATTTTCTTTGTTACCTCTTCAAAAAATTCAATCAAGTTGGTGAGACATGATTTCCCATGCACAAAGCTATATTGACTATCCATAATCCGTCTTTGCCTTTCCAAATTCATGTAAATCATGTCCCTCAGAATCCTCTCCAACAGCTTAGCCACCAATGACATAAGGCTCTTGGGTTTATAGATCCCTGGCTTTTCTATACTGCTTTTCTTAAATAATGCCACCACATTAGCCATTCTCCAGTCTTCTGGCTCCTCACCTGTGGCTGTCAGTGGTACAAATATCTCAACAAGGGGGGCAGCAATCTCCTCTCTAGCTTTCTACAAAGTTCTGTGAATCACATGATCAGGTCCCAGGAATTTATCTACATTTATGTGTTTTAAAACCTCCACCATCTCCTCTTCTTTTGGCCATCAGGGACAGGATATTCCACCCTTGACAGCTGCCCAGGTGCCTGGTTGGTAGTAGAATAATGTCAACTGCACTGAACCATAATAATGGTCACTGCGGGAACTACAGGGGTATTCCAGGAAGAAGTCACCATTACTGGAGTGAAAATTAAGCCTGTGGCTTTGGGTTTGGAAGGCATCAGACACTCTATTAAGAAAGAGGAAGGGGTGTGGGATGGAAGTCAGATTCATGAAGTGTGGGAGGTAACCCCCTTCATTCTTAACCATTTACCGTGAGTAGGAAATGTCATGGACAAGCTAATATTTTACTGCCTTTACTGTTGACAATAATATCACTTAATGTATTCAAGGAGAGGTTTGATAGGAGTCAAGGATTTTATGAAAACATAGCAGAGTGAATTTGCAATCACAAAATCAACGCCACGACCTAACTGAATGTTGCAATTGGCTCAAAGGGCAGAGTGGGTTAGTCATGCTCCTAATTCCTAAATTCCTGTTTGTAGCAGTTCACAAAGGTCACTCAGAACCACCTACTCAATAACAATTAGGAATGGAACCAAATCCTTATTTTGCTAGGAATGCCCACATCCCACAACCCAAATGCTAGTAATTTTTTCCTTTCGTTGAAAATGTCTCAGTATTTCAAAATTCTTTATTCATGATTGAAATTTCTGGTGAAAATTTGAAAGAAAGAAGGAAAATGTTGTAAATAGTCAGCAGTTCCAGGAACATTTATGGATTGAGAAACAATGTTAACATTCCAGGTCAATTACCACTTTTCAGAATTTCCTACCCTTGCGTCAGTATTCTTACATTGTACGTACTCAATGGCTCCAATGCCTCTATTTTCTTCTTTCTTTTGGCTCTCACTACCAATTTTGAAGAAGCTAATAAGCTTGTAGAGTGATTACTTGCCTCAATTCTTTAAATTAAGATGGATCGGTCTTAGAATTTCCTTGTGTGGGCAAATTGCAAACTAGCAGAAATATCAAGAGAATTGAATTGATTTCTTGTTTAGCAAAACAAAGACAGATGGGCTTGGGCAGGAAAGCAATATTGAAAACAATCAACTTGGCTTGTAGAGTAAGACTTGGAAGGCACGTTTACTGGCCTTTTCCTGTTCATGCTTTCAAATATTCTCAAACTAAACATTAAATAATAAAATGTTAAGTGTTATGTTTTGGTACTGCTGAAATATCTTGTAAAAACTAAATGATACAACAGGCTTTTAAGATTTGGACAATGTACTCTCTAGAGAGCTTCCCACAATTTTGAGACATTATTGGCATTGAAATCTGAAAATGTAATAACTCCCAGGCAGGACCATCTCTAGTAAATTACGACGGTAACAGAAAATTATGATATTTAACAATGTTATGAACAATAACTGAGCATAAAACCATTGGAAAATCCATAAATAGAAATATGTAAATATAATTTGATATTACGGTTTTTTTCATAAATGCAATGATTGTATTATTGGTTGCATATATGTCTGAATAGCAGACCAAGTTCAGGCGAAGGATAGATACATTTTTCAACACAAATATCTAAATATTACTGGTTGTGTTGCACCACTCCACTATTAATATTTCATATATTCTCTTGAAATTAACATATGTTGTAATGTTGTATTTACACAATTGATACAACCTACACCCAGAGCAGATATCAAAGCCTAATAATTCTTACCTGTTTAAAAACATGGTAGATATTAATGGCCGCCAATCAATGTTCCTTGCATTGAAAATTAACTATTATTTCAGGATGTAATTGGTTTTAAAAATGGAGAATTTAAAATATATTTCTTTCTTCTTACTTTTCCCTTTGTATTTTTCTATCTTTATTTCCTCACTGCTATTATTAGCATCTCTATGGATAAAATTATTTGAACCAACATATATAGTTGCAAGTATAATAAAGAGTAGACACTGTTCAATGCCCCATTATTTTACCTACATAAAAAGCACCATTTTTTAAAGGATTGTCTTGGTTTCTGTACTTTCCTTGCTGATTAACTGCCTCAGAAATTAAAATGGAAATGCCATAAGTCAAACACCTTCATAAAGATAACTTCTGCCTCCATATTGTAGTCTAACTGCTACTTATCAGATTCAAAATGTAAGAAGCAGTTAATTAAAGCCAGTGTAAATGCCAAACACAAAACTTATTGGTGAATGTAGGTCAAACCCTGCACTGTGTATGTTGAAATAAATCCAGCTAGATATTACAGTCCAGCTTGGTCATGGAACGTTCAATTCATTGCAGCACAGACAGAGGCTGTTTTACTTATCAAGTCCATGCTGACTCTTTGCACAACGATTTAATCAGTCCTATTCCCCTGCTCTATCCAGGTAGCCCTGTAAATTTGATTCCTCATGAGTCCATTTAATTTCTTTTTGAAATCATTGAACATTGCTACTTCAATCACCCTTGTGGGCAGTCATTGCCACTCTGCATAAAACAGTTCTTCCTTACATCATCCCAGCAGCTTTTGCTCAAAACCTTAACTCTGGCCCCTGAGTCAATAGTCAATAGACAATAGACAATAGGTGCAGGAGTAGGCCATTCTGCTCTTCAAGCCTGCACCACCATTCAATATGATCATGGCTGATCATCCTTAATCAGTATCCTGTTCCTGCCTTATCTCCATAACCCTTGATTCCATTATCCTTAAGACCTCCATCCAACTCTTGCTTAAACAGATCCAGAGACTGGGCCTTCACTGCCCTCTGGGGCAGAGCATTCCACACAGCCACCACTCTCTGGGTGAAGAAGTTTCTCCTCATCTCTGTCCTAAATAGTCTACCCCGTATTTTTAAGCTGTGCCCTCTGGTTCGGCACTCACCCATCAGCGGAAACATGTTTCCTGCCTCCAGAGTGTCCAATCCTTTCATAATCTTATACGTCTTATTCAGATCCCCTCTCAGTCTTCTAAACTCAAGGGTATACAAGCCCAGTCACTCCAGTCTTTCAGTGTAAGGTAGTCCCGCCATTCCAGGAGTTGAACTCGTGAACCTACGCTGCACTCCCTCAATAACCAGAATGTCTTTCCTCAAATTTGGAGACCAGAACTGCACACAGTACCCCAGGTGTGGTCTCACCAGTGCCCTGTATAGCTGTAGAAGAACTTCTTTGCTTCTATACTCAACCCCTCCTGTTATGAAGGCCAGCATGCTATTAACCTTCTTCACTACCTGCTGTACCTGCATGCTTACATTCATTGACTGGTGTACAAGAACACCCAGATCTCCCTGCACTGCCCCTTTACCTAAATTGATTCAATTTAGGTAGTAATCTGCCTTCCTGTTCTTGCCACCAAAGTGGATAACCATGCATTTATCCACATTAAACGGCATCTGCCATGCATCTGCCCACTCTCCTAACCTGTCCAGGTCACCCTGTAATCTCCTAACATCCTCATCACATTTCACCCTGCCACCCAGCTTGGTACCATCAGCAAATTTGCTAATGTTATTGCTAATACCATCTTCTATATCATTAACATATATTATGAAAAGCTTCAGTCCCAGTACTAATCCCTGCGGTACACCATTGGTCACTGCCTACCATTCCGAAATGGAGCCGTTTATCACTACTCTTTGTTTCCTATCAGCCAACCAACTTTCAATCCAAGTTAGTACTTTGCCCCCAATACCATGCGTCCTAATTTTGCTGACTAACCTCCTATGTGGGACTTTATCAAAAGCTTTCTGAAAGTCCAGGTACACTACATCCACTGGATCTACCTCATCCATCTTCAGAGTTACATCCTCAAAAAATTCCAGAAGATTAGTCAAGCATGATTTCCCCTTCATCAATCCATGCTGACTCTGACCTATCCTGTTATTACTATCCAGATGTTTCATAATTTCATCCTTTATAATAGACTCCAGCATCTTTCCCACCACTGAGGTCAAACTAACTGGTCGAAAATTTCCTGTTTTCTCTCTCCCACCTTTCTTAAAAAGTGGTACAACATTAGCCACCCTCCAATCTGCAGGAACTGATCCCGAATCTATCGAACTCTGGAAAATAATCACCAACACATCCACAATTTCTAGAGCCACGTCCTTCAGTACCCTGGGATGTAGACCATCAGGCGCTGGGGACTTATTAACCTTCAGACCTAACTGTCTCTCCAACACCAATTCCTGGCAAATTTAAATTCCCTTAAGTTCCGGTCCTTCAGCTACTGTTGCGTCTGGGAGATTGCTTGTGTCTTCCCCAGTGAACACAGATCTGAAGTACCAATTCAATTCTTCTGTCATTTCTTTGTTCCCCATAATATATTCTCCTGTTTCTGTCTTCAAGGGCCCAATTTTAGTCCTAACCATTTTTTTGCTTTTCACATACCTAAAAAAGCTTTTACTATCCTCCTTTATATTTTTGGCCAGTTTACCTTTCTACCTCATTTTTTCTCTGCATACTTCCTTCTTAGTAATCCTCTGGTGTTCTTTAAAAGCTTCCCAGGCCTCCGTTTTCTCACTTATCTTTGCTATGTTATACTTTTTCTCTTTTAACTTTATATGTTTCTACCTCCCTCGTCATCCATGACCACTCAGGCCTCCTCCTAGGATCTTTCTTCCTTTTTGGAATGAACTGATCCTGCAATTTCTGCATTATACACAGAAATATCGGCCATTGTTCCTCCACTGTCATCCCTGCTAAGGTATTGCACCATTGAACTTTGGCCAGCTCCTCCCTCATAGCTCCATAGTTCCCTTTATTCAACAGAAATATTGTCACTTCTGATTTTACCCACTCCCTCTCAAATTGCAGATTGATGATATTGTATTATGGTCACTACTTCCCAATGGCTCCTTCACTTCGAGGTCTCTGATCAATTCTGGTCCAATACCAGATCCAGAATTGCCTTCTCCCTGGTCGGCTCCAGCACCAGCTGTTCTAAGAATCCATCTCGGAGGCACTCCACAAAATCTCTTTCTTGAGGTCCAATACCATCCTGATTCTCCCAGTCTACCTGAATGTTGAAATCCTCCATAACAACTGTAGTAACATCTTTGCAACAGGCCAATTTCAGCTCCTGATTCAACTTACATCCGACATCCAGACTACTGTTTGGGGCCCTGTAGATAACTCCCAAGAGGGTCTTTTTACCCTTAGTATTTCTCAGCTCTATCCACACTGACTCTACATCCTCTGCTTCTAGGTCCCCCTGCACAAGGGACTGAATATCATCCCTTACCAACACGGTCACCCCATACCCTCTGCCCGTCAGTCTTTCCTTACGATAGCACGTGTAGCCTTGAATATTTATTTCCCCGGCCCTGTCCACTTGAAGCCACGTCTCAGTTATCCCCACAATATCGTATCTGCCAATTTCCAAAAGAGCCTCAAGCTCATCCATCTTATTTCTAATGCTTTGTGCATTCATGTATAGTATATTTAATTTGTTACTGCCTTCACCCTTCCCATCAACTCTTATTTCACTCACCCTTACAGCATGATCCCTTTCTGAGTTTTCTGCTTCATTGATACAGTTGTCTTTCTTGACTTCCCTTGTTCTAACTTTCCCTTCAATTTCCTTCTTAAATATCCAGTTTGTCCTCTCCCCCCCATCCCCGCTACTTAGTTTAAACGTAGCTGTGTTGCAGTAGCAAACCTGCCTGCCAGAATGCTGGTCCCTAACTATTAAGGTGCAAACCGTCTCTCTTGTGTAATTTATGCTTACCACAAAACATACCCCAGTGATCCAAGAATTTAAATCCTTGCTTCCTGCACCAGTTCCCCAGCCACATGTTCAAGTCCATTATCTCCCTGTTTCTGGCCTCACCAGCCCGAGGAACTGGAAGCAAACCGGAGATAACCACCCTGGACATCCTGCTTTTCAGCCTTCTTCCTAGTTCTCCGAAGTCCCGCTGTAGTATGCTCCTCCTCTTCTTCCCGACATCATTTGTGCCAACATGTACCACCACCTCTGGCTCTTCACCTTGTCCTTGAGGATTTCCTGCACTCTGTCTGTGATGTCTTTAACCCTGGCACCAGGAAGGCAACACACCATCCTTAAGTCCCATCTGCTGCCACAAAAACCACGGTCAGTTCCTCTCACGATGGAGTCCCCTATTACCACGGCTCTGTGCGATGTCCGACTCTTCCGGTCTGCCTCCGCGCCAACTTTTGATTGACAGACCTGGCCGCCTCGCGGACTGGTCGTGTCATCTGTCTCTACTGTTTCCAAAAGATTCAACTTGTTCCTGACAGGTACTTTCCCCAGGGTCTCTTGCACCTGTCTCCTCTCTGACTTCCTCATCGTCTACTCTCTTCTGCTCTCTTCTGGTATGATTGGTGTAATAAACTCGCTGAAGGGCTTGTCCAGAAAGATCTCGTTCTCTCGGATGAGCCTAAGGTCCTTGAGTTTTTTCATCAGTGCTGCAATATGCTCTGTCAGTAGCTGAACGTGCACACACTTTCCACACTTATACGAGCCAGACACACCAGAGTCATTGACCTCCCACATCAAGCACGTAGCACACTGAACCAGCTTGGCAGTCATATCTTCACCCTCTTCAACTGTGGCGTAATCACTTCACTCAACCTCCTTGTCAAAGACTCCTGAGCTAAAGCGTCACTCTTCAATCCACAGGCACCTCTTTGGACCCTCTTTTTGGGGCAAGTCTGTGGACTTTTAATTTAGGTTAGAGGAGGAGGAAGGGAGGGAGGCCCTACTTTGTAGGACCTGGGGTCTAGAACACACCTAATTAAATAACAATTACTTACCTTGTATCATTAATTAGTGGAAACAACTTTTTCTTGTCTATCTTCTCTAAATCAAGCAACATCTTCTATATCTTTGCCAAATCTGCCCTAAATCATATTTGCCTCTCCCCATAAAGACATTTCAGAAAGACTAACAGCAAATGAAAATTTAATGTAGAATAAATACCAAACATGGAAATATAAACAAAAATAAATTTATTTTTTCCTTAAATGTTTTCTTAAATATAGTGACTGTAAAAAGGTCAGGCATCTGAAATGCATAGAATATGAGTTCACTGATTGGGGCTGTTAACCTGGTCCAATCAGAGAGACCTGGCTGACATGAAAAGGATGAGTTCAGAGATAATGATACCCGAATGCCTCACTTTGTATTAATCCTTTATATCAAGGATTGTTCGTGTGTGAATGAAGGATGATTTAGTGATGGGATACCAGCCTATGTGGAGTTATTTCCTTAAATACCATGGGAACTATTAGATAAAGCCTGCTAGCTGGCATGAGGATCATGATATGGAATGAAGAAAAGCAATGGGGGTAATACAGCTGACATGCTGCCTGCACACCTCCATGATTGTGCTCTTTATGCTATAAACACTGCTGACATTCAGCAAAAAGATAATCTTCATGTGCATGACATATATGCAACCAATAACACAATCATTGCATTTATGAAAGTGAAAAGTCAAAGATTGTAGACCACATTAACATCCTTCATAAGCAAATGCAGTTATTTTTGCATACATGTTGCAATGTGGAAAAGCTTTGAGCAATATCAAAATTTTAATGTTTTGTTTGTTCTTTATCTCTCTGCAAAGACTTGTATAGAATGGATTTAGAACATTTGAATGTAATTATAGGTAATTCTATGAATAAACCATGTCTTTGAAATTTAAAAAAAAGTAGAGAGATGATTGATGTCCTCAAAGAAGAATCAAAAAAGCTAGATAGGAGACTGATAAATAGGACACGTAATGCAAGAAACTTATCATTGCTCCTTGTAACCCCTTGCTAGTGGGAACAGAGATAGGAAGAATGCATGAGTAAACACATGGCTGACTAAATGAAGGGAGGATTTTAGATTTCTGGGGCAGGTGAGGCTTGTATGAGATGGGCACCGGTGTTACTGCTTAGCAAAACTGGACTAATCCTCATGTGGAGAGATGTGCTAGTGCTGCTGGGGAATGTTTAAATTAGCTTGTCAGCAAGATGGGAGCTTTTGAAGGAATTCAGATAGAATTTTTTTAACCAGTGTAGGTTATGGAAAGTGGAAAATCTGAAAATAAATGTGGAAAGCAGCAGGAACAAATCTTGGAATCAACCAGGGACATATTACAGAACAGTGTTGAAAATTCAAAATTGACAGTAATTCTATCATCATTCATAGAATCCCTACAATGTGGAAGCAGGTCATTTGGCCCATCAAGTCCACACTGCCCCTCCGAAGAGCATCCACTCAGACCCACTCCATCCCTGTAACCTTGTATTTCCCATGGGTGATCCACTTAACCTGCACATCCCTGGACACTATGGTCAATTTAGCATGGAGCAATTTAGCTTGGTCAATTTAGCATGGGGTGGCATGTGGCTCAGTGGTTAGCATTGCTGCCGCACAGCGCCAGGGAGCCAGGTTCAATTCCATCGTTGAGTGACTGTCTGTGTGGAGTTTGCACATTCTCTCTGTGTCTGCATGGGTTTCCTCCCACAGTCCAAAGATGTGCAGGTCAGGTGAATTAGCCATTTTGAATTGCTCATAGTGTTAGGTGCATTAGTCAGAGGGAAATGGGTCTTCGGAGGGTTGGTGTGGACTTGTTGGGCTGAAGGGCCTGTTTCCATATTGTAGGGAATCTAATCTAATCTAAAACAATCCACCTAGCCTGTAGTCTTTGGACTGTGAGAAATAATCGGAGCATTTGGAGGAAACTCACACAGCCAGTCACGCAAGGGTGGAATCAAACCCAATTCCCTGGCGTGGTGAGGTAACAATACTAATTACTGAACTACCATATCACCATAAAATAGCCAGTGTGCTGCTTGGGAGTTGAACCCAGGTTGCAAGAATGGGAATCTTGTGTGATAACACTATACTTGTGGTGCAGGATACAACAAATTCAGTGAGTTGATGGCACTAGTAGAAGTCAAGAGGTATAGTTTTATAGCTATTACAGAGATATGGCAGCAGGGTGACTAAACCTCGGAAATAAGTATTAAAGGTTATTCAATATTTAGATGGAGAGGCTTAAAAGAAACAGAGGTAGGTCATGCGATAATAAGGGATAGAGTCAGTGTATTCATGAGAGAGAATTTCTGATCAGAAAACAGGATAAGGAATTTATTTACTAGGGAAAGAAGAAACAGCAAAATGAAAGTGATTTAGAAGCAATTAGACAGCTATGGTAATGTAGAATATGGTGTAAATCAGGAAATTAGATGAACATGTTGTAAGGAAAATGTGATGATCAGCAGTGACTTCAATTTATATACAAAATGGGTAAATATAATGAGCACCAATGCCTTACGTAAAGAAGTCGTAAAATGTATACAAGATGGAAGAATATAATTAGGAACCAACTAGGGTATAGGCTATTTTACACCCGGTATTATGTAATGAGAAAGGGCTCATTAGTAATCTTCAGGCAAGAGAACTTTAGGAATAGAGATCATATTTTGATAAAATTTTCCATAAGTTTGAAAAGGATGCCATTCATGGGCTGAAACTGGGCTGAATCTTATGTCTTTTGGCTAAGTGTTAATTTTGTTGCATGCTTTTGAGTTTCTTGTTGAGTTTGAATTTCTTCATACCACAAGGTCTACCTCTTGCTGTATCTTACCAAGCCCTCTTGATTGAAAGAAATTAAAATTAATGATGCATTATAATGCAGAGGGTTGCAAATTGGCATGCTGATTCTATGTTGACCCTTTCAAAATAAGCTAATCCCACTCCCCACTGTTCCCAATGCCATCTCCTCAAACAATATAGTCCCTCTGGAGAGGTACAATATAGCACTTTGGAGCTGCAAATGTCAAAACCACTTACCAATAAGGTGAATGGTGTTGTCTTTAAGTGGCACGCTTGAGTATCTGAAGTGTGGTTATCATTCTTGCCATTGACTATTTGTGTGCATTTAAGAAAAAGCGTATTAATAGAACAGGCAAGACCCAAGATTGCTGGTTGGTTGTTATGTCAGTGACTGTTCCTGACTGATCTGATGATCTGCCTCCAGGACCAGTATACGCTTTCTTTTTGTCTCCTATATTTAAATAAAAGATAGACAGGCAATGGAGGCAGTTCAAAGAAAATTCATTTGGCTGATTCCTAAAATGAAGGGATTGACTGATCAAAGATGGCTAAACAGATTAAGCCTTTATTCATTAGAGTTTAGAAGAATGAGGGGTGGTCTAATCAAAACGTACATGATCCTGAGAGGGCTTGGCAGGGTAGATATTGAGAAGCCATTTCCACAGATGGTGGAATCACTAACTAGGGGATACAGTTACAGAAAAAGGGGGCATTTAAAACTTAGATGTGAAGGAATTTCTTCTCCCCAACGGGAATGAATATTTGGAATTGTCTACCCATGACCACATTGCTGAAAGTATTTAAGGAGGTGATAGATAGATATTGAAATATCAAGGAGTTCAGGGTGATGAGGAGTTGGCATGAAAGAAGAGCTGAGGCCTGGGGAGGATCAGCTATAATCTTATTGAATCAAGGGGCAGGCTTGAAGAGCTGAATGGCCTACAGTTATTTCTTATGTATTTTTGTTTATTGCAATACACACATGGAAGATCTGCATTATCAACCTCCAAATGATAGCAATGACATTGAACTGCTTCATTAGTTATTGTGGTTCTGTTCGCCAAGCTGGGAATTTGTGTTGCAGATGTTTCATCCCCTGTCTAGGTCACATCCTCAGTGCTTGGGAGCCTCCTGTGAAGTGCTTCTGTGATTTTTCCGTTGGCATTTATAGTGGTTTGTATCTGCCTCTTCTGGTTATCAGTTCCAACTGTCTGTTGCAGTGGTCGGTATATTGGGTCCAGATCGATGTGCTTATTGATTGAATCTGTGGATGAGTGCCATGCCTCTAGGAATTCCCTGGCTGTTCTCTGTTTGGCTTTTCCTATAATAGTAGTGTTGTCCCAGTCTAATTCATGTTGCTTGTCATCTGCGTGTGTGGCTACTGAGGATAGCTAGTCATGTCGTTTCGTGGCTAGTTGGTGTTCATGGATGCGGACCATTAGCTGTCTTCCTGTTTGTCCTATGTAGTGCCTTGTGCAGTCCTTTCATGGGATTTTGTACACTACATTGGTTTTACTCATGCTGGGTATCGGGTCCTTCATTCTGGTGAGTTATTATCTGAGAGTGGCTGTTGGTTTGTGTGCTCTTATGAGTCCCAGTGGTCGCAGTAGTCTGGCTGTCGGTTCGGAAATGCTCTTGATGTATGGTACTGTGGCTTGTCCTTTGGATTGCGGCATGTCCTCGTTCTGTTGTCTTTCCCTTAGGCATCTGTCGATGAAATTGCGCGGGTATCCGTTTTTGGCGAATACATTGTATAGGTGTTCTTCTTCCCCTTTTTGCAGTTCTGGTGTACTGCACTGTGTTGTGGCTCTTTTGAATAGTGTCTTGATACAATTTCTTTTGTGCGTGTTGGGATGGTTGCTTTCGTAGTTCAGGACTTGGTCTGTGCGTGTGGCTTTCCTGTATACCTTTGTGGTGAATTCTCTGTTAGGTGTTCTCTGTACCATCACATCTAGGAATGGGAGTTGGTTGTCCTTTTCTTCCTCTCCAGTGAATCGGATTCCTGTGAGTGTGGTGTTGATGATCCGGTGTATGTTCTCTATTTCTGTATTTTTAATGATTACAAAGGTGTCATCCACATATCTGACCCAGAGTTTGGGCTGAATTTGCGGTAAGACTGTTTGTTCTAATCTTTGCATTACCGCTTCTGCTATGGGTCCGAGATGGGTGAGCCCATGGGTGTGCCGTTGATTTGTTCATATGGGCTCAGACACTGTTCAAAAGGGCCACAACACACAGCAGTACACCAGAACTACAAAAAGAGGAAGAAGAGCACCGATACAATGTATTCGCCAAAAACGGATACCCGCGCAATTTCATCAACAGATGCCTAAGGGAAAGACAACGGAACGAGGACGTGCCACAACCCAAAGGACTAGCCACACTACCATATATCAAGAGCATTTCCGAACTGACAGTCAGACTACTGCAACCACTAGGACTCATAAGAGCACACAAACCAACAGCCACTCTCAGACAACTACTCACTAGAACGAAGGACCCGATACTCAGCATGAGCATAACCAATGTAGCGTACAAAATCCCATGCAAGGACTGCACAAAACAATACATAGGACAAACAGGAAGACAGCTAACGATCCACATCCATAAATACCAACTAGCCACGAAACGACATGACTAGCTATCCTTAGTAGCCACACATGCAGATGACAAGCAACATGAATTAGACTGGGACAACACTACTATTATAGGAAAAGCCAAACAGAGAACAACCAGGGAATTCCTTGAGGCATGGCACTCATCCACAGATTCAATCAATAAGCACATCGATCTGGACCCAATATACCGGCCACTGCAACGGACAGTTGGAACTGACAACCAGAAGCGGCAGATACAAATCACTATAAATGCCGGCGGAAACATCACGGAAGCACTTCACAGGAGGCTCCCAAGCACTGAGGATGTCACCAAGACAGGGGATGAAACATCTGCAACACAAATTCCCAGCTCGGCGAACAGAACCACAACAACGAGCACCCGAGCTACAAATCTTCTCACAAACTTTGCTTCATTAGTCATTTGGAGTGGAATTGCTTTATTTCTTTCATTTCAATGTCTAAGTAGTGCCAAACCCAGGAGGTCTATGAAGCCAAATTTTGATGCCTAGTATTTTAGAGAGAATGCTATATCCATTAGGCTTATACAAAACTGCATACAAAGATTAAGTCCATATCCAACTTGCTGATTACAAAATAATACTTTTAAAACCAGGCAATAGCATTTTTAAAATGCGAGTACATTTAAGGCCAATCCAAAAAGCAAACTTAATATCAATACAATGATTATGTTTCCTGTGCAGCATCTGTTTTAATATAATTTATTTTTGTTGCCATTTTGTGCTTACTTACACATACTTACCGTTCTCACACCAGCTTTAGTGATGAGTAGTATGTTCTGTTTATTTGGTTTATGGAATTGCTCATCGAGCTGATTTGTTCCAGAAGCTGAGCAAATATTGTTACAGAGAAACACAGTTATACTTCTCACCACCACATGCTTCGATCGAGACTGAGGATGACTGTTATGTCACAAATCATTCATCCTGGTTACTTGCTTTTTAGCATGTTCCATCAGAAAGTGATACCAATCCAGTTTCTGATGATAGAAAATGATTTAAAGATTGTTGTTTACACACTTCATTCCTTGATTAACTTTTCATTATGAAAGCTGATAGAAGCCAAAAGGTCTAATTCGGCTATCCTACAATTAACAAACACCACTCATTGTTGCTAACCTTGATTATCAAGAAGAATGTCAAAACAATAGTGCTTAACCATTTGGAGGAGATCTACTTTCTAGATGAATTACATATAAGGCACGAACAATTTCTGTTTAACTAGAATGTAAAATCCAGAGCATAACTTATGTGTGTGGATCTGAACTAATATCGCATTTTTCCAAAAAAATATAAGACAACCTGTGCTTCTATCTGAGAGCTAAAACCCAGCCGGTCCAGAAAGTGTAGCTTCATTCTTCCAGGTTAAACAGTGTTTTGGATCCAACAGTACAAGTTAGGATGGCTAGGCTCACCCCAGTACCATTAGCACAATTGCCAATTTAGTTAACACAGTATTACGGATAAAGTGCTGCTATCACTATGAATTTGGATATTGATGAATGAAGGCAACAAAAAAACAAGCTGTATTTTAGTTAGTCACTAAATTCACCCTTTAAATCTGCTCAAAATTTGAACAGTGCAACTTCCAACATCTCTTAATAATGCTGCAGATTGGAGCTAAATTGCTTATCATGGAGTATGTTATGGGCTATGATATAATGAAATATCATTGTCTTTATCTTTAGAATCTTTGTGTTTAAACACCTCAAACAAGGAGTGGATTACTATGTTAAAATAACTATTTTCTATAAAATTATCGAAATATCCAAGTTTGAGCAGCTACAGTGATTGAAGCCATGTTATCATTTCTGGCAATGATCTTACATGGCCAATATTGGAGGACATCCACTGAAAATGATCTATTATCAGCAAGACTAGTGCTGTGGAAGCCAAAGAGCCTCTTGCATGATGCCCGAAAAATATCGCTGCTCCTTCTGACATACAAAGGTATACACATTTGGCTTTTCTGCTCTGAACTATCTGTTGCCCAATTGTGCTGTTGAGTTTAGCTTGTATGGGTCTTACATGATTTTAGTTTACCACCAACTACTTGCAACCTTTTACAACAAGGCAGACCTCTTGAGCAGCGTATATCCTTTGTTCATGATGAATTATCTTAGTTGAGTAGGAACCGAGCACCCTTCCCAGCAACTTAATCTCTTCCTGTACCTCTGAATGCATGTATAAGGACCAGGTGGAGGCCATTTGACCCCTTGAGACTTTTCCACTATTTAATAAGATCACAGCTCATCTGATAGCAACCTTAGTTCCACATTTCCATTTACCTGACCAGTCCTATAAGTTTTCACTCCCTTGTTTATCAAGAATCTATCACCCTCTGCCTTGAAAATACTTGAAGATTCTCTTCATTAAATTGTGGTGGATGCAAAATAGCAAAGAATGATATATGCTTGAAAGAAAACATTTCATTTCATCACCAACTTAAATAAGTGACCCTTTATTTTGAAGCAACGATCCCTACCTTTAGATTCTTCCACTAGAGAAAATAGCTACTCAACATCTACTGTGACAATCCCCTCCTGATCTTATATGTTAGTCAAGTTATTTCTAACTCCATCAGATAGAAGGTAGCTTGTACTATCATTCTCAATAAGACCACCTACCCATTCCATGTCTACTACATTTTATCAGGACTTCTTCCAATGCATTTGAATCCTTTCTCAAAAATAAAATCAACATCTCAACATATTTGAAACATGACTGAAACAGAACTTCTCTGCTTCTGTATTCAATTCCTTCACAATAAACAAGATCATAAGTCACACAATGCTAGGTTATAGGTCAACAGGTTTATTTGAAATCGCAAGCTTTTGGAACGCTGCCCTTACTTCAGGTGAAGTCAGAGGCAGCGCTCCAAAAGCTTGTGATTTCAAATAAATGTGTTGGACAATCACCTGGTGTTGTGCGACCTCTGACCTTGTCCACTCCAGTCCAACATCGGCACCTCTGCATCACAATAAATTACAGTATAAAAGTTTTCCAAATTACTTATTTAATAAATATTTGCAAGTCATGCACTCAGCTACCCAGGACTCTCTGTATCTCAGAGCTCTGTAGTGGCTCATTGTGTAGATAATCCACAGCAGATGCAAAACCTTCAATCAGAAAATCAGGAATTAAAAGTTGAATGATGATCATCTAGTCATTATCAGTTGTTGTAAAAGCCATCTCATTCACTAACATTGTTTAGGGATAGAAATCTGTCACACTATCTGGAGAGGCCTCCACATGACTCCAGATCCACAGTGATATGCTTGACTCATGATTGCCTTTGAAATAGCTTTGCAAGTTATTCAGTTGCTTATCAACTACTAAAAAAATCTCAAAAAGGAACAAAACTGGGCAGGCCACCTGACATTGTTGAAGGCATTAGAAATGATGCATCATAGTTAAGTTCTCCCCACTAAAATCTGACATAGCATTGTCATATTTACAAACTAAACTTGCATATTTAGATTCCCTATAATGTGGAAATAGGCCTTTCGGCCCAACAAGTCCACTCCGACCCTTTGCACAATAACCCACGCAGATTCATTTTCCTTCCATTTACCCCTGCCGAATGCACCTAACGCAATGGGCATTTTAGCATGGCCAATTCACCTAACCTGCACATCTTTTGCAATGTGGGAGGAAACCGGAGCACCAGGAGGAAACTCACGCAGATGTGGGGAGAATGTGAAAACTCCACATAGACAGCTGCCCGAGGGTGGAATCAAACCTGGCTCCCTGGTGCTGTGAGAGACCAGTGCTAACCACTAAGTCACAGTGCTGCCCATTATGTCCCAAACAATACCATCACCATTGCTGGGTATGTTCTGACTCAACAGTCAGTCTGACCCAGCAGAGGTGGCAGCACAGCTGCATACAGTTCAGAAGAAAATGCCCTGGGAGTGCTCAACATTGATTTAAGATTCGACAGAGTCACATGACATCAAACCATACATAGTCAAGGAAACCTTCTGCTGATTTCCATATATTGTATCCATCTTGGCAGAGGGATCAGTGCTCCTCCATGTTGAACCTCACCTGGAGGAAGTATTGAGGGAGGATAGGGCACAGACTGTAATCTGGGCGGGGGTCTTCAATACCCATGTCCATAACAGCTAGACTGGGTCTATGACAGCTAGTGAGTGAACCAACAAGAGAGAAAAGCATACTTAACCTCATCGATATCAGTTGGTCTGAGGCATGGTGGTAAAAGTAGAAGTTACCACTGCAGAATTCTTGCAATTACAATGTCCTGTCTTCCCATCGAGGATGCCCTCCATTGTGGTATCTGGCACTTCCACTATGCTCACAGGGATAGATTTTGAAAAGATCTAGTAACAGATGTTGGGCATCCATGAGGTGTTATAGGCAACCAATAGCAGCAAAATTGTATTCAAACACAAGTTGCAACCTCATGCCCCAGCAGAATACCCATTCTACCAATATCATCGAGCCAGAGGATCAACCATCGTTCAACAATGTGTGCAGGACAGCACATTAGGAACAGCACCTGGCACATTGATGATTGAGGTAAAGATACAAAACAAGACTAGCTGCATGCTGAACAGTTTAAGAACCAAATGATAGACAGAGCTAGGTGTCTATTTCACAATGTGTCAGATATAGCTTCTGAAGTCCTGCCATAGCCAGTCATGAATGGTGCTGGATAATTAAACAAAGTTTAAAAGGGACCTGAAGGCAACCTTTTCACGCAGAGGGTGGTGCGTGAATGGAATTAGCTGCCAGAGGAAATGGTGGAGACTGGTACAATTACAATATTTAAAAGGCATCTGGATGGGTAAATGAATACGAAGGACTTAGAGGGATATGGGCCAAATGCTGACATATGAGATTAGATTTATTTAGGATATCTGATCGGCATTGATGAGTTGGAGTAAAGGTTCTGTTTCTATGCTGTATACCTCTATGACTCTTTGACTCTATAACTTACTAGAGGTGGAGGCTCCACATATATCCCCATCGCCAATGATTGGGAGTCTAACACAGGATAAAATGGAAGGCTGATAATTTGCAGCAATCTTCAGCCAATGATCCATCTCAACCTTCTCCTGAGGTACTGAGCATCACAGATTGATTCAGTTTTGATGCAATGTGTAAAGCTGGAGAAATTGAAGCAAATCAGAGAAAGTTGAGCACAGGCACATAAATTCAGCCAGTTCAATTCACTCTGCTTGATATCAAGAAATGGCTGAGAAGCAATCGATTCAAGAAAGGCTATGGGCCCTGACAACATTCTTGCAATGGTACTGATGACTTTTGTTTCAGATGTTGCTGCACCCAAGCCAAGCGGTTCCTGTGTAGCTCCAATACTGACATCTACTGAGCAACACAGGAAATTGTCCAGGTATGACCTGCATACAAAAAAGACAAATTGAAGCCAACTAATTATCATCAATTATCAGTCAGCAAGTTAAAGGAAGGTAACATCAATAGTGCTTTTATGCAGCACCATCACCTATACCTGCAAGCTCTCCTCCAAGCCATTCACCATTCTGATTTGGAAATATATTGCAGTTCTTCACTGTGGCTGGGTCAAAATCTTGGAACTCTCTTCGTAACAACATTATGGACCACACCTACACCAAATGGACTACAGTGGTTCAAGAAGGCAGTTCACAACCATCTTCTCAAAGACATTTAGGGACAAAGACAATGGGCAATAAATGCTGGCTAAGTCAGTGAAACTCACATCCCCTGAACGAATAAAAAGAAGTTAGACATGGTTTTCCTGTCACAGAACTATGTTGATTCTGGCTCTGAATACCTTGAAATGCTCTAAGAGTCATAGAGTCATAGAGATGCACATCAAAGAAACAGACCCTTTGGTCCAACTTGTCCATGCCAACCAGATATCCCAACCCAACCTAGTCCCACCTGCCAGCAGCCAGCCCATATCCCTTCAAACCTTTCCTATTCCCATGTACCCATCCAAATGCTTCTTAAATGTTGCAATTGTACCAGCCTCCACCACTTCCTCAGGTAGCTCATTCCATACTTGTACCACCCTCTGAGTGAAAAGGTTGCCTGTTAGGTCTCTCTCACCCTAAACCTATGCCCTCTAGTTCTGGACTCCCCCACCCCAGGGAAAAAACTTTGTTTATTTACCCTATCCATGCCCCTCATGATTTTATAAACCTCTGTAAGGTCACCTCTCAGACTCCCACACTCCAGGGAAAACAGCCTCAGCCTGTTCAGCCTCTCCCTATATTTCATATCCTCCAACCCTTGTAAATATTTTCTGAATCCTTTCAAGTTTCACAACATCTTTCCAATAGGAAGGCGACCCGAATTGCACACAATATTCCAAAAGTGGCTTAACCAATGTCCAGTACAGCTGCAACATGACTTCCCAACTCTTATACTTAATACTCTGACTAATAGAGGAAAGCATACCTAATGCCTTCCTCAATATCCTATCTACCTGCGACTCCACTTTCAAGGAGCTATGAACCTGCACTCCAAGGTCTCTTAGTTCAGCAACACTCCCTAGGACCTTACCATGAAGTGTATAAGTCCTGCTAAGATTTGCTTTCCCAAAATGCAGCACATCTCATTTATCTAAATTAAACTCCATCTGCCACATCTCAGTCCCTTGGTCCATCTGATCGTGATCCCATTGTAATCTGAGGTAACCTTCTTTGTTGTCCACTACACCTCCAATTTTGGTGCCATCAGCAAACTTACTAACTATACCTCTTATGCTCACATTGAAACAATTTATTTACATGATGAAAAGTAGTGGACCCAGCACTGATCCTTGTGGCACTCCACTGGTTAAAGGCCTCCAGTCTGAAAACAACCCTCCACCACCACCCTCTGTCTTCTAACTTTGAGCCAGTTCTGTAACCAAATGGCGAGTTCTCCCTGTACTCCATGAAATCTAACCTTGCTCGCCAGTTTCCCATGGGGAACATTGTCAAACACCTTACTGAAGCCCATATAAATCACATCTACCACTCTGCCCTCATCAATCCTCTTGGGTACTTCTTCAAAAAACTCAATCAAGTTTGTGAGATATGATTTCCCAAGCATAAAGCCACATTGACTATCCCTAATTAGTCCTTGCCTTTCCAAATACATGTCCATCCTGTCCCTTAGGATTCCCTCCAAAAACTTGCCCACCACTGACATCAGGCTCACTGGTCTAATATTTCCTGGCTTGTCCTTACCACCCTTCTTAAACAGTGGCACAACGTTAGCCAACTCAAGTCTTCCGGCACCTCACCTGTGACTATCGATGATACAAGTACCTCAGTAAGAAGCTCAGCAACACTTCTCTAGCTTCCCACAGAGTTCTAGGGTACACCTGATCAGATCCTGGGGATTTATCCACTTTTATCCATCACTTCCTTCTCTGTAATATGGACATTTTTCAAGATGTCACCATCTATTTCCCTACATTCTATACCTTCCATGTCTTTTTCCAAAGTAAATACTGATGCAAAATACTCGTTTAGTATCTCCCCTATTTCCTGCAGCTCCGTACAAAGGCTGCTCAAGATGCTGATCTTTGAGGTGTCCCATTCTCTCTCTAGTTACCCCTTTGTCATTAATGCATTTGTAAAAACTTTTTGGGTTCTCCTTAACTCCATTTGCCAAAGCTATCTCATGTCCTCTTTTTGCCCTCTCTCTTAAGTATATTTCTATTGCTTTTATACTCTTCTAACGATTCACTCAATTTGTCCTAACTATCTCTTACATATGCTTCCTTCTTTGCCTTAAACAAACCCTGCTAACATTTCTCTAATAATACATCCAAGCATTTTCCTTATGACAGGTGTAAGATAACTGATGAGTAGATTCTTACTTTCAGTAATCTTCCTTTTCTTGTGAAATAGTTACCTGTCATCTTTCAACCTAATGGAACCTTCCTTGAATGTAAGAGTTTTGGAAAATTTAAACCAGCACATCGATTTTCTTACTGATTATCTCCTTAAGACCTTTGAACAAAATTCATCAGGATCTGGTGACTTGTCAGCTTACATCTCCAACAAATTTGCTCTGTACCAGCTCAGGAGTTGGTCGGGTTAAAATTGCTGCTCATACGTTCAGCAGTTGTTAGGCCCTCAGTCTCAGATTATATGGTTGATCACTGTTGAAGTTAAGAGATAAGACCTAATTATTTCAGTGTATCCCTATAGTCTAATTAACCCAACAGCCCCATAGCACTTTCATAATGTTTCCAGTTGTTAAGGACTTTCATAACATGTGGTCTGGCAGGAAGTGCAGAAAAATTCATTCGAGTTTTTT
Source organism: Hemiscyllium ocellatum (assembly GCF_020745735.1). Classification (NCBI taxonomy): domain Eukaryota; kingdom Metazoa; phylum Chordata; class Chondrichthyes; order Orectolobiformes; family Hemiscylliidae; genus Hemiscyllium; species Hemiscyllium ocellatum. The sequence goes on from NC_083402.1 coordinate 46,947,027, forward strand.
TATTCAGTTCTAAAATTAGAACTTCATTCGCATCATGTTACTTCAATAGAATGGCGACAATAGTAAGTGAAGTATATGTTTAGAAATCATCTCAAATTAGATTTGAATGATCTGAAAGAAAATGGAAATTCGTTAAAACAAACACATTAGGGTAACAGTTTTCTATAAGTAGATTTCGATCATGAAAACAACAGATTTCCGAAAAAAAAACATTCAAATATGTGTAAACGTTTCCTTGCAATGTTCATGCAGGGTTGATTAGACAAAACTGGCATGTGATATCATCCACTGTTTTCTGATTAGAATGTATTTAATCAATAAGTAACAAGGGGACTACAAAAAAAATGACTTATTCCTTTGAGAAATGAAGTAATGTCTAAACAGAAGAAAAATTAATGTTTAAAGATATGTTACTTCTCCATCTTCAAGACTTCATTTGAATTTTCTTCTTTTAATGCACATTGTACTATTCTCAGTTTGTGATTCATTGAGGAATTATTAAATTCCACAGGTCTGTCATCCATTTAGTTATTGTCAACAGAACACTTCAACATGCCTTGGTTCAAATGTTATTTCTTAAAAACATTTTGACAAGTCTTTTCAATAAATGGAAAAAAATAGTACTTCCACTTGAGTGTAGGTATCTGCCTGGATACATCCATGATTTCTCTATGTATTTGCACAGTTCAAGCCATGAATTCATCTTGGTATTGCAAAGCTTACATGATTTATAAATCTGTGCTGTACTCATAAATCGACACATTTCTCACCAAGAACTTACCATTAAATATTGAGAACAAGGGACAATGTTAAGGCTGGAGAAATTGAAGCTAATCAGAGCAAATTGAGCATAGGTACATGAATTCAGTTCTTCAGGGCCAACATTAATATTTGCTGAAAATGTGTTGCTGGTTAAAGCACAGCAGGTTAGGCAGCATCCAAGGAACAGGAAAATCGACGTTTCGGGCCAGAGTCCTTCATCAGGAAACCTGATGAAGGGCTCTGGCCCGAAACGTCAAATTTCCTGTTCCTTGGATGCTGCCTAACCTGCTGTGCTTTAACCAGCAACACATTTTCAGCTCTGATCTCCAGCATCTGCAGACCTCACTTTTTACTCCAACATTAATATTTCCCTGCTTTCCTCCAACGCGCTTTTTTTTTAAGCATTTCTGGCACAAAATTCTTCAGACATGTAGGCAGTCAAGAGGGCATTAAGACTAGAAAACCATGAGAAATAGGAGCAAAATTAGGCTCTTTTGCCAATTGAATCAGCTCCACCATTGAACATGATTCTCAACCCCATTCTCTTGCCTTCCCCCCCATAACCCTTGATCCCTTTATCAATCAAGAACATATCTATATCGGTCTTAAATACACTCAATGACTTCACCTCCACAGCCCTCTGTGGTACTGAACTCCACAAATTAACTGCCCTGTGGCTGAAAAAATATTTCACCATCTCAGTTCTAAAGGGTCGTGCACTGTGAGGACGTGCCTTCGGGTCCTAGTGTCTCCTACTAGTGGAAATATATTTTCTATGCCTAATCTGTCCATCTCTCAGTATTCCATAAATTTTATTGAGTTCCCACTGTCATCCTTCTACTATTCACTGAGTATAGACCCAGAGTCCTCAACCACTTCTCATATGATAAGGCCTTCATCCTTGGAGTCATGCTTGTGAAACTCATGTCGATCCCCTCCAATGCCAACACATCCTTCCTTAAATATGGAGTCCAAAACTGCTCACAATATTCCTCACGTGGTCTGACCAAGGACTTCTGCAGCCTCAGCAGTACAGTTCTGTTGTATTCTAGATCTCTTGAAATGAATGCATCTGCCTTCCTAGTTGCCAACTGAACCTGCATGTTAACCTTAAGAGAATCTTGAACAATATTGCCAAGTCCCTTTGTGCTTTAGATACCTGAATCCTTTATCCATTTAGAAAATAGTCTGTGCTGAGGCAATTTATTAAATGGAAATAATGTGCAGGGTTATGGGGAAAGGATAGGAAAATAACATTAAGTCAAAATGCTCATTATGAGAGGTGCTCATAATAGTCCAAATCATCTAATTCTGCATTATAACTATTGTGACTTTGAGAAAGCTGAGCAGAAGAGAGCCATCAAATGTGGGGTGCAACATAGTTTCGCCATATTTCTGCCCAAAATACATTTTAAATTCCTGTGAAGAAGACTTCTGCCGAGATCTCAGTGAGAGTTGAGCATTGAGACAATCTGGGCTTTTCAAAGAATTCCATCATAGACTGCCCAGTGACACATACGCTAGCTGAGAAATGAGAGCTGTTGGCAGGCTGATTGAAACTTTCAAAAAGAACTGAAACCTTAACCAGATTAATGTAATGAATCCTCAATTTGTTTGGCTGGATAATAAACCCTTCTTTTTGTGTTATTCTTTCACAGGATGTATATATCACTGGCTAATACATCATTTGTTGCTCATTCCTGATTTCCCTTGAGAAGATGGAAGTGATCCATCTTCTTAAACTGTTGCAGTCTTTGGGGTGTGGGGACACCATGGTGCTACTAGGAAGGAATTTCTAAGATTTTTGTCCAGCAACAGTGATTAAATTAGATTCTCTACAGTGTGGAAACAGGACCTTCAGACAAAACAAGTCTACACCGATCCTCTGAAGAGTAACCCACCCAGATTCATTTCCCCACATTTCCCCCTGACTGATGCACCTAACATGATGGGCAATTTAGCATGGCTAATTCACCTGAACTGCACATCTTTTGGACTGTGGGAGGAAACCAGAGCACCTGGAGGAAACTTACGCAGGCACGGGGAAAATGTGCCAACTCCACAGGAAGCGAATCCGAGTCCCTGGTGCTTTGAGGCAGCAGTGCTAACCATTGAGCCACCATACTGTCCTGAAGAAATATTTCCAGGTTAGGATGGTGTGTGGCTTGGAGGGGAACTTGCAGATGGTCCTGATGCCTCATCTCTACTGACCGTGTGTTTCACATTGGTAAATTGTCATGGGTTTGGACAATGCAGAAGCTGTTGGAGAAACTCATCGGGTCTGCCAGCATCTAAATTGAGATTATTGAATTAATATTTTGAGAAGAAGAGTCATATTGGACTCAAAATGTTAACTCTGTTTCTCTTGCCATAAATGTTTGCGTTGTTTCAGATTTCCAGCATCTGCAGTATTTTACTTTGACATAAGTTTGGAAGATATTGTTGAAGAAGGCTCAGTGAGTTGCTGTAATGCATGCACTTCCACCTTGAATCCATACTGAAGGTTTGGATGGGGTACAAACATTTCAGTTCTGTGTGTGACCCCAGGATGTTGACAGTGGGTTTCACTGATGATAATGCCATGGAGTGTTGAGTTATGGTGATGAGATTATCTCTTGTTTGTGATGGTCATTACCTGGCATTTTCTTTTCGTGCAAATATTATTTGCCACTTTTCACCTCAAGCCTGATGTTCTTATGGTGTTCTTGTGTATGCACTGGACTACTGCAGTATCTGAGGAATCACTAATAGTGCTCAACATTTACAATCATCAGTGAACCTCCCCAATCTTCCTGGTAGACGGTGGGTCATTGATGAATTTGTCTTCACTTGGGAGAAGAAAGATGCAGGTACAGATTTCAGGAAGAGGGAGTATAAAATTCTTGAGCAGATTGACACAGGGAGTGAGGAGGGATTGGAGGTTTTGTCAGGATTAAAACAAACAAATCCCTAAGTTTGATTAGCACCCCAGGCTGATGTGGGAGACAAGTAAAAAAAAATACAGGCCTCTGATACAAATTTTTAATTCCTGTCTGACCATAGGGGAGGTGCCACAGGACTGGAGGATAGCCACTGTGATTCCATTTTACAAGAAGACTGATAGAGACAACCAGGGAACTACATACCAGTGAGTCTTGCATCAGTGGTGGAGAAATTATTGGAGAAAAGTTTGAAGAGAGAATTACTCTCTACTTCGAGAGACAAGGTTTGATCAGGGATAGTCAGCACAGTTTTGTCAGAGGTCAGACCTAACAAATTCGATAGAATCTTTCAAGGATCAGGTGTGTCAATGAGTGCAGTGCGGTTGATGCATTTTATATGCATTTCAACAAAGTCTTTGACGAAGTATCACATGGGACATTGCTAAAGAAGGTAAAAACACATGAGATACAAGGTAACTTGGCAAGATTGATTCAAATCTAGTTTAGTGGCAGAAGACAGGGGGTGGCAGTAGAAAGCTTTTTGTGTGACTGGAGGCCAGTGTGCAGTGACATACTTCAAGCATCAGTACTAGGTTCCTCATTGTTTGTGATATATATAAATGATGTAGCAGAAAATGTGTGTCTGAATGGTTTCTTCTGTACTGTATGATTCCATGAGTGGTGAGATATTGACCAATGATAATGTTAAAGTTCTACAATGCGTTAATATTCTACATGTTCAAAATCTAAATGAATTTGGTAAGAGTTAAGGGACAGCAAAGGAATTATCACATTAAGCATAGACCCTAAAATATAGTGAGGAGACAGTAAAACTTATCTTTAGGCAAAATTTCATAGTAATTTCAAACACAATAGAGCAATAACAATACATACATCCAATTAACTTAGTATAAGCTGAAAAAATAGAGCAAAGGCAAGGGAATGGACACAGTCGGGGTATAGACCTACCCAACTGGGTAACAGTGGAGATGCATGGCAGGAGGATGGTGTGATCAACTGTGTTGAAGACTGCTGGCTGTTCAAAAAGGAATGGGAGCCAAGTTTTACATTTGTGATAGTCCCATTGGGTGTCTTTTGTGAATTTGATAAGGACAGTCCTAGTACTGTGGAACAGTAATTTGTTGGCAGTGATTAATATGGAGTTCTGGGAAATACCAGTACAGATTTGTGGAGGTAACGATATGTTCAAGAACTTTGGAGAGCAAAGGAAGATTGAAGATCAAGTGGTAGTTTCCAAGGATGGAAGTATCGAGTTTGGGCTTTTTAGAATTGTTTAAATAGCAGATTTGAAAGAAAATGGGGTGATACCTGAAGAGTGAAAATTGTCAATAATATCTTCATTAGGAAATCAAGAAGGTAATTTCTTGGTCAGCAATCACCAACTCTTATTGCCTTTTGAACACCTGTCTGGTGGAATTCCTACTCAACTGCACGTGTGAGAACATCTCTCCATCTTTTGTTTACAAATGAATTTTACCTCTACTTTTAGCCACAGTGCACCTCTTCTTTAGAATGCACTACCATTAGGAAGAATTAACGACTCTTGGTATCATGACAAATTATTGATACCTACTCCAATGGCAGGAACTCTTGCAGCATAAAGCAATTGTATAAAACAACACGCAACATTCATGAGCTTTCTACAAGGCAATGAACATGTCATAGAGTCATAGAGATGTACAGCATGGAAACAGACTCGTCAGTCCAATCCATCCATGCCGAACAGATATCCCAACCCAATCTAGCCCCACCTGCCAGCACCCGGCCCAGATCCCTCCAAACCCTTCCTATTCATATACATATCCAAATGCCTCTTAAATGTTGCAATTGCATCAGCCTCCACCTGGCAGCTCATTCCATACCCGTACAACCGTCTGTGTGAAAAAGTTGCCCCGTAGGTCTCTTTTATAACTTTCCTCTCTCATCCTAAACCTATGCCCTCTAGTTCTGGACTCCCCAACCCCAGGGAAATGACTTTGCCAATTTACTCTATCTATGCCCCTCATAATTTTGTAAACTGCTATAAGGTCACCCCTCAACCTCTGATGCTCCAGGGAAAACTGCTCCAGCCTGTTTAGTCTCTCCCTCTCCTTCCAATCCTCCAACCCTGGCAACATCCTTCTAAATCTTTTCTGAACCCTTTCAAGTTTCACAACATCTTTCCGATAGGAAGGAGACTAGAATTGCACGCAATATTCCAAAAGTGACCTAACCAATGTCCTGTACAGCCTCAACATGACCTCCCAACTCCTGTACTCAATACTCTGACCAATAAAGGAAAGCATACGAAACGCCTTCTTCACTATCCTATCTACCTGCACTCAACTTTCAAGGAGCTATGAACCTGCACTCCAAGGTCTCTTTGTTCAGCAACACACCCTAGGACCTTCCATTAAGCGTATAAGTCCTGCAAAGATTTTCTTTCCCAAAATGCAGCACCTCACAATAATCTAAATTAAACTCCATCTGCCACTTCTCAGCCCATTGGCCCATCTGGTCAAGATCCTGTTTTAATCTGAGGTAACTTTCTTCACTGTCCACTCCACCTCCAATTTTGATGCCATCTGCAAACTTACGAACTATACCTCTTATGCTCACATCCAAATCATTTATGTAAATGACAAAAAGTAGAGGACCCAGCACCAATCCTTTTGGCACTCCACTGGTCACAGGCCTCCAGTCTGAAAAACAACCCTTCACCACCACCCTCTGTCTTCTACCTTTGAGCCACTTAAATATCCAAATGGCGAGTTCTCCCTGTATTCCATGAGATCTAACTTTGCGAATCAGTCTCCCATGGGGAGCCTTGTCGAATGCCATACTGAAGTACAAATAGATCACATCTACTGCTCTGCCCTCATCAATCCGCTTTGTTACCTCTTCCAAAAACTCAATCAAGTTTGTGAGACATGATTTCCCATGCACAAAGCCATGTTGACTATCCCTAATCAGTCCTTGCCTTTCCAAATACATGTACATCCTGTCCCTCAGGATTCCCTCCAACAACTTGCCAACGATCAAGGTCAGGCTCACTGGTCTATAGTTCCCTGGCTTGTCCTTACCACCCTTCTTAAACAGTGACACCACGTTTGCCAACCTCCAGTTTTCCGGCACCTCACCTGTGAATATCGATGATACAAATATCTCAGCAAGGGGCCCAGCAATCACCTCTCTAACTTCCCACAGATTTCTCGGGTACCTAGGGATTTGTCCACCTTTACCTGTTTCAAGACATCCAGCACTTTCTCCCATGTAATCTGGACATTTTGCAAGATGTCACCATCTATTTCCCTACAGTCTATATCTTCCATATCCTTTTGCACAGTAAATACTGTTGCAAAATAATCATTGAGTATCTCCCCCATTTTCTGTGGCTCCACACAAAGGCTGCCTTGCTAATCTTTGAGGGGCCTTATTCTCTCCCTAGTTACCCTTTTGTCCTTAATGTATTTGTAAAAACACTTTGGATTCTCGTTATTTCTATTTGCCAAAGTTATATCGTGCCCCCTTTTTGCCCTCCTGATTTCCCTCTTAAGTATACTCCTACTTCCTTTATACTCTTCTAAGGATTCACTCGATCTATCCTGGCTATACCTTATATATGCTTCCTTCTTTTTCTTAACCAAACCCTCAATTTCATTCATCATCCAGTATTCCCTATACATACCAGCCTTTCCTTTCACCCTGACAGGAATATACTTTCTCTGGATTCTCGTTGTCTCATTTCTGAAGGCTTCTCATTTCTCAGCCATCACTTTACCTGTGAACATCTGCCCCCAATCAGCTGTCAAAAGTTCTTGCCTAATGCGGTCAAAATTGGCCTTTCTCCAATTTAGAACTTCAACATTTAGATCTGGTCTATCCTTTTCCATAATTATCTTCAATCTAATAGAATTATGATCGCTGGCCCCAAAGTGCTCCCCCACTGACACCTCAGTCACCTGCCCTGCCTTATTTCCCAAGAGTAGGTCAAGTTTTGCACCTTCTCTAATAGGAACATCCACATACTGAATCCAAAATTTGTCTTGTACGCACTTATCAAATTCCTCTTCATCTAAACCTTTAACACTATGACAGTCCTAGTCTATGTTTAGAAAGTTAAAATCCCCTACCATAACCACCTTATTCGTCTTACAGATAGCTGCAATCTCCTTACAAGTTTGTTTCTCAATTTACCTCTGACTATTGGGGGGTCTATAATACAATCCCAATAAGGTGATCATCCCTTTCTTATTTCTCAGTTCCACCTTAATAACTTCCCTGCGTATATTTCCGGGAATATCCTCCCGCAGCACAGCTGTAATGCTATCCCTTATCAAAAATGCCACTCCCCCTCCTCTCTTGCCTTCCTTTCTATCCTTCCTGTAGCACATGTATCCTGGAACATTAAGTTGCCAGTCCTGCCCATCCCTGAGCCATGTTTCTGTAATTGCTATGATATCTCAGTCCCATGTTCCTAACCATACCCTGAGTTCATCTGCCTTCCCTGTTAGGGCCCCTTGCATTGAAATAAATGCAGGTCAATTTATTTGTCCTACCTTGTCCTTGCCTGCCCTGACTATTTGACTCACTTCTCAGATTGACCTCTTTCCTCACTATCTCCCTGGGTCCCAACCCCTCACCTTACTATTTGAAATCCTCCCAAGCAATTCTAGCAAATATCCCTGCCAGTATATTCGTCGCCTTCCAATTTAGATTAGATTAGATTAGATTAGATTAATTACAGTGCAGAAACAGGCCCTTCGGCCCAACAAGTCCACATCGACCTGCCAAAGCGCACCCCACCCAGACCCATTCCCCTACATTTACCCCTGCCCCTAACACTACGGGCAATTTAACATGGCCAATTCACCTAACCTGCACACTTTTGGACTGTGGGAGGAAACCGGAGGACTCGGAGGAAACCCACGCAGACACGGGGAGAATGTGCAAACTCCACACAGTCAGTCACCTGAGGCAGGAATTGAACCCGGATCTCTGGCGCTGTGAGGCAGCAGTGCTAACCACTGTGCCACTGTGCCGCCCGCATTTAGGTGCAATCCATCCTTCTTATACAGGTCACTTCTACCCCAAAAGAGATTCCAACAATCGAAAAATGTGAATCCTTCTCCATTCTCCCATTCCCCTCAGTCATGCATTCATCTGCTCTACCCTCCTATTCCTGCACTCACCAGCTCATAGCACCGGGAGTAATCCAGATATTACTACCCTTGAGGACCTCCTTTTTAAATTTATGCCTAACTCTCTGTAATCTCCCTTCAGAATCTCAACCTTTTCCCTTCCTAAGTCATTGGTTCCAATGTGGACAATGACCTCTGGCTGGCCCCTCTCCACAGTGAGAACATTCTGCACCCTGTCTGAGACATCCTTGATCCTGGCACCAGGGAAGCAACAAACCATTCTGCTTTTTCGCTGCTGGCCACAGAAACGTCTGTCTGTACCTGGGACTAGAGAATCCCCTAAGACAATTGATCTCTTGGAACATGACGTAACCCTCGCTGCATCAGATCCAGTCCAAATACCAGAAACCTGGCTGTTCGTGCTACGTTCCCCTGAGAATCGATTACCCCCAACATTTTCCAATACAGCATACCTGTTTGAAATCAGTATATCCACAAAAGACTCCAGCACTAGGTGCCTACCTCTCTTACCTTTCCTGGAGTTAACCCATCTACGTAACTGTATCTGAGACTTTCCCCCCTTCCTATAACAGTCATCCATCACATACTATTGCTGTTGCAAATTCCTCACTGCTTCTAACTGTCTCTCCAACCGATCCATTCAATCTGATTAGATTCACATCCTACAGCATTTATGGCAGATGTAATCTGCAGTAACCCTTAAACTCTCTTTAAACTTCCACATCTGACAACAAGTATATATCACTGTACTCAAGGCCATTTTTGTTCCTTCACAATCTACCGATCCAGAAAATAACACAATCTTATTCCTCTACAAAACACTACTTCAGGTTAAATTAATAGTTATGGCTTATATTTTAATGTTTAATCAAGGGACATATCTCCCAAAAACATACAATCAAGAAAGAACCCACTCTACTCACTACTGCAGCCTTTCTGTTGGACACACTTAAAACAACGATTAATTTATCTTATTCTGTGCTGTGACCTTCACCCAAACAGGTTCCTCCAAGATTAGTGGTGAATTTCACTGTTTGGTAATTTTCCCAGATGCACTCCGATGTCCAGCAATCCATGAATTCAAACAGCAAAGGCAGTAACTGTGCAGGTTCTCTCTCTCTCTCTCTTCTGCACTGTCCTCACCATGTGCTTCCTCTGTCTGTTCTTCTCCCTTTTAAAACTGCCGTTGTTTTGACTTTTTTTTTCCAAAGTTCCAAAACAATGCATATAAAACAGTAATTGCTGCTCCTGGAATTTGAGGAAATCATCTCCAACACCTAAAATACCTCAAAAAAGGAGCAGCTGTTACAGCCAGAAATTTTTCCTGTCCTCCATCTTGGATTACCCAGAATCCTATCCTAATTAGATTAGATTTCCTACAGTATGGAAACAGGCCCTTCGCCCACACCGATCCTCGGAAGAGTAACCCACCCAGGCCCATTTCCCTCTGACTAATGTACCTAACACTACAGATGTTAGGTGTGAAGTACAGGCAATTTAGTGTGGCCAATTCACCTGACCTGCACATCTTTGGACTGTGGGAGGAAACCGGAGGAAACCCATGCAGACACAGGGAGAATGTGCAAACTCCACACAGACAGTCGCCTTAGGCTGGAAGCGAACCTGGAACCCTGGTGCTGTGAGGCAGCAGTGTCAAACACTGAGCCACTGTGTGGGATAATCACACACTGCAGTTACTAGGTCTGATTTGGGGTAAGCAAATTTCTTTCCCCTATTAATCTAGCAGAGTCAATAGGAATATTGTGTTGTTCAGTTTTTATTATTAAAAAGCGAGCTATAGATAATCAGAATTGGTCCAAGAAATGACCAAGATTAAATAGTCCAAACGGTAATGGCCTCCAGAAATTATGCTGTTGATCTAATGTTACTAACTGAATTTTAAATTGTAAGATCTATTGAAAATTATCATCATATATTCTACAGAGTGATGAATGTGTTTCAAAATAATGAATTGACATGACTTCATTATCATCTCTTTCATCTTATATGTTGATAATTGTTCCCACCTTTCATATAAGCAGATTAATATTTCCACAAACATTCTAATGCCATTTCGTAAAGTGGATAGAGGGTGAGAATCAAGAAAATGAAAATGCATTGAAGCTTGAACTTTGCAGCAAATGGTCACTTCAGCCCTGAAAAGATTATTGGCAATTACTGGAGGAAACAATAGTGTCACAGATGTGACTTGATGCAGTAATGAGGTTTCAGTAGGTTAATATGCAGACTTTGTATAACAAAACATCTGAGCATTTTGCAGAGTATCTCTCAAACGCATGAATTATTAAATCACTGTACTACTGCATACTAAGTATTAATACAGATATAAGTGCATGCATTCTTTGGTGTAGTTCATTAAAGTTAGTGTGAAAATTATGTCTGAATGTACATAAAACATTGCAACTCAGCTACAAAGTGTATAGCTTTTATCATAAAAATATATTGCCAGGGATAATTGTAATAAGTTCAATGAAATTAACTTTGGTGATTGTTCAGAACACATAAGGGAATAATATTAAATGGGATCATGAAAGTAAAGAGAAAGATGAGCCCATTTGGCTCTTTAGCCTGTTCTATCATCCAGCAATATCATCACTACTCTGGGTCAACTTCACTTTCCTGTCTGGCCCCTGTCTTGAATCCTTTGTTCTTCCAAATCCAACTGTTTTTGCCTTGAATAGATTCAATGGCGCAGCCTCTAATACTTTCTGAGGAAGAGAATACCACAGAATGACACGCTCATAAAGAAAACATTTCTCCTCATCTCCATCTTATAAAGGAGACATCTTATTCTTCAACTGTGTCCCATTGTTCTTGTCTCTCCTGTACAAGGAAACATCCACTAAGTATTCACTGCCACATGTCTTAATCAAAAGTTGTTTATTGCATGAGAACAATCAGGTATATCTGTAATGTACTCATGTTATTAAGACTGCCTTTTCCTGCCCAAATTCCTGTGGCATGAACAGATTGGATGGAGCATAATGCAATCTTCAACAGTTACCATTTAAGAACCATTACTTCATACAATATCCACCTTATCAGGTCTTCTCAGATTACAGATGTTTGAATATGATGTCTCATGCATGTCTCAATGAGATCAACTTTAACTTAAGTACAATCGATACAGGATCAGCTGTCCAATCTTTATCATAGAATACCCCCTTCACCTAGGAATGTCCTTGTCTGTGTGAACGGGGTGCTATGTTGTTCCTGGAATGGTTTTTCCTCTTGGGGTCCTGTCAAAGTTATGGCAGGAGTTTGAGGGTAGAATATTATATGGATTTCACAAATTAGTATTTTCATGCAGAGTTTGAGTTGCAGTTTTGGAAATAGATTTCATTTGGTATCAAGTGATTGTCCACTAATTAAAATTAATGGATAGACAATTGCATGGGGTATTGTATTGGATGGGCCAAAGAGCTAAAGGAGCTGCATGAGAAAATAAATAGCATAGAGTGGGTAGAAGGGCTGAAATTGTTGATGATACTTGACAAGCAGCATGACCTTGAATGAGAGGCTGCTTGTTTTGTCTTCTGTACCTGTACTAGCAGGCAGTTTTAGCTTCTGTCTTTCTGTGTTGGTTGTTTGTTATAAGAGAGAGAGCTTCATTCCAAGTGGTTGGAACTTCACTTTGGAATGGGATTGTAAATGGTGCCAAGAGCAAACCTAAGTCTGCAGACCAGCTTTCGATCGAGGGCTCCCTGTCGGGCAGAAGGGCATGAGACTTGTTGCTCTTCCTCCTTTCTTTCCACATATATTACTCTTATAATTATTATTAATAAACACCCATATTTAAACAAATTGCTGTTGCCAAGTCTTCTCTTATCGATATTAAACTGAATCTGAAAAGAGCCGTTTGGATACACCCTGTGATCCAAGACAGGCTTGTGTACTTCCACAATTAAATTCTTGATATTTGAGTAATGCCTTGTGCTACGTTAGCCAATACAACAACATTTTATGTTCATACAGTTTCTTTAAAAGGCGGTTGGTTTAGCTCAGCTGACTGAATGGTTGATTTGCAAAACAATGTAATGTCAACAATGTGGGTTCAAATTCCACCATGGCTGAGTTTGGTATGAAGTACTCTCCTTCTCAACCTTGCCCATCATCTGGGGTATGGTGGCACTCAAGTTAAATCAGCATCATTTATCTCTACAATCAGAGAACAGCCCGATAGTCTGGTAAGAATATGGCGACACAGAAATCAAATGCCTAAAGGTGTTTTGCAGTGACTTTACAGAACCACAAAAGAAGATAATAATCAGATGATTAAGGAAACTGGTTTTAAAATAGTGATGGAAAAGGATAGACCAGATCTAAAAGTTGAAGTTCTAAATTGGAGGAAGGCCAATTTTGACAATATTAGACAAGAACTTTCAAAAGCTGATTGGGCGCAGATGTTCGCAGGTAAAGGGGCAGCTGGAAAATGGGAAGCCTTCAGAAATGAGACAACGAGAATCCAGAGAAAGTATATTCCTGTTAGGGTGAAAGGAAAGGCTGGTAATTTTCAGGGAATGCTGGATGACTAAAGAACTTGAGGGTTTGGTTAAGAAAAAGAAGGAAGCATATGTAAGTCATAGACAGGATAGATTGAATGAATTCTTAGAAGAGTATAAAGGCAGTAGAAGCATACTTAAGAGAGAAATCATGAGGGCCAAAAGGGAACACAAGATAGCTTTGGCAAATGGAATTAAGGAGAATCCAAAGGGTTTTTAAAATACATTAAGGACAAAAGGGTAACTTGGGAGAGAATAGGGCCCCTCAAAGATCAGCAAGGCAGCCTTTGTGTGAAGCTGCAGGAGATGGGGGAGATACTAAACGAGTATTTTGCATTAGTATTTACTGTGGAAAAGGACATGAGAGATACAGAATGCAGGAAAACAGATGGTGACATCTTGAAAAATGTCCATATTACACAGGAGGAAGTGCTGGGTGTCTTGAAATGCATAAAAGTGGATAAAGCCCCAGGACCTGATCAGGCGTATCCTAAAACTCTGTGGGAAGCTAGAGAAGTGATTGCCGGGCCCCTTGCTGAGATATTTGTATCATCGATAGTCACAGGTGAGGTACTGGAAGACTGTTGGTTGGCAAACGTGGTGCCACTGTTAAGAAAGGTGGTAAGGACAAGCCAGGCACTATAGAACAGTGAGCCTGACGTCGGTAGTGGGCAAGTTGTTGGAGGGAATCCTGAGGGACAGGATGTACATGTATTTGGAAAGGCAAGCTCTGATTAGGGATAGTCAACATGGCTTTATGCGTGGGAAATCACGTCTCACAAACCTTTGAGTTTTTTGAAGAAGTAGCAAAGGGAATTGATAAGAGCAGAGTGGTAGATGTGATCTATATGGACTTCAGTAAGGCGTTCGACATGGTTCCCCATGGGATACTGGTGAGCAAGGTTAGATCTCATGGAATACAGAGAAAACTCGCTATTTGGTTACAGAACTAGCTCAAAGGTGAAGACAAAGGTTGGTGGTGGAAAGTTGTTTTTCAGACTGGAGGCCTGTGACCAGTGGAGTGATACAAGGATTGGTGATGGGACCAGTACTTTTCATCATTTATGTGGAAATGATTTGGATGTGAGCATAAAAGATATAGTTAGTAAGTTTGCTCATGGCACCAAAATTGGAGGTGTAGTGGACAGCGAAGAAGGTTATCTCAGATTACAATGGGATCTTGATCAGATGGGCCAAATGGCTGAGAAGGGCTGAAAAGAGCAGATGGAGTTTAAGTTAGATAAATGTGAGGTTCTGCATTTTGGGAAAGCAAATCTTATCAGGACTTATACACTTAATGGTAAGGCCCTCAGGAGAGTTGATGAACAAACAGACCTTCGAGTGCAGGTTCATAGCTCCTTGAATGTTCAGTCGCAGGTAGATAGGATAGTGAAGAAGGTGTTTGGCATGCTTTCCTTTATTGGTCAGAGTATTGAGTACAGGGGTTGGGAGGTCATGTTGCAGCTGTACAGGACATTGGTTAGATCACTATTGGAATATTGCATGCAATTCTGATCTCCTTCCTATTAGAGAGATGTTATGAAACTTGAAAAGGTTCAGAAAAGATTTAGAAGGATGTTGCCCGGGTTGGAGGATTTGAGCGATACGGAGAGGTTGAATAGGCTGGAACTGTTTTCCCTGGAGCGTTGGAGGCTGAGGGGTGACCTTATGGAGGTTTATAAAATCATGAGGGGCATGGATAGGGTAAATAGGCAAAGTCTTTTCCCTGGGGTGGGGGAGTCCAGAACTAGAGGGCATAGGTTTAGAGTGAGAGGGGAAAGATATAAAAGAGACCTAAGAGGTAACTTTTTCACGCAGAGGGTGGTACATGTATGAAATGAACTGCCAGAGAATGTGGTGGAGGCTGGTACAATTGCAACATTTAAGAGGTATTTGGATGGGTTTATGAATAGGAAGAGTTTGGTGGGATATGGGCCAGGTGTTGGCAGGTGGGACTAGATTTGGTTGGGATATCTGGTCTGCATGAATGAGTTGGACTGAAGGGTCTGTTTCCATGCTGTACATCTCTATGACTCTATGGTGAAGTCCACATTGATGCCCTGGAGTTGAAGGGTCCCAAGGCGGAAGATAAGGCATTCTTCCTCCAGTGTTGGGTGGTGAGGGAGTGGCGATGGAGGAGGCCCAGTATCTGCATGTCCTCAGCAGAGTGGGAGGAGGAGTTGAAATGTTCAGCCACGGAGCAGTGGGGTTGATTGATGTGGGTGTCCCGGAGATGTTCTTGAAGCGCTCTGTTATCCTGTATTCCCAATTCCTACGCTTCCGTCGCATCTGCTCCCAGGAGGACCAGTTCCACCACAGAATATGCCAGATGGTCTCCTGCTTTAAAGACTGAAATCTCCCCTCCCACGTGTTCTAAGATGCCCTCCATTGCATCTCATCCACGTCCCGTACTTCTGCCTTTGACCCCACCTTTCCAACCGCAACAAGGACAGAACCGCCCTGGTCCTCACTTTCCACCCTACCAACCTTTGCATAAACCGCATCATTTGCCGACATTTCTGTCACCTCCAAATGGACCCCACCACCAGGGATATATTTCCCTCCCCAACCCGATCTGCTTTCCGCAAAGTCCGTTCTCTCCATGACTACCTGCTCAGGTCCACGCACCCCCCAACAACCCACCCACTCCTGCTGGCACCTTCCCTTGCCATGGCAGGAATTGCAAAACCTGCGCCCATACCTCTCTCCTCACCTCCATCCAAAGCCCCAAAAGGGGCCTTCCACATCCATCAAAGTTTCACCTGCACTTCCACCCATGTCATTTATTGTATCCATTGCTCCTGATGTGGTCTCCTCTACATTGGGGAGACTGGACACCTGCTCGCAGAGTGCTTTAGAGAACATCTCCAGGACACCCACACTAATTAACCCCACTGCCCCATGGCCCAACATTTCAACTCCTCCCCCAACTCTGCCAAGGACATGCAGGTCCTTGGCCTCCTCTATTGCCACTCCTTCACCACCCAACAACTGGAGGAAGAACATCTATCTTCCACCTCAGGACCCTTCAACCCCATGGCATCAGTGTGGACTTCACCAGTTTCCTAATTTCCACCTTACCCCAGTTCCAACCTTCCAGCTCAGCACCATCCTCATGACCTGTTCCACCTGTCAATCTTCGTCCCCACCTATCTGCTCCACCTTCCTCTCTGACCCATCACCTTTACCCCCACCTCCATCCACCTATTGCACTCTTAGCTACCTTCTCCCCAGCCCCATACCCTCCCATTCATCTCTCCACCCCTGAGGCTCCTACCTCATTCCTGATGAATGCCTCCGGCCCAAAACATCGATTCTCCTGCTCCTCAGATGCTGCCTGACATGTTGTGCTTTTCCAGCAACGCACTCTCAACTCTGATCTCCAACATCTGCAGACCTCACTTTCTCCCAGTGCTATGATCATGTTGAACTCTAATACTGCAATCACTTTATACCTATAAGTCACAAAGGAAACACAGATGTATTGGAAAAATTCACAAGGATGATCCTAACTGTCAGTCTGAGGAAAGAAGATTCCTCAGTCTTGGAATTAACAAAGTGAGACAGTATGTTCTTTTTCTCGGGTTGAAAAAGCCACAAACTGCCACTTTGATCTTGTCACTGAGTTTCATCATTTTTCCAAGAATCTTGCAAACATTTTTTCCCAGAAAATTATCCAATTTAGATTGATCTTTGCATACAAGATCATAACCACTCACTGCAGAAACACAAATATCCTCAGCTCCACATTGCTTTTTTGCCACTCTCCTTTATTTCCTTGTTTTTTTCTTGACCCTTCAGCCAATTGGAACAATTACTTCCAAGCCACTGTATCCAGACTCACGATTCAAGACACTTCTTTCAGATTTCCTCTAAAACTTTTGCAAAACTACTTGAATGGCAAGATCTCATCCCCAGTTTAATTCTTATGCTGCAAGTCTTTGTCACTTTCTCCAATTCTTTCACATCCATTGTAAAATGTGGTGCCCAGATGTGGCCACAATATTCCAGTTCAGACATTTGAATCTCAGGAGTAATATGAAGAAAGGCTTGTGCATGTGATGCATAGAACAGATAGAAATGTCTATGAGTTTGTTGAGTAATGCAGTGACTGTCTTGATTTTTACATTTTAAGGTGTTATCTGTTTTAATAAAATCTAATATTGCTTGCTTACAATAATCATTTAAAACTGAGAATAATAAATTTACGTTACTTGCTGGCTTGGACAAGGTTAATAAAATTCTCTGTTGTGCAAAAGGTAAGGTCAGCTAATTAACTAGATGGCCTTATCTAGTTCTGTAATTGCCTTACACTCCACTCATCTAGATCCCAGTAGCATAAATAAGAGAGATTAGTGCAGTCGGCATGGAATGCTGGGTAACAGAATGAAGTGCTGTGAATTTTGAGAGAGCTTGAAAAGAAGGAGACCAGGAGATGGAAAGTTGCAAAAGAGGGCTGATTCTAAATAAAGCTCATAAAGTAACATTAGAGAAGATCATTGATTAATCAAAACCTCTGATATAGAGTGTCTTCATACAACTTAAATTAGAAAAAGTGTATTCTTTTTAAAAGAAGTGGCAACTTGGACTTAGATGAGATACATAAGCTGTTTGGTGAGTATCTTGTGTCTGGCTAAGGTCTAATCTGAAGGTTTAAAATATTCCAGAAACTTGTAATAGAGTTATCTTTTTTAATGGGAATAAATTTAGAACTGCAGGTGCTGGAGATCAGAGTTGAGAGTGTGGTGCTGGAAAAGCACAAAAGGTCAGGCAACATCCGAGAAGCAAGAGAATCAATGTTTTGGCATAAGCTCTTCATCAGAAATGAGGTTTATGGACCGGGCAGTTAACAGATAAATGGGAAGGGTGGGGCTGGGGGTAAGGTAGCTGATAATGAGACAGATAGATAAAGTTTTTTTTAAAACTCATTTTTTTTCCCAGGTTTTTTCATCTTATTTTAATAATTCAAAAATTGACTACAATATTTAAGGAGTGTTATGAAGATGTGGGTGTACTATACCTTTAAGAGAGTTAAAAGCTGGCAGAACTATCTGTTGGTGCCAAGTGTTCTGAACAAAATACAATGTGGCATATGGTCCAACTATTGGCATAGCTAGTTGCTTAGTGACAAAAACAGATTTGAATTAGGCCAATCAGTTTAAATTATAACCCAAAAAATACCAAAATCCAATCAAGTTTAGATTTAGTATATTGATAATCTTAAAGGCCAATCACAATCTGATGCTTTGATTGATAAGACTGGGGAAAATTAAACAGTTGGGAGGAGAACTGCCGCGCCACCAGCATGTAGAGACTGCCTGAAAAATAACTCTCTTAAAGTTACCTTTATCGATCTGTGACCTGTGAAGCATAATCCCTAAGAAGAAGAAAAGGAGACACAGGAAGATCCAAATTGAAGATTCAACAGCTGGCTGGTTTCGAAAAATTGAATTTTTGGTAAACCTTAATCGGGGGGGGTGGAGTTTATCGGACTAGTATTAAAGAAAGAAAGATAAAATATAGGTTAGAGGAAGAAGTTGTAAGTAGTTGTTAGTGAATTATTCTCTGTTATACTTTAAGAAATAAACTTGTTAATTTTACTTTAACTAGTTATTGGCCTCTCTGATTTTCACAGATTACTGCATGGGATTATTGAAGTCCTTTCTGTGTTGCTGGTTTAAACTAAACAGGTGGGTTTACTCCGTGTCATAATAGGAGCTAATTAAAAATCACGTTAAAGATGGCAGGCCGTGTAGAGGAAGTTCACCAGACTGATTCCTGGAAAGGTGGAGCTCCTATGAGGTCAGATTGAGGAGGATGACTCTCTATACTCTGAAATTTAGAAGAATGAGCATCTATTGAATATAAATTTACAAGATTCTTAAAAGGATAAAGTAGATGCAGAAAGTATAATTGCCATGGCTGAGAAGTCTAGAATCTGGGAACACAACCTAAGAATGAAAATGAAAAGAACTGCAGATGCTGTAAATCAGAAACAAAAACAGAAATTACTGGAAAAGCTCAGCAGCTCTGGCAGAACCTTTGGAGAGAAATCAGCATGAGCATTTCCTCCGTTCTGAAGACAGTTCACTCAACCTGAAATATTAATTCTGATTTCTCTGCACTGATGCTGCGAGACTTGCTGAACTTTTCCAGCAATTTTTGCTTTTGTTTAAGAGTAAAAATGAATTATTTTGGAATGAATTATTTTTGAGCTGAGAAGAAAAGTTTTTTTTAACTGTGGATCGTAGTCTTTGTACAATTTCATAATACTTTTTGTTCAGTTTGACACTTTCATTTAATCTTTTTAATTAACCAAACAAAGTGGGTCTTCTCCATAGAACTTTTTCTTTATCATAGGAATATACTTTGACTGAGTATCCGGAAATATCCCCTTAAATGAATGTCACTGCTTCTTTATGTAACTTTAGCCTCCAACTCAAATTCTGAGGCAAAGCTGCTTGAGTTATAAATATTGGTTGTATAATTTTCTATCCCAGGGGGTTACGGACGTTCAACCATAAAGTAAGTTCAAGATAGGTTTCCAGTTATGAACAACATCAAGATGTATAGGGAGGTAAATGATCAGTTATCATGTAGAATGGCAAATGGAAGCTCAAGAAGCTGAATAGCCTACTCCTGTTCTTATGTTCCTATGGAAGGTGATGTGTCATGGCTGCAGCATGTGCAAGCTCCTGGCAATATTTGCTTTAAACTGTGTGGCCATGTACCTTGTAAATGCTCTGAGTGTCCATACGCAATGATCGATGTGCTGACTCCATGCTGATACACTCAGTCCGGTTTCTCCAGCAACTGCTGAACACAGAAAATGGATGTCCATGCTGTACCTGGTGAATATAGAGGGAATGATGACTCCTGGATGCCAGTGTGATCCAAGGCAAACATTCTGCAACAAATACTTACAGCTCAAGCAGTTTTGATTCAGTAATTTGAGTTGGAGGCCAAATTACACAGTGAGACACTTCAGGCAGGGTGAAAGTTACCTGCATATTTTCCATCAACAGGTGGCCACACACCTAACATAGGTTCTTCTGATTTGGTCAGTAGTCAGAGACCGGAGAATGTGACTGTAAGTGTGCCAAGTAAGGGGACCCCTGGGACAGAAGTGCAGAAGCTTCAGCCTTTGAAATTGTCCAACAAGTTTGAGGTTGATTGAGAAACAGTGGCATTCAGGAAGACAAGGCTGAAGCAGTCGCAAAAAATTTCAGCTAGAAGTGTTAAGTGAAGGATCCAGTTCTGTCTCCTCCCAGAGGTCCTGAGCCACTGCTGCTATCAATATTTAACACCAACCAGCTATCACTAACTCATTGTCACCATGATGTGATTTCATTGGTTAAACACTATTGCCAGGATATGGTGACTTTTCCCTTTATGACAGCCTGCATACCATTAAGATTGGGCTCTTGATGACACAGTTGTTTTGAAATTCATTAACAATGCTATGTTCAGTTATAAGATGGTCCCAGACTTACACATAGTCTGAGTTCAAGGCTTTATGCTATGGCTATATTATATGACAGTAACATTGTGTTACCACACACTGCTGAAGCTGAGATGGGGTTTTGTACGGGACTGTCACATGTCATGATGTCGTCTAACTGTCTTAAAAAGGTAGACTGCCTTACAACAATGAGTTATCATCTCTTCAACGTACAAGCAACTACAAGGGTGTGCAGGAATGATCACCAATATTCAAGCTATGTTTTGGTGTTTGTTTGAGAATTCTTGTGATACCAGTCAATGTACACACTGCCTGTGCTGCCTAAATCAAAAGCACATTAAAAAATATAGATTGTTGCCAATCTCTAATGATGCCTGGAAATTATCTGATTGATTTCTATCAGAATCACAATGAGTTATCCCTGATGCTAAATTAAGAACATAATGTCAGCTTAATCCCTTTTACTTCATCATTGATAAAATGGAAGATAATTTCTGTTATGAAATCATAGGAGATAGTGCACATTACTGATGTAATGAAAACATATCACTTTCTACAACTGAGATAAATACAGTTTCTTAAGACCTTAATTAGCAATTTTATTTCAAAGGCTAATTATCATTGTATATGTATGGTGAGTTAACCTTTTACATAATTAACTATTGATCTGGTGATAAAACTTTCATCCAAACACTTTAAACAGCTTTTGCAATAAACAAGTTTCACAGTTTAACTGGCTGACTTGATCCCATTAATGATGTTCTTGCTTATAAAGAGTCAATTAAGGAGTTTGCACCTAACTTTCTAAAATTTACATTCAACCTTTGTAAATAGCAATCATAGCTTACAGTCAGAATCTGGTGGAGGCAATAGGAGTCTCAGGTGCTAGCTGGAGAGTTTGATGGGAGCTCCCTACCACCTCTTTTCCTAAAGGCCCACCACACCTTATTTCCCCTCCATTTTTCCTCTCCAAACGTCCCCAACAGTACCCTTCCACCGACACTCTCATTCGTTTGGCCAAACTGGTCCTCACCCTTAACAATTTCTCCTTTGAATCCTCCAACTTCCTCCAGACCAAAGGGGTAGCCATGGGCACACGTATGGGCCCCAGCTATGCCTGTCTCTTTGTTGGCTACGTAGAACAGTTGATCTTCCGTAATTACACCAGCACCACTCCCCACCTCTTCCTCCGCTACATTGATGACTGCATTGGCGCCACCTCGTGCTCCCGCGAGGTGGTTGAGCAATTCATCAACTTCACCAACACATTCCACCCTGACCTTAAATTTATCTGGACCATCTCTGACACCTCCCTCCCCTTCCTGGACCTCTCCATCTCCATTAATGACGACCGACTTGACACTGACATTTTTTACAAAGCCACCAACTCCCACAGCTACCTGGATTACACCTCTTCCCACCCTACCTCTTGCAAAAATGCCATCCTGTATTCCCAATTCCTCCGCCTCCGCCGTATCTGCTCCCAGTAGGACCAGTTCCACCACAGAACACACCAGATGGCCTCCTTCTTTAGAGACCGCAATTTCCCTTCCCACGTGGTTAAAGATGCCCTGCAACGCATCTCGTCCACATCCTGCACCTCCGCCCTCAGACCCTACCCCTCCAACAGTAACAAGGACAGAACGCCCCTGGTGCTCACCTTCCACCCTACAAGCATTCGCATAAACCAAATCATCCGCCGACATTTCCGCCACCTCCAAGAAGACCCCACCATCCAGGGATATATTTCCCTCCCCACCCCTTTCCGCCTTCCGTAAAGACCGTTCCCTCCATGACTACCTGGTCAGGTCCACGCCCCCCTACGACCCACTCTCCCATCCTGGCACTTTCCCCTGCCACCGCAAGAACTATAAAACCTGTGCCCACACCTCCTCCCTCACCTCTATCCAAGGCCCTAAAGGAGCCTTCCACATCCAACAAAGTTTTACCTG
This sequence comes from Hemiscyllium ocellatum, assembly GCF_020745735.1. Lineage (NCBI taxonomy): Eukaryota > Metazoa > Chordata > Chondrichthyes > Orectolobiformes > Hemiscylliidae > Hemiscyllium > Hemiscyllium ocellatum. The sequence continues at coordinate 46,969,809 of NC_083402.1, forward strand.
CACATCCACTAATATAATTTATTGTATCCATTGCTCCCGATGCGGTCTCCTCTACGTTGGGGAGACTGGACGTCTCATAGCAGAGCGCTTTAGGGAACATCTCCGAGACACCCACACCAATCAACCACACCGCCCCGTGGCCCAACATTTCAACTCCCCCTCCCACTCTGCCGAGGACATGGAGATCCTGGGCCTCCTTCACACCTCACCCTCACCACCAGACGCCTGGAGGAAGAACGCCTCATCTTCCGCCTCGGAACACTTCAACCCCAGTGCATCAATGTGGAGTCCAACAGCTTCCTCATTTCCCCTTCCCCCACCTCATCTTAGTTTCAAGCTTCCAGCTCAGCACTGTCCCCATGACTTGTCCGGACTTGTCGGACCTGCCTAGCTCCTTTTCCACCTATCCACTCCACCCTCTCCTCTCTGACCTATCACCTTCATCTCCTCCCCCACTCACCTATTGTACTCTATGCTACTCTCTCCCCACCCCCACCCTCCCAAGCTTATCTCTCCACGCTTCAGTCTCTCTGCCTTTATTCCTGATGAAGGGCTTTTGCCCGAAACGTCGATTTCGCTGCTCGCTGGATGCTGCCTGAACTGCTGTGCTCTTCCAGCACCACTAATCCAGAATCTGGTTTCCAGCATCTGCAGTCATTGTTTTTACACCTTCTTGCAGTCAGGCACTTAGCAGCCCTGTGGCAGGTCTTGTGTTGGGATTAAGGAACCCATCCTCCCTGCCAAAGGAGCTGTTGGCCATTCAAAAATGGTCAATTTGGTGGAATAGCAATATGCAGCTGATAAAATGACCACTCAATGGCCTGGGATTGTTGCTGGGTCCAGCCACAGCTGAATGATTGGTGTTGGGTGGGAAGGGGTCAATGAGGACAGGGTGGGTCTTCATTCAATGTTTTCTCTACTTTCCATGTTGGAGCTCTCCATGAGACATGTCTTTGAACATTGAACACACATTGCCCACCCACACCTACCTTCAGAGTTTGCAAGTAATCTCACATAGCATTGCATGCTGTGCTCCCTTCAAGGCAGATTTCACGCCTATCCACACTACCTCCCCAACCCAGCCCCAACAACAACCCTGCCCCCTACCACCCACTACTATATTACCAATAGTGGTGGGCTGAGGCCCTTAAGATGGCATTCATTATGCATGCACATGTGGGTCTCAATTGGGAATGAAGTGGGAATACTGTCCATAGATCTTACTGCCATATATTTAACAGAGGTGGAGACAACAGCTGCAGTGTGGGGGTTAAATGTACCCAATCACAGCTTTAACCATAGGGTTGGGGCAGGATTTTTCCCTGCTTTACAAAAACAGGAAGGTGAAATATATATAAACAGACAAACATGGCACATGGGACATTGAAGAAGCTACACTGGCTGGCAGCTTCAAAAAAGCTGACAACTTTTTAAAAAAATGCAAATAAGTTGGCAAATCAAAAAAAAGGCAATGTGCAGTTGAAAACCTGGCTCTGCATAAAACCAAGTTTCAAACCAACTTTAAAAGCAATTTTACTATTCCAAGTTCTTTACTCAGATGCAGGATAGTCAAAATTTCACTCTGAGCATTTTTTTCCTTGTTTTATTTAACATAATTTTTAGCCAATGTTAAATATAAACCAAACCATTATATCTTGCCCCCTGTGAATTAATGTCAGAATGATGTTTGCAATTCAAATAGAGAATTAAAATATTACATTTAATTTCACTGAGTAATTAAAAAAGATTGTATTAATACTGGTATTGACCATAAAAGATGCAATTTGTTGGAATATTTCAATTTTTCATATTCTATCACCATTAGTATATGTATAAGTACATAAACTAATACCATAGATTAAGGGAGGCAATGTCCTAGTGGCATTATCACTGGACTATTAATCCAGAGACCCAGGTAATGTTCTGGGGACCTTGACTCAACTCCCACCGCAGTAGATGGTAGAATTGGAATACAATAAAAATCTGGAATTAAGGGTCTAATGATGACCATGAATGCATTGCCAATTGGTGAGGGAAGAAACAATCTGTTTCACTAATGTCCTTTTGGGAAAAAAAATTGCCATTCTTACCTGGTCTGATCTACATGTGACTCCAGTCCCACAGCAATGTGGTTAACTGCCCTATAGTCTAGCCAGGATCACCCTTATGCTGTGAATGAATGAAAAAACCAGGCTGTTGACAACATATTGGCTCTATCAAGTGTATTCTTATCCAGAAAGATGTAATTACAGGAAACCTTGGCTGGTCAGAATCTTTTGCAAAAATCATCTTAAGGTCATTATGTATAACTTCTATTCTTTATTTTCAATTTCTGTTGTCCAACAACTTCAAATCAATGATTCAAAATGCAAGGCCTCTCCCTCTGCTGTGTTCCTTCATCTAATGCTGGTCATCTGCATGTATAATAAATTTGGGGTTGAATTCTGCTCTGTCTGGTATTAAGAGAATGACAGTAAGAAAACACAAAACTAGGTTGGACTGTGAGTTGTGAAGAGATGTAAAGAGGCTTCACAGTGGTCAAGACAAATTAAGAGAGTGGGGAAAAGTCAGAAATCAGATTCAGATGTAAAACATGGAAAAGTATGAGGTTATACATTTTGGTATGATAAACAGAAAGTCAGAGTAATATTAATGGCAATATATTGGGAAATATGGATGTACAATGAAATCTAGGTGTCCAACATCAAGGAAAGCAATCAAAAAAGGTACAGCAAGAAATTAGGAAGGCAAATGATATCTTGGTGTGAGTTGTAAGAGGATTTGAGTTCAGAAGTAGGAATGTCTTACTGCAGTTATACAGGGTCTTGGTGAGATAACATCTGGGGGGCTTGTGTGTCAAAATGGATATATGCTAACCATAGAGGGAGTATAGTAAGCGTACTAACTGTGGAGGAGCATTAGGCAGATACCAGGATGGCAGGACTATTTTATAAGGATAGATTGGTTCAACTGAGCCTGTTTTTCATAAGGATGAGAATTTAGAAGAATGAGAGGGGAGTTGATTGAAGTGTATAAAATTCCAACAGGACTGGACTGACTAGATTTGGCACCTATGTTCTTCCAATTAGGGGAAAGAAGAATCACATTTCTTCGCTCGAGTGGTCAACTTTTCGAATTCATTACCGCAGAAGACTACGGAGGCCAGGTCACGGAATATACTCAAAAAGAGACACCAAGTGAACTGTGGATGCTGTAAATCAGAAACAAAACCCAAAGTTGCTGGAAAAGCTCAGCAGGTCTGGCAGCATCTGTAAAGAGAAATCAGAGTTAACATTTTGGCTCTGGTTCTAAGGAGAGGTCACTGGACCTGAAACGCTAACTCTGATTTCTCTTCACTAATACTGTCAAAACTGATGAGCTTTTCCAACAACTTCTGTTTTTATATTTAAAAAGAGGTATTAAACATATAAAGGAGTATGGGGAGAATATTGAGTCAGAGGATCATCCAGGATCATATTAAATGGCGGAGCAGACTTGAACAGCTGAATGACCTACTCCTGCTCCTAGCTACTTTGGTTCTAAGAAAGGGAGAAGCACAATGAGAGTTTTTTAAAAAAAACTGATTCCTGAAATTGAGAAAAATGTTACATTTTCACTTCATCCCCTAAAAGATGACTTCACTATTTTGCCATTGTGTAGCACCAATTGCTTTATTTCTAGCATGCACATCTTGTAAAGTCTCAATTTGCTGAATTTATATACCACTTCCAACTTTCCCCTCCTTCATTAAGAAACGGGACAAATTCGCAACATGTAAATCAGAGCAGGTAGGTGATGACTGCCCATCATGTAACTGCTTTTTCAGAATGTCGAAGTGTGTTCCATGGCCACATCCACTGCGACCCTTTATCCACGCACATTGGCAACGTTAAAGTATTAGTCTCACAACATGATCATTTCTGCTTTCGACCTAACTCGCACATCATTCAGACTTTCAGTATTTTAGCTCAGTAACTCCTATGACTTGGAAGTTTCTGTTGGGTCACGTTCCATGCAGGAGCACATGTCAGGTTTGTACCAAAGTGAAAGGAGTATTGTCCTTAGTGGGTGAAGGGAGACTACGATCATTCAGAAGATACCACCACAGTCAATCAAGAGGTTTGTATTATTCCATTCCAGAGTGATAGCCACAATCAATTAGATGCTTGGTTACATCAGAATTCAGGGAATGAGCCATGGGCAGCCCCACAGTTCAAGTGCAATCGACAGGAATTTACACACACATCTATCAGGGTGCTGTGCAGACATCAGTCCAAGTGTGGGTCATTTTTCCCTGCAATAAGTCAAGGGAGGGATTGAGTATCATAGAAGTGAATGGAAGAGCAGTTAATGTGATGTATAAGCAGAAGAGTTAATAAAGTGTGCCCAGTAAATGAATAGGAAGTGCAGAGGGCAGTAAAAAGGATTTTTCTCCTTTCCACTATCCCATCCACCAGTATCTCCCAGTTCATGCTCGTGAAACTTCTTCTTCTTGGTAACATGTTGAAGTTAAGGCTCAACCACATAGAGGAGAAAGTGAGGACTGCAGATGCTGGAGAGTCAGAGTTGAAAAGTATGGTGTTGGAAAAGCACAGCAGGTCAGGCAGCATCCGAAAGCAGGAGAGTTGATATTCCTCGCATACGCCCTTCATCAGGATTCTTGATGAAGGGCTTAAACCAGAACTGTCGACTCTCCTGCTCCTCAGATGCTGCTTGACCTGCTTTTCCAGTGCCACATTTTTTGACTCAAACACCATATTATATGGGGAATGTTTAGGTTTGCAGGGTCTGAAGTAGCATGTAGCTGAGCTTTGATGTAGCAGTAGAGGCATGTACATCAGAAAGCTCAAATGTTAGTGAGTACTTACACTTCTCCAGCTCTGCAATACCCTGAGAAAGGTGCCTGACATCCTGTTGAATAATTAATGAGTTGTAGGGCAGAAGACTATATGAGAAAACTTATTCTGAACCACAGTGGAATGGCTGCCATGAATTTCACTCACCAAAACATTGATGAAAATTCTGAACCTGGCATCTCCAGCAAGCTAAAGATTATCACTCACCATGCATCAGATTTTGCCTATTGCAATTTTGCTTTTGATAAAGCCAATCTGTGTTAAAGTGGATATTTCAACAACATTGGAACTGACTATCCTTTGTAGGAAGATACTTCCTTGCTGTCATGGAGTAACTGACCAAGGTCTGATCACACTCTTACAAGATACCCCTTCTTGCTAGTCTTACTACCGGATGAGCAGATTTTGATATACTGTACACATGAGCCAGCATTTAACCCTTGATTTACAACCTGTTTGAACTACACTTGGTGGTAGCCTCTCAACTGACCATAAAGATGCCAGGATAAATGCACTAAAAGCAGTAGTTGACTCAGCCTTGGTGCATGAAGTGATTGGCACTAAATATGGATGTTTATTAAGGAAACCCAAACACATAAATAGAAAGTGGGTCATACCACCAGTGCTTCATCCGGAGGCTCACTGGTGATGCTACCTAGTATGGTGACAAAACATCTAAAAATGAACCTTCCAGCTCAGTGAGCAAACCTACATCCATGGATGTTTACTATTGATATGGAGAAAATGGAAAGTAGAATTCAGGAAACTCTGGAAATTTTCTCAGTAATGTAATTAAAATCTTAGATTCATAGGATTTTACAGTAAAGAAGGGGGCCTACTGAACCATCATATCTGTACAGGCCCCCGAAAAAGCTATCATATCCACATGAGCAATAAAACCATAATACTGCCCATGAGGGAAAGTAATTTTTCAATTAAGAGGTGGTTATCTAAAGAGGAAATCAAAGGATGGATAGTTTAAAGGTTTTAAAAATCTCTTCAGTAAATTGATGTAAATGCTGGGACATTGAGAGCTTTCAAAACAGGGTAATAGGCTTTTCTGAAGGGAATCAAGAGACGGGAAAGGCACAACAGAAATGCAGAGGCTGTATTCGGAGCACTTGTTGCGAGTGTTGGGTAAGTGATTTTTGAGAAGACTTATGGCTCAGGTTGATGATAAGTATGTAAATTAGCTCATTGAGCTTGAAGGTTTGTTTTAAGATATTTCATCATCATATTAGGAAACATCATTGGTGAGAGTCTCAGGAGACGCACTGGTGGTCTGTCTCACCTCTCTATTTTTAAGTCTTGGTTTCTTAAGGTGGCTGATATCTTTTCTGGTTCTTCTTCTCCTTTTCAACTGAAGGTAGATAGGATCTAAATCGATGTGTTTATTGATGGAGGTTTTGACTGGAAAACTTTATCCCAGTGAGACAGGCAAGGAATCGCAAATAGAAGGAGCCTTAGATGCCAAGAGCAGAGGAGCTTCTTGTTAAAAGGAAGAAGGAAGCTTATTAAAGTTGTGGAAGTAAGGATCTGCCACAGCTTTAGATGATTACAAGGTAGTTAGGAAAGAACTCAAAAATGGACTTAGGAGAGCTAGGGGGGGGGGGGCACGATAAAGCCTTGGTGGGAAGGATTAGGGAAAACCCAAAGACATTCTACATGTTCATGAGGAATAAGAAAATGATCAGGGCTGATTAGGGATAGTGGAGTGAACTTGTGCCTGGAGTCTGAAGAGTTCGGGGAGGCCCTGCGAGCTTTTTGCTTCAGTATTCACTAGAGAGAGGGACCCTGCTGATAGTGACAACACCGTGGACCAGGTTAATAGGCTTGAACAGATTGATATTAAAGAAGTGGATGTGCTGGAAATTCTTGGAAGCATCAAGTTACGTAGGTCCCCAGGGATGGACCAGATCTATCCAATGTTACTACAGGAAGTGAGGAATGAGATTGCTGTGCCTCTAGTGATGAACTTTGTATCTCACTCTCCATGGGAGTAGTACCAGCTGATTGGAGGGAGGCAAATGTTGTTCTCCTGTTCAAGAAAGGCATTAGGGAAATCCCTGGGAATTATAGTCAGTCTTATTTCTGTGGTAAGCAAAGTACTGGAAAGAATTCTGAAAGCTAGGATTTATAACTATTTGGAAAAAAAACATAGTTTGGTAAAAGATAGTCAGCATGACTTTGTGAGGGGCAGGTTTTTGAGGAAGTGATAAGACACATTGATGAAGTTCAAATAGCAGATGTGGTGTATATGGATTTCAGTAAAGCATTTGATAAGGTTTCCCTTGGTGGGTTCATTCAGAAAGTTAGGAGGTATGGGATCCAGGGAAATTTGGCTGTCTGGATATAGAACTGGCTGGTGGAAAGAAGACAGCGAGTAGTAGATGGAAAGTATTCCGGTTAGAGGTCAGTGACCAATGGTGTCCCGCAAGGAGCTCTTCTTGGGCCTCTGCTCTTTGTAGTTTGCATAAATGACTTGGATGAAGAAGGGAAAGGGTGGGTTAGTACGTTTATCGATGACACAAAGGTCAATGGTGTTGTAGATGGTATTGAGCGCTATTTCAGGCTACAACACGACATTGACAAAATGCAGAGCTGGACTGAGAAGTGGCAGATTGAGTTCAAACTGGAGAAATATGAAGTGATTCATTTTAGAACGTTGAATTTGAATGCTGAAAACAGGGTTAAAGACAGGATTCTTGGCAGTGTGGAGGAACACTGGGATTTTGTGGTTCATCTACATTGATCCCTCAAAATCGCCACCCAAGTTGATCGGGTAGTTAAGAAGGCGTATGGTATTATGGCTTTCACTAATAGGGGGATTGAATTTAAGAGCCGGAAGGTTTTACTACATAAAACCTGGTTAGACCATACTTGGAATATTGTGTCCTGTTCTGGTTACCTCATTATAGGAAAGATGTGGATGTTTCAGAGAGGGTGCAAAGGAGATTTGCTAGGATTCTGCCTGGAATGGGGGGCTTGCCTTCTGAAGAGAGATTGAGTGAGTTAAAGCTTTTCACACTGGGGAGAAGAAGGAAGAGAGGTGATTTGATATAGGTGTACAAGGTAATGAGAGGCATAGAGAGGAGATAGCCACAGACTTTTCCCCAGATCAGAAATAGCTGTCAGGAGAGGTCATAACTTTAAGGTGATTGGAGGAAAATATAGGGAGGATATTAGAGGTAGTTGCTTTATGCAGAGAGTGATGGGTGCGTTGAATGCATTGCCAGCAGTGGTAGTAGAGTCAGAGATGTTAAGGACATTTAAGTGATTGCTGGACAAGCATATGCACGGCAGTAAGTTGAGGGTGTGTGGGTTATGTTGATCTTAGATTAAGACAAATTCTTGGCACAGATTTGTGGGCTGAAAGACCTGTGCTGTGTTGTTCTTTCTATGTTCCATGTTGGAAGAGATGTATTGAATGAAGTTGGTTAAATGGGGTTGAGATACAAATTGACTATATCTCTTTGAATGAGCAAAAACATTAGAGAAGCTGAATGACTTCTTGCTGTTCCTGCATTTTGAAAGGTTATATTACTGTTGATGTCAAAGTTATCAATTAAGTTGTTGCAACAAACAGAGCTTGAAATATAGGAGCACACAATTCTATTTAAAGGTGAACTTTCCATTATGAGCAACCACATATAATTACAATACTTGAAGGACTATTGACATGTGTGTGAGGCCTCTGGTTGCCCTGTTATAGGAACGAGATCATTAAACTGGGGAGGGTTCAGAAAAGATTTACCAGTATATTGCTGGGAATGGAGGGTTTGAGACTAAAAATCGACTGTTAAGACTGGGACTTCTTCCATTGAAGCATAGGAGGTTGAAGGATGACCTTATTGAGGTCTATAAAACCATGAGGGGTATAGGTAAGGTAAATGATAAGGGTTTTTTTCCCCTATGGTGAGGGAATTCAAAACTATCAGGTATATTTTTAAGGTGAGAGCTGAGATTTAAAAAGGACAGGTGAGGCAATATTTTTACGCAAAGAATAGTTTGCATGTGTAATGAACTGCCAGAGAATGTGGTGGACACAGTTACAATGTTTCAAAGGCATTTGTATGAGTACATGAGTAGGAAATGTTTGGAGGGATATGGGCCAAGAACAGGCAGATGGGACTAGTTTGGGAACATGGACTAGTTCGGTGGGGACTGGTAGGACTGAAAGGTTCGTTTCTGTGTGTTGTGACTCTATGACATTTTCTGCAGCTGCTTACTTTCAGCCTGCTGTTAGCATAATCAGATTGAATACCTTCACTCAATCTTTCAAATTTGGAAGTGTGAAAATCAAGGTGTTTATAATTTGCACAAGAATTATTTCTGAACTGAGCAGCTAGAGTAGCTACAGCTAACATTGATTTTGCAGTACAGCAGTAATAGTCCATTCTATCACTTTCCCATCAATGGTAGCTCAAGTACCAGAAATGCTTACTTGAGCTTGTAAGACTTCTGTAATATGACAGATAGAATTGAATTACATTAGAAATAAAAGCAGAAAATGCAGGCAAGAGCAGACAGCCCATCAATTCAAAGCATAAAGTACCTTTAACGTGTGGCATTAATTTAGGTTTCATTATAGATATTGGTGCACCCACTGTGTACTCCCAGTGGTTTTCAATCTTCAACATTTGTAGTACTTTGTCCTTTGAACTATTTCATTTCACATTTTCCGAACCTACATTTTTTTCAATCCTATTACATCACATCATCACAAAAGTTGAGAAGAAGGAAAGATTCACTTTATGCTGCAGCTATGGTACTGCAATTCAACCTAAACTACAACACTGTTTCAGTAAGGAAACTGTCCTTTTAAAATTAGTTTGTTTTCTTTGCAAGGATAAACTGAGATTATCTCTGAAATAATCATACTGTCTCTAAAGGAGGATATAAAGTGGAACATCCTGACCTTCAAGTACGGTTTGAGTGTAAACAACAGAAAAATGTGGCATGAGTTATATGCTGGAAGAATAAAATCAGTCCTCCAGCAGGAGCTTCATACATTCTAATGTTTCTTATTAGGATTCAGGTTTCTACTTTGAGGATTCTGTTCTAGATCTCTCCAGAAAGAAAACAATTTATCCTCTTAAGTGCTGTATTAGTAGGCCATGAATTTTTGCTATTCTGAGAAGCAATGCCTGCTGTGCTCCAAGCTTCCAAGTGCAAGCCCAATAATCCCTTTATAATTTCTCTGCTTTCAGCCTACTTCTGTGGGCTCTGTCAATTGTGCTCAGCTGGGAGTTTGAACTTGGAATTGTCCTGGTGACATGAGAAGGTCTGAACCACTGAACAACCTGTGCTCCTTACCATTTCCAATTACATCCAGAAAGGAATGCTTTGATTTGGCAAAATAAATATTATTGTGAATGAATTTAAACTGCTGCGATATCTGTGCTCCTCTAATTCTGGTTTCTTGTGCATTTCCAAATCATCATTACTCCACCATTGATGGCTTTGCCTTCATTTGCCGTGACCCTGGAAGTTCCTCCCTTCACCTCCCTGCCTCACTACTTCACTTTCCTCCTTCTAATATGCTTCATAAAGTAGGTATGCACGGTGACCTGCATATCTGATTGATGGCCATTTATAGTGAAGCCAAAGCCTTGTTAGTGGTGTGTGTATTTCTGTGGAAATCAGTAGTGGATTGCCCCCTCAACCTTTCACATTGGACAAAGACTTTACATGTTCTTTATACTTAGAAAGCATTCTCCTTTTAAAAACAGGCTGAATGAAATTAATATCTACTGAATAGTCATCAAGTGAATGCCTTGCCCTTCAATCCTTATCCAGAGCTTGCTGTCTCATTCTCATCCATAACTCCTTCATCTAGACACCAAGGGCTAGATTTAACAATGGGATGCTAACCCCCTTTCCTCCAGAAGGAAAACTGGTTGCCAGTTGATGCATCCGAAACAAGTCTGCGCGGCAGCCAAAATGCGCAACATGCAAACCAGGTAGAGTGGGACTACTGCTCCTCAAAGCAATCAAATCATCATCAAGAGCTGTGGTCAATCTGATTAGCTGGCAACTCTGCACTCTGAACTTTGATGAATCCTAGAGAGTGGCAAATCTTATAAGCAACCTTTCTTATTCCTTCTCATTTGGTCTCCAAAACCTCCTTTCTCAACCACTTTCCCCGTTCCCTACGCAGTTTAATCCTTCCTTACCTTAAAACCAACAGCTACTCTTAACTAAATCCTGTCACTAAAATGTCCTGTATGTTTTGAACTGTGCTAGTGTCAGCTGTGTTGGATGTGTCTGAGGAAGTGCTAGCAACTTCTACCATATTGCTTTCTTTGACCTGACTAGATTGGTACAACACACTTCCCTCCTCCTCACATTCTTACTCCATTAAAGGACAAGTTTCATTTACTCTTCATAAAAGCAAACTAAGGTCTCTACAATGGAAAGGTGGAGGATAAAACATTTTTATATTAAAGTGATATCATATTACCTGTAACTAATCCAGCTACTTCACCTGCCAACTCCCAATATTTGCAGGCATTCCAGTAATTCTCAATTCCAGATCTAGTAACATAGCTCTTATCCATAGGGTCACTTGAAGTCACTTCACCTGACAAAGGAGCAGGGCTCTGAAAGCTTGTGATTTCAAATAATCTTATTGGACTATAACCTGGTGTCATGTGACTTCTGATATTGTGTAATGAAATAGTATTAATGATCACACAGTGAAGGTGCTCCTAGCTAGTTGTGGCAATAACATGTTTGAATTTTATGTTCAGATTCAGGGGGAGAAGAGCGGTCTGAAGTTATTTTTAAAAACTTAAATAAGGGCAATTTCAAGGGCATGAAAGTAGAGCTAGCAAAAATGAATTGGTAGATTAGGTTACAAATTTCAATAAATACAGCAATGTTCCAAAGAAGAAAAATATTTGAGGTGATGACCCAACCATCCATGACTAAATATAAAAGGTTAAAAATAGTCTCAAAGTTTCAGAAAAAGTGTGTAATAGTGCCAAGACAGGTAGCAGAACTGAAGATTGGAAGATTATAAATTAATTACTAAAATAATTAAGGAAAGAAAAATCAATATGCAGGAAAAATAGAGTTTGAGAAAAGGCCAACTAGAAATAGCTGGGAAAAGTTTCTCTAAATATTTGCAAAAAGAAAAGAGGGCTTCTGCATGGAAAATTGTATCTCACAAATTTGTTGGAGAGGTTACTAAGAAGATAGATGAAGACTGAGCAGTAGATGTTGTCTACATGGACTTTCGCAAGGTCTTTGACAATCCTGCATAGTAGACTGGTTCAGTAAGTCTAGACCACATGCATTCCAGGGAGAGATAGCCAAATCAATACAAAGTTGAAGTGATGGTAAAAGACGGAGAGTGGCAGTAGAGGTTGGTCATTCGATTGGAGGCCTATGATCAGCGGTGTTCCAAAAGGATCACTTCAGGGTCCACTATTGTTTGTCATTTATATAAATGATTTGAATGAAATGTAGGAGAGATGATTAGTAAGTTTGCAGATCTTACCAAAATCAGTGGTATAGTGGACTGTGAAGAAGGTTATCTAAGAGAACAATGAGATCTTGATAAGGGTGGCCAATGGGTCATGAAGTGGCAAATGGAGTTTAAGTTAGATAAATCAAAGGTGTTGCAGTTTGGCAAGGCAAACCAGGGCAGGACTTATACAGTTAATGATAGGGCCCTGGGAAGTGTTGTTGAACAGAGAGACCTAAAGATGTAGGTTCACAATTCCTTGAAAATGGTGTTGTAGGTGGTCACTGCTGAATAAGGTTTTGTCAGGTTTGCCTTCAATGGTCAGAACACTGAGTATAGATGTTTTGAGAAGATTTGTAGCTCAGGTTGAGGTTTGGGATGGAGGAATGCTTGCTGAGCTTGAAGGTTCATTACCATACGTTTTGTTACCCTACTAGGTAACATTTTCAGTGGGCCTCAGGTGAAGCACTGCTGAAAATTCCTGATTTCTATTTATATGTTTGGGTTTCTTTGGGCTTGTGATGTCATTTCCTTCGGTGATGTTACTTCCTGTTCCTTTTCTCAAGGGGTGGTAGATAGGGTCTAACTCGATGAGTTTGTTGATAGAGTTCCAGTTGGAACACGTCTGGAAATGAACCTTCAAGCTCAGCAAGCAAGCCTACATCCAAAACTGAGTATAGGAGTTGAGATATCATGTTGTGGACATTTGTGACGCACTTTTAGAGTACTGTGTACAATTCTGGTTGTTCTTCTATAGGAAGGATGTTGTTAATCTAAAAATGGTTCAGAAAATATTTGCCAGGACTGGAGGATATAAGTTACGAGGACAGGGTGGATAGACTTTGGCTTTTTTCCTCTGGAGCTTTAGAGGCTAAGGGGTGACCAACAGAGATTTACAAAATCATGAGGGGCATAGATAAGGTGAATAGCCAGGGTCTTTTTCCAACTGTGTGGGAATCTAAAACTTGAGGACATAGTTTTAAGGTGAGAGGGACAAGATTTAAAAGGGACCTGAGGGGCAACCTTCTCAGATAGATGGTGGTACATGTATGGAATAAGCTGCCAGAGGAAGTAGCAGAGGTGGATACAATTATAACTTTAAAGGGCATTTGTAGAGGTACATAAATAGGATGTTTTTAGAGGAACATGGTCCAATTGCAGATAAATGGTTGGCATGAACGAATTGAACTGAAGGGTCTGGTTCCATGCTGTATGACACTATGCCTTGAGTTAACAAAGTGACTGTTGGTACTATTGAAAGTGAATCTGGAAATTAAGAGAAAATACAGTGATGGCAGATAAATAGAAAAGGCATTTTGCATCAGTCCTCTTTTATAGCAGATATAAGTAACATGTCAGAAACAGCTCTAAATGAGGAAAAAGAAGGAAGGGTGGAGCTTGGAAAAATTGCAATCACCAGAAGAGTGATACTGAGTACATTATTCAAACAGCACGCTGACATGTGTCCAGATTCTCATGAACTTCATCCTGGTGTCTTAAAGAAATGGAGAGTGAGATATTTGATGCATATCTTTGAATTTTCCAAATCCCATAGAATGGGGTTATGCTAGGCAATGAATTTGCATATTGGCTAGTGAATAGTTGATGTATGCATTTTAATTTGCCAGATGTTATGGATTTGGGGAAGACCCTGTAAACATTCTTCGGATGGCTATATAGACCTGTGCTCCTGAGAACGGAAGGAGATACAGTGAACTAACGTACCTTAGAGTGAACAGTTACTGTTCATTCCAGACCAGAAGTGGAGGGATAAAACCCTGAGGAGGGTATATAAATCTAACTACATTTAGGCAGGTGTGTGGGTTCCAGGTAGAAGCTATCTGCAGCTCCAGTCTAAATACCAAAGTCACAAGTGGCTTTAACCTACCAAGGTTTTAGATACAGGGACTGGTGTGAGGATCACATGAGTTCAGATATTATACAGGTGTTTTGGGTATGGCACAGAAGCCGTTTTGTCTCCTTTCAATTTATTAAGGACTGTTTTAGGTTTAACAGGATTATATGTTTAGTGTGTTTAAAAATCTTTAGATTTGTATAATAAATTGATGACTCAGTTTATTCTATTTTATCTTCATCTCTTCCGGGAATAAATTTCTACTTTATTGTTAGAATAATCAAGGTAACTGTCAAGCCAGGATTTCTGTCTGGTATTGCAGTTGTCTGATATAAAAAAAACATGAGCAGATATTATAAGTATCTCCTTGACTGAGGATGGAGATATTTGTGGAGCTTGTACATCCAATGAGTTGTATAATTGTGTATCATCATTCACAACTGAATGTGGTGGGACTAAAGAGGTAGTGGAATCACTTACACCTGCCTATCACTTGCTGCTATGCTGTTTGGCACACAGGTTCACTATTGATCCCCCTTACTTTGATGGCAAAGGTAGTGTGGTGTTGTGCCAGGCAATTAATTTGCATATTGGGTTTGAGTGCATTTCTTATGCTGCTAATGGTCTATGGTGCCTTGTCGATGTCCAGTCTTGAGTTGCAAGATCTGTGCTATTATACATAGTAGTACTGTCTCACAACATGCTGTAGGGTATTCTCAATATGGAGACCAACCTTTGTTTCTACAAGGACTATGCAGTGGTCACTCTGACCAATGCAAGTTGTGGACAGATGCATCTTCAGCAGGTTGGTGAGAATGAGGTCAGCTGTGTATTCATCTGCTCCAGACTGAGTCTTGCAGCTATGTCCTTTAGAGCTTAACAAGCTCGTCAGTAATGATGCTGCTGAGCTTTTCTGGGTGAGGTATCTCAAGGTCCACCAAAAATACATTATTTGCCTTTTTCACCCTCAGTGCTTCCTACTAGTCATGTTCAAAATGGGTGAGTATATGATGATCACCAGTAGATTTCCTTGCCCAAGTTTGACCTGATGTCAAGAAACTCTGTAGGTACTTGAGTCAATATTGAGGAATCCAAGGGAAACTACCTCCTAATTATATATCACTGTCCAGTCATCTCTGCTGGGTCTGTTCTGCTGGTGTGATAGGACACATTAAGATTGGTGATGGTGCTGATGATCAAAGTGATGATAATTCTGTGAGCATGACTATGTGGTGTTTTTACTCGACTAGTTTCTGAACCAGCTCTCCCAATGTTGCCACTAGCCGACAAATGCTGGTAAAGAAGACTTCGCAGGTTCAACAGGGCTGAGTTTGCCATTGTCATTTCTGGTGCTTTCATCAATAACGCGTGGTCTGTCCATTTTTGGTTCTGTTTTAGTGGGTGATACAACTGAAAAGCTTCCGAGGCTACTGCTGAGAGGGTGAAATAACAGAAAGCAGAGAGTCAGCATAACTGGAACTTTCTCAGGTTGGCAAGATGCAGGGATCACTGCTGGGACCCCAACTCTTTGCAGTTTTTATAAATGACTTGGGTGAAAGATGAACAGTCTGAGTGCCAACTTTGTTGATGGTACAAAGAAAAAGTTAAAATCACACAACACCAGGTTATAGTCCAACAGGTTTATTTGGAAACAGAATTTATACCAACAGAATTGCAGTGCCATGGCATGTAATATTAAACAGATTTAGCTTAAGTCTTTCATCTTTTAGAATGATCATGTTAGTTTTGATTCCTTCATATGTGAATCCCAGAACATTTTTAAAGTTACAATCTCAAAATAACTTTAACAATAGGTGCCATCTCAGCTCAGATAATGCTTTGAAAGTGTGAGGCTGTATCCCAATGTTAGCTCAGATTGCTTCTGTTTGTAAAGTGGGACTTACAGAATCTTATATGGACTTCAGTAAGGTATTCCACAAGCTTCATTATGGGACACTGGTTAGCAAAGTTAGATTATATGGAATACAGGGAGAACTAGCCATTTGAATACAGAGCTGGCTCGAAGGTAGAAGACTGAGGGTGGTGGTGGAGGTTTGCTTTTCAGACTGGAAGCCTATGACCAGTGGAGTGCCACACGGATTGGTGCTGGGTCCTCTACTTTTTGTCATTCATATAAATAATTTGGATATGAACAAAGGAGGGATAGTTAGTAAGTTTGCAGGTGACACCAAAATTGGAGGTGTATTGAACAGTGAAGAAAGTTACCTCAGATTACAACAAGCTCTTGATCAGATGGGGCAATGTGCTGAGGAGTGGCAGATGAAGTTTAATTTAGATACATGCGAGGAGGTGCATTTTGGAAAACCAATCACAGCAGGACTTATACGCTTAATGGTAAGGTCCTAGGGAGTATTGCTGAACAAAGAGACCTTGGAGTGCAGGTTCATAGCTCCTAGAACGTAGAGTCACAGGTAGATAGGACAGTGAAAAAGGTGTTTGATATGCTTTCCTTTATTGGTCAGAACATTGAGTTTGGGGCTTAGAGATCATGTTGCAGCTGTACAGGACATTGGTTAGGCCACTTATGGAATATTGTGTGTAATTCTGGTCTCATTCCTATCGGAAAGATGTTGTGAAACTTGAAAGGGTTCAGAAAAGATTTACAAGAATGTTGCCAGGGTTGTAGGATTTGAGCTATAGGGAGTGGTTGAATCTGCTGGGGCTATTTTCCCTGGCCCGTTGGAGGCTGAGGGGTGACCTCATAGAGGTTTATAAAATCATGAGGGGCATGGATAGGGTAAATAGGCAAAGTCTTTTCTCTGGGGTGAGGGAGTTCAAAACTAGAGGGCATAGGTGTAGGTTGAGAGGGGAAAGCTATAAAAGGGACGTAATGAGCAACATTTTCAGAGGGTGGTGTGTGTGTGTGGAATGAGCTGCCAGAGAAAGTGGTGGAGACTCATACAATTGCAACATTTAAAAAGCATCTGGATGAGTATTTGAATAGGAAGGTTTTGGAGGGAAATGGGCCAAGTGCTGGCAACTGGAACTAGATTAGGTTGGGATATCTGGTTGGCATGGACAAGTTGGACAGAAGGGTCCGTTTCTGTGCTGTACATCTCCATGACTGTGTGACTATGAGTTTTGGGGGTGTATATATGGGTGTATGTGAGACAGATTGTTTATGAGAGAGTGTACAGTGCAGTGGGGTCACCTGTAGTGTGACATGAAGCCAAGGTCCTAGTTGAGGCCATCCCCACGGGTACAGAACTTGGCTATCAGCCTCTGTTTGGCCACTTTGCATTGTTGCCTGTCCCAAAGTCTGCCTTGGAGGATGGTCAATCGAAAGTCCAAGATCTAATGTCCCAGACCTTCGAGTGACCATCCTGCAAGGTGGACTTCAGGACAGGCAACAAATGCAAAGTGACCAAGAAGCTGATAGCCAAGTTTGGTACCCCTGGGGATGGCCTCAACTGGGACGTTGGATTCATGTCACACACACACACACACACACACAAAATTTGTCTTCGCAGAATTACATTTTACTTTGCTCAAAAACTGCATAAACCCATGTAAGATTCTGTATGTCCCACTTAGAAGTAGAAGCAGTCTAACCTAACATTGGGACACAGACAGACTTTAACCTCACACCTTCAATGCATTACCCGAGTTGAGATCGCATCTATTGTTAAAAGCTATCTTGAGAATATAATTTTAAAAATGTACTGGGATTTACATATGAAGGAACCAAAACTAATATGATCGTTCTAAAATATGAAAGACTTAAGCTAAATTTGTCTAATATTACATTCCATGATACTGTTATCCTGTCGCTATAAATCTGTGTCTTATGATTCTGCTCCACAACCACCTGATGAAGGAGCAGTGCTCTGAAAGCGAGTGCTTCCAAATAAACTTGTTGGACTATAACCTGGTGCTGTGTGATTTTTAACTTTGTCCACCCGAGTCCAATACTGGAATCACCAAATCTGTACAAAGACGGAGAGGATAATAAGTTGTCAAGAGGACTTAAAAAGGCTACAAAATAATATAGTTAGGCAAATACTGTATCTGGCAAACATGTAAAATGTGGAAAAATGTGAAATATTGAATTTTGCTGGAAGAATAAAAGAAACATATTGTTTACATGTGGAAGGGTTGCAAAGCCTGTTTAGAAAGGATTGTAAAGGGACTTTGGTGACGGACTGCATGAATCACAGGCAAGTGTGCATGTACAGTGAGTAATTATGAAAGCTAATAGAATGTTAACATTTGTTGTGAAGGAAATCGTGTGCAAAAGTAGGGAGGTTATGTTTCAGTTGGAAAAGGGCATTGGTGAGACTGCATTTTGGTGTCTTGTCTTGGTTATCTTAAGGAAGGATGTAAACGCATTGGAAGCAGTTCAGAACTAGTTTACCAGATTAATGTTTGTAATGGACAGGTTGTCTCATTGTCAACAGAAGGTTGGACAGGCTTACATCTGCCAGAGTAGGTGGTGACTTAATTGAAACTGTGAGATACTGACAGGGTAGTTGTGGAGGGAATGCTTCTTCTTTTGTGAGCAATTACAACTCAGGTCATTGTTTAAATATAAGTGGTAGGGCATATAAAACAGTTATCACACAAGTTTTGATTTGACATGGGGAAGTATTTGAACTAAAGGACACGTTTGAAACTGAGTCTTGAATATTTTTGAGAAAGGTGCAGTTTGCAAAAAGGGTAAAAGATTCTCACAGTAAGCAGAAATGTGGATTTTTTGGTTACAATAAGATCAGCCAAAATCTTATGCTGTGGAGCATTGTCAAAGGCTTGATTGGTCTACTCCTGCTCCTTGTTCATTAACTTGTACGTTCTTTCTATAATAGCACTTTAGTTATAAAAATTGACACTCCTATTAATTTCTGTACCTCCATTAAATTGCTGTTAGAATTCCCTGTTGTGTTAAAAAGACACAGAGAGTGTAGGAGGAACTGAATAGTTCTGCCACTATTAAGAGAGAAACAGAGTTAGCATATTGAGTCCAGTGTGACTCTCCTTCAGTTCACCCTGAGATGCTGAGTTTCTCGAACATTCTGTTTGTTCCAGATTTCCCGCACCTTCAGTATTGAACTTTTTTATTGCCTTTTACAGTACATTTGCAGATTGGGAAATGGGTTTTTATGGCTGCTAACTGCCTTCTCTATCTGGCGATTATTAGCACCCAGAGTCACTTGACAGAGTGTCATCAAAGGACCTGGCGTGAGAAAAAGACAAACAACTTGTCTCGAGCATTCCAGCAGAGTCAAAGCATAATCTTCCAGCATATGATAGATATAATCACATTTTCAGGCATAATCCATTATGCTGCTCTCTTTGGCATTTAACTCTTAGGAGCTTATCTGATTAGCCCATATCAGCATTCAGTCTGATACTAGTGAGATGTGCCAGCTGCTGAGAAGCAACCTGCCTTTATAGATATTGTGGCAGCAAAGTAATGGTTACAGACCTTGAAGGATAACTGCAGCAACCTGTTTTTAATTGTAGAAACATAGAAAATAGGAACAGGAGTCGGCCATTGAGCACATCGAACCTCCTCTGCCATTCAACAAGGGCTTAGCTGGTCCTTGATCTCAACTGGATACTCCCACTCTCACCCCAAAATCCTTAACACTTCAGCTTGAAGTCTATCTGTTTCTTTCATAAATATATTCAGTGACTTTGTCACAACAGCCTTTTGTGGTAAAGAAATCCATAGGTTCACCACAGTCTCAGCGAAATTTCTCCTTTCCTCATTCGGAAACGGCTGACTTTTCCTAAGGTGTGACTCCTTGTTTTGGAACACGCCCCCACCAAGGGCAACATCAATTCTGCATCCAGTCTATGCAGCCTTGTCAGAATTTATTACATTTCTGTGAGACGGAGTCATAAGGATCTACAGCACCGGGAAAGCTCGTTTGATCCATTGCGCCTGTGCCAGTCAAAAATAACCACCTAACTTTTCCAATTCCATTTCCCAGCACCTGGCTCATAGCCTTGAATGCCTTGGCATTGCAAGGGCACATTTAAAAATTCTGAAATGTTATGAGTGCTTCTGCCTCCACCATTCTCACAGGCAGTGAGTTCCACATTCCCATCACTCTCTGAGTAAAAACCTGTAATCTCTCTGCTCTATACCTTAGACATTTTCCCCCTCGTTATTGATCACTCTATTAAGGTGAAAGGTTTCTTCCTGTCTATCTTATCTATGCCCCTTATTATTTTCACGACCCCCTCAGTCTCCTCTTCTCTAAAGAAAAGACTGTCCAATCTCTGTTCACAATTGAAACTCTCCAGCCTAGGCAACATCATGGTAAATTTCCTCTGCATCCTTCCCAGTACTATCATATTCCTCCTATAATTTTGATTCCAGAACTGCATACAGTATTCTAGCTGTGGCATCACCAACATTTTATATTGTTCCAGCGTAATCATACTGTTCTTTAAACTCTATGCCTTGACGAATAAAGGCAAGCGTACCGTATGCCTTCTTAACATCTTTATCCTGATACCTAAAGGGACCAATGTACATGCACCCTAAGGTCCCTCTGATCTTGGCACTTCCCAGTGTCTTATCTTTCATCATATATTCCCTTTAATTGCTTGTAAGGTACCCCAACACCTTACATTTAACTGGACTGAATTCCATTTGCTACAATCAATAAATCTGAACCAGTCCAACTACAGCCTTCTGTAGTCTTTCCTCTTCACTATTAACCAGTCCACCAATTTTTGTAACATCTGCAAACTTACTCATCAACCCTTCTATACTCAAGTCTCGATCATTTATACAAATCCCAACTCCCAAGGACCACCAACACTGACCCCTGTGGACCCCATTGGATACAAACTTCCAGTCAGAAATAAACATCAACCATCATCCTCTGCTTCCTGCCACTTAGCCAGATGTAGATCCAATTTACTAATTTCCTCAGATCTCATGGGCTCTTACCTTTGTTATCAGTATCCTATGCATAATCTCATCAAAAACATTGTCCTCATCTATAAACTTGGTTTTTTGTTCAAATAATTTAACCAAGTTGGTCAGATATGACCGCCCCTTAACAAAATCATATGGACTGTTCTTGTTTAATCCCTGCCTCTCGAAATGCAGATTAATTCTGTCCCCCAGCATTGCTTCCAAAAGCGTCCCTGAAACTGAGGTTAACTGATGTCCTCTCATTCTTCCAAACTGCAGAGAATACAGGTTTAGTCAACCCAATCTCCAATCATATAAGTGATGTGAAATCCCAGGAAGTAATCTGGTGAACATTTGCTGCATTCCTGATGACAGGCATGTCTTTTCTTCGGTTAGGAGACCAAAACTGCACGGTCCCACGTGACACTGTACAGTGCTGTAAGACTCCCCTGCTCCATTCATTCCTGATGAAGGGCTTATACCCGAAACGTCGATTCTCTTGCTCCTGGGATGCTGCTTGACCTACTCTGCTTTTCCAGCAGCACACCCTCGACTCTGATCTCCGGCATCTGCAGTCCTCACTTTCTCTCTTGTTTCAGTTCTCTAACAAACATCAGGTAGCTGGAATTCCCCTCCAGTCTTAAATTATTTTTTAGTTCACTTGTTTGGAAATGTTATGACACACCTACTTTGTATTTAGTTCTACAACCCAGATCTACTGACTCTGAAATAAATGCACAAACACTTCAGCTCTCTTCAGGTTAGAATAAGGATTACTTGCAGTATCAGACAATGTTTCAGTAATGTAATCTGTAAATAGTTCACTCACTGGTCAGAAAAAAAACTGGTACTTTTATTCCCTAATGGGTAATATACATTAATTACCCATGGGCATTGCTGGCTGAGCCAGAGATTATTGTTCATTCCTAATTACCTTCAAAGGTGGTGTACTAGAATATCTGTAACCCCTCAGGTGTAGATACACCCACTGTGTTATTAGGGAGGGACATCCAGTTGTTGTACAAGACAGGTAGTACCTGAAAGGGTTACGGACATCATGGTATAAGTCCATCCTTCGTTACAGGAGTGTTTGTCAGGGCTCTTATGCACAGTGGTAATGTCTCTACCCCATAGCAAATAGATCCAGGTTGAAGTTTCACCTGTTTTAGAAATATGCACTAACATTACTGAACAAGTTGATTCAAAAATGACTATCAGAAGACAATTCCTGGGAAGAACTACCTCTATAACATTTACGACAGCTGCTTACTTTCAGTCTACTATTAGCTTGGTCTAACTGAATATCTCGATGCAAACTTTCAAATTTAGATGTCTGAAAATCAAAATGTTTATTATTTGCTAACCGATTGTTATTCAGCGGTCTCTAAATGGTGTAGCAGAAAATTTCAGCAGCAATGATAAGTTCTCACACTTAAGTATAACGACAGGTCTTACAATGGATTTTCATTTAACTCAGATGTAACGTAACTAGCTATTAAATATCAAATACTATGTCAGGAGGACGTTTCCCAATTTATTATGGCTCCAGATAGGATACCCCAAATGTTCAAACTTCAGAGTGAAGAGAGATGAACTGGTTCCCCTTCTTTATTCATCTGTCCCATTGGTTTATTGCAACAAGGTTAACTTACAAAGCATCTTCTCCTTTTGGCTACCTTTCTCCAGGACCAAATGAACTTATGGTTTGAAAGGACTGAATTTATCCAGCCTTTCTTGAGTTATCAGAAGTGTGAGCTTATTCGTTATCAAGCATGAGAAAAATTATAATGTAACACACATTTTTAAACGAGCAAAAATCCAAAAATGGGTAAAAAGTTCCAAAAAGTTAACAGATCATTCCCTGAGATATACAGAAATAGTAGATGGAAGAATATTGCTGCCATTACAGTGGTTGTTACTGCTGGCAGTTGAACAGTTGATTTTAACATTAGTCATTGAACAATCGATTGTGCAGAGGAAGTCACAGTGCCATCTTAAGGAATCTGTGCCATTCCCATCCTTTGCAGCTTTTGTACATTATCTCATTTTCTTTTGGATATTTGGCACTTTATGGTTGGAAGCGGTGAGGGTAAGTTTAGATGATTCATTGTGCACTTACACATCTTGGGAACTTACCATGGTGGGGGTGGGAATCTAAGTAAAAACAATGACTGCAGATGCTGGAAACCAGATTCTGGATTAGTGGTGTGGAAGAGCACAGCAGTTCAGGCAGCATCCGAGGAGCAGTAAAATTGACGTTTCGGGCAAAAGCCCTTCATCAGGAATAAAAGCAGAGAGCCTGAAACATGGAGAGATAAGCTAGAGGAGGGTGGGGGTGGGAAGAAAGTAGCATAGAGTACAATAGGTGAGTGGGGGAGGGGATGAAGGTGATAGGTTGGGGGCGGGGGAGGGTGGAGTGGATAGATGGAAAAGAAGATGGGCAGGTAGGACAAGTCATGAGGACAGTGCTGAGCTGGAAGTTTGGAACTAGGGTGAGGTGGGGAAATGGGAAATGAGGAAGCTGTTGAAGTCCACATTGATGCCCTGGGGTTGAAGTGTTCTGAGGCGGAAGATTAGGCATTCTTCCTCCAGGCGTCTGGTGATGAGGGAGTGGCGGTGAAGGAGACCCAGGACCTCCATGTCCTCAGCAGAGTGAGAGGGGGAGTTGAAATGTTGGGCCACGGGGCGGTGTGGTTGATTGGTGCGGGTGTCCCAGAGCTGTTCCTAAAGCGCTCTGCTAGGAGGCGTCCAGTCTCCCCAATGTAGAGGAGACCACATCGGGAGCAACGGATACAATAAATGATATTGATGGATGTGCAGGTCAAACTTTGATGGATGTGGAAGGCACCTTTAGGGCCTTGGATGGAGGTTAGGGAGGAGGTGTGGGCACAGGTTTTGCAATTCCTGCGGTGACAGGGGAAGGTGCTAGGATGGGAGGGTGGGTTGAAGGGGGTGCGTTGTCCTGACCAGGTAGTCACAGAGGGAATGGTCTTTGCGGAAGGCGGAAAGGGGTGGGGAGAGAAATATATCTCTGGTGGTGGGGTCTTTTTGGAGGTGGCAGAAATGTCAGTGGATGATTTGGTTTATGTGAAGGTTGGTAGGGTAGAAGGTGAGCACCAGGGGCGTTCTGTCCTTGTTACTGTTGGAGGGGTGGGGTCTGAGGGCGGAGGTGTGGGATGTGGACGAGATGCTTTTGAAGGCATCTTTAACCACGTGGGAAGGGAAATTGCCGTCTCTAAAGAAGGAGGCCATCTGGTGAGTTCTGTAGTGGAACCGGTCCTCCTGGGAGCAGATACGGCGGAGGCGGAGGAATTGGGAATATGGGATGGCATTTTTGCAAGAGGTAGGGTGGGAAGAGGTATAATCCAGGTATCTGTGGGAGTTGGTGGGTTTGTAAAAAATGTCAGTGTCAAGTCGGTCATCATTAATGGAGATGGAGAGGTCCAGGAAGGGGAGGGAGGTGTCAGAGATGGTCCAGATAAATTTAAGGTCAGGGTGGAATGTGTTGGTGAAGTTGATGAATTGCTCATCCTCCTTATGGGAGCACGAGGTGGCGCCAATACAGTCATCAATGTAGCGGAGGAAGAGGTGGGGAGTGGTGCCGGTGTAATTACGGATGATCGACTTTTCTACGCAGTCGACAAAGAGACAGGCATACCTGGGGCCCATTCGTGTGCCCATGGCAACCGAATCTGATCAGTGTTGTAGATGGGCTACAAATTAGACCCACGTGGAGGCCATTTTATGAATGTAAAGGCCAATAACTTAGTGGCAGTGGCCTCCTGGTGGCAGGCTAATGGGGTAGGTGGGAACACTTCCGGAAGAGTTTTAGATTCGATTAAATTACTTACAGTGTGGAAACAGGCCCTTCGGCCCAACAATTCCATATCGACCGACCCTCCGAAGAGTAACCCACCCAGACACATTCCCCTACATTTACCCCTTCACCTTACTCTACAGGCAATTTAGCATGGCCAATTCACCTAACCTGCATCTTTGGACTGTGGGAGGAAATCAGAGCACCCGGAGGAAACCCACGCTGACACGGGGAGAATGTACAAACTCCACACAGACAGTTGCCTGAGGTGGGAATTGAATCTGGGTCTCTGGTGCTGTGAGGCAGCAGTGCTAACCACTGTGCCACGGTGCCGTCCAGGCAAACAGCCAACTATGGTCAGGTGACCCATAACCTGCAGGATTATTACAAAAATATTGATTCTTTTTTCATGAATGCAGGGGGAAGAGAGTTTAAATCTAGCCAGACTCTGAAATTTTCAAACTGTGGAGCTAGACCAGACTGTTTTCATACAGCCAAATCTTGGAAAATCAACTTCCCATCAAAACCAGGAACTGCTTGGCCATGTGCAAACAACCATATTTCAATCTGAACCATGGTTACCAACTCCAGTGAGCATGTTTTGTTTGAAGAATACTTTGCAGACTTTGTGGCACCCAGCTCAATAGAAGGCCAGAGGCATAGCGTGGCAAGTTGACAGCAAGTTTCGAAACCATGCTCCGCGACCTCCAAATGTGGAAAGTCATTAGCTTATTGGATCTTTGTACCTTTGCCTGATGCTAGTATTGGACAGAGGCCAAAGAATTTTCACGAAGGGCACGTAGAGGTGGGTAAAAGGGGCAACACAAGTTTCCAGCTCTCTCAGTGCTTTTTGCACGTTCTGCAACAATGTCTCCAGAGACCACCTTGAACTGGCAGTTAAGCTGCTCAGTCTCTTTGGTGAGGTGATCCGAGCACCAGAACCAGATGAGAGCGGAAGCCCAAATTGACTACAATAGATTCTGAGACATCAGACAACTCTCAAAGATTGAGAAACAGCCTCTCCCAACCTTAATGAACAAGCCTTACCAATCTTTTCAGACAAACAGTTCAAATACATTGGTAGGGATGAGTGGATTTTGTGTAGCAAATCCTTGGAAGTGTGTGTCAGAAGTTGATAGCTAGTGTTGATTTGAGCCTGTTTGCTTACTTAGAGATTTAAGATTGTTTACTGAAGAGTTTTGTGAAGAGATTGATGAAGTTTAACTAAAGTACAATAGTAGAAAGGGTGGCACAATGGCCCAGTGGTTAGCACTGTTACGTCACAGCAGACTCAGGTTCAATTTCAACCTCAGGTAACTGTCTGTGTGCAGTTTGCACATTCTCCCCATGTCTGGTGGATTTCTCCTGGGTGCTCCTCCTCTGGGACACCCGGACCAACCAACCCAACCACCCAGTGGCTCAACACTTTAACTCTCCCTCCCACTCCACCAAGGACATGCAGGTCCTTGGACTCCTCCATCGCCAGAACATAACAACATGATGGTTGGAGGAAGAGCGCCTCATCTTCCGCCTGGGAACCCTTCAACCACAAGGGATGAACTCAGATTTCTCTAGTTTCCTCATTTCTCCTCCCCCCACCTTGTCTCAGTCGATTCCCTCGAACTCAGCACCGCCCTCCTAACCTGCAATTTTCTTCCTGACCTCTCCGCCCCCACCCCACTCCGGCCTATCACCCTCACCTTGACCTCCTTCCACCTATCACATCTCCATCGCCCCTCCCCCAAGTCCCTCCTCCCTACCTTTTATCTTAGCCTGCTGGACACACTTTCCTCATTCCTGATGAAGGGCTTATGCCCGAAACGTCGAATTTCCTGTTCCTTGGATGCTGCCTAACCTGCTGTGCTTTAACCAGCAACACATTTTCAGCTCTGATCTCCAGCATCTGCAGACCTCACTTTTTACTCGTGCTCCTCCTCTAACCAAACAAAAAAGACCCTGTGTGGAGAGTTGATAAAGTAAGTTTTTAAAAATTTATTCAATCCCTCTTGGCAATTTAGAGCAGACGGGATGGAGGCGAGAGCAGTTGCATGCGCCTCTTAGAGGATGTGGGAAGTAAGGGTCACCACGAGTGTCCCTGCTGACTTCACCTGTGAGAAGTGCATCCAACTCCACCTTCTCACAGACTGAATTAGGGAACTGGAGCTGAAGCTGGATGAACTTCAGACCATTTTGGAGGTTTGGGGGTGATATAGAGGAATTAGAGGGAGGCAGTCACACTTAAGTTACAGGATAATGATGATAGCTGGGTGACTGTCAGGAGAGGGAAAGGGAGTAGGCAGACAGTACAGGGACTCTCTGTGGCCATTCCTCTGAACAAAAGGTATACCATTTTGGATACTGTTGCGGTGGACAACCTACCAGGGGAAGGCCTCAGCGACCAGGTCTCTGGCAATTAGCCTGGCTCTGTGGCTCAGAAGGGAGTGGGGCGAATTGGAGAGTGATAGTGACAGGAGATTTAATTGTGAGAGGAACAGACAGGAGATTCTGTGGTTGTGAGTGAGACTCCCGGATGATTTATTGCCCACTGGGTGCCAGGATCAGGAATGTCTTGGATCGAGTCTGTAGGATTCTTAAGGGAGAGGGAGAGCAGCCAGAAGTAGTGGTACCATTGACATGGCTGGGAAAAGGGATGAGAACCTGAAAATTTAATATAAGAAGTTAGGTTGGAATCTAAAAGGCAAGACAAGCAGCAAAGTAATCTCAGGATTGCTACCAGTGCCACAGGCACTAGGAACAGAGAACCAGTGCAGATGAACACATGGCTGCAAGACTGTAATAGGAGGAAGGCCTTCAGATATAGAGTCATAGAGTCATAGAGATGTACAGCACAGAAGCAGAGCCTTTGATCCAACTTGTCCACGCCAACCAGATATCCCAACACAATCTAGTCCCACCTGCCAGCACATGGCCCATATCAGTCAAAACCCTTCCTATTCATATATCCATCCAGGTGTCTTTTAAATGTTGTAATTGTACCAGCCTTCACCACTTCCTCTGGCAACTCATTCCATACACATATCACCCTCTGTGTGAAAAAGGTGCCCCTTAGGTCTCTTTTATATCTTTCTCCTCTCACTCTAAACCTATGCCTTCTAGTTCTGGACTCCGCCACCCCAGGAAAAAGACTGTGATTAGTTATCCTATCCATGCCTCCCATGATTTTATAAACCTCTATAAGGTCACCCCTCAGCTTCTGATGCTCCAGGGAAAACAGCCCAGCCTGTTCAGCCTCTCCCTATAGCTGAAATCCTCCAACCCTGGCAACATCATTGTAAGTCTTTTCTGAACCCTTTCAAGTTTCACAACATCTTCCGGATAGGAAGGAGACCAGAATTGCACACAATATTCCAAAAGTGGCCTAACCAATGTCCTGTACAGCCACAGCATGACCTCCCAATTCCTGTACTCAATACTCTGACAAATAAAGGAAAGCATGCCAAATGCCTTCATCACTATCCTATCTACCTGCAACTCCACTTTCAAGGAGCTATGAACCTACAACTCCTGTTCAGCAACATTCCCTAAGACCTTACCATTAAATGTGCAAATCCTGCTAAGATTTGCTTTCCCAAAATGCAGCACTTTGCATTTCTCTGAATTAAACTTCATCTGCCACTTCTTAGCCGATTTGACCCATCTGATCAAGATCCTATTGTAATCTGAGGTAACCTTCTTCGCTGTCCACTACACCTCCAATTTTGGTGTCATCTGCCAACTTACTAACTGTACCTCTTATGCTCACATCCAAATCATTTATATAAATGACAAAAAAGTAGTGGACCCAGCACTGATCCTTGTGGCTCTCCACTGGCCACAGGTCTCCAGTCTGAAAAACAACCCACCACCACCATCCTCTGTCTTCTACCTCTGAGCCAGTTTTGTATCCAAATGGCTAGTTCGCCCTGTTTTCCATGAGATCTAACCTGGCTACCCTGTCTCCAAAGGAGAACTTGGCGAACGCCTTACTGAAGTCCATATAGATCACATCTTCCGCTCTGTCCTCATCAATCCTCTTTGTTGCTTCTTCCAAAAACTCAATCAAGTTTGTGAGACATGATTACCCATGCACAAAGCCATGTTGACTATCCCTAATCAGTCCTTGCCTTTAAAGTACATGTACATCCTGTCCCTCAGGATTCCCTCCAACAACTTGCCCACCACCAACATCAGGCTCACTGGCCTATAGTTCCCTAGCTTGTCCTTACCACCCTTCTTAAACAGAGTCACCACATTAGCCAAACTCCAGTCTTCCGGCACCTCACCTGTGACTATCGATGGCAGAAATATCTCTCCCTCATTACCCTTTTGTCCTTAATATATTTGTAAAAACCCTTTGGATTTTCCTTAATCTCATTTGCCAAAGCTATCTCATGTCCCCTTTTTGCCCTCCTGATTTCCCTCTTAAATATACTTCTCCTGCCTTTATACTGTTCTGAAGATTCACACAATCTATCCTGTTTATACCTGACATATGCTTCCTTCTTTTTCTTAAATGAACCCTCTATTTCTTTAGTCATCCAGCATTCTCTTTACCGACATGTTTCGTTTCACCCTAACAGGAATGCATTGTCTCGGGACTCTCATTATCTCACTTCTGAAGACTTCCCATTTTCCAGTTGCCCCTTTACCTGCGAATATCTGCCCCCAATCAGCTTTGAAGGTTCTTGCCTAATATCGTCAAAATTAGCCTTCCTCCAATTTAGAACTTAAACTGTTAGATCTGGTCTATCCTTTTCCATCACTATTTTAAAACTATTTGAATAATGGTCACTGACCCCAAAGTGCTCCCCCCACTGACACCTCAGTCACCTGCCCTGCCTTATTTCCCAAGAGTACATCACGTTTTGCACCTTCTCTAGTATGTACATCCACATACTCAATCAGAAAATTTTCTTGTACATGCTTAACAAATTCCTCTGCATCTAAACCCTTAACACTATGACAGTCCCAGTCTATATTTGGAAAGTTAAAATGCCCTATCATAACCACCCTATTATTCTTACAGATAACTGAGATCTCCTTACAAATTTGTTTCTCAATATCCGGATGTGTTGTAGGTGGGGTCTATAATACAATCTCAACAAGGTGATCATTCCTTTCTTATTTCTCAGTTCCACCCAAATAACTTGCCTGGATGCATTTCCAGAATATATCCTCCCTCAGCACCACTGTAATGCTATCCCTTATCAAAGATGCCACATCGCCTCCTCTCTTGCCTCCCTTTCTATCCTTCCTGTAGCATTTATATCCTGGATAATTAAGCGGCCAGTCCTGTCCATCATTGAGCCATGTTTCTGTAATTGCTATCATATCCCAGTCCCAAGTTCCTAACCATGCCCTGCGTTTATCTGCCTTTGCTGTTAGGCCTCTTGCATTGAAATAAATACAGGTTAATTTATCAGTCCTACCTTATTCTGTACTTTGTCTCTGCCTGCCCTGAGAGTTTGACTCACCTTTGTTATCAACTGTACCAGTCTCAGATTGATCTCTTTACTCACTATCCCCCTAGGTGCCCTCCCTGCGTCTTTGGCGATGATCTTTGCAACCTCATTGTCCGCTGGAAGAGTGCTAGATGCTTGGATGGTGGCAAATGTTATTCCCTTGTTCAAGAAAGGGAATAAAGATAATCCTAGGAATTACAGGCTTGTCAGTCTTATGTCATTCGTGGGCAAATTATTGGAGAAGATTCTGAGAAACAGGATTTATGATTACTTAGGAAACCATAGTTTGATTAGAGATAGTCTGCATGGCTTTGTGAGGAGCAGGTCATGCCTCATAAGCCTTATTGAATTCTTTGAGGATGTGACAAAATACATTGTTGAAGTTGGAGTAGTGATGTGTATGGATTTTAGGAAGGCATTTGATAAGTTTCCTCATGGTAGGCTCATTCAGAAAGTAAGGAGGCATGGGATACAGGGAAATTTAGCTATCTGGGTACTGAATTGGCTGGCCCAGAGTAAATAGAGGGTGGTAGTAAATGGAAAGTATTCAGTCTAGAGCTTGGTGATCAGTGGTGTTCCGCAGGGATCTTTTCTGGGACCTCAGCTCTTTATGATTTTTATAAATGACTTGGATGAGGAAATGGAAGAGTGGGTTAGAAAGTTTGGCAGATGCACGATGGTTGGTGGAGTGGTGGGTAGTGTGGAGGGCTGTAGTAGGTTGCAATGACACATTGACAGGATGCAGAACTGGACTGATGTGACAGATGGAGTTCAACCTGAATAAGTGTGAAGTGATTCATTTGGGAAGGCCAAATTTGAATGCAGAATATAGGGTTAAAGGGAGGATCCTTGGCAGTGTGAAGGAACAGAGGGATCTTGGGAACCATGTCCATAGATCCCTCAAAGTGGCCACCCAAGTTGACAAGGTTGTTAAGAAGGTGTTTGGTGTGTTGACTTTTGTTAGTAGGGGGGTTTAGTTTAAGAGCTGCGAGGTTTTGCTGCAGCTCTATAGAGCCCTGGTTAGACCACACTTGGAATATGGTGTTCAGTTCTGGTCGCCTCATTATGGGAAGGTTGTGGAAGTTTTAGAGAGGGTGCAGAGGAGATTTATCAGGATGTTGCTTGGACTGGAGGGAAGTCTGATGAAGAAAGGCTTTTCTTATTGGAATAAAGAAAGGTGAGAAGTGACTTGATAGAGGTGTACAAGATGATGAGAATCATAAATAGAATGAATAGTCAGAAACTTTTCCCCAGGGCAGAAATGTGTATTACAAGGGGCCACAATTTTAAAGTGATTGGAGGAAGGTTTATGGGAGGTGTCAGGGGTCGGTTCTTTACACAGAGTCGTGGGTGTGTGGAATGCACTGCCACCGGTGGTAGTAGAGTCAGATACATTAGGTACATTTAAGCAACTCTTGGACAGACACATGGATGATAATAAAAAGAAAGGTATGTAGGTTAGTTTGATCTTAGAGTAGGACAAAAGATCATCACAACATCAAGGGCCAAAGGGCCTGTACTGTGCTGTACTGTTCTATGCTCTATGTTCTGTGAAAGTGCAGGCTAGGTGGGTTAGCCATGATAGATGTTCTGGGTGGTTCTGGGTGGGATGTTCTTCAGAGGATTTATGTGGACTCAGTGGGCCAAGTGGCCTTCTTCCACACTATAGGGATTCCATTCTATGAAAGAAGTTGATAAATATTGCTTTTCTTTGATACAGTGTCCCACTGACCCTTGACCCCTTTATCTACCTCCCACATAACATGCCTGAGTTACAAAGGAATACTGCAAACTGGTCAAGGTTAGTCAGGGTCCATTTAACTGTCCAGGAGAAAGTGAGGATTGCAGAAGCTGGACAGTCAGAGTTGATGCTGGAAAAGCACAGCTGGTCAGGCTGCATTTGAACAGCGGGAGAGTTGACGTTTTGTGCAGGACCCTGATGATGCCCAAAACATTGACTCTCCTGGTCCTCGGATGCTGCCTGACCTGGTATGCTTTTTCCAGGACCACACTTTGATACTTCTTTACCTGTCTGTTCACTTCACATCACAACTCATTCTGAGGGGCTGCCACTGAGACTTAAAATCACAGACCTGAAAATCCAGTGTATTCAAGAAATTATATTATATAAATTGCATAATGCCTCCATAATAGACTTAAACAAGCTGAATAGCATTCCAGAAGAACCATGCTAATGGAAGATGGAGTTACCAGAGAGTCTTCATAAATTTGGACCTGCCCCAGACATTAGATCCAGTTAGCTTTTTGAAATTGTTGGGTACTTCTTCTACTCAATTTCTTTCATTCTTGAACTGTTTAACTCGAAGGTTACTGAACATGTTTTAAACTGGATCCTACCTGATATATATTTTATTGTGAGCTGCCGATAACCAAACTAGCCTCAAGTACATTCTGCTTTACACATGTGGGTTGTGAAGGAGTAGGAAGAGGAGGATGAAGATTAGAACTCAGTATTGAACTCAACCAGTGTTTACAAGACAGTACCATTTCTGGAAATGTGCAATGAAGCTTGGATGTAGACACTATTATTGCAAGACATGGAATTGTACACATTTTTGCAACCAAACACAAAATCTGGTCCGCTGTCATGGAAACAGTTGCCTTGAACTTATAAATTATAATCATTTCAAGAAACAACATGAGTATCAGTCAAATCTCCAAGCCAATTTGCACAGTTGCATTGTGCAGACCACAAATGTTTGCCACTTGCTGCAGACAGTGATTTTAATTACTGATTCATGGTAAACATAGTAGCAGGAACAATTTTACTCCTTGTATTGATTCACATCAGCTGTCAAGGCACAACTCCCTGCTTTCGCCCCAGTGTCATTCCAACTTTTATTGTCCCTGTGGTGCTCTGTATAATCCAACCAAATGTTGGGTCACCCTCCACAGCAGCCAGACTTTGGCTTAGTCCTGTCTGTAGCTTTAGGAAGTGATGCAAGACATTTTTCAATGTGGAAGGGGCTGTATGAAAGCAAGTTTTTGTGGTTCTGTAAAGGGTTTTACAAATTTCTTGCTCGGACACCTACAGCGCTGGAAACGTTTCGGCAGCTGTGCTCCAAACATTACATTAATTATCATTAGCTTATTGCTTATCACTTTAAATGCCTTTTGCCATTGGCTTGCCCTTGCATCAAGGATTGGAAATACTCTCACATTGGCACGTGTTGATTATGTGTAATGCTATCAAGATTAATAGTAATCTGATTGGAGCCGTTTTATTTGTTTGGTCACCATACCTCATTATGTCAGCTCTGATACCTTTCTAATTTCACCAAGCATCTCTCAAAGTTGCAAAACCATGTAGCACCAAAAACACCCTCTCAGGTTCACAGGCTATTTTTAAACTTGGCTTTCTTATTTTTCCCTTGGGATGCAACTAAAATTATGAATCACATTTAAGTTCTACTCATGATTCTTATTTTTCAAGCAGGAAGTACCTTAATTGTCACCATTCACTGCTTGATGTCAAACTACCATCCTCCACCCTGAGTCACTTAATAGAATATCATCTAACAACTAGGCATAAGAAAAGACCACCTCCATCGCCTCCCCCATTGCTGGCCAAGAAATGTCAGATTCAATGGAAGATCATGTATTAAACACATTGACATTGGGCTAGATTCTATGGTGGAAAGCAAAGCAGGTGAACTGTCAAATAGGTTGCCATGGTGGTGAATGGCCACTGGCCCCATGTGTGGCAGGAGGGGCACTGAGCAATCTATCTGCCAGTGACCCAATT
This sequence comes from Hemiscyllium ocellatum, assembly GCF_020745735.1. NCBI lineage: Eukaryota > Metazoa > Chordata > Chondrichthyes > Orectolobiformes > Hemiscylliidae > Hemiscyllium > Hemiscyllium ocellatum. The sequence goes on from NC_083402.1 coordinate 47,003,928, forward strand.
GTGTGGGTATTTATGTCCACTTCAGGACCTTATCCTGCTGCTGTTCTCATTTAACAGATGGCATAAAGGCGTTGACCCAAAATGCAGCCTGGCAGGTTTACACCTGCTGGCTAATGGTCAGTGAAAGTAGTGAACAAAGAGGAATGCCAACTTGCTAGGCTTCCAGGATCAACTGAGTCATGGAATCATAGAGACGTACAGCACGGAAACAGACCCTATAGTCTAGCTTGCCCATGCTGAACAGATATTCTAAGTAAATCTAGTCTTATTTGCCAGAATTTGGCCCATTTCCCTCAAAACCCTTCCTATTCACACACCTATCCAGATTCCTTTTTAATGTTGTAGCTATGTTGTAACCCTGGCAATATCATTTAAAATCTTTTCTCTGTGTGAAAAAGTTGCTCTTTAGGACCCTTTGAAACTTTTCCCTTATCATCTTAAACCTAAGCTCTCTAGTTTTGGACTCCACTATCCTGGGGAAGTGACTTTGGCTATTCACCATATCAATGCTTCTCATGATTTTATAGATTTCAGTAACGTAACTTTTTAACGCTTGAGGGAAAATGGCCCTAACCTGTTCAGCTCTCCTTTTTGCTCAAACCATCCAACCCTGGCAATATCATTTAAAATCTTTTCTGAACACTTTCAAGTTGCATAACATCCTTCCTATAGCAGGGGGGCAAGAACTGAACCCTATTATGGACCAGGTCAGACCCCCACAAAACATTTCAAGAAATAAGTGTGGACCCTAATTTTGCCAGTTGTTTTAAGCAGGTGTACAGCGGATATTGCAGGAGTGATGTAGCTGGTCAAACAACTTTGTTTCACAGTCCAGAAGTGGAAGACATAGGTTTAGGGTGAGAGGGGAAAGATATAAAAGAGACCTAAGGGGCAACTTTTTCACACAGAGGGTGGTACGTGTATGGAATGAGCTGCCAGAGGATGTGGTGGAGGCTGGTACAATTGCAACATTAAAGAGGCATTTGGATGGGTATATGAGTAGGAAGGGTTTGGAGGTATATGGGCCAGGTGCTGGCAGGTGGGACTAGATTGGGTTGGGATATCTGGTCGGCGTAGACAGGTTGGACCGAAGGGTCTGTTTCCATTCTGTACATCTCTATGACTCTATGATTCTAAGAAACACAAACAAAAGAGTATAGAATTTAAATAACTTAACCTATCCAAAAACTCAACAGATTATTCCAACTTAATGATGCTTTTCCAATTTCTGCAACAATCTCCATTAAACACCCCCCCTTGCAAAAAGGGTAAATTCAAACACAGGGTCTCACAGGGCGGGAGAGAAAGCAGAGGAACTCAGCATGTAGCTTTCACATAGCTGTTTCTTGGACCAGCAGTCTCACTGACTGCTTTCAGTGAACAGCCAGACTGCTAAAAACCAAACCAAACCAAATCAGAGAAAAGCTGAGTTGGGAGAATTAGCAACTCCCTTTTCATTGTACAAATTTTTTTAAAACTTGAACGCTTTTTGGCTAAGGCAATGTCTGTTAGCTATAAATAAATTGGCCCTAAAACCTTTCAAACCTGAACTTTTCGGGACCGCGGTTTTTACGAGCTCTCTGAAAAAAAACCAAGGACAGCATAAACCTTGTTAAAGGAGCAGCATCACCATAATCCAGCGTTCTAAAAGTGACCTGTGAAGCCACAACATGACCTCCCGATTTCTATTCTAAATGAACTGATTAATAAAGGAAAGCATACTAAATACCTTCTTCATTATCCTATTATCTTGTAACTCCACTTTCAAGGAATTATGAACCTGCATACTAAGGTCTCTTTGTTCAGCAACACTCCCAGGACTTTATCACTAAGTGCACATGTCCTGCCCTGATTTGCCTTTCCAAAATGCAGCACCTCACATTTATCTAAATTAAACTCCACCTGCCACTCCTCGGCCCATTGGCCCACTTGATCAAAGTCCTGTTGTATTCTGAAGTAACATTCTCCACTATACCACCAATTTTGGTGTCATCTGCAAACTTACTAACTATACCTCTTATGTTCACATCCAAATCATTCAAATAATGACAAAAATGAGTTCTCTATGTCAACTGGGTTTGCCAGCACCATAGTTGACTTCCCCAGATCTACTCTCCTGTCTCTGTCCTGGAGATTATTGGAGCTTGTAACCTGACCCCAGTGAGACTGGCCTACACCAAGGTCAGGTACATTGCTGTATGGCTCCCTCCTGACATTGTTGCAATTCTGAGAACTACCACTGATTTCTGTGTTGCAGAGCTGCTGTCCTCCAATGATCTGGCAGCTCTATAAAGCAAGATTTGCTCCTGAAGAGGATCAAAGTGTCACATTATAATTAAAAGCCCACTGGCTGAAAAGTTAAAGTGGGAGTTGGCCGACTGAAAGCTGACTCACTGTGTCATTTGCACTGGGATGCAAAGAGCTTGTCCTCATTACATAATCCAGTCTATCGAGCCTATTTCTCTTTCCATAGCTGCTACCAGACCTACAGAGAATTTTATGCCTATTTTCAAATTTTTAAAAGATTTCTAGCAGCTACACTATTTTGTGTTTATGATGATTCCTTGTCTGTCTTACTTTATTATGTGTTTGGTGAATGATACAAATTAAATGGACAGTCATTTAAACAACTTGTCCTTGAACTGATTTTGGTGTCCTTACATTGGTCTGTGTACTTGTGTCCAGCATGAGGTTGATTATAACATTGCAAAACACGCCTTCAATTCAATTAGCTTAAATGTCTTTTGTTCCCATTTCCTACCATAAGCTAAAATACATTTAATTCAGAGGTGCATCCTCTCAATCATAATCAATTTTAGGTCACACATCATCTTTTTTCAGCATTTGCAGGCTTCGGTTGAAAGATGTATTTGTGAAATATCCGTTTTTTTCCTACATTTGTGATATTTAGAAGATACAGCTGAGCAGCTCTCCTGCTGTGTGTACAATATTATATTTGCCAGACTTATTATAATTCCTCCTGTGCTTGAAATTGTGCAGGTATCTGAGTGCGTGCTTGAGTGCATTTATAGATACGTAATTTTCAGAATTCGCATATTTTACAAAATGGCAATTTCTTGATAGTAAAATACACAAGCACACTCTCTCATCAGTGTATCATGCCTCATTCTTTGATCGTCTTGTCAGGCTCAATGATAAGAGAATATATTCTCAGCTTTATCATCTGTGCAGTAAATCAGTAAGTGTACTTGTCTAGTTTCCACTCCAGTTATTTACCATGATGTGATGAAATCGCATATTGATGCATTTTCAAACACAAGCACAAATATATTCACTCTTGGAAAAAAAATGTAATATCATTGAGGGTTTTTTAAAAACTTGTTCAGAGGATGCTAGCTTCACTAGCTGGCCTGCATCTGATGCCCATCCATAGTTGCCCTTGAAGGTGAGGATGAGCTGCCTTGAACTGCTGTAGCCCATTTGTTGTAGGTAGACTAATGGTGCTGTTAAGGAACGACTGCCGGGACTTTGACACTGAAGGAATCAAGATATATTTTGAATCACGATAGTGAATAGCTTGGAGGGGAATTTGTAGATGGTGTTGTTCCCTTGTATCAGCTACCCTTGACCTTCTAGATGAAGGTGGTCAAGCGTTTAGAAGGTGCTGTTGAAGGAGCCTTGGCATTTTTTTTTCAGTGCATGTTGAAGATGCTACTAAGCTGCTAAGCATCAATGTTGGAGGGAGTTGATGTTTGTGAATGTGGTGGTAATCAAGGGGTTGCTTAGTCCTGGATGGCAGAAGAATTTCCAAATATACACACAAATTTAAAAAGCTGGATTTGCAAATTAGACTCGTTAATGGTGACAATAAAACCATTGTTAATTGGTGAACCAGATTTTGTTTTCATGTCCTTAAAGTAAGGAAATCTACTCTTCTTAAACAGTCTGGCCTGCATGTAACTTCAGACCCATAACAATGGCCCAGATATTTTGGTGGCTAGAAACTGGTTGGAACAACATAGATCAGAGTTAGATGTCAGGACAATAAAGAATCCCTGATGCAGTCAGATCCATGGCAATTACCGAGGAAATTGCAACTTCAGTTGGCAATTCTCCTGGAACACTCTAAAAGATCCTTAATGTTGGAATCTTTAGAGAGTTCCAATCATGATAAGCCTAATGGTTACCCAGGAAAAATATGGAATTTAAAACTCACTCTAACTTTTGGGTAACTATTAAACTGATCCCCCAACCCATTAAATCTCCACCAGACAAACAGAGTCTAGTTAGATCACCCCTAAGACCCAACTCTAACACACACCCTTTACCTGACACCTATGCCCCTCTACAACTGGCCTGAAAACCATGTCTGTAAGTCCTCCCCACCCCACACTGCTGACCTGACCTAATCTTGCTACTACAATTGCTCACAAATACATCCTTGACCTACTCCAAGTACTCAATCAACATTTGACAGTGTCTCTCCACACTTTACGGTTAGCTACAGTGGTTGTGGCGAGTTCTCCAAGTTAGGTAATTAGTATCACCAAGAGGAGTTAGCAAGGTAATGACTCAAGAGCAGACAAAGCAATGAATCTGCCTGGATCTTGGGGATGGTGACAGAGAGGTTAAGAGCAGAGCAAGATTGAAGAGGTCCGAGAAACAATCAGACCAGCAGCAGAGCTGCTTCAACAAAATCCAAGTGTAACTTCACAGAAGAGAAGTAGGTAACAGATGACTGGATATTAATTTGAGCTCTGAGTTTTGGGGCTTAACCATTTTCAAAGTTCACAGCTTCATGGGTAGCACATTTCAGGATATGTTCACTCCTCAGCTTAAGGAAGTGCAAGCAGAGTAACCACTAACCAGAGAGGGGGACCAAGCAAATAGTGAGGGGAATCTCCTCCAAATGGATCTCACTCATAAACTATCACTCAGCCTTGGAAAATTGAGATGATGAGAATCCCTCTTTGGAGGCTAACTGAAGCCATGGTGCTGTGGGTAGTGCAGCTGCTCCAAGGCAGGAGCTAGTAATTAGCAGTAGGGCATTTGTTTTGTGAGGAAGTGGACAGGTACCTATGTGGCTGCAGACATGGCATAGCACATTGACTCCTAGAAGCCAGGGTCAAGGCTGTCATGGAACAGCTTCGGGCAGTCTGAAAGAGAGGGGGTACTTCCAGAGATGATCCATGGCAGGCACAAAGATTTAGGAAGAAAAATCAGGTCCTCCAAGCAATTTAGGGAGATAGGTCGGAAATTGGAAAACAGGACTTCAAAAGTTGTAACCTTCAGATTACTCTCAGTGCCACACAGCACTGAGTAAAGAAAAGAAAGTGCAGGAGGTAGCACATCAGATCCCTGAGGCATTGGTGCCATTTCTGGGGAATGTAGGAAGTGTACAAGTTTTGGCGGGTTACTTCTGAGCAGGAATGAGACTGACATCCTTAAGGGGACACTTGTTATAGCTGCTGGACAAATTTAAACTAATCAGTAGGGAATTGGATTCTGACAAGTATTCAGAGGGAAGAGAAGCTGAACTGGAATTTGAGGTCAAAACATTCAGTAAGTGAGTTTTGGGAGGCAGAGGAAATGTCGGTAAGATAAGAAAGAAGTGAACAGGCCTTTTCTGATCCACCCTTATATCTGAAGCTGAGGACCTTCCTCAGGCCTATACATCTTTTCTGAAGTGTTATTCCCACAGTTGAGTCCTAACCATTGATTTATAAAGTTCCAAACAAATATTTCTGCTTTTAAGCTCAATGCTTGAATATATAAATCCAAATAAATCCTGCATATTTTTCATTATTTTATCAACTTGTGCTGCCACTTTTATGTACATCAACCCCAAAGAGTCTCTGCTAATCTATCCTTTCCAACTTGCTTTTGCCTTTCCTCTTGCTTGTTTATTGGAAGCACTTCATCTTAAAAACAACAGTTCTGCCTTCATTGTATAAGGTTTGACTTTAATGTTTGACAAAGTTCAATTTTTTTTGCATGGTCCACTCTAAGATTCTGCACCTCAGGAAATGGGAGACCATCAAAGGAGAGCAATGTTGATTTATAACAAGACTGGCCAATAAGGTAAAATGACCAGTGAATTAATTGACCACAAAGAACTATTTGCCTGGCCAGCTGTTACACTAGATTTACATTGACAGAAACCAAATAAAATTTTAAAATGCTGTCTCCAAGGCTTAAAACAGAGTGTGTATTTTAATTTTCTTTCATGGGATGTGTTGGCTCTATTCTTTATTTGTTCATGGGATATGAGTGTTGCTGGCTGGGGCAGCATTTATTACCCATTCCTAATTGCTCTAGAGGGCAGTTAAGTGTCAACCACATTACTGTCAGTCTGGAGTCACATGCTGGCCAGACTAGATAAGAGGAATAGATTTCCTTCCACAAAGGGAATTAATGAACCAGATGGATTTTTAATGACAATTGACAATGGTGTAATAGCCATTATTATATTTCTAATTCCTGATTTTTATTGACTTTAAATTCCATCATCTGCCACAGAGCGATTTGGAGCATGGTCCCAGTGGGGAGAGTCACAGTTAACTCTTCTGAAAGAGAGCCATTTCAGACTTGAAATGTTAACTCTGTTTCTCATTCCACAGATACTGCCAGGCCTGTTGTGTTTCTCCAACATTCTCAGTATTTGTGTTATTACCAGCATCCATAGTATTTTGCTTTTGTCCTCAATTTATCTGGGTCTCTGGATTACTAGTCCAGTGCCAATACCACGAGACCGCTGCTTTTCGAAGGCACAGCATGGCAATGCTGTCTCGTCCTGTAAGTGAACTGGAGTTGTGCCATGGGGTAATTTGGGTAGAGACCAAGAAAGACTGCAGATGCTGAAATCCAAGATAGACAAGCAGGAGGTTGGAAGAACACAGCAAGCCAGGCAGGAAGTAGAGAAGTCAACATTTTGAGTGTACCCCTTCTTCAGGCAGGCACTTATCAGGTAGAAATGTCCATGGATGTGGCTGGTGCATATGACTGGTGCCCATGAAGCGTGCTCTGAGGACGTTGTGCCAGTATCCAACATGAAAGTTTTTCAGAGCCAGCAGTGAATTGAATTTTCCAGGCACCCATACTGAATTCCATGTCAAGTTTTATTGACATCTAGCCTGATTGTTGAGTTTGGTAAGATTGGAAACTGAATATTTGTGAGGCTGTTAAGCAGGTGTTTAACAAGAACAATCCCCCTTAACTGGCAACCCATTGCTATTTGGCACAAAATGCACCTCATCGCTAGTCAAATACCTAAAACAAGAAACAAAATGATTTGAAGTTGAACTTCACAATGCTGGATTTCCTGTCTAATTCTGCCACAAATTTTGTCATAGCCCAGATCACTCAGATCCCTGTAAGATTTCTCCTACAATTCCAAGTCAGGATGGTGTCCATTTTGGAAGGGAACTTGTGGGTTTTGGTGTTTCCAAGTACCTTCTGCCCTTGTCCTTTTATAATATATCCACTGCATCATGCAATGTGTGATTGTATAGTGGTCAAAACCTTTGCCCAGAAATATTGCAGTGCTCTTCTTTACAATGGGAATCCAATGAGGTTACCTTTCTCTCATCATATTCATTTGGAATTAGGATGTTTTGACATTTAAAATGCATTGTACATAAAGCTCCTGCATGCAGAATGTGGTGTGGTACCTATGCTATGGTCCCTTCAGCATAAAACAACAATATATTGGAAGTGAATTTATTTTAAGACTGACAATGGTCACCCAACTCCAGCCCATATTACTTAGGTCACTGGAGGTATATGCACAAAGAACAAAAATTTAGGTATCAATTATACAATGGGAAGATTAATAAAATCAATCTCAGATCCTTTTGTCTTTTGAGAAAGTGTCAAAACCCATACAACACATTGCATGATATTTTCAATGACTACTGTCTATGTAACTGATGATTTATTTGTTCAAAACAGTCACTTAATTATCGCAATATAATAAGTACAATGTAATTTAGTGGATTAATTATTAACTTCAACTAGTACATTTTTTTCCAGACAATTCAGTACAGTTGCAGTTTCTTTGTTCTCTACTTTCAGGGTCTGAGGAAGACAGCAGGCACATTGTTAATTGATTGCACTGGCCAGAGGATGTGGGGAGCTTAACTAACTAAAAAATTGAAAACTCATTCACCTTTTTTGAAGGCTGGCACTGCACAGCAATTCATTCATTATGGCCTAATATCATGTCTAGCATCCCTGAACTGTATAAATCTATCTGAAAAACTTATTTCCTTCATAATAATATAATTCTAATTCTTGTCTTGACCCACACAATTTCTGGCACTCAGATCTTATATTGCCTCTAGTCATTTCCCTTCACCTAATTTTGCTGTCTCAGATAGAATTCACCTCCGTCCTTCAGTCTCAATTGCCAGTTCTTTTGAAAAAGAAAACAATGAATTTTTGAACATTTCCAAACACCTGCTTCAGTGGTAGCAACATTTTTTTTTTCTCTCTGCCCCTCTGACTTTCCTTAGACTGATAAAAATGAAACCTGGAATATGTGCCACCTTTCTTACATTGACCATCTCCTGAGAACAAATAATCAAAAAGCAAAATGTCACTCCAAAGAACAAGAAGAAAAATCCTAAATCTGTATTAAAAAATAGAAAATTCAGAAAAGTGTTATGGATCCCAGTTATGAAAATAATGGATAATAGTTTTAATTGACCATCATTATCTAAAAGAAATAACGCGCGAAAAATCATGTTTAAGAAAATCAGTGACAAGATTCCAGGATTAAATTAAAACAGACAATAATTACCAAGTATAAAGTTCTGTGTGTTTACATCCAGGTATTCACAAGAGAGTAAGTGAGCATCAAATTTTTGTTTAACAATGTTCTAAGTACAATTAATACTCTGAAGTGGGATGGGGGTTGCGGGTAGTGGGTGTTAGTGATGATAAAAAGAAGATTACAAACATGTACATTAAATAATTTATGCCCAAGAATCAAATTTTTAAACCGGAAATATTAGATGATTTTTATCTGGTGTAGGGTAGCAAGAAGGGAGATCAGAGTAAAATCGAATTTGCACGCACGTGAACATGAGCATGGGAATGTTGGATGATCAAACGTTTGAGAATGAGAGACTAATTAAGAGAGGTTTGGAACAGTTATATCTGGAGAACATAAAAGACATGGTTTCAAATTCCAGCAGCAGATGAAGTAAGGTGAGGGAAGATGTGGGTAATGTTATGAAGATGGAAGTCAGCAATCTTTGCAATGGAAAATAAATGAACTCTGAGATTTAACTTGAGCTGAAATCGGATCCTGAGATTATAACAGTCATGAAGCAGATGCTTGCAATATCAATCTATCTTCAGTACCATATATGAAATTAATTTTCAGCAATATTGTATATTTAGGGATTATTTGATAAACAACAGCCTGCATGTATTTAGATGATTGTGGCTGACAAAGCTTCTCATTTTTTTCAGGGACTTTCTCATGATGTGAATGCTGGGCAAGTCAGATCCCATATGGGAAACTGGCTTGGTAGATCACATTTTGTGAAGATTCAGTATAAAACCTAGAAACAAATATTCAAAACATACTTGAAGGACAGGAAATAACATTTTGGAAAGTTACAGTAAAGGCTGGATGATCCAGAGATTTGTAATTTAACCACTTCTGCACTTATTTTACACAAATGACATAATTCATGGCCTAGACTTTCCACTTGACAGCATGGTTTTCTTTGGCAAAATTCATGGATTATCAGTGTTTACTTGATAAGTATTTACAGGTAAATAAGGAAAATTTAAATGCGTATTGAATACTACGTTGGGTTCCTTGCAATTAGGCCGATATCTGCAAATTAAGTTGAATGAGAAGCTCAGAGCTGTACATTTTTTGAACTAGGCATCACATATTTATATAGTTTTAAATCAATGTTTAACTCCTTTGAGAATTATGGAGAATCTATGCTTTAATTTGCACCATTTACTATTTTACTTAGTTGACATTAGAAATGGACATTTAAATGAGACAAAATTATGTTAAGCAAACTCTGAGGCCCAATTACCTTTCTATTAAATACTTTTCTTTAGGTTTCACTTTCTACACTGTGATCAGTAATTTATGTTATATTTCACTTTACACTCTTAATTATAGATTTGCTGAGTGACAAAATTAGGATTGAGCAAACAATACCCATCGTCTAAAATACTGGACAAGACCCTGGACTTTTCTAATATCTAAAATACTGGACAAAATTCTGAGCTCAGGCTTCAGAGAACATGCAACACAGCCAGAATGGAGATTCCTGTCTAGGACTATTGTTCAGCCTGGAATTCCAATTTACACCTCCACTCCCAGAGAACAATCAATCAAAACATACACACAATGCCGAAACTAAGGTTTATGCCTCAGGCTACCCAACACAGAGAGTACGAGGCCTACAGAGATGCCAAATATTCAACTTCAATTGAAGTCCATTCACAGGTACACTGAACAGAGGCTGGGGGGGTGACCTTATAAAAGGTTATAAAATCATAAGGGGCATGGATAGGGTAAATAGACAAAGTCTTTTCCCTGGGGTGGAGAAGTCCAAAATTAGAGGGCATAGGTTTAAGGTAAGGGGGCAAAGATTTAAAAGGGATAATTTCTTTCACGCAGAGGGGATGCAGTATGGGATGAGCTGACACAGGAATTGTTGGAGTCTGGTACAATTACAACATTTTAAAGGTATCGGGATGGGTATATGAATAGGAATAGTTTAAAGGGAAATGGGCCAGGTCCTGGCAAATGGGATGAGATGAATTTAGTATATCTGGATGAGTTAAACTGAAGGGTTTTTTTTCTGAGCTGTACAACCCTATGACTCTATGTCATGGCACTTTCTCAATGGTTTGTGGAGAGGGTGTTGGGGTGTGGGATTCTACAATTTCATGATCCTGATGGGCATTCACTTTGAGGTTCCTTTTTGGAATTTTGACTCTCAAGAGCCAATAGATAGATTAAATAAAAGGACAGGTGATGTTTATGCATTACATACAGTGACATCCTAACTACTAAGAAAATGGATATGAAGTTCAAGGCCAAAACAATCCTCGGTGCTCACCAGGTCCCATTGTGATGATGAATACTAAAGGAGGAGACAGCTTATACATAAATTGTCTAATAAATAGCTCTTGGCTCCAACATTAATGCCTGGGAGACAACGTGTTCATAGTGTGGTGTAGTACGAGAGCAATGCTCTACCTGCACTGTTGAATGAAGACTACAATTCCAATCTTAAAACAAAAATTCAGGTCATCTCTAATTCCTGACACTGCTATCTTCATTGTGTAATTTCATAGTCAGCAGAATGAGAAATCTAACACTGTTGCTTCTGATACTTTTTAAAAAACAATCCGAGTATACAGATATTGTAAGGTGAAATAGCAACCTTTACTTGATGAAATCAGCTCAATTTACTCAAACCAATGCAGAACTACAACAAGTAACCTTTTGAGCTCATTACTGTTGTAATCTAAATAAAGACTATAAAGCTAAAACAATAATAGAACTTGATAGAAAAACTCAACAGATCTGGTAACATCTGTTGGAAGAAAACAGAATTAAAGTTTCAAATCTGTTGACTTTTCATCAGACATTTATCTGTTTTTTTTCTCACAGATGCTGCCAGACCTGCTGAGTTTCTCCAACATTTTTTTTCAGATTTGGGTATCGATTTTTACTCCCTGAGCTGGATGGTTCATTTTCAGACGTTTTGTCACCATACTAGGTAATATCATCAGTGAGCCTCCGAAAGAAGCACTGGTGGTATGGCCCACTTTCTATGTATGTGCTTGGGTTTCCTTGGGTTGGTGATGTCATTTTCTGTGGCAACATCATTTCCGGTTGTGAAATCATTTCCTGTGACAGGACCATCACCAACCCAAAGAAACCCAAACACATATTTTGAAAGCAGGCCATACCACCAGTGCTTCATCTGGAGGCTCATTGGTGATGTTATCTCGTATGACGATGAAACATCTGAAAATGAACCTTCCATTTCAGCGAGCAAACCTACATCCAGAGCCTCAACTTGAGCTACAAATCTTCTCAAAACACGATCACATTTTTTTTTCAGATCTCTAGCATCTGTAATTCTTTGCTTTATTTGTCAGCAAAGCTAAACTTGAGAGAGTTGGTGAGAGCAAATGCCTTGACATCCTGGCTGAATCTTACCAATTGTGGCATCAAGGAGTCAATGGGAACTGGAGGGAAAACTCTCCATTGGTTGGAATCAGACTTTCCACAAAAGAAAATAGTTTTTGGAAGCTAATCATCTCAGTCCCAGGGTAACACTGCAGGAGTTCCTCAGGGTGGTGTCCTCCACCTAATCACTTTGAAATACTTACTATTGACCTTCTTTCCAGAAGTGGAGATGTTCACTGATGAAGGCACAATGTTCATCAATGTTTATAATTCCTCAGAAGCTGGCATAGCAGGAATAACTGAATGACTAGAGCAAGATTAGGACCAAACAAGGATAGTAGTGGGAAGTTGTGCATGGAAACCAAAAAGAAAGGAGAAGTGCTAAATGAATATTTTTTGTCAGCATTCACACTGGAAAAAGACAATGTTGTCAAGGAGAATACCGAGATACAGGCTATTAGACTAGATGGGATTGAGGTTCACAAGGAGCAGGTGTTAGCAATTCTGGAAAGTGTGAAAATAGATAAATCCACTGGGCTGGATAGGATTTATCCTAGGATTCTCTGGGAAGCTAGGGTGGAGATTACACAGCCTGTGGCTTTGATCTTTATGTTGTCATTGTCTACAGGAATAGTGCCAGAAGGCTGGAGAATAGCAAATGTTGTCCCTTATTATAGACCAGTGAGCCTTACTTCAGTTGTGGCTAAAGTGTTGGAAAAGGTTATAAGAGATAGGATTTATAATCATCTGGAGAAGAATATGTTGATTAAGGATAGTCAACATGGTTTTGTGAAGAGTAGGTTGTGCCTCACAAACCTTATTAACTCCTTTGAGATGGTGACGAAACAGGTGGATGAGGGTAAAGTAGTTGATGTGTTGTATATGGATCTCAGTAAGGCATTTGATAAAGTGCCCCACCGTAGGATGTTGCAGAAAATATGGAGGCATGCGATTGAGGGTGACTTTGTGCTTTGAATCAGAAATTGGCTAATTGAAAGAAGACAGAGGGTAGTGGCAAATGGAAAATGTTCATCCTGGAGTTCAGTTACCAGTGGGGTACCACAGGGATCTGTTTTGGAGCCACTGCTGTTCATCATTTTTATAAATGACCTGGAGAGGCTGTAGAAGGATGGGTTAGTAAATTTGCAGATGACACTAAGGTCAGTGGAGTTGTGTATAGTGCTGAAGGATATTGCAGGTTACAGAGGGGCATCCATAAGCTGAGCTGGACTGAGAGATGGCAAATGGAATTGAATGTGGAAAAGTATGAGGTGACTGGCTTTGGAAGGAACAACTGGAATAAAGAGTACTGGGCCAATGGTAAGATTCTTGGTAATAAAGATGAGCAAAGAGATCTTGGTGTCCATGTACATAAAGCCCTGAAAGTTGCCACCCAGGTTGATAGGGTTATTAAGAAGGCATAGATTGTGTTAGCTTTTATTGGTGGAGGGTTGAGTTTCAAAGCCATGAAAGAGCAGTTGTACAAAACTCTGGTGCGACCACATTTGGAGTATTATGCACAGTTCTGGTCACTGCATTACAGGAAGGATATGGAAATTTTGGAAAGGGTGCTGAAGAGATTTACTAGGATGTGGCCTGGTATGAAGGGAAGGTCTTATGAGGAAAGGCTGAGGGACTTGAGGCTGTTTTCATTAGAGAGAAAAGGTTAAGAGGTGACTTAATTGAGACATATAAGATAATCAGAGGGTTATGTCAGGTGGACAGTGAGAGCCTTTTTCCTTGGATGGTGATAGCTAGCATGAGGGCACATAGTTTTAAATTGAGTGGTGATAGATATAGGACAGAAATCAGGCATAGTTTCTTTACACAGAGTAACAGGGGCATGGAATGCACAGCCTGCAACAGTGGTAGACTCATCAACTTTAAGGGCATTTAAATGGTCATTGGATAGACATATAGGTGAAAAAGGAATAGCTTTGGATAGATAGGCTTCACAAGTTGGCGCAATATCGAGGGCCGAAGGGCTGCAATCCACTGTAATGTTTTATGTTCCATGCATAAGCAGTCTATGTGCAAGATATGTGGCAAGTAATATTTATGTCACACAGTTGTCTCTTGTCTCTTGATATTTAATAGCATTGCCATCACTGAATCCACCATCATTAACATCTTTGGGGTTAAAATTGATCAGAAAGTGAATTGGGCATGCCATATGAATGCTGTGACTGCAAGAATAGCTCAGAGGCTGTGGGATCTGTAGATGCGATTCACCTCCTGACTATTCAAGATCTATCCTCATTTTACAAGACACAAGTCTAGAGTGTGACGGAATGCTCCCCACTTTCTTGGATGAGTGCAGCTCTAACACCAGTGCAAAGGTTTGACACTATCCAGGAGAAAGTTACCTATTTGTTTGGCACCACATCTAACAACTTCAATATTTACTCTATTGTTTACCGATGCACGCTGATAATAGTGTGTGTCATCTACAAAATGTGCTACAAAAAGCTCTTAGATGGCACAATTCAAACCCATGACCTCTAGGACCTTGTAGGACAAAGGCAGTGGATGCATGGGATCATGACTACCTACTGCAAGTTCCCCGGTAAGTCACTCACCACCTCCCCCTTGCCTCATGAAACATGGAACCATACTGCTGCTCTTTTATTGACATTAGACAAAATCCTGGAACTCCCTTCTAAACAGCAGTGTGAGGATGGACTGTAACAGATCAGTAAAGCAGCTCATTACCACCTCTTCCAGGTCAATCAGGGATAGAACATAGAACATAGAATATAGAATATAGAATAATACAGTGCAGAACAGGCCCTTCGGTCCTCAATGTTACACCAACTTGTGAATTATTCTCAGGTCGTCCCCCTACACTATCCCATCATCATCCATGTACTTATCCAAGGATTGTTTAAACCTCCCGAATGTGGTGAGTTAATTACATTGGCAGTTAGGGCATTCCACACCCTTACCACTCTCTGAGTAAAGAACCTGCCTCTGTCATCTGTCTTAAAACTATCACGCCTCAATTTGTAGTTATGCTCCCTCGTACAAGCTGATATCATCATCCTAGGAAAAAGACTTTCACTGTCTACCCTATCTAATCTTCTGATCATCTTATATGTCTCTATCAAATCCCCTCTTAGCCTTCTGCTTTCCAATGAGAACAGACCCAAGTCTCTCAGCCTTTCCTCGTAAGACCTACCCTCCAGACCAGGCAACATCCTAGTAACTCGCCTCTACACCCTTTCCAATGCTTCTACATCCTGCCCAAAATATAACAACCAGAACCATACACAATATTCCAAGTCCAGCCACATGAGCATTTTGTATAGTTGCAGCATGATATTGCGGCTCCAGAACTCAATCTTTCTACCAATGAAACCTAAGACACCGTATGCCTTCTTAACAGCACTATTTACCTGGGTAGCAACTTTCAGGGATCTATGTACATGGACTCCAAGATCCCTCTGCTCATCCACACTATCAAGAATCTTTCCATTCCCTAAGTGTATCACCTCACATTTAGCTACCTTTAACTCCATTCGCCACCTCTCAGCCCAATTCTGCAGTTTGTCCAAGTCCCCCTGCAACCTGTAACATTCTTCCAAACTGTCCACTACTCCACCGACTTTAGCGTCATCTGCAAATTTACTAATCCATCCAAATGTGCCTGCGTCTAAGTCATTTATAAAAATGACAAACAGCAGTAGTCCCAAAACAGATCCTTGTGGCACACCACTAGTAACTAGGCTCCAGGCGGAATATTTTCCATCAAGCACCACTCACTACCTTCTTTCAGAAAGCCAGTTTCTAAGCCAAACTGCTAAATCGCCCTCAATCTCATGCCTCTGCATTTTCTCCAACATCCTACCATGTGAAACCTTATCAAAGGCTTTACTGAAGTCCCTGTCAATTGCTCTATCCTCATCTACATGCTTGGTCAACTTCTCAAAAAACTCAATGAGGTTTGTAAGGCACAATCTGCCCTTGACGAAACCATATTGATTATCTGAGATCAAATTGTTGCTTGCTAGATGATTATAAATCTTATCTCTTACAATCCTTTCCAAAACCTTTCCTACAACAGACGTAAGGCTCACTGGTCTATAATTACCTGGGTCATCTCTACTGTCATTCTTGAACAAGGGCACAACATTTGTAATCCTCCGGTCCTCTGGTACTAAACCTGCAGACTATGACAACTCAAATATCAAAGCCAAAGGCTCTGCTATCTCCTCCCTAGCTTCAAATAATTCCCATCCAGCCCGGGGGACTTGTCTACTTTCACTCCTTCTAGAATTGATAACACCTCTTCGTAACTAACCTCGACCCTTTCTAGTCTAATATCTCGTATCTCATTCTTCTCCTCTACAATATTCTCCTTTTCTTGAATGAAAACTGATGAGAAATGTTAATTTAGCACCTCTCCGATCTCCACAGGGTCCACACTCAACTTCCCACTTCTGTCTTTAACTGGTCCTATTCCTACCCTAGTCATTCTTTTATTGCTCACATACCAATAGAAAGTTTTAGGGTTCCCCTTTGTTCTATTTGCTAAATACTGCTCTTGTTCTCTCCTTGCTCTTCTTAACTCTCTCTTTACTTCCTTCCTAGCTGATCTATAACTCTCCATCGCCTCATCTGAACCATGTTGCCTCATCAACACATAAGCCTCCTTCTTCTTCGTAACAAGAGATGCAATTTCTGTAGTAAACCACGGTTCCCTTACCTTATCACTTCCTCCCTGCCTGACAGGGACATACTATCAAGGATACACAATATCTGTTCCTTAAACCAGCTCCACATTTCCATTGTCTGCATCCCCTGCATTTTGCTACTCCATTCTATGCATCCTAATTCTTACCTAATCGCATTATAATTGCCCTTGCCTCATCGATAATTCTTGACCTGTGGCATGTACTTATCCCTTTCCATTGCTAAACTAAATATAACTGAATTACAGTCACTCTCCTGCATCTAAACCAAATTACCAAGCACCAAATCCTGTGTGGCCTTCCCTCTTGTTGGCACTTCAACATACTGTGTCAGGAAATCCTCTTGTACACATTGGACAAAAATTGATCCATCTGATGTACTAGAGTTATAGCATTTCCAATCAATGTTGATGAAGTTAAAATCCCCCATATGGACCTTCCAGTTCGTTTCACTCCTACACAAAATGATTTTGCCAACCTTCTCTTCTACCTCCCTGGAACTCTGAGGAGGCTTGTAAAAAACTCCAAGCAGTGTGACCTTTCCTCTCCTCTCCCGTTTCTAACCTCAGCCCACACCTCAGTAGACAAGTCCTCATCAAAAGTTCTTTCAGCCACCGTTATACTATCCTTGACTACCAAGGCAACACCTCCCCCTTTTGTACTGCCTTGCCTGTTTTTAGTGAAAGATCTAAACCTTGGAACCTGCAACATCTATTCCTCACCCAGCTCTATCCATATCTCCGAAATGGCCACACCATCGAAATCCCAGACACCCATCCATGTTGCAAGCTCACTACCATATTTCGGATACTTCTGGTGTTGAAGTAGACACACTTCAAACCAGCTTGCTGTCTGCCAGCACATTCCTGTGACCGTGAAATCCTGTCCCTGTCCTCCCTACTGTCATCCTCCTGTGTACTGCAACTACACCTCAGGTTCCCATCCCCCTGCTGAGCTAGTGGTAAACCCACCCAAACAGCACCAGCAAATTGCCCACCCAGGATATTAGTACCCCTCTGGTTCAAGTGAAGACCGTCCTGTTTGTACAAGTCCCACCTTCCCCAGAATGAGCCCCAATTATCCAAGAACCTGAAACCCTCCCTCCTGTATCATCCTTGCAGCCACATGTTCAGCTGATATCTCTCCCTGTTCCTTGCCTCGCGATCATGTGGTACGGGTAACAACTCTATTTGTTCTAGCTCTCAGCTTCCACTCTAGCTCCCTGAAATCCTGCCTTACATCCCTATCCCTTTTTCAACCTATATGATTGGTACCTAACTGGACCACGACTTGAGGCTGGTCACCCACTCCCTTCAGGACCCCAAAGATACGAGCTGAGACATCACGGACTTTGGCACCTGGGAGGCAACACACAAACCTTCTATCTGAACCTCTAACTATTGAGTTCCCAATAATTCCAATCTCCTCCTTTCCCTCCTTCCCTTCTTTGCAACAGGGACAGGCTCTGTGTCAGAGATCTGGGCCCCGCTGCATACCCCTGGTAAGTCATCCCCGTCAACAGTATCCAAGACGGTATACATGTTTTTCAGGGGAACAACCACAGGGGATCCTTCCACTGATTGTTCGAACGAGGAGAAACAGTCACCCAGCTTTCTTTGTGCCTAGGAGTAACTACTTCCCAGTAACTCTTATCTATCACAGCCTCTGCCTCCTGAATGATCCAAAGTTCATCCAGCTCCCACTCCTGTTCCCTAACACAGTCTTGGAGGAGCGAGAGTTGGGTGCACTTCCTACAGATGTACTTGGATGGGACACTAATGGCGTCCCTCACCTCAAACATCACGTAGGAGGAACATTCCTCTCCTTCCACTGCCATCCCCTTATCAGAAAGTAAAAAAGAAGAAACACTTACTTGATGTGTCTCTGGTCTTTAAAGTTAGAGGAGGTGTTTAGGTGGGAGGCCCTACAAAAGTAGGGTCTTGGGTTTAGAAAACACTGATTTATATAGCTAGGTGGAAATTAAAAAAAAACCCTCCTTTCCCAGAAACGTCTGCTTTCTGATTTCAAATATAAATGCTCAAACCAGTGACTCACTGCTCCTGGCAGGCCCCTGGTCTAAGTTCCCACCCTTCAAGCTGCTGCTGCTGCTGAAAAACAGAAATGGGCAAGAAATGCTGGTCCAACCAATAACGTCCACATCCTGTGAATGAATTTTTTAAAAAAAGCATAGTTCATTGTCAATGTGGAGGCAATCTCCTTCTTCTTCAGTTCACTGACACAAGGCAAAACCGCAGTAACATGATGTTCAACAAGGGTGGGGCAAGGAGGTTAGTGATGAATCCACCCAGGCAGCCAGAACAAGAGTTGGAACTCATGCTATTGGCACTAATCAGATCCATATCAGTCATCTGTGTCAAACAACCCTCCTTCAAGGAATCTCAGTTGCTGTGGCATCGTACAGTTTCACATGCATGCCAAAGTTTGCAGCTGAGGATAATAATGGTTGAGGGTTTAAGTTATTTCTATCACATGGCTGACCAAGAATTTCATCCTATTCTTAGCACCCACCATTGGTGTATGTTGGAAGGAATTACATGGGTTTGAATTTCTGCCTGTTAACTGTCAGCCAAAGGAGAATGTAGCACAATTTTTTTTTAAGCAAATGCTTAATGAAATATTATGCTTTTCAAACACTTTGAGATTAAAGAGTAAAAAAGTCCAAGATTGTGAAGGCAGCTGCTCTTTTCCTATTAAAGTGAGGGTGGATAATTAGAAATAGATACGGCCGTCTATGGCATGTTTGAAACTGTGTGTACTTTTTACAGACACTTGCCTACAGCAAAATGTCTGCTTTTGATCAGCGGTGTCAGAAACTGCCTTTTCAGGTGTGTTCATAGCTGTTTCTCAACACTAGTTTCAACTGGGTAGTTTTATGTCACAGCATTGAATGGAACGAATGTCCTAAGTTCTCATACCATATTACACAAAGTCTTCATGAAAGGAATCTAAGAAACAACTTTGAATCATTTTTATATTTTTAATGTGTGACTTAAAGTATCGCACAATGTTGAGAAATGTAATGCTCTTAATGAGCTATTTTTCTTTCAGAGGATTTGATTTGAAGAACAGGCTAAACAAATCATTCTGTGCTCAAGCTCTGCAGTGATTATGTGAGTTTCCACTAACAGATTGCTATCATCAGTCTAACTAGATGTTCTGCCTAACATACAATTAACTAACATTGTGTACGAATTTCAGTGCCATTACAATGTCAGGTATGCAAGCTGTACATTCCAATAACTGGCTGATTGAGTCAAACAGCATGTTCATACAGTTGTTAATACTAAGCAGAGTATAAATTATACCCAACCAGCCTGCATTTGGAAACCCAAAGCAAAATGTCAGCTATTAGTTATGATTTTGTGATTGTGCAGTACTTGTTGAAATATCCTGACTGTGCCACTTGCTACATTAACAACTACTTTAAGATAATCATCCAAGCTCATCATATGGTTCATTTGCACCAGTTGGAAGCAACACATATCATAACTTCCTCTTCTGTCATTAAAACTAGTATGATTATGCCTTGGACTTTCTTTTAATCAGTTGGAAGCTTAGGGATCATATAGTTACCCTTTTCTTTTCTCTTGACCATGCCTCAGCCAATCAGAGTTGAATTGCTAACCAATCAGCATTCTATTCTCCTTTTTCAAAAATGGTAGTGATTGCATGAAATTTGATGTTCTTGTGTTTGTCCTGATGGGTGCAAGATGAAGGGATTTTGGCAACACAATTCTCTTTTCAGCATTACCGTCTCAAACACACAGCTCAATAATTTCTGCTAAATCTTCTCCACTCGACTACTACAATTTTGACAGAAGTGCACAGAACTTTTATGTGCATACTTGAAGTTTCCACCAAGTGTTTTCAGATTAAATTATTGCCACATATCAAGATGAGCTCTGAAGAAATTTTAGCATGCTATTTAAAAATATATGAAATGAACATTGATGCATAATGCTATTAGGTTCATCTTTATGGTGCATTATATGTCAAAAGCCAATTGTTAGACCTATAACGGGCGAAAGATTCAATCTACACAAATAACATATATGTGAAACTATATGTATTGCAAAAAATGAAATAAAGCACCAATACAAATATCACAATCAACAACATTATTTTAATTTTTAATAATTAGGGCCTAGAATTCTGTGACAGGAGATCCTGACAAAAGAAAATAGCCAGTGTGACAATGTGGGTAATAAAACAATTACAACAGACCAAGGAGAAGCTATAAAGTCCATTGAATACTATTTTAAATAATTTGGGAAGGTAAGTATGTATGGAGTTTCAAAGTATCTGAGGATATATTGGCTGAGAAAAATATATCGTGCCAGTAATGAATCAATGACTCCAACTGCTTTGTTTGGGGCAGCAAAAATATAATTTTACTATTGCTAGTTCTTCAGATGCACAATGAGATGACTTAAATGTACCAAGTTTATCAGCACTGAAGAGGTGACAAATGAAATGATCAGGAAGTCCTGCAAATGTATTCATGTTTGAAATGTATAAAGAAAGAAGAACATCAACAAGAACTTATTGTTATATGGGATTGTTATTATATTTTTTTTAACATAATATGGCATACAATACTGCCTAGAGTGAATTATCCAAAATGTGATCAAAGTAGTAGGTTTAGGGCCCATCAGAAAGGAAGAAGATAGAGAGGCAGAAAGGTTTGGGAAGGAATCCAATGCTTAGGGCCTCAGCAACTGAAGGCAAAATCACCTGGAGTGGAGTGAATAAAATCGGGAATATTGGAGAGATCAAAATTAGGTGCAAGTATCATTTTTTAAAAGGTGCTTCATGGGATGAGGAGACCATTGGCAAGGCCAGAATTTATTGCTTATCCATTACTATCCTGGAGAAGACAATTCTGTGTTGCCTTCTTGAACCATTTAGTGCCAGGAAAACTATATGGGTTCGTGTTTAGGATTTGCACCTAGTCACAGTGAAGAAATTGGAATATTGTGTGGCTTGGAATGGAGCTTGCACATGGTGCTGTTCTCATACATCTACTGCTGTTGTGGTTCTGAATGGTAGAGATCTTAATTTTGGAAGGTGCAGTTAAAAGAGCTTGTGAGTTTCTGCATCAAATCTTACAGATGGTGTACATTGCTACCACTGAGTGCTTTGTGTGCCATATCATGGTGCATGTGGTGGCATGAATGAGTGTTGTCAAAGCTGCACTCATTTCCTTGCTATGGAAATGAGTTTGGCTGGCTGACAACAGGCAGAAAGTGGTTGTAGATGGAAAGTATTCTGCCTGGAGGACAGTGTTGAGTGGGGTCCCACAGGGGTCTGTACTTGGGCCTCTGCTCTTTGTAGTTTTTATAAATGACTTGGATGAGGAGGTTGAGGGGTGGATTAGTAAATTTGCAGATGACACAAATGTTGGAGGTGTCGTCGAAACATAGAGGGCTGCAGTGCAACATAGACAGGATGCAGAGCTGGGCTGAAAAATGGCAGATGGAGTTCAACCTGGATAAATGCAAAGTGATGCATTTTGGAAGGTCGAACTCGAATGCTGAATATAGGATTAAAGACAGGATTCTTGGCATTGTGGAGAAACAGAGGGATTTGGGTGTGCAAGTACATAGATCCCTTAAAGTTGCCACCCAAGTGGATAGGGTTGTTAAGAAATCATATATGTTTTGGCTTTCATCAACAGGGGGATAGAGTTTAAGAGCTGTGAGGTTTTGCTGCAGCTCTCCAAGTCCCTGGTGAGGCCACACTTGAAATATTGTTCTGGATTAGTGGTGCTGGCAGAAATCAACGTTTCGGGCAAAAGCCCTTCATCAGGAATAAGCTTGTCGATTGCGCTGCTCCTTGGATGCTGCCTGAACTGCTGTGCTCTGCCAGCACCACTAATCCAGAATCTGGTTTCCAGTATCTGCAGTCATTGTTTTTACCTCCTTGGAATATTGTGTCCAGTTCTGGTCACCCTACTATAGGAAAGATACAGAGGCTTTGGAGAGGGTGCAAAGAAGGTTTACCAGGATGCTGCCTGGACTGGAGGGCTTGCCTTATGAAGAAAGGTTGAATAGGCTCGGACTTTTCTCTCTGGAGAGAAAGAGGAAGAGAGGAGACCTGATAGTGGTGTACAAAATGATGAGAGGAATAGATAGAGTCAATAGCCAGAGACTTTTCCCCAGGGCAGGATTGACTGGTATGAGCAGTTCATAGTTTGAAGATATTAGGAAGAAGGTATAAGGAAGATGCCAGAGGTAGTTTTTTTTACAGAGAGAGTTGTGAATGCATGGAATGCGTTACCAGCGGTGGTTGTGGAAGCAGAGTCATTGGGGACATTTAAGCGACTGCTGGACATGCACATGGATAGTAGTGAGTTGAGAGGTGCGTAAGTTGTTACTATATTTTACATTAGGATTAAATTTTGGCACAATATCGTGGGCCAAAGGGCCTATTCTGTGATGTACCTTTCTATGTTCTATGTTCTATGACTTGAAAGTTCAGAAGGCACTAGGCAAGCTGTGTCCCACCAACTTGGAAGATGATGGAGACTTTAGAGGAAAATGGCGTGATCAAAAGTGTCAAAGACTGTACACAGATTGAAAGGTTAAAGAGATTTACCTTTATCTCAGTCCTATGAAGTGTTATTTGTAATTTGGTACTGTATCAGGCATGCGAACTTGATTAGAGAGATCCAAGCATAGACCTCTGGGAAACGTTGATGTTGATTTGGGAGGTGAGAATATCTGGAGTAGAAAGAGAGATTGGACATGGATTAATAGTTTGCAAAGATGGAGAGGTCAAAGGGTTTTTTGATGCAATGATACAGGAAAAATCAATAACATTATGCTGAGGCTAGATTCCTTTTGTGTCCACTGAGATAAAGTGAGCACTGCAGGTGCTGGAGATCAGAGTCAAAGAGTATGGTGCTGGAAAAGCACTGCAGGTCAGGCAGCATCCAAGGAACAAGAGAATCAACGTTTCAAGCCTAAGTTCTCCTGATGAAGAGCTTACGTTTGAAACAGTGATTCTCCTGCTCCTTGGATGCTAACTGACCAGCTGTGCTTTTCCAGCACCGCATTCTTTGACTCCTTTTGTGTCCATTTGACAATAAGAAATAGGAACAGGAGTAAGTCATTCAATCCCTTAAACCTGTTCCACCATTCAATAGGGTCACAGTTGAATGGATATTCCTCACGTCCACTTCCCTGTCCATTCCCCATAACTCTAGATTCTCCAGCTAATCAAAAATCTACCTATCTCAGTATTAAATATGCACAAGGACTCTGCCACCACAGCCTTCTGTGGCAAAGATTTCCAAAGGCTCCCAGCCCTTTGAGAGAAGAAATTCCTCCTCATCACAGTCTTAAATTGGTGTCCACTTATTCTGAGACTATACCGTCTGGTTTTAGAGTCTCCCATGAGGGAAAATATCCTCTCAGCATTTATCTTGTCAACTACCTTACAAATCCAAATGTTTCACTGAGATTACCAACCATTCTTCTCAACCTCAGTGAGTAGAATCACAAACTGTTTAACCTTTGCTCATAAGACAATAACTCCATACCAGGGACCATTCTAGTGAACCTCCTCTGAACCACCTCCAGTGAAATGCTATCTTTCCTTAAACGAGAGGAACAAAACTTTTCATAGTACTCCACGTATGGTCTCAACAACACCTTGTTCAGTTGCAGTAAGATCTTCCTTTTCTTGCACTCCAACTCACTTGAAATAAGGTCCTTCCTGATTACCTGCTGCACCTGTGTGCTAGCTTCCTGTGTTTCATGCTCAAGTATTCCCAAATCACTCTGTGTTGCAGATTTCTGCAGTTACACTCCATTTAAATAATATTCTGTTCCTCCTTTCCAAAATGAACAGTCTTACATTTCCCCACATTCTCTTCCATTTGCCAACTTACTTAACCTATAATTAGGATACGATCAACTGAGTCCTTGCCTAGGACTGATCATAACCTTCCATCTATTCTTGTTACATTGAAGTGTTTATTTAGCTAAAAAAAGATGTTGATTCAATTCAAGCACTGTCATTCCCCTAAAAATCTTTTTATCCTGTTGGATTAAGGGATGAATTCCAGATTGCAATTCACAGCTCTTATTTCCACTTTACTCTGACCTTCCTTCTACTTTTGGATACTAATTATGTTTTCTAATGAGATTTACTTGTTATTTGGCTACTAACTCATTACACACATGATTATGACCTTTCCTTTGTAAAGTAGCATGGGAACATAGAATAGTACAATACATAGAACAGGCCCTTCAGCCCATCTTGTCTGTGCCAATCATGATGCCATTCCGAACTAATTCTATTGATCTGCACATGGTCTGCATCCCTATATTCCCTGCCTGTTTATTTATCTGTCTAAATCTGTCTTTCATGTTGCTATTGAATTGGTTTTGATGACTTCCTCTACCAGCTCATTTCAGGCACCTACCAACCTCTGTGTAAAAAGATTTACACCCTCTTACTTGACTATCCAAGGAGAAAAATGCTGACTATCCAACCTAAAATCTCACAATTCTATATAGTTCTATCAGATCTTGTCTTAGCCTCCAATGCTCCAGTGAAAACAATCCAGCTTGTCAATCTTCTCATTGTGGCTAACACACTCCAATCCTGGCACCATACCGGTAAACCTCTCTGCCCCCTCTCCAAAGCCTTCACATCCTTCTTATAGTGTGACAGGCAGAGCTGCACACCATACTCCAAATGTGGCCTAAATAACGTTTTATATACCTGCAACATGATTTGCCAACTTTTTACTCAAGACTCGACCAATGAAATCAAGCATACGAATGCCACCTTTACCAGCTCATGTTGCCACTTTCAAGGAACAATGTACATGCACCCAAGATCCCTTTAGATTTTAATGCTCCTAAGGGTCCTTCCATTTACTGTATACTTTCCTCTTGCATTTGACCTTCCAAAAAGGATCACCTCTGAAAATTCATCACAGGATCTTCCTTTGTTGAATGCGCTATGTTGTTAGTTCCTTAGAATCATTGAATCACAGAATCAAATAGGGAAGAAGGTGGTTAGTGGTCCATTGTGCATTTGACAAATTTTTCAAAGGACGAAACAACAAGTGCCAAGCTCTCCCTCTTTCTTCAAGAATTTATCAAATTCACCTTTAAAAATTGCAGGTAGTGCATTCCAGATCAATACCAACTTATTATCAATGTTTCCCTATGTTCTCTCTGCTTATTTTGCCATTCAACTTAAATTTATAGCTGAAAATGTGTTGCTGGTTAAAGCACAGCAGGTTAGGCAGCATCCAAGGAACAGGAAATTCGACGTTTCGGGCATAAGCCCTTCATCAGGAATGAAGAGAGTGTGCCAGGCAGGCTAAGATAAAAGGTAGGGAAGAGGGACTTGGGGGAGGGACGATGGAGATGTGATAGGTGGAAGGAGGTCAAGGTGAGGGTGATAGGCCGGAGTGGGGTGGGGGCGGAGAGGTCAGGAAGAAGATTGCAGGTTAGGAGGGCGGTGCTGAGTTGAGGGAACCGACTGAGACAAGGTGGGGGGAGGGGAAATGAGGAAACTGGAGAAATCTGAGTTCATTCCTTGTGGTTGGAGGGTTCCCAGGCGGAAGATGAGGCGCTCCTCCTCCAGCCGTCGTGTTGTTATGTTCTGCCGGTGGAGGAGTCCAAGGACCTGCATGTCCTCGGTGGAGTGGGAGGGAGAGTTAAAGTGTTGAGCCACGGGGTGGTTGGGTTGGTTGGTCCGGGCGTCCCAGAGGTCCCAGAGGTGTTCTCTGAAGCGTTCTGCAAGTAAGCGGCCCGTCTCCCCAATATAGAGGAGGCCACATCGGGTGCAGCGGATGCAATAGATGATGTGTGTGGAGGTACAGGTGAACTTGTGGCGGATATGGAAGGATCCCTTGGGGCCTTGGAGGGAAGTGAGGGAGGAGGTGAGGGCGCAAGTTTTACATTTCCTGCAGGGGAAGGTGCCGGGAGTGGAGGTTGGGTTGGTGGGGGGTGTGGACCTGACGAGGGAGTCACGAAGGGAGTGGTCTTTGCAGAACGCTGATAGGGGAGGGGAGGGAAATATATCCCTGGTGGTGGGGTCCGTTTGGAGGTGGCAGAAATGACGGCTGATGATATGTTGTATACGGAGGTTGGTGGGGTGATAGGTGAGAACCAGTGGGGTTCTGTCTTGGTGGAGGTTGGAGAAGCGGGGCTCAAGGGCGGAGGAGCGGGAAGTGGAGGAGATGCGGTGGAGGGCATCGTCGATCACGTCTGGGGGGAATCTGCGGTCCTTGAAGAAGGAGGCCATCTGGGCGGTGCGGTGTGGGAACTGGTCCTCCTGTGAGCAGATGCGGCGGAGACGAAGGAATTGGGAATATGGGATGGACCCTCCAACCACAAGGAATGAACTCAGATTTCTCCAGTTTTCTCATTTCCCCTCCCCCCACCTTGTCTCAGTTGGTTCCCTCAACTCAGCACCGCCCTCCTAACCTGCAATCTTCTTCCTGACCTCTCCGCCCCCACCCCACTCCGGCCAATCACCCTCACCTTGACCTCCTTCCACCTATCACATCTCCATCGCCCCTCCCCCAAGTCCCTCCTCCCTACCTTTTATCTTAGCCTGCCTGGCACACTCTCCTCATTCCTGATGAAGGGCTTATGCCCGAAACATCGAATTTCCTATTCCTTGGATGCTGCCTAACCTGCTGTGCTTTAACCAGCAACACATTTTCAGCTCTGATCTCCAGCATCTGCAGACCTCATTTTTTACCCCAACTTAAATTCGTATCCTCTCGTTACCAGTGTTTTGCCACTGAAAGCAATTTGCCCTTATTTACTCTAGCATGACCATTCGTGAGTTTCCTGAAGTATCTTCTTATCTTTTTTCTGCTCAAGAAACAATCTCAGCTTCGTTTATTTAATAGTACAACAAAAGCAATGCTTCAAAAACACTTCATTGAAATGGCACAAGCTAATGGACATTATTTTTGTCTGTTTCTAGCTGCAGCCAGCTACATTGCAGAGCTGACTGACTGACAAATGGCTATTTGGCACAAGATTGCAACTGGAAAGCAAAAAGGAGTCAGAGCTTTTGGGACGTGATCAGTAGAGTCAGTGGTGGGGGAGAAAATGCCCTTGGAGGGATATCAGAATGCTCAGGGCTAAAATTGGTCAGAGGGTCCTTGGGGAGGTAAGGGATTGTGGATGTTGAAAGTTTGGGGCAAGAACAGAAGGATGTTAGGAGATCAGAAATGTAATGGGAGGTCAGAAAGGTCAGCACTGGAGTCAAATGGATGGATCAGGGCAATGGAGAATTAGAGACAAGTTGCAGCAATAGTCACAATTTACTTATGCAAAACTATATAAAGTATTTAAACTCAGCAAGTTGAAAATAATCCTCTCTGCTGTTCAGCAATTAATCAAATGGATGTGTACATTAATTAAATAGCCGGCAAAAAATAAGTCAAAAGTCATTTAATACAAGTTAGAAATTGTAAGTATCATTCCTATCATCAGTTGATTGATCTGTAAAGTTCACATATAGGTCTTATAATTGGGCAGTTCAAATATTCACATGAGGACATTCAGTGAATGCAAGGTTAAACTGTTTGTCCCTTTGAAGACTGTAGTGTTGTTTTGACAGCAAACAACACACATTCAATCACACACATATTATCTTGCTAGCTGATGGTATCTTGAGTGTAATATTGGCTCAATATGGATTCAATACTTTCTTTTTGGCACATGGTTTTCTTCATTTTTCATATTTATTCTTGTTACTTGTTCAGATCTATTTTCATCTGCTGTAGTTTCACTTTGAGCTAATCAATGAAGTAATATATAATGAAAAGTATGATGAAAGTTCACACTTTGTATTATGGGGAAAGATTTCTTTGAGGTTTTCTCTATTGCCTGTTGTAAATTAGACAGAAATCCTGGCGAAATAGTGTAAATTGATATTTTTATTAATTTCCACTATTTCTCCAAGAGATTCAGCAGTGAGGTATAGGGGATCAATATTTTAACTCTCTAGTTGTCAACATGACAGCAGATTCTCAGGACAAACCCAGGAATTTGAATTCAATAAAAATCTGGAATAAAAACTAGCCAAACATAACCTTTGTCAATTGCCAAAAAAAATGTTTGACAAGGAAATCCGCCATTCTTATCTAGTCTGGCCTATGTGTGATTCCGGACTCATGGCAATATGGTGGACTCTTAACTGCATCTGCTCTTATCACAGAGATGACACTTCCTGTTGGAGTGAACATTGCTTTTGTACTAAACTTTTCTTGCATCCTTCCACCCACTGACATTTTACACAGAAATCAGTAAACTGCCCAATGAAGAAATAAAGTTTTTTTTGGAAGGGCTACACTTTTATTGCTCTCTCAGGGGAAAGCCATATCTGGATGATAGTGTTCATGAGGACGTAGAGAATCAGGTTGGCAGTCATATATTCTACATCTCATTTCGTCAGGTGCAGGGGTTACAAAGTGGCATGAATAGAGATTAGTTAGCTAACATGAAGCAGAACATAGGGATAAATGGGCAGCACAGTGGCTCAGTGGTTAACGCTGTTAAATAAAAACAAGGGCTGCAGATGCTGGAAACCAGATTCTAGATTAGAGTGGTGCTGGAAAAGCACAGCATTTCAGGCAGCATCCAAGGAGCAGGAAAATCGTCGTTTTGGGCAAAAGCCCTTTATCGGGAATAGAGGCAGAGTGCCTGCAGGGTGATCATCTCTCTCATCTCTCCACCCTGCAGGCACTCTGCCTCTATTCCTGATGAAGGGCTTTTGCCCGAAACGTCGGTTAATGCTGCTGCCTCACATTGCCAGGGGACAGTGTTTCATTTAATGACTTTCTGTGTAGAGTTTGCAAGTCCTCTCTGTGTCTGCATGGGTTTATGCCGGATGCTCTGATTTCCTCCCACAGTCCAAGGATGTGCAGGTAAGGTGGATTGGCCAGGTTAAATTGCCCTACAGTGTCCAGGGGTGTGTAGGCTAGATGGCTTAGCCATGGTAAATGCAAAGCTATGGGGATAGGGTGGAGTGCTGTGTCTATGTCAGATGCTTTTCGAAGGGTCGATGTAGTCTTGATGGGCTGAATGGCCTCTTTCTGCACTCTAGGGATTCTATGTTTTTAAGTGATTCATTGTTAGGCTGGAAAACTGGAAGCAGTGGATTGTGACAGATTGCTTGATGGAGGGGGGGCAGGTCTTATAATCTACATAAATGACTAGGACAAAGGCACTGAATGCCTTGTTTGCTGATGGCCCAAGGATAGAGTAGAAAATAAGTTGTCATGAGGACATACAGAGTCTACAAAGAAATACAGGTAGGTGAAGTGAACAGACCAAAATTTGATGTGCGGTTTTGGGTGAGAAAATGACAACTTCCCATTTTGACAGGAAGAAAAAATATTATATAATTGAAGTGGAGAGAGAATTCACATCTTTGTTGTACAGAGGGGTCTGGGCATCCCGGCACATGGATTAAATCACATTAGTATGCAGGTTCAGCAGATGATCACAAAGGCAAGTAGAATGCTGGCATTTATTGCAAGGGGAATACAGCAGTAAGGCAGGGATGCTTGTCTCCAATTGGAGAGAGTCTTTGTGAGACCAACTCTGCTGTATGATATCTTAAACCTTCTTACATGAAAGCATACAATTGCATTAGAAACAGTTCAATCAACTGATTCCTGTGAAGGAGAGGATATCTTATGAGGAAGTATTGGTCAAAAACATGACCTGAAATGTTAACTCTAATTTCTCTCCACAGATGCTGCCAGACCTGCTGAGCTTTTCCAGCAATTTCTGTTTTTGTTTCTGATTTCCAGCAATCCAGTTCTTTCGGTTTTTATTGAATATTGGTTAGGATTTATCCATTTTATCAATTAGATCAATGATAACTGGCCTTATTGAAACATATATGGCTTTGATGGGCCTTTACAGGTTAGGTAATGAAAGACGTTTCCCCCATGGTACAGGCAAGAAATAGAGGAATAAAGTCAGAAAGTGCTGGAGAAAGTCATCTGAGTAGCAAGAAAGAAAATTAATGCTTCAAGTCCAGTGTGACTGATTAAAAAATAAAGTTAAAAATCATACAACCCCATGTTATAGTCTAACATGCTTATTTGGAAATACTAGCTTTTGGAGCGCTGCTCCTTCATCAGGTGGTTGTGGAGTATAAGGTCGTAAGACACAGATTGGACTATAACCTGATGTTGTGTGATTTTTAACTTTGAACACCCCAGTCCAACACCAGCATCTCCAAATCATGATTAAAAAATATGTGGCCTTCCATTTACGATGGTGATGAAGAGAATTATTTTCTTCTGAGACAATCATTAGTTTATGGAGTTTTCTTCCCCAGAGAGCAATAGAAGTAGTATCATCAAATATACTCAAGGCTGAATTAATTAGATTTTTGATTGACAATGGGGTTAAGGGATATGGAATGTAAATAGAAATGTAAAGTTGAAACCAGAGTCATGCCATGATCAAACTGTGAAGTGTGATCAAGAGGCTGAATAACCTATTCCTGCTCCTAGTTATTCAGTTCTTAGATCTACCTCATATCACAGATTTTGTTATGAGAGTTCATAATTTGCCCATAATCACAAATGAGGATCTAGATTTTAGCTCTATGTGGGGTGGAGTGGGGTGAGGGGAACAGCACTGTGCAGACTCATAATGTTTACTTTGTTGGCTATCTGCTGCTGGAATAGTTTTCTGGGTGAGGATTTGGAATTAGCAAACTACCTGTTTATTAGTAGCAGGAAACTAATTAACAGTATTTAAAGGCCAATCATAGCTTATTTTCTAAGTCAGAAGCTTCAGGGTAGGATTCCCAGAGTAGGTGGAGTGCCGGCTGGCCTCCAGGCAAACTGTGAGCTTCTCCCCATCCACCTGATTACAGCTATTACCAAGGACCTCCCTCCCCTTCCATAATGGTGACCTAACTGCTGAGTTCAGCCTCTCTCTTACCTGAACTCTGGCCTGCTGCTCCTTCTGAGCTAGATATCCTGTTATACAATATTTACCAAGAGAACCTTGGTTAAAACAATGATCTCACTCCCTGGCCACTAACAGGATGATTTGAAGAAAATCCCTGCTAAATGACTGTTTCTCCATGTTGATTTCATGACTTAATTGGTGCTTGGCACTGCTTTTACTCTCCCCAAACCCCCCCCCCCCCCCACCCCCACCTCAAAGTTGTCCACTACCCTTACACACAAACACAGGCATGCTTAGCAACAGTTGGCAAACAAATCTACTTTGAACCTTTCAGTCTTATATGTAGCCATTTAATTGTAAGTGGATGCAATCCTATATATACCATGTTCAACTAACTACTGGTTTAATCTGAAGCCATGTTAGGAGCCTATTTTTAAAGGACATGAATCAGGGAAAGGGACATTGATATATAAAGGCATTGAAATGTTCAACCAGTCACAATCAATTTGAATGACACTGTAGGCTTGATGGACCAAATGGCCTTTTCTTGATCCTATGTTCTTGTAAAGCCCACAAAAGGGTTACTGAAGCTGAAAAACTCTCCTACATGTAAATTGGCAATGAAACTTTCAATACAGCTTAATCTGAAATTCTGAAAGTACTTGGAAAACAATCTTTAAATAGAATTTAAAATTTCTTATAATACTAACCATAGATCAATTTCTGTAAAGGTAAATAAGATTTCAAATGGTTTCCTCACACGTAAATCTTTTGGATTCAGTCGAATCGTGTTATAGATAATCACGCCAATTATATTGTCAGATTCCGTGTAAACTGAAAATGAAACAATATTTCTGAAGGGAAATAATTAAAATTCATATTATCTTCTTCATAGATTGCTTTTTTTCACTCAAACGCAGATCTCAAGTTGCAGTTACTTTTTGTCTGCAAATAATCAATGCAATGTTCTAAATCACCTCAAATTGCAAAAATAACAGTGCAAAAGTCATGGCCCATATTTCTTGCTGTTTCAAGACAAATCCTTTTTATTAAACAATATTTCTTAAAGTTCAAACCTTACTTTTAATCCTTTTTAAAAAGAAATATTGTTCCATTCTCCCAAAAACAACAGTTGACAGGCATTTTCATCTCTATAGCCTGTGTGGTAATCTGGAGGAGTGAATCCAAAATTAATTTTAATTTCACTGAGTTAGTTGTGAGAATAATTTTTGCCAGCAGTGCTTTTGGTTGAGGTTCACGCAGTTAGTAACTTAGAAAGCGTGCTGCTAGCATACAGTTACTGAGGGACTTTATTCATTTTAATCAAAGCATTCGTCCAAAGAAAAGGTATAGTTATGCATTTACAAATAGTAGATTCTTAGTAGGAAATTGCCTTTTGCAGGTTCCTTACTGAGACTGATGCTTAATCCTGGTTAAATGAAATTTAAGCCAAAGTAGAAATGAACAACTGTTTGTTTGAAGACTCATCTGAAAATAATCAGCCATCCTTATCATCTTGAATTGAAAATGCCAGATATATTCTGTAGTAACCGAAGGATGAGCCTTATGCTATTATTTGGGGTGGTTTTGATAGCTTAGTGGTGCATAATGGTAAACTGTATGTGTTGAAAAAAATGAATTATGCAAGTTCTGCAAAACAAAGAAAACACTGTCATGCAGTTTTGCCTTTACAAAGGCGGTTCAGGCTTTCTGACTTACATTTGCATTGATTCAACTGTATTTTGCCTTCACACACAAAAAAAACTGGCCATGTTAAAATGTTATAACAGGCAAGGGATTTTATTTCCCTGTGTTTCGAAGATGCTGTAATTGCTTTCATGATATCTATTATTTTGTCGATATTTAGGGGTTTTATTAAGAATACGTCAAGTTCACTTTGTATTATATAAGATATTAGAACTTTAACTGATGTTTTAAGAAATGCATTACTTAATTGCACCAATTAATGAATTATTCTGTTGAACAATGGATTTCCAGATGATTGTTGTGATTTGGAGATTACATTTCATTATTTCTAAAGCTCAAAGAAAAATTATGTTTTCTTATCTTAAACTAAACTAGTCTTTCAAGTGGATTTGTCCAGCTTTGTTAAAACTTAACACTTTATTCTAATTTTTTAGTCTATCTTTCCATCCTTGGTGTAAGAGGACTTTGTTACAAAAAAGAAATTTCAAAGAAGGTTTTTAAATAGGTTTAAATGCAATATTTCTGTGAAAATAACATTTGGGAATTGCTGAATTCTAAATCCAGAATAAAATTGAATGAAAAATGTATTTCCTTGTTGATACGTTTCCCCGCAGCCTCTTCTCTCCCAAACAAAGGACAATACAGCAATGAACAGACTCTTCAGCCATCCAAGCCTGTGCCAATACCTTCAGGATGTCTTCCTAAAACTGTCTTCATTTATAGGATCCATATTATTCCCTTCCTATTCATGTATTTTTACAGGTGCTTCTTGAATGCTGCTATTGTGTCTACTTCCACTATCACCTCTTGCAGTGTGTTCCAGGCACTCACCATTTTTTCTGTGAAACACTTGGCTCGCACATCTCTTTTAAACCTCTCCCCTGCAACTTGAACCTGAATCCCTTAGTAACTGACCCCTCTCTCCTTGGAAAAAGCCTCATATTTTCCACTTTATCCATGCCATTCACAATCTTATTAACTCCTATCAGGTCACCTCTCAACCTCCTGCGTTCTGGTGAAAACAAAACCCAGTCTATCCAATTTTCTTCATAGCTAAAATCCCCCAAACCAGGGAACATCCTGATAAACCTTTTCTGTACCCTCTGAAAGCATCCACATCCTTCTGATAGTGTGGTGACCAGAACTGTATGCAATATTCCAAGTGTGGCCAACTGAAGTCCTAAAAAGCTGTAGCATAACTTGTCTATCCTTGTACTTAATGCCCCTTCCAATGAAAATCTTTTTCCAACCTTGTCCCTGAATATCTTTTGTAATTTTCCTACCACTGGCAAAAGACTCAGAGGCCTGTAATTTCCAGGATTATCCCTGTTACCCTTCTTAAACAATGGGACAAGCTTGGCTATTCTCCAGTCCTCCAGGACTCACCTGTGGCCAAAGAAGATACAAAAGTGTCTGTCAATGCAAATCTGTTCTCTTGCCTCCCTCAATATTAACTTGTCTTAGAAATTCAACACTCTCTTGCCTGAGATCATCCTCCACTAATTCCTTCTCTTTGGTCAATGCTGACACAAAGTATTCATTTAGGACATCACCTACCTCTTCTGGCTCCACATAAATATTCAATCCTTTGTCCTTGAGTGTGTCAACTCTTTTCTTGGCTTTGCTTTTTTACATATGCAGACAAATACTTGGGCGGTATGGTGGCTCAGTGGCTAGCACTGCTGTCGCACAGTGCTAGGGATCCAGGTTCAATTCCAGTCTTGGGTTATGTCTGTGTGAGTTTGCACATTCTCCCTGTGTCTGTGTGGGTTTCCTTTGGGTGCTCTGGTTTCCTTCCATGATCCAAAGATGTGCAGGTCAGGTCAATTGGCTGTGCTAAATCGCCCATAGTGTTCATGATTTGTCGGTCGGGGTAAATGTAGAGGAATGGGGTGGGTTACTCTTCAAAGGGTCAGTGTGGACTTGTTTGGCTGAATGGCTTGTTTCCACACTGCAGGGATTCTTCTAAGTGATTCTCCTCAATCCTGTTTGCTCACAACTTTTCATGACCACTTTTAGCCTTTCTAATTCTTTATTTAAGTTCTTTCCTACTTTCCTTATCTACTTCAAAGGCTTTATCCGTTCCCATCCTCCTTGACCTTACATATGCTTCTTTTTCGTTTTGACCAAGATCATAACATCCCTGATCATCCTTCGTTCATGTAACCTGCTATATCTATCCTTCATTCTCTCAGGAACATGCTGCTCCTGAACTGGTATGAACTGCCATTTGAAAGACTCCCACATATCCAATGTGGATTTACCCTCAAACAGCTGCCTCCAAACAAAATTTTCCAGTACCTGCCTGATAGTGTCAGAGTTCACCTTCCTCAAATTCCTCACCTTCACCCATGGACTACTGTTATCCCCATCCATGAGTATCCTAAAAGTCACAGTATTATAGCAACTACTCCCAAAATGCTCCCCCACTGGAACTTCACTCATCTGACCAGGCTCATTTCAAAATCAGTATAACCCCTTTCTTGGTTGGACTGTTTATATACTGTGTCAAGACAACTTCCTAAACGGTTATTACAAATTGTGCCCCATCCAAGCCCCAAGCGAAGTAAGTCCCAGTCATTACAGGGAAAGTTAAAATCACCCACCACAACAACCTTGCTGTTTTTATATCTTTCCAAACTCTGTCTACATATTCTCTCCTCTATCTCTTGCTGGCTGTTGTGAGGCCTGCAGTATACGCCCAGCATTGTGATTTCACCTTTTCCATTCCTGACTTTTATTCATATTGCCTCGCTGCACACATCCTCTGATGTTTCCTCTCTCAGCACTGCTTTACCAGTGATGCAACTCCTCCAGCCCTTTTACATCCCTTTCTATCACATCTGAAACATTTAAATCCTGGGGCATTTAGCTGCAAGTCCTGTCCCCCTTTTATCCAAGTCTCCGCAATTGCAATAATTGCTTCAGACTGAGTTTGATTCTGATATTCTTTGCAACTCACTCTATTCCCCCATTCCACTTTTAGTTGCAGAGACTTTTGTAATTACACTCACAGTATGGTACCATTCCCTAACTGTACCTCAGAGAATTATAAAGCTAATCTCCATTATGAAAACCATTATCAATCAAGGGCTTATGTCATGCAATGGTGGAGTACCTATATCTGAGCTGAAAGGTCTGGTTTCAAGACCCACTTGCTGCAGAGGTGTATCATCACATGTAGATTAGATTAGATTAGATTAGATTACTTACAGTGTGGAAACAGGCCCTTCGGCCCAACAAGTCCACACCGACCCGCCAAAGCGCCACCCACCCATACCCCTACATTTACCCCTTACCTAACACTACGGGCAATTTAGCATGGCCAATTCACCTGACCCGCACATCTTTGGATTGTGGGAGGAAACCGGAGCACCCGGAGGAAACCCACGCACACACGGGGAGAACGTGCAAACTCCACACAGTCAGTTGCCTGAGTCGGGAATTGAACCCGGGTCTCAAGCGCTGTGAGGCAGCAGTGCTAACCACTGTGCCAACATGTCTAGACAAGGTTGATATATCTACCCCATATTGTTTATGTCCTATACTAGGACTGAATGATGATCCAGGAAATGTGAATTCAACTCCCACTGTAGTTTAACATACTTTAAGAAAGGAAATTTGCTGGACTACATGAAACTATCGACCCATGTAAATGTAGTTAATTCTTAACTTCCTTTTGAAATCGTCCAACAATATACTCAGCTAAAGAAAATTGAGGATGTTCAATACATAAACTTACCAGTGATACTCACAACTTATTATTGAATAAAATAAATGAACCCTTGCTATTAGTCTAGTAGTAGAGTAAAAAGTGAGGTCTGCGGATGCTGGAGATCAGAGCTGAAAATGTGTTGCTGGTTAAAGCACAGCAGGTCAGGCAGCATCCAAGGAACAGGAAATTCGACGTTTCGGGCCAGAGCCTTAGTCTAGTATCCTCACAGTCTCTTTAATTCTGAGTCTTGACACCTATTCCTCTCCCCGTTGATCAGTGCTATGTAAAATGTTTGTGGGAATTAAACAGCTGGTTCTGAGATCTTCATAACTTTTGTAGCCTGTATGATAGAGATCCTGCTCAATCTTTACACCATATCCTTGCTGCTTACTCTCTGCTACGTGACTATGTTATCATTTAAAGTCCTACATCAGATGTCTATAATGTTATTTAGCTGTCTCCTTCAACAGATGATGTTGTACACAATTTGTACTCATAGATCTCTTCAATTCACTTGGTGTCCTCTGAGAAGTGAATAGGTGAAGTAGTAAATTTGCAGAAAGCTACAATCGTGTGATACATCTTCCTAACTACTGAAGATAATTGAGTGAAAAATGTTAGATATCAATCAGTGGTATACAATCCCCAATACTCAACCCTGACATCTTGCATTCCATTTATCACATAGTCATGGTCCTGTTAGAATTGATAGCATGCTGTTAGCAGAATCATAAACATTTTCCCCATATTGGATCAACTGATTTCCCAAATTCTCTGGATATCAGGATTGCTGATGATGGTGCAGGGGATGTGCAGTGTGTATCAACTTACATGCTGGGTTCCCTTTTGCTATCTCCGAAGTGACTGACAATACATGTGTTTTAAAGAAGCGTTTTAAACTATGAAGTGCTACGATTGTCAACAGTCGTGCTTTCGTGTAAGTTTTTTTAAACAGGTATAAATGATTTACTTCTGAACATTTGAATATATTCAGAGTAACTTTCACTCGACCATACACGTGTCAAAGCACAATTCTAAAAGAAAAGGTAAATCAAAGAGGTAGCATTCACTATTATACAGGTTTTTATTAGGAAAGAAGCTTAACACATCGCGGTGTGATGATTCCCCTTTTGGTTCACTGAAGAAATAGATGGTAGGAGTTGCTTGCGATAAATTTGCAATGGATTATTACTGCAGCAGTAGATTTCTGCTTTGCACCTGTTGAAGCACAGTTGAGCCCCTGAAGCAAAGATCTGGCTTGGTTGATCAGAGTGATAACTGGAAGGCCAACCCATTTCTCTGCCAGTCAGTGGACTCTAGTGAGGGCCTTTCACTTGCTAAACTGCACGTCCTCCCTCTGAGTCTCCTTGACAGTCAGGTTAACTTCCTGATTGAGCCTCAAAATGTATGTTGGCAAACATTTCTTATCATGACCTGGTTTCCCTTGGGTCAGAGAAACAATAGAAAGTTTGCAGAACATTATCTGCATCAGCTGAAAAGCAAGCCACCCAGCTTAATTCCACTAAATGGCATTTGGTTTGTAGCCTGCAGGTTCCAGACATTTTTTAAATTAGTTGAGGGTCTCTGTCTCTTGTCATTACGTACCATGAATTCCAGAACCTTTCTGCCCTCTGAGCATAAAAGCTTTTCCTTATCTTCCCTTTAATCTTTCTCCAAAACACCTTAAATCCATTGCCTCTAGTCATTGACCTCACTGCTAATTTAAGTAGGCCATTCCCAACCAATCCATCCAGGCTATTAAAATTTCATAAACCTCAATAAAATCTCCCCTCAGCTTTCCTTGCACTGAGAATAGGAATCACAGCCTACCTGATCTTTCCTCATTATTGCAACCTTCCAATCCTGGCAACATTGTCATAAATCTCTGAACCCTCTCTAGTACAATTGCATCCCTCCTATACTGAGATGAGCAGAATTGTGTAGAG
Source organism: Hemiscyllium ocellatum (assembly GCF_020745735.1). Classification (NCBI taxonomy): domain Eukaryota; kingdom Metazoa; phylum Chordata; class Chondrichthyes; order Orectolobiformes; family Hemiscylliidae; genus Hemiscyllium; species Hemiscyllium ocellatum. Next base: position 47,043,080 of record NC_083402.1, read on the forward strand.
TATTTGAGTTGTGGCCTAACTAATCCTTTTTACAACCCAACCAAACTTCTAATTTCTAATATGCTATACCTCATCAAATTAAAGAAACAATTTGATATGCCTTCATAATAATGTTACTAATCTGGCCTGCTATCTTCAAGGATCTATGGACACTTACTTCAAGGTCCCTTGTTCCCTCTTTGCATCTCAGTATTCTCCTATTAATTGTGCATTTCTTTGCCTGGTTTGACTTCCCCAAATGCATCAACTCACACTTTTTACAACTTCATTCATTGAATGAGGGCAGCACTGGTTGGGCCAGTGTGTATTGCCCATTCCTTGTTACCCTTCAGAAGATGGTGGTGTGCTGCCCTCTTAAACTGCTGTAGTCCACTTGGTGTAGTTACACTTATAATTCTGTCAGAGGAGCAGTTCCAGCATTTTGACCCAGCGACACTAATTGAGCCCTGCTATATTTCCAAATGTCAAAAATAAATTCTAAGTTGAATTCCATTTACCATTTTTCTGTTCTCATGACCAGATCATTGATAACTTCCTGCAGTCTACAGCCACCTTTTTCACCATCAGCTTCATGGTCAATTTTTGTGGTAATTGCAAATATCTTGATCATGACCACTATATCTACATCCAAATCATTAATACATACCACAGCATGTAGGCACCTTGTACTGACCCCTGCGGAATGCCATTAGAAACAGCTTTCCAGCTCCAAAATCACTAGTCAACACGTATTCTTCATTTCCTGCTGCTGAACAAATTTTATTTCGAGGCATAAATGAATGATTTCATTCTTCAGACCTCATTATGTTTTATGTTTTCAACAAGTAAGCCATGTGGGACCTTGTCAAAAGCCTTGTTAAAATTCATGGAGACCACATTAACTGCATTATCTTCATTTCTCCTTCATGTTATTTCTTCAAAAATTCTATCGAGTTAGTTAAACACAATCTTCCCTTAACAAATCCAAGTTGATTATTGTTAGATATCAAGGGCTTGTGACCACAGTTAATTAATGTAGGTATTCAACCACTAGTAAAAAGTATTCAGATAGTTTGAAAATAAACAGCAGTTTAGAGATTCTACATTAGTTAATAAGACAAAAAAAATCCCATGACAATTGGGATTGGTTCGCTGAAACCAGAGGATGATCAGGCGGTTGAGATGAGTGTGTCAATCTTATTAAACTTGTGAAGACAACATCCTGCTTACTAACTGAATGTTAATTCTTCCCTGGTTTTCCCTCAAATTCTTCTGATCCATTCTCCAGCTAATGAAGACAGCTCCCTGACCAAGTTTTAACCCTACAGGGTCTGGCTGACAAGCATTTCTAGTGGATGGTAACTTTTATTGTGTAAACCATCCATTTGATTCCTTCCAGCTACTAGTTATATGAGAACTATTCATGATGTCTGGATAACTGTTTCTCAATTGCACACTTTCATTTGAATGTTAGTTTTCGATCCTTTTGGAAACAAAGTTTGTATCTTCCTAAACTCGGCACTATTTTCAGGGTATACGTGGCTCTATAGTTCTGTGACACAAGCTTGTGAAATATACAGTCCTGGCCCTTGAGTTATATGAGATTTTATGCTACACAGGATTTATTAGAAAATATCAGTTTTACAAGGAACCCCAATTTTCAAAGCTATCCTGCATTACCCTGTGCCTTCTTAGTAGCAACTTATCCCGTCTTTCAGAATGGATTGCATTAATTTGCCCACTTCTGAGATTAGAAAAGCTGGTCTTCAAAGTTTGTAAGAAGATTTGTAGCTCGGGTGCTCGTTGTTGTGGTTCTGTTCACCGAGCTTGGAATTTGTGTTGCAGGTGTTTCATCCCCTGTCTAGGTGACATCCTCAGTGCTTGGGAGCCTCCTGTGAAGTGCTTCTGTGATCTTTCCTCCAGCATTTATAGTGGTTTGTCTCTGCTGCTTCCAGTTGTCAGTTCCAGCTGTCCGCTGCAGTGGTCGGTATATTGGGTCTAGGTCGATGTGCTTATTGATTGAGTCTGTGGAAGAGTGCCATGCCTCTAGGAATTCCCTGGCTGTTCTCTGATTGGCTTGTCCTATAATTGTAGTGTTGTCACAGTCGAATTCATGTTGCTTGTCATCTGCGTGTGTGGCTACTAAGGATAGCTAATCGTGAGGTTTTGTGGCTAGTTGGTGTTCATGGATGCGGATCGTTAGCTGTCTTCCTGTTTGTCCTATGTAGAGTTTTGTGCAATCCTTGCATGGGATTTTGTACGCCACATTGGTTTTGCTCATGCTGGGTATCGGGTCCTTCATTCTTGTGAGTTGTTGTCTGAGTGTGGCTGTTGGTTTGTGTGCTGTTATGAGTCCTAGTGGTCGCAGTAGTCTGGCTGTCAGTTCGGAAATGCTCTTGATGTATGGTAGTGTGGCTAGTCCTTTGGGTTGCGGCATGTCCTCATTCCATTGTCTTTCCCTTAGCCATCTGTTGATGAAATTGCGGGGGTATCCGTTTTTGGTGAATACATTGTATAGGTGTTCTTTTTCATCTGAAAGTAGTTGTTGTGCTTTTTGGATATAGTTTGCTTTGTCCAGGATGACCGTCATTCTGCCTTTGTCTGCTGGTAGTATGATTATGTTCTTATCGTTTCTTAGTGATTTTAGTGCTTCCTTCTCCTTGGTGTTGAGATTATGTGTTTGTCTTTTCCGTGTTTTCAGAGGTACAATACTTCGTCTCACTGTTTGTTGTGTCTCTTCTGTCAGTCATTGTTCCTGAGTGAGCATTCTAGTGCTGCTTGGAAGTCTGCAGTCTTGGCGTCCCTGTGGTTGTAGTTGAGTCCCTTGGCCAATATTGTTCTTTCTGTGTCTGTGAGCTGTCTGTGGGAGAGGTTTCTAACCCAGGTGTGTGTTGTGATGTCCTCTCTGTTGTGTGTTAGTTTGGCCATTTTTTCTTTTAGTGCCTTTTTTTGCGGTGTGTGGTCCTGTTCTGTCCTATGGTGACGGCCTGTTCTATGGTCTGGGTCCATTCCTGATTGGTGGTTTTTGAAATTAACGATCTTTGGTGCGCAATTTCTTGTCTGTATTTGTGATCTCATTCATGTAATGGCACTGTTCACATCTATCGACAAAACCCTAGCCAGAGAAACAATAACCAACCTGCTGGACGTACAGAACAGACAGCAGGATGTTGAACCTATCAACAAAGACGGCACACTCAAACTACTGGACATGTGCCTCACAACACACTTCAAATTCAACAACCAAATATATGAACAAATCAACGGCATACCCATGGGCTCACCCATCTCTGGACCCATAGCAGAATCGGTAATGCAAAGATTAGAACAAACAGTCTTACTGCAAATTCAACCCAAACTCTGGGTCAGATATGTGGATGACACCTTTGTAATCATTAAAAACTCAGAAATAGAGAACACACACCAGATCATCAACGCCACACTCACAGGAATCCGATTCACGAGAGAGGAAGAAAGGGACAACCAACTCCCATTCCTAGACGTGGTGGTACAGAGAACACTAACGGAGAATTCACCACAAAGATATACAGGAAAGCTACACACACAGACCAAGTCCTGAACTACGAAAGCAACCATCCCAACACACACAAAATAAGTTGCATCAAAACACTATTCAAAAGGGCCACAACACACTGCAGCACACCAGAACTACAAAAAGAGGAAGAAGAGCACCGATACAATGTATTCGCCAAAAACGGATACCCGCGCAATTTCATCAACAGATGCCTAAGGGAAAGACAATGGAACGAGGACATGCTGCAACCCAAAGGACTAGCCACACTACCATACATCAAGAGCATTTCCAAACCAACAGCCAGACTACTGCGACCACGAGGACTCATAACAGCACACAAACCAACAGCCACACTCAGACAACAACTCAAGAACGAAGGACCCGATATCCAGCATGAGCAAAACCAATGTAGTGTACAAAATCCCATGCAAGGACTGCACAAAACACTACATAGGACAAACAGGAAGACAGCTAACGATCTGCATCCATGAACACCAACTAGCCACAAAACGACACGACCAGCTATCCTTAGTAGCCACACACGCAGATGACAAGCAACATGAATTTAACTGGGACAACACTCCTATTAGAGGACAAACCAAACAGAGAACAACTATGGAAGTCCTAGAGGCATGGCACTCATCCACAGATTCAATCAATAAGCACATTGACCTAGACCCAATATACCGACCACTGCAACGGACAGCTGGAACTGACAACCGGAAGCGGCAGATTCAAACCACTACAAATGGTGGAGGAAAGATCACAGAAGCACTTCACAGGAGGCTCCCAAGCACTGAGGACGTCACTTAGACAGGGGACGAAACGTCGGCAATACAGATGCACAGCTCGGCGAACAGAACCACAACAAATCTGTTCTATTTCTTTTAGATAAAGGTACGATGCTAGTGGTCCTTCAATCATCCAGCTCTACCCTTGTGTCCTGTGAGAATTGGAAAATGATGGTCAGACATTCTGCCACTTTCTCCAAGGCTTCTTTAAATAGCCTAAGATGTATTTCATTTAGTTGTGGATAATTATCACTTTCAATACTTCCTCTCTCCCTTTGTTTATTATATCCAAGATGTCACACTGCTTCTCCTTATTTATAATATCTACACTACCTCCCACTTTTGTGGAGACAGACACAAAGTATTCATTCTTTTGAACCTACACATCAATTACCTTTTTGGTCTTGTTAGATTACTTACAGTGTGGAAACAGGCCCTTTGGCCCAACAAATCCACACCGACCTGCCGAAGCGCAACCCACCCATACCTCTACATTTACCCCTTACCTAACACTACGGGCAATTTAGCATGGCCAATTCACCTAATCCACACATCTTTGGACTGTGGGAGGAAACCAGAGCACCCGGAGGAAACCTGCGCAGACACGGGGAGAACGTGCAAACTCCACACAGTCAGTCGCCTGAGTCGGGAATTGAACCCAGGTCTCAGGCGCTGTGAGGCAGCAATGCTAACCACTGTGCCACCGTGCTGCCCACAAATATGAGCCCAAGTTTTCTCTTAGTTATCTTCTCAGTCTTAATGTATTGATAAAGTACTTTTTTGGTTTGCTTAATCTTATTTGTCAGCATTAGGAAACTACAGTACCTTCTTTCTCACTGTCCATGCATGTGATCCCAGGTAACTTGAGCACTGATACACAAAAGGGTTTGAGTTGTAGCCATTTGCATTTCCTTGTGATAGAAAGTATTTCTCTTCATTATCATTTTATCGAATTCCATTCAGTAGCCAGGAAGTCAGCTTTTGGAGATATAATTACAGCAATTAAATCCACAGGAAACATTTATTGCATTTTATGTCTTCTCAATTGAATGTCACCAAAATGCCATGTGCATTTTAATGCCCTGTGCAGACAAGGAAGCTAACTTCCAGTGTTGTCAATCTCCATGTATATTGACAGACAAGGAGGAGGTCACTTCAACTCCACCTTGTTTCAAAACAGATTGCCCAATCTTCATTTGTTTTCAAAATATTGTATCAGTTGCCATAAAATGTAGGAACTATTGTGTGGGCCTAGCATCACTCTTTACATTTATAAATAACATATAATCTTTTTCTATCCAGATCCACCCAAAACTACTGTAAGATAAACAACATAATTTAAGATTTTAAATATTTGGATATATTCTGAAGTATGCAGTATTCCCTATATGGCACAACATTTCATATAGCTGTGTTGTTTTCATCGCATGATGCTGTCAAGAGGGATGCCTGCAAGATCAATCAGTCTGCAATTTGTAGATAAATAAAGGAAGTGACAGATGCTGCGAACTGCATGGGGCAACACTGTCATCACTTTCCCTGCAGAAAATACGTAGTAGTTGGACTGACTACAGATCTTACACTAACAGCCACATTGCCAAGAGTTCAGACTGATCTAGATGTAATCATCAGGATTTTTGACATTAACCATTGCAGTGCAGCCACAACATTTGAATCTATCTGACAATGTGAAGAATTGACAAGATTTGTTGTGCATACAAAACAGGACAGAAACAAAATAGACAATTACTGTCCCATCAGCAAAGCAATGCAAAATGTCATTGACAGTGTTATCAAGTGGCATTTGTTCACATGTAACCCACTAGCTAATTCTCAATTTGGGTTTTGCCAGGATCATACAGCTTCAGAGCTTGTTTCAGCCTTGGATTAATCATGGGAACAAGAGAGAAATGATAGTATATTGGTAATGTCACTGAGTTAATTTGTAATGGTTTTCCTTGAATCCAACTCACTCAAACACTGCTTTAATATCAAGAGCAGTAATTCTTAACTCACCTATGAAGTTTGGCTCTTTTGCTCATGTTCAAACCAAGGCTGTAATGAAGTCAGAAGCTGAGTTGCAATTTTCCACATTATTGGGTAGATCCCGGCATTGTAGCTGCACTACAGAGACCTGTCTAGGGTTGAGGCTAATTTGAGAGCATTCATTACTATTACCAAAATATTGCTCATAGATTTTACATCATCTAGTCGCTTCAGGGATTTCTTGAAATCACATGGAATGAATTGAATTGACTGAAGACTGCCATTTGTGATGCTGGAGTCCTCTGGTGAAGGCTGAGATGATTGGCAGTTCTGTCTGAATATGGTTGGAAATGTTTTCACCTTATCTTTTGCACTGATTTGCTGGACTCCTCCGTCATTGAGGATGGGGATAATTAGTGGAGCCTTCTCTTCCTGTTAGATATTTAACTGTTCAACATGAATCATGGTCGGATGCAACAAGACTGCAAAACTTAGATCTGACCAATTGGTCATGAGATCAATTAACCCTGTTTGTTGAATGCTGGTTCTACTGCTAGCATGTATTGTAACTTCTCTGGGTTGACACTTCATTTTAAACTTTAAATTGACAAAGAATGCCCTGTCCACAAAAAGCAGGACAAATCCAAATCAGTCACTTACTATCCTATCAGTCTACACTCAATTACCAGTGAAGGAGATGGAAAGGATCATTAACAGTACCACCAGCAGCATTTGCAAAGTAATAACGTGCTTACTGATGTTCAGTTTGCGCTTGTCCAGGGTCACTCAGCTCCTGACCTCATTCCAACCTTAGTCTGAACATGAAAAAAAGAGTTGACGCTGCTCCTGGAATGTCTTTCTGATGTCGAGTTTATGGTTAAGGGTAGAGCAATGGTTTTGATGTCCCAGAGCACTGCACAGATGCCCAGTTTAGAGTTGCTAAATCTGTTCAAAGTCTGTCAAAGGTTTGTATCAGGGCAGTAGAGTCATACAACACATTTAGTACCTTAATAGATAGAAAATATAATCCCTGTAATGCGGAAAGAGGCCATTCAGCCCATTTACATCAACCCTCTGAACAGCATCCTGCCCAAACCCAGCCCTCTACCCTGTCCCCATAACCGGACATTTACCATGGCTAAGACACCAAGCCTGCACATCCCTGGATACTACAGGGCAATTTAGCATGATCATTCCACCTAGCCTGTACATCTCTGGATAGTGGAAGGAAACCAGAGCACCTGACAGAAACCCATATTGTCATGGAGCAAACATGCAAACTCCATACAGACGGTCACCAAAAGCTGGAATTGAACCTGAGTCCCTGGCACTGTGAGGCAGCAGTACCACAATGCCACTTGTAAATACAGAACAAACACGCTATGAAATCCAGACAAGCTGCCTTTGTTTTGAATCCCATTTATGGAGATTCACTTGTCGCAGTTCTGAAACATTGCCATACTCGACACAAAATGCTAACTCTGTATCTCTCTCCACAAATTCTGCAGACCTACTGAGTTTCTCAGCACTTCCTATTTTTATGAATGCTTTTCCTTAACTTAACTCCTATTAACTCCCACTTACCTAATCCCTAATGTATGTTGGATGTCAGCCCCACCTCTATACTAAAATTATCATCCTTGTTTCTAAATCCCTCCAGTGCCTTGCTTTCTCAATCTCTGTAATCTCCTTCGATACTACAACAATATGAGGTCTCATATACCTGTAATTCTGCCTTTTATACAATCTCAGTTTTTATCTGATATAACACACCATGTTCTGAAGAAGAGTCAGATCGGATTTGAATGTTAACTCTGTTTCTCTATCTCCACAGACGCTGCCAGACTGAGAGTATCTGCAGTATTTTCCAATCTTATTTCAGATCTTCAGCATCTGTAATATATTGTTTATCCCCAGTTTTCATCCTTCCATCTTGGTGGTCATGTTCACCTGCTTTCCTTAATCCTTTCCATCTTTCCTGATTCTTTCAGATGTTCCTTAAAAACTAACACTTTGACCGAAGCATTTGTCAGTGGTCCTAATATCCCCTGGTGTGGCTCAGTGCCTAATTCAATCATACTCAAATAACACATCTTGGATCATTTTATTATATTAAAGGTGCTCCGTAAGTGCAAGTGTTGTGAGATTAACAAAGGTACTGTATGAGTTCAAGCTTTTATTTGCTGTCATATTGTCATTTTTAAATAGAATACCACTGAATACAAATCATGGAAGCAGGGCATTCAACCAGAATTATATCAATGTAGATGCTCCATATAGACTTCCTACAAGCCCTCTTCACCCAGATATTTTTAAATCAACCTAGTCTGACATGTTATAACAGACCCCTGGAGCAGGTGGGACTGGCTCAGCAATGGGGACACCTCCAGAGCTCACTCTTATCATTTGAGCTCGCAGCATTAATTGAATATAAACAGCTTTCTATTGTCTGCAACCTTATTAACGTGGGATGGTAATGGATTTTTCTCTCACTGGAGTGACAGAATTATTAATAGGAAAGTTTACATATAGGCCAGAGTATGAATTACCCCAAAATTCCTGTTATCCACAGGAAATGGGACACAGAACGCCCATGTATAGCTTAAAAACTCAGAGAGGGGATAGAAATCCCTTGTCTACCATGAAGGATCGTGGAATTCATCAAGATCTGTCAATTAGGGGTGAAAACCTCATGTCTGAGCCCAATACCATGGGAACACAGATTCACTGCCTGTGGATCCATGTATAACAAGGAGTGAATGTTGAGAGAATAGGATTTTTTAACTGGTTTCATTTTTTTTGCTGGTTTATGTTCCCGAATATCGACATACTCTTCTTTGCTTTTCCATGTTGAAGTTGGAAGCAAAATAGAATCGGCATGCAGTACCTGACTCAGCATTTTCCATTTATCAAGATAGGTAGTTTCAAGAACCCAATAAAGAGAAAATGCTGGAAAATCTCAGCAAGTCAGGCAGAATCTGTAAGGAGAGAAAAGAGCTGACGTTTTGAGTCTAAATGGCCTTTGTTAAAGCTTTGGCAAAGGGTCAGTTAGACTCAAAACGTCAGCTCTTTTCTCTCCTTACAGATGCTACCAGACATGCTGAGATTTTCCAGCATTTTCACTTTTTTGGTTTCAGATTCCAGCATCCGCAGTAATTTGCTTTTATTATGTAGTTTCAAGATATTGTTACATTACAATATTGTCACTGATTTAATGAATTTTCAGTCAATAGCAGTGTTTATCAGTTCAAAATAGTTATGTCGTGATGAAAAAAAATGACACAATGATTCATGGTTGACTCTTGAGTTAACCAATCAGGGATGGTCAGAAATGCTGGCCTGGTAAGTGACACCCACTTCCCATGAATAAATTTAAAAAGTGTAGACTGATGCATTGACTGTATAAGATGTTCAGCAGAGGTAATTTACATTACATTCAGGCAATACTTTTCCAGTTCAGAAGTTAGTTAACATTTTGGTCCACAAATACAAAACAAAGAAGTTTCTAGATCATTCTCCTGACACTCACCCTGGAGTCAACTATGAAGGCAAAAGCATCTTTCATCTTAAATTCCCTTTGAATTAATTGCTGCCTTTTGAAAGAAGGAAAGATAATTTCATAAATTATCCTGCAAGCAACAATATCTAGAAAACATAGTTCCAGACTCATATAATCTAAATGGAATCTGATGAAGCTAAAGAAAGTAATTTTCATCCAATGAGCAAATGACTCATGGGGCTCAATCTTACATTGTTTTTGCAAAATGCAGGTTGTATCATGTTTTTTGGGTGTTTCTTGCCACAAGGCCTACTGAGAAATTTTAGCGTATCTTATCAAACTCACCTCATTAACTATTTATCCCATCTCAATAGCACCCCTCAGGTCCAATTCCATTTCTTTCTTACAACACACCATTCCAGAAAAACCCACTACTCATCGGATATCAGCGGGATGACCATGATCCCTTGTAACTGCACCAGCTTTGGAAGGCTGCTACGTGGCTGGACAAGAGTTGACGATCTGCTCTTGCCCTTCACCAGCAGGATAATTACAGAGCAGCCATAAATCCACGTTGCTCACAGCTTGACTAACATTCCCTGACACAACCCACTCCTCTCACGATAGTCGCTGTTTAACCATCTAGCTGTACAGTTTACCCATCCTTAGTACATTTGTCTGAATGCCCTCCTAAGTCACCATTACTCTGTTCCCAATATCCTCTGCTGACTTGATCTTATTATTGTCCAGTAAGGAACCATCAAAGTTATTTGGCAGAATGCCTCATCACCATAACTTTCTAACAAACACCAAAGATGTTACTTGGCCGAAGGCAGTCAATCAGACAATTCTAAACATAATCTTTTAATCACAGGCTCCAAACGTGAACAGAAACAAAAGACCTTCAGGTCACCCCAACAATGCAAACCAAATGGTGGTATCATTACGAATGACTATTGCTCATTAGGTATTGGACAGCTGCTCCCAGCTCTCATATACTGAAACCAGTTGTCAATCTGGTATTGCATGACCTGTAGCTCTGATGCTGTGGAACTCTGTTATGCACAAATATAGCTTCCTTCTTCCCTGTATCCTTGTTCTCCTCAGAAGAGTCTTTCCCTATTTTCTCAGCATCAAGCACATCACCATGTTTCCTACTACAATTGTGCAGAGCGCAGTATGCACTCACTGTGTCCAAACTATACTGTGTTGGATGTGCAGCACATTATGTCCAAACTATACGATGAGGACCTTTCAGAACAGGCCAACTCCATTGTCTGTTTTACCGTAGTCCTATTTCAAGCATGAGCAGCATTATATCTGTCCTCCACATCAGTCAGAATATTATGTAATGGAGTGACCGGCCATGATCACAGTGGGTAGCCCTTGTCTTCAGTAACCAACTTTGTAGGGTTCCTGAACACTCACATGCACCAATTACAAGAGACTGCTGTAGTTGTAGAGGTCATGGCATCTGCCAGGCTGGTGGGCATATACCTCCAGGAAGTGGTGATGGTGATCACATACCATCTGAGTATTAATTGAATGGAATCCCTTCTAGTTGATGCTGTTATCCATAGCATTCTGGTACTTCTCGCAGTGCCACGTGCGTGCACTCAGTGGTACCCGGTATCTGGGGGAACCAGTTCTATTTCCAAATTCTAATGCCAGGGCTGCGCCACCAGGAAACAAAATAAGTCAATATGATCTTGCATTGATGGTATTGGTTGCTATCCTGATACAACTGCGAAATCCCGCTACTTCCTGGAAGGAACCAATCACGTCGAAGTTCAAAGCGACAGTCAACTTCACAATCATTGGGACAGGAGAGCCTCCACCCCCCACCCCCGCAGCTCTCAGGTCCAGCTCTAGCCTCAAGTGTTGTCCTGCCGTAGTGTGTGGACACACTGGGACCCTGCATTGTCACTATGCTGCACCCATACCCAGGAAATGGAGTCAGATCTGACAAACTCTGGTCCTCTTTTGAATCTGGATTTGCCTGGGGCTGCGACCTGTCACTGACCTGCATGCTCCTCATTCTCTGCTACTGAGGCTGCATTCCTGCTGAAGGGCTTATACCTGAAACGTTGATTCTCCTGGATGCAGGTTTGCTCGCTGAGCTGGAAGGTTCATTTCCAGATGTTTCTTCAACCTACCAGGTAACATCTTCAGTGGACGTCCAGGCAAAGCACAGTTGATATTTCTTGCTTTCTATTTATACTTCTGGGTTTCTTTGGATCGGTGATGGCATTTCCGATGGTGTTGTCATTTCCTGTGGTGATGTCATTTCATGTTCTTTTTCTCAGGTGGTGGTAGATGAGATCTAACTCAATGTGTTTGTTGATAGAGTGCCGGTTGGAATGCCAAGCTTCTAGGAATTGTTGTGCATGTCTCTGTTTAGCTTGTCCTAGGATGGATGTGTGGTCCCTGTCAAAATGGTGTCCTTCCTTATCTGTATGTAACTACGGGAGTAATCATCCCAACATCCACAAATGAAGCTTCATCAGAATATTATCTTAATGAGCCAACACATACTGCAGCATAGAGGAACTACGCAGAGCAGAGGAAAATCACCTATACAGTGTATTCAGAAAGAATGGATATCCAATGAACACAGTCTGCCGATTTCTCAGCAACAAACACAAATAAGCAGACAAAACATGTCCAGAAACCCTAGCCACTCTCTCCTATGTCAAAGACATCTTGGAAATGACTGTCAGACTACTCAGACCCTTTGGCATCATGATAGCCCACAAATCCACCAACATACTAAAATAGCAGATAATGAACTTGAAAGACCCTACACAGACAGTAAGCAAAGCTAATGTCATTTACAAAATAACTTGCAAGAACTGTAACAAACACTACATTGGACAAACAGGCAGAAAACTAGCCACCAGGATACATGAATATCAACTAGTCATAAAACGACATGATCCTCTCTCACTAATATCCTTCCATACAGATAAGGAAGGACACCACTTTGACTAGGACAACACATCCATCCTAGGACAAGCCAAACAGAGACATGCATGAGAATTCGTAGAAGCATGGCATTCCAACCGGAACTCTATCAAAAAACACATTGAGTTAGACCTCATCCACCATCCCCTAAGAAAAAGAACAGGAAATGACATCATCACAGAAAATGATATCACCAACCCAAAGAAACCCAAACATATAAATAGAAAGCAGGGATTATCAGCAGTACTTTGCCTGGGGACCCACTGAAGATGTTACCTAGTAGGGTGACGAAACGTCTGTAAATTAACCTTCCAGCTTAGTGAGCAAACCTACATTCAGAACCTCAACCTAAGCTACAAATGTTCTCAAAACTAATTGATTCTCCTGTTCCTCCGACAATGCCTGACCTGCTCTGCTTTTCCAGCTCCACACTCTTGACTACATTGCATTCAGTACAGACCATTGTTAAATTTATAAAATTGTTGTTTTTTTAATTGCAAAAATATACTTTCCTCATAAAAATTATCTTATGCTCTTACAAAAGGTAATAAAACATTTCTTAACAGTCTTTGCAGAATCAAAAAACTAAACACATTGGAATTTGACATTCCTCATGGCTTCCTTGCAGTTAACAAAGGCATTTTGTACTCATGCCGGTTGCTATTTACATATATTATGAGACACGGAGAGGGTCGTGAACTGAAAGGACTTCACAGAACTTTGCCAGGAAGACCTCAGACAGTGGTCTTTACCCAATACTCCTTGGAGGCAGCTGCCCCAGGCTTTAATTTGTCACTCAGCATGTAGTCCTGGACCTTAGAATGAGCCAGTCTGCAACATTCAGTTGGGGTCAGTTCCTTGCTCTGAAAGATTAACAGGTTTCAGGCAGACCAAAGAGCGTCTTTCACTGAGTTGATGTTCCTACAGTCGCAGTGATGTGTTTCTCACTGTGTGTCCCACAAAACAGACTGTAGAGCACAGAGTCCTGTGTCATGGAGCTGCTTGGAATTTAATTCAACAAAATCCATTGCATCTTTCTCCAGACATCCTACAGGCACATTCCACAAGATGCGTGTCAGTCTCTATTCCCTAGCAACCAATTTGAGGACAATGTACAGTAGCCCAGACCGAGCAGGCATGCATGAAGGATCTGATGGGCTGGGCCCTTCTCACCACCAGCCAAGCAATGTCTTGATGCTTGTTGGAAACTTCTGGTGATGAGGCATTCTGCCAAGTGACTTTAACAATCTGCTCAGTGAACGACTCAATAGGATCTATCATCTCCTTTTTCCAGCAGAATCTCAAAGATTTTACATGATGACCACTGTCTGATGGACTTGTGGTCATTGCTGTTTTGTTTTGCAATTCTTTCCATGAGGGATAGGTGATAAAGATGGTCCAACTAATTGGAGCTTCCTGTGGCAACTCATTTGTTGTAACACCCAGGACAGATAGAACCTCAGTATGTAGTGACACTTGGTGCTTGCATACTGAGGGTTTACGCACAGCTTGATGCAGCTGCATACAAAGGTGGTCATCAGGATGAGGGAGGCATTGGGTACATGTTCTTCTTCCCCTTCTCCTTATCCAGAGCTTTGTACATAGTGTCCCTGTGCATCAAGTCCATCTTTGACCTCCAGATAAAGTGGCCATGACTAGGCCTCCAAGCCCTTACACCAACACTCTCATTCGTTTGGCCGAACTGGTCCTCACCCTTAATAATTTCTCCTTCGAATCCTCCCACTTCCTCCAGACCAAAGGAGTGGCCATGGGCACCAATATAGGCTCCAGCTATGCCTGTCTCTTTGTTGACTACGTAGAACAGTCCATCTTCCGTAGTTACACCGGCAGCACTCCCCACCTCTTCCTCCGCTACATTGATGACTGCATTGGCACCACCTCGTGCTCCCAAGAGGTTGAGCGATTCATCAACTTCACCAACACATTCCACCCTGACCTTAAATTTACCTGGACCATCTCTGACACCTCCCTCCCCTTCCTGGACCTCTCCATCTCCATTAATGATGACCGACTTGACACCGACATTTTTTACAAACCCACCGACTCCCACAGCTACCTGGATTACACCTCTTCCCACTCTACCTCTTGCAAAAATGCCATCCTGTATTTCCAAGTCCTCCGCCTCCTCTGTATCTGCTCCCAGGAGGACCAGGTCCACCGCAGAAAACACCAGATGGCCTCCTTCTTTAGAGACCGCAATTTCCCTTCCCATGTGGTTAAAGATGCCCTCCAATGCATCTCGTCCACATCCCGCACCTCTGCCCTCAGACCCCACCCCTCCAACTGTAACAAGGACAGAACGCCCCTGGTGCTCACCTTCTACCCTACAAACCTTCACATAAACCACATCATCCGTTGACATTTCTGCCACATCCAAAAAGACCCCACCACCAGGGATATATTTCCTTCCCCTTCCGCAAAGACCGTTCCCTCTGTGACTATCTGGTCAGGTCCACGCCCCCCTACAACCCACCCTCCCATCCTGGCACCATACCCTGCCACCGCAGGAATTGCAAAACCTGCGCCCACACCTCCTCCCTCACCTCTATCCAAGGCCCTAAAGGAGCCTTCCACATCCATCAACGTTTTACATGCACATCCACTAATATCATTTATTGTATCCATTGCTCCCGATGCGGTCTCCTCTACACTGGGGAGACTGGACGCCTCCTAGCAGAGCGTTTTAGGGAACATTTCCGGGACACCCGCACCAATCAACCACACCGCCCCATGGCCCAACATTTCAAATTCCCCTCCCACTCTGCCGAGGACATGGAGGTCCTGGTCCTCCTTCACCGCCGCTCCCTCACCACTAGGCGCCTGGAGGAAGAACGCCTCATCTTCTGCCTCAGAACACTTCAACCCCAGGGCATCAATGTGGACTTCAACAGTTTCCTCATTTTCCCTTCCCCCACCTCACCCCAGTTCCAAACTTTCAGCTCAGCACTGTCCCCATGACTTATTTTCCACCTATCCACTCCACCCTTCCCCCCGACCTATCACCTTCATCCCCTCCCCCACTCACCTATTGTACTCTGTGCTACTTTTTCCCCATCCCCACCTTCCTCTCACTTATCTCTCCACCCTTCAGGCTCTCTGCCTATATTCCTGATGAAGGGCTTTTGCCTGAAACTTCAATTTTAATGCTCCTCGGATACTGCCTGAACTGCTGTGCTCTTCCAGCACCACTAACCCAAAATCTGGTTTCCAGCATCTGCAGTAATTGTTTTTCCCTACCTCTGCATCAGGGCAGAGGGAGCTGTCCAATTCCCTCCTGGTTGGGTGTTGTCCTTGGATCAGGGCTGAGGGAGCTGTCCTGCTCTGCCCTCTCTGGAGTGTTAGTCTGATCTGGTGTTATCAGGGTGAGGACGAAGTCAGGACGAGGACGAAGTCAGGACAGTTCACTTCTGAATCGGACACAGATGCTGTTGTGCTCTGCTCCTTGTTCAGAGTGTCACTGATGTCAGTTACCTGGTGCTGTGGTGCAGGGGGAGGTAACCCTTGGTTCCTGACAACTGGAGGAGGAGTTTCACTGGCCCTTCACGATGACTGGTGATCCTGGGCTGGAGGATGATCTTCCTCTTCTTCTGCCTCATGGTACTTTGTCTCTTTTCATGTTTGTGACCATCATTTTGCACAGCTCAATGTTCAGAGGAGCTGCTGGTGTGTCCTTCATGCAGCTTCCTCTTTCCTTGTTGCTGTTGGTCAGTGAGTGCCACTCCTGTGTACAGTTCCTGCAGACGGTTACCTTGCAGTCTGCTGCCATGTGCCCTGACCTCCCACAGATTCAGCACACTTTAGGCTGCCCTGTGTATGTCAGGTAGCCTCAACACCCTCCAATCATGAAGCTGGAGGGCACATGGAGGATGTTCACATGCACAGCCACCTTGACCTGTCTCTTGCTGGTCCAGATATCAAACAGATCCACTACATCTGTGCTGCCTCCTTCTAACTGGATTTATTTTCCCAGGAAGAACAGGACATCTACTGTTGAGATGTGTGGTTCATACATGTGGATAGTAACCAGCCAGCTTCTCTGTGCGGGGAGGATGACCAATGGTGCTGCAGATAGGACAGAGTGGGAACTCTCACCTCCTTTCTCCTCAAACACCTTCTGGAGATGCTCACATTGTTTTACACTCCAGAAGGTCACAGTGAAATTCCACCCCATCCCGCAGGGTAGATATCTGCTGCCTGAAACCCGCAGCAATCCAGCAATCCAGGAGCATGCTCTTCATGAAGAAGGTCTAGTCGATTGCTATACCTTCTTCACCTTTCTCACAGTTACTCTGAATTTGTTCTGGACACCCTCAATGGCCATTTCTCTCGTTGGCTGCACACTGAAAAGGCAGCAGAAAGATCCACCAATAGCAGCTCAACTAAACTGACGACCCTCCAATGTCCAATCATGATCTAGCAATAATCTTGGAATCCTCTGATGACTTGCAACTCAGAGCTAACACTTGACCTTAGCCAAAAGGTTGAGAAGTGGCTGACTAGGCAGACAATGAAGCGGTGCTTTTTGTGTCCCACAGGCCTTTTGGCAGTGGCCTGAATAATCCACTACCTTGGCTTGCATTGACCTCTTTTTAAGACATTGTTAATTTCATCATCATCATTGAGATGCAAATGTTCAATGAGCAAAGCAATGGTATGGTGCAAACTTCCTTTGATCATTCGCACTTTCGTTCTGTATGGATCGCAAATGGATAATAAAAGGTTTGCAAATGAACTGTAACAGGAGTTTGCAAATGCGTATTTGACCCATCGATGATTTAGTATCAACAGACGTGGATCCTGCACTTCACCCATCAAAGTAGCACTGACTCCATCCATCTTGGACATGGTCCCAGCCATTTTCCAGTTGCAGTGCAAATCCAGAGAATGACAAGTGATAGCAGGGAATCCAACCCATGGTGGTCAACATTAGCACTGGGCTCCGCCAGATCTCCAGGTAACTCCTAGAGGCTTTGTGACCCCTTTGATCTTGCAATACCCCAATAGCCCATTTTTACCTCCCCTATGTACATATGAAATAGATTGGGGTAGGAAGACTCATGATCAATCTTCTGACTCTAACCTAATTTGCATGTGGGAAGCTAGGTGGCAGTGTGTGGGGAATATCACCAGCTAATGCCTTCTTACCCCCAAACTTGCTCTGTCCAGGAGCAGAAGATTTCACCCCATATAAAGCATCATTTGTCCTCTAGCGCCATTAAAAGGCAAGATTGGCAGATCAAGGCCGAAAGTGCGTGTAAACAGAAAGGAACATGTTGAATAATTTAAATTGAAAAGAGTCCAACAATTAACCTCTGTTTCTTTCTCATACTATTTCCAGGCATGGGTTATGTTCCTCATTGTTCAAGCTTGAGGCTTGAAATCAAAATAATTTTTCACAAACCTTCCAGCTCAACTTCATCCCCCCATCTGCAAAGCCAAAATCTCTTTTACGATCAATCAATGTCTCTTTACAGCAAATTATGGCTATTTACTCAGTTGCTGGTAAAGATATTTATCAGCCAATCTCAGTTGGCCTCAGGGTACCAGGATAGCATATCTTTTCAGCAGATTTGTATTGTTAAACCTCCACAGGAGTTGAGCTAATCTGCTGACATGGGTCCAAAATGAGTTGGATGCTGTTAACTCCTTGTTCTCAGAAAGAAACATCTTCACTGTTCTGACTTTACCAATGAACACCATTATTTTGCTATGAAACATTTCATAGACAAGGAACATAATACAACTATTCCATTTAGTACTTTGAAAACTTTGCAATATTAAAGTAACAGACTAAATATTTTATAGAGATAATTTAAGTAAGTTTTCACGATGACTCTCAAATAGACATTTTGCTATCAAAAGCGCAGCATGATTTTTCTTTGAATCACACCACAATTTGAAATAATTGGCTGTAAATTAGATAGTAGTCGAGCTCCATTTACAATCATTAGAATGTTTCATTGTTAGCAGTATAGTTGCCTTCTATTCTCAATATCCCACGTTGATTCCCCTTCAGCATGAATCAGATAATTCTTTGCTCTGCAGGTATCTGCTTCTAATCAGTGCATTTTCTCCATTTTCAGAAAGAATCAGAATGTTATTTCAATCCCTGTCAGCATAGTAGAAATTCTCATCATATAGGGTATTTTGTTGTTAGATAATTTAGATTAGGTTTTTGACGATTCTTTAGCTATTGAGAAATTGAAGATCTTCTGGCAACATTTCCACACTTGATGAGGATAAATAATTATTGACTGGAAACTAAACTACATTTAGGGGAATAGAGATATGTTTCTGGAGGGCACAGACAGGCTGCTGAGTGTGCAGACATGTGGCTGATGAGATTCAATTCAGATAGGTCAGGGAAAAAAATAATGATACAATTCTAAAATGGGTACAAAAGCAGATTGGCTGAGGACATACGCACAAAAAGAAATCTTTGAAGGTGCTAAAGAAAGTTGTACGAATGCTTATTAAGGCTTCTGTGATGTCACAATGGATAGCAAGTCCTTCTTTAAATCTATAAAAGGAGGAAAGAGGGCAAAGTGAACATTGGCTCTTTAAAATAAGACTGGAGAAATAATAATGGCAACCAGAAAATGGCAGAGGAGTTAAATAAATCTTTGAAACAAGCTCATGGTAGAAGACACTAATAGCTTTCCAAAACTACCAAATGATCAAGGGACAAAAGGAGAGAGAAAATAAATACAGTAGCTATCACTAGAGCAAATGGTTAAGGAAACTAATGGGGCTAAAGGTCAATATACCCTCTGGACTTAAAAGGTTGCATCATAGGATAATAAAGGAAGGACTATAGAGATAGTGGATGCACCTGGTCATAATGTTCCAGGAATTCTTAGATTATGGAAAAGTCTTTGAGGAGTGGAAAGCTGCTAATGTCATATCATTATTTAAAAAAAGCAACAAGAGAAAGGCTAACTATAGATTACAGAAAACTGCAGCACGGAGAGATTTGGAGTCATTTTGTGTAAATCATAAAAAGCTAGTATAGACATTCAACAAGTAATAGAAAGGCAAATGGAATATTGTTGTTTATTTCAAAGAGAATGGGGAACTCTTGGTAAAACTATACATGGCATGAGTCAAACCACACCGAGAATACTTTTAACAGTTTTGGTTCCCTTAACTAAGGAAAGATATAATGGCATTCAAATTCACCCAGAGATGGCTCACTATAGATTTCCTGATGAAGAGAGAGGTTGTGCAGCTTGGGTCTGTCCTCACTGGAGTTTAGATAATTGACAGGCAATGTTACTGAACTTTGTGAGCATAATTTTATGGTGATCTGAGCAATGTGAGGTTTGGTAGGATGTCCCACAAAATCGAGTGACAAGTGCAGTGAGGTCATCTCGATGTCGAAGCACTGCTTCTTCATCAGGTGGCTAGTGCTTCCAAATAAACCTGTTGGAGTATAACCTGTTGTTGTGTAGTTCTGAACTTTGTCCTAAATTGCAGGTCTTTCCTCCATATGGCTGAGAGTGCTCTAATGAGGGTGACAACCTTGAACCAGGCTGGCATGGTGTGCTGGCATAGCTTTATTGCTGGTCCCTAGAGCTGTTGGAATCATCCCATCCAGCAGGATCTCCAGAACCCAGCCCTCAAAGTGAGGCACTAATATCCTCCTGTCTGCCATGTCTGGGGCAAAAGCCAGCAGACATGCAGGAGTGACAGTGCTTGTCCAGACCCACAGCTTTAAAGATGGCATTAGTACAAGGGATGCCGGTGAATTCTGAGATAGCTGCTGAGTGGCGCATGGTAAGATGGGGCAGAATTCTGATGTGAGAGATGTCATGGGGCATGGCAGATAATTAATTAGGTAATTTGGTAAGATATATTCAGAGAACTCGTTAGGCTTTGCTGCGACAAACTCTTTATGAAACTCAGTACAACTTAGACAAAAAAAAGGATTCCGGGGCATTATGGGATAGATGTTGAATGGCTGCTTCCTGTCGTGGGAGAATTTCGAACCTGAGGGCCTAATCTCAGAGTAATAAATTGCCCATTTAATACTGGGACAAGGAGGATTTTCTTCTCTCAAAGGAAGTGAATCTGTGGAATTCTTTACTGCAAAGTTGAGGCTTGGTCATAAAATCCTGGAATTCCCTCCTGAATGGCATTGTAAGCCAATGGACTGCAGCTGTTCAAGAAGGCAGCTCACCACAACCTTCTCAAGGGCAACTATGGATGGCAATAAATGCTGGACCGCCAGCAACATCCGCATCGCACAAAATAAATAATTTTTTAAAACAGTATATTCAAAGCTGAGATAAGAGAATCAAGGGTTATGGGGAAACGTTAAGAGAGTGGAGGAGAGGATTATCAGATCAGCCATGATCTCCTTGAATGATGAACCAGACTCGATGAGCTGAATGACTCACATGTAGGTCATAGAGGCATACAATGTGCAAAAAGGCCCTTTGGTCCAAGTTGTCCATGCTGTCCAGATTTTATAATTAAACTAGTCCTATTTGTCTGTGTTTGGTCTATATCCCTCCATACCTATCCCATTCATGTACCTGTCCAAATGTTCCTTAAATGATGAAATTATACTCGCCTCCCCACTACGTCTTTCAGATACAGATTCCAGATACTTACCATCCTCTGTGTAAAACGTTTGCTCCTGGATCCTTTTGTATCTCTCCCCACTCACCTTAAACCTCCTAAGCCCTCCAGTTTTAGATTCCCCTAATATGAGGGAAAACAGTTAGTTACCTATCTTTTCTATGCATCACATGATTTTTAGACCTGTATGAGGTCAATCCTTAGTCTCCTATGCACCAGGGAAAATATTCCTAGCCTCTGTGAAACAAACTTATAAGGAGATCTCAGTTATCTGTAAGAATAATAGAATGGTTATGGTAGGGGATTTTAACTTTCCAAACATAGATTGGGACTGTCTTAGTGTAAAGGGTTTAGATGGAGAGGAATTTAATTGTGTACAAGAAAATCTTCTGATTCAGTATATGGATGTACCGACTAGAGAAAGTGCAAATCTTGACCCACTCTTGGGAAGTAAGAGTGGGCAGGTGACTGAGGTGTCAGTGAGGGAGCACTTTGGAGCCAGCGACCATAATTCTATTCGTTTCAAAATAGCAATGGAAAAGGATAAACCAATCTAAAAGCTGATATTTTAAATTGGAAGAAGGCTAATTTTGACTGTATTAGGCAAAAATGTTCAAAAGCTGATTTGGGGCAGATGTTCGCAGGTAAAGAGATGGCTGGAAAAATGGGAAGCCTTCAAAAATGAGATAATGAGAGTCCAGAGACAGTATGTTCCAATTAGGGTGAAAGGAAAGGCTGGTAGGTGTACGGAATGCTGGATGACTAGAGAAATTAAATTTTTGGTTAAGAAAAAGAAGGAAGCATATGTCAGGTATAGACGGCAGGTATAGTCAATCCTTAGAAGAGTATAAAGGCAGTAGGAGTATACTTAAGAGGGAAATCAGGAGGACAAAAAAGGGACATGACATAGCATTGGCAAATAGGGTTAAGGAAAATCCAAAGGGATTTTATAAGTATATTAAGGAAAAAAACAGTAATGTGGGAGAGAATAGGGCCCCTCAAAGATCAGCAAAGCAGCCTCTGTGTGGAGCTGCAGGAGATGGGGGAGATTCTAAATTTAGCATCAGTGTTTACTGTGGAGACGGACATGGAAGATACAGAATGTGGGGAAATAGATGGTGATAGCTTGAAAAATGTCCATATGACAAAGGAGGTGGTGCTGGATATCTTAAAACACATAAAGGTGGATAAATCCCCAGGACCTGATCAGGTGTAACCAAGAATTCTGTGGGAAGCGAGGGAAGTGATTGCTGGGCCTCTTGCTGAGACATTTGTATCATCGATAGTCACAGGTGAGGTTCCGGAAGACTGGAGGTTGGCAAACGTGGTGCCAATATTTAAGAAAGGTGGAAAGAACAAGCCAGGGAACTATAGACCAATGAGCCTGACGTCAGTGGTGGGCAAGTTGTTGGACGGAATCCTGAGGGACAGGATGTACATGTATTTGGAAAGGTAAGGGCCGATTAAGGGTAGTCAACATGGCTTTGTGCATGGGAAATCATGTCTCACGAACTTGATTAAGTTTTTTGCAGAAGTAACAAAGAGAATTGATGAGGGCAGAGCAGTAGATGTGCTCTATATGGACTTCAGTAAGGTGTTCAACAATGTTCCCCATGTAAGACCAGTTAGCAAGGTAAGATCTCACTTAATACAGGGAGAACTAGCCATTTGGAATCAGAACTGGCTCGAAGGTAGAAGACAGAGGGTGATAATGGAGGTTTGCTTTTCAGACTGGAGGCCTGTGACCAGTGGAGTTGCACAAGGATTGGTGCTGGGTCCACTGCTTTTCGTCATTTATAAAAATGATTTGGATGTGCAGATAGGAGTTACAGTTAGTAAGATTGTAGATGACACCAAAATTGGAGGTGTAGTGGACAGCGAAGAAGGTTACCTCAGAGTACAATAGGATCTTGATCAGATGGGTCAATGTGCCGAGGAGTGGCAGATGGAGTTTAATTTAGATAAATGCGAGGTGCTGCATTTTGGAAAAGCAAGTCAGGGCAGGACTTACACGCTTAATGGTAAAGTCCTGGGAAGTGTTGATGAACAAAGAGACCATGGTGTGCACATTCATTGTTTCTTGAAAGTAGATTCACAGGTAGATCGGATAGTGAAGAAGGAGTTTAGTATACTTCCCTTTATTGGCCAGAGCATTGAGTATTGGAGTTGGGAGGTCATGTTGCAGCTGTATAGGATGTTGGTTAGGCCAATTTTGGAATATTGTGTGCAGTTCTGGTCTCTTTCCTATCAAAAGGCTGTTGTGAAGCTTTAAAAGGGTTCAGAAAAGATTTACAAGGATGTTGCCAGGGTTGGAGGATTTGAGCTATTGAGGGAGAGGCTGAATAGGCTGGGGCTGTTTTCCCTGGAGCATCAGGGGCTGAGGGATGACCTTATTGAGGTTTATAAAAAATCATAAGGGGCATTGATAGGGTAAATAGACAAGTCTTTACCCCAAGGTGGGGGAGTCCAGTACTAGAAGGCATAGGTTTAGGGTGAGAGGAAGAGATGTAAAAGGGACCTAAGGGGCAATGTTTTCACACAGAGGAAGGTGCATATATAGAATGAGCTGCCAGAGGAAGTGGTGCGGGCTGGTACAATTATAACATTTAAAAGGCACCTGGATGGGTATATGAATAGGACAGGTTCAGAGGGATATGGGCCGGATGCTAACAAATGGGATTAGATTGGCTTAGGATATTTAGTCAGCATGGACGAATTGGACCAAAGGGTCAATTTCTGTGCTGTACACCTCTGTGACTCTATGACTCTTCTTCTAACTCAAATCCTCCAGTCCAGATAGCATCCTAGTAAATCTTTTCTGCACTCTTTCTAGTTTAATAATATCCTTTCTAAAGTAGGACAATCAGGACTACATGGAGTACTCCAAACGTGGTCTTGCCAACATCTTTTTTTTTAGATTACTTACAGTGTGGAAACAGGCCCTTCGGCCCAACAAGTCCACACCGACCCGCCGAAGCGCAACCCACCCATACCCCAACATATACCCCTTACCTAACACTACAGGCAATTTAGCATGGCCAATTCACCTGACCCGCAAATCTTTGGACTGTGGGAGGAAACCGGAGCACCCGGAGGAAACCCACGCAGACACGGAGAGAATGTGCAAACTCCACACAGTCAGATGCCTGAGGCGGGAATTGAACCCAGGTCCCTGGCGCTGTGAGGCAGCAGTGCTAACCACTGTGCCACCGTGCTGCCCTTGTACAGCTGCAACAAGACATTCCAGCTTAATGCTCTGATTGATGAAAGCAAGCATGCTGAAAACCTTCTTCATTGCCCGTCTATATGTGACACCACTTTCAAACATCTGATCTTTTGATCTTATGGTTTTGTAAAGACAGACCTTGAATACAAAAGCAAAGAATTTATGGGGCGCCTTTAGAAAACACTGCCTCAGTCTCAAGAGTAGTGCTGTGTCCAATTCTGGGCACTAGTTTCAGAAGGATATGAAAATGTTCAAGAGGGGCAGGGAATGGCAAATTAAGATGAATGGTAAATAGCTAACATCAACAGATAGAGTTAAGGATAATCCAAAGGGGTTCTACACGTACATTAAGGACAAAAGGGTAACTAGGGAGAGAATTGGGTCCCTTAACGCCGAATAATGTATGGAACTGCAGGAGATGGGGGAGATACTAAATGAGTATTTTGCATCAGTGTTTACTTTGGAGAACAATTTGGAAGATTTGGAATGTGGGAAATAAATACAGATATCTTGAAAAATGCTCACATTATAGGGGATGAGGTGCTGGATGGATTAAAATGCATAAAGGTTGATAAATTCCTGGGACCTGATTGGGTGTACCCTAGAAATCTGCGAAGCTAGGGGAGTAATTGTTGGGTGCCTTGCTGAGAAGTTTGTATTATTGCTAGTTACTGGTGAGGTGCTGGAAGACTGGAGTGGGCGGGTGGGGGCTGATGTGGTGCCACTGTTTAAGAAAGGTGGTAAGGAAAAGCCAGGGATATATAGACTTGTGAGCCTGATATTGGTGGTGAGCACGTTATTGTGGGGAATCCTGAGGGACAAAATTTACATGTATTTAGAAAAGGCAAGGACTAATTCGGGTTAGTCAACATGGCTGTGTGTGTGAGAAGTTGTGTCTCACTAACTTAATTGAGTTTTTTAAAGAAGTAACAAAGAGGATTAATGAGGGCAGAGTGGCGGACATGATCAATATGGACTTCGGTAAGGTGTTTGACAAGATTCTCATGGTAGACTGGCTAGCAAATTTAGATTACATGGAATGCAGGCAGAATTAACTATTTTGATACAAAACTGGCGCCAAGGTAGAAGACAGGTAGTGAAGGGCTGCGTTTCAGACTGGAGGCCTGTGACCATTGCTGTGCCACAAGGATCAGTGCTGGATAATTTGCTTTTTGTCATTTATATAAATAATTTGGATGTGAACATAGGAGGTGTAATTAGTAAGTTTGCAGGTGATACCAAACTTGGAGGTATAATAGGATCTTGATCAGATAGGCCAATGGGCCGAGGAGTGGCAGATGAAGTTTAATTTAGATAAATGAGGGGTGCTGCATTTTGGGAAGGGCAGCCTTAGACACTTAATGGGAAGGCCCTGGGGAGTGCTGCTGAACAAGAGACCTTGGAGTTGCAGGTAGATAGGATAGTGAAGAAGGTATTTGGTATGCTTGCCTTTATTGGTCAGTGCTGAAAATGTGTTGCTGGAAAAGCGCAGCAGGTCAGGCAGCATCCAAGGAACAGGAGATTCGACGTTTCGGGCATAAGCCCTTCTTCAGGCTTATGCCCGAAACATCGAATCTCCTGTTCCTTGGATGCTGCCTGACCTGCTGCGCTTTTCCAGCAACACATTTTTAGCTCTGATTTCCGGCACCTGCAGACCTCACTTTTTCCTCGAAGATTTATTGGTCAGTGCACTGAGTTGAGGAATTGGAAGGTCATACTGCAGCTGTAGAGGACATTGGTTAGGCCACTTTTGGAATACTGCATTCAGAACTTGAGAGGGTTCAAAAAAGGTTTACAAGGATGTTGCCACAGTTGAAGGATTTGATCTGTAGGGAGAGGTTGAATAGGCTGGAGTTTTCCCTGGAGTGTCAGAAGCTGAGGGATGACCTTATATAGGTTTATAAAATCATGTGAAGCATGGACAGAGTAAATGAACAAGGTCTTCTCCCTGGGGTGGAGGAGTCCAAAACTAGAGGGCTTAAGGTGAGAGGGGAAAGATTTAAAAGGGACCAAAGGGGCAATTTTCTCATGCTGAGGGTGGTGTGTGTATGGAATGAGCTGCCAGAGGAAGTGGTGGAAGCTGGTGTAATTACAACATTTAAAAAGCCCCTGGATGGGTAGATGAACAGGAAGGCTCAAATGCTGGCCAAAGGTACTAGGTTAATTTTGGATATCTGGTCAGCATAGACAAGCTGGACTGAAGGGTTTGTACGTCTCTATGACTTTACATGAGGAAAATCATCTTACCTATTGAGTGATTAGGATCTAGAAAGGAATGCATGAGTGCGTGGGAGACTCAAATTCAATCATAAATTTCAAAAGGTAATTATATATCTATCTGAAGACTAGAGATTTGCAGCTCAGTGTGGAAAAGGCAGAGGAGTCAGTCTAGTTGAGGTGTTCATGCAGATAGCTGGCACAAACATGACAGGGAAGAAGACATCATGCTGTGCTTTAACTATTCCATAATACTAACAAAGGATCTGACAATGATAGCTCTACTGCTATTGTTATTCCGGTTTTTTTCAAGAAATATCTCTCCCATGAATTATTGGATGAAAAGATGGCACATGTGATTTACTAGACCGACAGACATCCACAGGTTTTGCAGGCTCTTGAGCAGAGATTTGGGATGAGAAATACATTTTCATAGCACCATGCCTGCAGCAACAGCCCCAGCAGGGTCTGCCCCTGGAGGAGTCATAGAGTACACTTAAGTATATTCAGTATCACTGATAGTAGTGCCACATAACAAATACCTCACTATGCCTTATTGGGAATCCAATCCCCAGTGGTGCCCCCCAGAAGGATTTGTGAGCAAAACAGTGAAGAGTCAGATTTTTCAAACAATCAGAATGAATCTGTTTGTATGGTACTGCTTCTGTCTACAGACTTATATTGAGTTGGAGGAGCCAGTGTTAGACTGGGGTGGACAAGATAAAAATCACACAACACCAGGTTAGAGGCCAACAGGTTTATTTGGAAGCACTAGCTTTTGAAGGGCTGCTCTTTCATCAGGTGGTTGTGGAGCGGGACCATAAGACAAAAAATTTATAGCAAAAAGTTACAGTGTCAGACTTATATTGATTACTTGCAGGCAGTAATTTATATGGACGTTACCTCCATTGTCCATGCACATTTTTCAATGATATCAGATTGAGTTTTTTGAAGTAACAAAGAGGATTGATAAGAACAGAGAAGTAGATGTGATCTATATGGGCTTCAATAAGGCATTCGACAAGGTTCCACATGGGAGACTGATGAACAAGGTTAGATCTCATGGAATACAGGGACATCATTTGGATATAGAACTGGCTCAAAGGTAGAAGACAGAGGGTGGTGGTGGCGGGTTGTTTTTCAGACTGGAGGCCTGTGACCAGTAGACTGCCACAAGGATCAGTGCTGGGTCCTCTACTTTTTGTCATTTACATAAATAATTTGGATGTGAGCATCAGAGGTATAGTTAGTAAGTTTGCAGATGACAGCAAAATTGGAGGTGTAGTGGACAGCGAAGGTTACGTCAGATTACAAGGGAATCTGGACCAGATGGGCCAATGGCTGAGAAGTAGCGGAGTTTAATTCAGATAAATGCGAGGTGCTGCATTTTGGAAAAACACATCTTAGCAGGACTTATACACTTAATGGTAAGGTCCTAGGGAGTATTGCTGAACAAAGAGACCTTGGAGTTCTGGTTCATAGCTCCTTGAAAGTGGAGTCACAGGTAGATAGGATAGTGAAGAAGGCGTTTAGTATGCTTTCTTTTATTGGTCAGAGTATTGAGTACAGGAGTTGGGAGGTCATGTTGCGGCTGTACAGGACATTGGTTAGGACACTGTTGGAATATTGTATGCAATTCTGGTCTCCTTCCTATAGGAAAGATGTTATGAAACTTGAAAGGGTTCAGAAAAGATTTACAAAGATGTTGCCAGGGTTGGAGGATTTGAGTATTAGGGAGAGGCTGAACAGGCTGGAGCTGATTTTCTTGGAGCATTGGAGGCTGAGGGGTGACCTTATAGAGGTTTACAAAATTATGAGGGGCATAGATAGGATAAATAGACAAAAGTCTTTTCCCAGGCGGTCAGGGAGTCCAGAACTAGAGGGCATAGGTTTAGGGTGAGAGGGAAAAGATATAAAAGAGACCTAAGGGGCAATGTTTTCACATAGAGGGTGGTACGAGTGTGGAATGAGCTGCCAGAGGAAATGGTGGAGGCTGGTACAATTGCAACATTTAAGAGGCATTTGGATGGGTATATGAATAGGAAGGGTTTGAAGCGATATGGGCCAGGTGCTGGCAGGTGGAACTAGATTGGGTTGGGATATCTAGTTGGCATGGATGGGTTGGACAGAAGGGTCTGTTTCCATGCTGTACAGTTCTATGATTCTATGATATCAATACCAGAAGTGGTACTACATTAATGAATTTCTTCCTTTTAGAACCTAAACCAGGATGTACAA
Source organism: Hemiscyllium ocellatum (assembly GCF_020745735.1). Taxonomy (NCBI): domain Eukaryota; kingdom Metazoa; phylum Chordata; class Chondrichthyes; order Orectolobiformes; family Hemiscylliidae; genus Hemiscyllium; species Hemiscyllium ocellatum. The sequence continues at coordinate 47,072,119 of NC_083402.1, forward strand.
AATAACATGAATTACATTTAAGACATGCTCAGAAAGCAAAATAAAATTGGGAAAGAAAAATTGCATTAAGAAGAGGTAAAGGAGACAAGGATAAAATAAAGCAAGCTTTTAAAGAAAACTTACTAACACTAATTACATTCTAAAACAATAAAACTCCCTTTGTTTTTCTTCTTAAACATATCCCAACTCCTGTCTCCTCCACCCATGAACCTCTTTGTTGTTAAGATCAAGATAATCTGATCAGCTGCCTTAGCACATTTCTGTCTTGCACCTGCCCAGCAAACCGTATTTTGTCTCCTGTCACTTATCAACATTACAAATTGTAACCTATGCGAGTGTGACAAAAGTAACCTTTCCATCCTCATCCTTTTCAATTTGTCTACAACCTTTGACACAGTTGTCTAGACAATATTCCTTCCAATGCCTTTGCAGCTGGATGGGACTGCTCTCCCTCTGCTCCATTATGAATGATCTAATTGCAGCCAGAAATTCAGTTGCAATGATTATATTTCTTGGTGCTGCATGAATACATTTGGTGAACTGTAAGGAACAGTTCTTGATGCCCTACTGATTTCTCATCTACATGCTGCCCCTGATGTCATCATCCAAAGGCATTCCATTAATTCTTACATGTATGCTGGTGACCCAGGTCAACCTCATCACCTCTCTTTTGACTTCTCCACGCTTGTTAAAATATTAAACTGCTTATCTACATCCAGAACAGGTTGAGAGGAAGTTACCTCAAATTAAATAATGAGAAGACTGAAGCTATAGCTTTTGTTCTCTATTTCAAATTCCATTTCTTCGCTACTCACTCTATCCCCTGTTCTGAAGAATCTGGAATTAAGTCAGGTTGTCATTTGTTCAAGATATGAGGTTACAGCTGACTGAGCCAATACTAATTGCCCATTCTTAATTGCTGTTGAGAACCTGGAGGTGTGTTGCTTTCTTATTGAGGCTGCACCTTATCCAGGCATGTATTCCACCACCTTCCTGACTTGTGTCCTGTTGATAGTGAACAGGCTTCGGCAAGTTAAAAGGTGAATTTCTCATCTCAGAATTCCCAGCCTCTGATCTGCTTTTGTCACCACAGCATTAGTATGCAAATACAATTCAGTTTCAGATCAATGATAACTCTCAGGATGATGATTCCTCTATTGTTGTCCTATTTAAAGATACAATCACTATGTGAATGTTAAAACATTTTCTTACATCCTAATGTTAAAGAGAGTCAGTGATCGAACACCATTGAATATCAAGAGGGAAATGATTAAATTCTTTTTTATTAGAGGTCAGTGATGGAGGAAATGTTTATTGATAGAAGAGCTGAAGATGATCATATCTAGCAATGCCCTGGGGCTGAGATGATTGCAGTCCAACAATTGTAAGCGTCTTCCTTTGGTGACTCCAACCAGGGAAGCTTTTCTCCCACTTCCCATTGATTTCAGTTCTGCTGGGGATTCTTGATGCACTTGATTAAATGCTGCTTTGATATCAACGGTAGCTACTCTCACCTCAGATCTGAAGTTCAGTACATTTAGACTAATGCTGTAATGACGTTAGGAGCTGAGTGGCATAATCCAAACTGAGCTTGAGATTGTGTGGTCGGTGTCATTTTGATCCCAGGATGAGCTTCCAAACTCATATTTATGCTATCTCTAAGATGACCTATTTTCACCTCCCTTGACTTTGCTCCACTCTCAGCTTCTCTGTGGCTGAAATCTTCACCCATGCCTTCATTATTTCTTGACTCACCTATTGCAAAGCACTCGTGAATACTGCAGTTCCTCACATTCTCCCCTCTTGTTAACTCCAGGTCATCCAAATCTTTGCTGCCCCATCTTATCTTGCAGCAAGTCCTATTCCAAATTGGAAGTGTGATAGCCACATACTAAGAAGGCAAAACAAAAACGATAGTTTTTGTGGTTGACTGAGATACATGTACAAAAAGAGGGGAACCCTAATCCTGTCTCAACTGATTGTAACAATGTCCTTGATCTTTCCAATTCTTCTGGGCATCTTCATATATTTTGATATAGTTACCCATGATATATTTCTGTATTATTGTCCTGTTTAATGATACAACCACTATGTCAATGATAAAACATTTTCTCATGTCCTAATGTTAAAAATCAAAAGAAGTAAGAGCAGGAATATGTCACATGGCTTTTGAACCTGTTCTGTCCTTCAACATGATGTAGCTGACCTTCTGTGTTGTATTTTCCAATCACATTCCATATATATTGTTTCTCTGATAGATCAAGAATCTACCCTGCCTCAGTCTTCAAATGACTCAATCATGGAACATCCACAACTCTCTGGCGCAGACAACTCCAAAGACATATAACACTTTGAAGACATTTCTCTTTATCGCAGTTATAAATAATTGATGTTCTGCACTAAGACTGTGCCCTTGTGTACTAGATACTTCAGCCAGGAAAGCTGCTATGGCAATGCCTTCCTTCCCAAACCCCTTCACAATCTTGTACATTCCAATGAACAAATCTTCCCATCTGAGTCAAACTCCTCACTTAAAACCCAAATTAGACAAGACACTATCCCTTAACTTCAGAGGAATTCTCCAGCCTAACTTCCCAATGAAGCAGCACAGTTCAGTCCAGCAATGGAAAGAGACAGCAATTGAGTGGATCGGTGCTGAAACCACATCTCACTTTGATGGCAGTAACTGCAGTGTTCTGTGGTGTCACTGGAGGTTCAAAATGGGAGATGGGAGAATATGTTAGGTGTCTGGGAGGGTTGGATTGGTATTAGGGCGAGATTGAAACAGGTTCAAAAGCCTGTGATGTATTCCTGCTCTTATTTCTCTTGTTTTTAAATGTTAGGACATGAGAAAATGTTTTAACATTTGTATCATTAAACAGGACAACAATAGAGGAATATATCATGGTTAACTGTATCAAAATATATGAAGATCCCAGAAGAATGGGAAAGATCATGGACATTGTTACAATCAGGTGAGACAGGGTTAGGGCTCCCCTCTTTTTGTACACCCCTCTTAGTCAAGTGCAACAACTATCTTTTTTTGCCTTCTTAGCATGTGGCTTGGGTTGGAGTTGGGTGGGAAGGGTGTGCCAGGATTGGGGAGGGTGGTATGAGTCCATAATGGGTCAGATGAAGCCGGGAGTTGGAGAGATGCAATTGGGTTCCTTGAGAGCTGGGGTCCAGGCCAGGTTGTGTTGTTGGCTCTGAGGAAAGGGCTTGAGGGGAGAATCAGATGACAAGTTGTGGGGATGTCCGGTCTGCATGGGGAAGTGTGGGCATGGGCTTGGGCAATGGGAGTCAGGTCAGGCAGGGGATGGGGGAAAGAGGGAATGTCCAGAGGGCAGTTAGTGGTGAGGTAGGGTTTCAGTTTATTTATTACATTGCAGTTAGAACAAATTGTAATCCTTCTAACTCTTCATATTATTGTTTGTCAAAACACTTGAAAGTCTTCAGGTTTAACTAAGAGTCAGGGATTTTTGTGAAGAATTCCAAATGCCATGTAATTACCCAACTAAAGTTTCAACTTGCCTGAGCAACTGCCATGGAATTTATTGTGTCAGTGCGTCCAGACCTTTCCAATATTCAATGCTAGTCTACATTTCAGTGACAACAAACTTCTTGCAGAAGATGTGGGCCAATGTGATCATGTTTCACTCTTTTACACTCCAGAGAGTGAAGGTAAAGTTGTCATAGTCCTGCTGGACCACAGTGCTGCTCTCTCATTAGAGAAAGATAACAAGTGTCAGTTTAATCTGGGTGTCACCTTGTGTCAGGCAAGAGGAGAGGTTGAGTAGGAGAATCCTTTATGGTAACGTTATCTAGTCTGGGAACTGAGCCTACACTCTGACCAATAAACGAAAGCATACCAAATGCCGCCTTCACTATCCTATCTACTTGCCCTCCAGAGAGATAGTATATTTCTGCTGTCTACAAGTGCAGAGCACTAAATCATCTCACACTGTAATCCATGATAATACAAACTGGTCAAACACAGTTAGCATAACCCATAGCTCATTATGAAATTATGTCAAAATCACCTTCCCCAATGAGCAGCATTACCTACACTAAAAAGGACTGCGGCGGTTCCAGAAAGCCGCTCATCATCACCTTCTTAGGGACAACTAGGGATAGGTCGTAACCGCTGTTCCAGCCAGTGAAGCCCATGATTGAATAATTGTAAAATGCTGAAAATGTGTTGCTGGTCAAAGCACAGCAGGCCAGGCAGCATCTCAGGAATAGGGAATTCGACGTTTCGAGCATAAGCCCTTCATCAGGAATGAGAGAGAGTAGCCAAGCAGGCTAAGATAAAAGGTAGGGAGGAGGGACTTGGGGGAGGGGCGATGGAGGTGGGATAGGTGGCAGAGGAGATGACCTGGGGAGTGCAGTGAGAGAGAGACTCACTGAAATCCTTGTAGAGGGAGGAAGAGAGCTTCTTCAAGGAAGGCATCCTTGTAAGAGGATTCGCAGTAGGTTAAAATCTTCGAGTAAAAAATGAGGTCTGCAAATGCTGGAGATCACAGCTGAAAATGTGTTGCTGGTCAAAGCACAGCAGGCCAGGCAGCATCTCAGGAATAGGGAATTCGACGTTTCGAGCATAAGCCCTTCATCAGGAATGAGAGAGAGTAGCCAAGCAGGCTAAGATAAAAGGTAGGGAGGAGGGGCGATGGAGGTGGGATTGCGTAGGGCGACAGGGAACACCCCACCCCATCAACTGAAGGCAGATAAGCAGTTGTTTGCAAAGCAGATTAAGGACACACAAGGAAGAGTCAGACACCCCAGATGGGACTTGAACCCACAACCCCTGGCTTAGGCCAGTGCCTTATCCATTAGGCCACTGGAGCTGCACTTCCATTAGGCCACTGGAGCTGCACAAAATGCACACACCTGAAGCAGGTGAGGCACGAACCAAGTCCTTCTGATGCAGGGACTCTACCACTGTACCAACTGACCCCCTAAAATCCACCAACTGCTATGGTATGAATTTAAATCTGTGACTCCAGAACATTAGTCTGGGTCTTCAGATTACCAATCTAGTACAAAGTTAAGAATCACACAACACCAGGTTATAGTCCAACAGGTTTATTTGGAAGCAATAACTTTTGGAGTGCTGCTCCTTCATCAGGTGGTTGTGTGATTCTTAATTTTGTACACTGCAGTCCAACACCAGTGTCTCCAAATCATGACTAATCTAGTGACATTACGACTTACATCACCATCTTCCACCAGCTTGTAAATATATGTTGATGTCACTCAGCTCTACTTTTCCGTCATTTCTCTCAGCTACCTCAATTTGTAAGATTGCAGCTGTCTGACACCAAATCAGGAATGTCTACATTTTCTCCAGAGTAAAATGATGGCAGTGAAAATGTCATCTCCTAATCATAGTGATAAAATGCAGTGTGGAGAGACACAGCATGGTGCTCAATATTCAGCTCTGTCACAAATAGGACACAAAAGATTTTACACAAAAGCAAAACACTGCAGATTCTGGAAGTCAAATAGACCACAAAAGATTTTGCACAGTTTGCTACAACTTGAACAAATGGTAATAGAGCAGAGCATATCAATGGAAATTCCATTACCTGTTTATTGTGCACTGCTAGCTTTGGCAGTCAGTTGGCTGGCTTGTTTATGATGTGAAGAGATGTCAACAGCATGGTTTCAATTTCTACACCAGCTGAAGTGATAATGAATGTCCCACCTTCTCAATCTCACCTGACATGTAGTGACCTTGAGGTTAAATTCACAACCAGTCATCTCTCTCTCTCTAATGAGAGAATAGGGCTATTGTGAATTTAGCTTGAAAGTTTATAAAGCTGGTTAGGCCAGAGTGGCAGGAATTTCCCTGAAGCACCAAGAAATTCAATGGTCAACCAGATTCTAATCAGATGACAAACATGCATTATTATGTAAGTAGAGCCATTCATCCAATGTAAGTTATCCATTTTCTGGAATTAACAATTGATGCATCTTCAATTGCAGTCCATTTCTGCAGGCAAAATCCTTTCTAAGTAATCAATCAGGACTGATAAAAACTCAAAAAAGTCTTTGGTTTGTAAGACTACAGCTTGAACTCTTAACATGAACAATTTGACTGAGATGAACACTATTTTTGATCAATTAAGATAATCTAGATTAAATAACAAATATCCTGACAACACAATTCAGCCCCTGAAATTAAAGAAGCAAAGACATATAGTTAACATTACAAGAAGATGACATAAATTTATCCAGCTCTCTAGTTTAACTAGACCTAACAAATAAAGGTTTTTTCAAAAAGACAAACCTCAGTTATGTGGGCAACAGAAATCAAATTACTTGCAAAGAGGTATATATACAAGTGTTCAATGCCAGACTTCTGTCAGGTGAATTAAATGCAAACTTGACTATTTGGTTATCTCTGGCAGAGAGAAAGAAAATTGCAACCGCCTCATTTATTGAATTTGGATTCGCAGAAGGTTCTGCAGTAGTAAGATAAATGTTATTAGAAATGAGTCTGACATGTAGCAATACATCACTCATGCCAAGAACAAACTGTCAATGAGAATACTTTAACCTTGTTCAAACAACCTTTGCATCTGCACATTCCTCTTCACTGCAAAATAAAATCAGAATTCCTAATTCTTCAAAAAGTCTCAGTCAGAAAGTTCCCTGTTTTAATTAGCTTCATTAAGCAGAATACCTACGGGTTGAATGGCTGCTATTTTTAGATGCTATGTATGTCCTCTGTAGCTATAAATGCACGTATCTTTTGATGTGCACTAAGGATAACACAATTAGGGTATAGTTACTGATTAGCAAAAAATAACTTTCCCTAATCAAAAGATTTGATCCAAAGTATCTAATTTAGCAATGCACAGACTACAGAAGAGAAGGGATAATTACTGAGTTTTGAATTGCCTTCCACAAGATATCATTACTGCAATTTGAAAAACAAAAAAGAAAACCTTGTTTTTAACAATTCAACTATGTTTGCTTTCTTCATTAGATGCAAGTGTCAATGGACTTCATTTGCTGCCCATTCTAATTTCCCTGGAGAAGACCGTAGTGAGTTGCCTCCCAGAATGCCTATCTGGTGTAGGTTGATTCACAGTACTGTAAGAAAATTTAAGATTTTGGTCCACTGACAGTGAAGGAATGGTGATACAGTTCAAAGTCAGGATGCTGCGGGAGATGGAGGGAAACTTGCATGTAGTGGTGGTTCCATGTATCTGCTCCCTTTGTCTTTTAAAAGAGGCTTGACAAGTTGCTGAAGTGCATTGTTGACACGACATTGATAGTGGAAGAGAAAATATGTAAGGTTGTGACTGATTAAGGGAGCCTGTCGAGCAGGCTGCCTTACTGAATGATGTTGAGCTTATTGAATGTTGCTGGAGCTGTGCTCATCCAGACAAGTGAAACGTATTCCATCATATTCCTCACTTTTGCCTTATGGACAAGCTTATGGAAGTCAGGAAGTGTGTTACCTTTCATCGAATTCCTGGCTCTTTTTGCCATAGTTCTTTTTGACTGGTTTGGTTAAGTTTCAGGGAGGCAAAAGTGAGTACTGCAGATGCTGGAGATCAGAGTCCAGAGGGTGGTGCTAGAAAAGCACAGCAGGTCAGGCAGCATCCGAGGAGCAGGAAAATTGACATTTCGGGCAAAAGTCCTTCATCAGGATTGAGGCTGGAAGCCTTGGGGGTGGAGAGATAAATGGGATAGGGTGGGGCTGGGGGAAAGTAGCTGAGAGTGCAATAGGTGGATGGAAGTGGGGGTAAAGGTGATAGTTCGGAGAGGAGGGTGGAGCGGATCAGTGGGAACAATATTGGTCTGAATGTGATTCGGAGTCCATGTGGAATAAGTTGGTTCCATAGGCAGGCACTGAGGAAGGAGATGTGGCTGTAGTAGTTAGTTTGTTTCAGAATGTGGCTGAAGAGCTTCTGGGCAGAGGAGATACCTAGGGATTGCAGTGAGAACTCACTGAGATCCTTGTGGTGAGAGGAAGAGAACTTCTTCAAGGTAGGCATCCTTGGAAGAATGCCTGGAGGAAGAACGCCTCATCACCCTTCAACCACAGAGCATCAATGTGGACTTCACCAGTTTCTTCGTTTCCCCTCCCCTCACCTAACCCCAGTTCCAAACTTCCAGCTCAGCACTGTCCTCATGACCCATCCCATCTGTCCATCTTCCTTCCCACCTATTCGCTCCCCCCTCCTCTCTGACCTATCACCTTCACTTGCACCTCCTATTGCACTCTCTGCTACCTTACCCCCAGCCCCCCACCCCCCCTTCCCATTTAACTCTCCACCCCAAGGCTCCCAGCCTCATTCCTGATGGAGGGTTTTTGCCCGAAACATTGATTTTCCTGCTCCTCGATGCTGCTTGACCTGCTGCGCTTTTCCAGCACCACACTCTCACCTCTGATTAAGTTTCAGGTCAATAGTAAACCCTGTTCTCTTGATGATATGGTATTCAGCAATGGTAATACCATTGAATTTCAAGAGATAATGATTACGTTCTTTCAAGTTCAATAGTTTATTAGAAAATGTACTGGAAAATGGATCACATAATTAGGTCATAATATAACATTTACACTTTAATACTTGGAACAAAGTGTCTACTGACACCACTGTCAACCAATGAGCAGAATCATGGATTCCCTACAGTGCAGAAGCAGGCCATTTTGCCCATAGAATCCACACTTTCCCTCCGAACAGCATCACATCCAGGCCCAGCCCCCTACTCTATCTCTGCATTGCCCATAACTAATCCAACTAACCTACACATCTTCGGGCTGTGGGAAGAAGCCAGAGCATCTGTGGGAAACCCACATAGACAAGGGAGAATGTGCAAACTCCTTACAGGCAGTTGCCTGACGTGGAATCAAATCCATATCCATGGCACTGTAAGGTAGCAGTGCTAACCACAGAGTCACTGTGCTTCCCCAAACAGGAAGAAAGAGTTGCAGATGGAGTGACACTTACAGCAAACCTATTGTAAATTGTCGACAGCAAACAAAGTCCATTTACTTAGAAAGATGTAGAGTCTGTTTAAACAGTCAATTTATTTCAGATGTTCATCCAAATTAATCTTTACAACCTACAGGTTTATTTGAAATCCCAAGCTTTTGGAGCACAGAATTTATAGGCAGAGAGATCAATGGGCAGCAAGAGATTTTGTGTCTGTGTACTTCTCTCTCACTTCCCCTGATGAAGAAAGCTTGGGATTTCAAATAAACTATAACCTGGTGTCATCTGACATCTGATCTTGTCCACCCCAGTCAACACAGGCACCAAACATAATTTAAAATCTACAACAAACATAAAACTTGATCAAAAAACTAGCAACTTCTCCCAATAAAAGTAGGTTATTTCAGGAATAGTTGTGTAACATTAGCTATATTTGGAAGAAGGGCTTATGCCCGAAACGTCGATTCTCCTGCTCCTTGGATGCTGCCTGACCTGCTGCACTTTTCCAGCGACACATTTTTCAGCTCTGATCTCCAGCATCTGCAGTCCTCACTTTCTCCTAGTTATATTTGGAATGTCAATTTCAACAACTTTAAATAAGATTAACAGGGCAATAGTTGATAAAGTGTGGAGCTGGAAAAAGCACAGGAGGTCAGGCATCAGAGGAGCAGGGGAGTCGATGTTTCAGATCGGAACCTTTAATTAAGGCAATTGCCCAATCAACTTTGTCTTGGCTGGTATTGGTTGTGCCACTAATTAGACATTTTTTGTATATTAAAGCAGATGCTGCTGGAAAGACTTAACCGATCCAGAAATATCTTTGGGGAAAGAATGAAATATCACCACTTCAGATCAATAACCTTACATCAGCATTTGAATAATGTTGGAGATTAACAATCAGGGGAAAGGGAATGGGAAAGGAGATGGGGAAAAATAAATCTGAGATTCATGGTGGGCATGAGTGATTCAAAGACAAAAGTACTGATGATGCAAGACAATAGGGAATGATAAAAACACAAAAGAAAATTGAAATAAAGACAGGTCCAGTGGACATTCAGTTGGTCACAGGAAAGTCATGGAAATGGTGAACGGTGTTGTCATATGTAGAAACAGAATACTAAATGCTGAATGAAAAAATGTTTCTGATTTGACTTGACAATTTAGGCTCAGTGTGCTGTATACAGTAAATACAAGTCATCAGGCACTGCCAAAGCAGAATTTCATCAAATCATAGCATGACACAGTCCAGAAAGAGACCACTTTTGCTCAACCTCAAATACTTCCATTCCTCTACTACTTCCCTTCAAATACTGGAGAGTAGAACTCTTTAAGATGCTGGATGGTGAATGTAGGTTTTAGATTTCAGTCCTTTCAGCGAGCTGTTCTGACACCAGAGGCTGGAATCCAATATTTAAGTGTTGCCGTGTCGCAACTCTTGGAACAAAATGTTCCAAAGTTATTACTAATCGTAGATTGCTGGCTTACTTAGTACACAAAAAGTGTTAATAAATAGAATGTTTCATCACTCTAAATTTTTGACAGGATTACAGAGACTCAATACTGAATATAGCATCATGTCAAAGAAGGACGTTCGATCATTTACACATCCAGGAAGATATTGCATCCTTTATGGAATCATGTTCAGAAGCAACCTGAGAAAATGACCAAAACAGGAATTGTTTCCCAGGTAACAAAATCAACCAAATGCTCTTCCGGAATGTTTATTGTACCCAAATTTATTAAGCCCATGAGAATATTCAATGACCTAACAAACATCAACCAGGTGTCATGTGGAAAATCCACCCTGTATATGCATTAGGCTAGACTTTAGCCAAGTTTTACCAAGAATTCATTTATCATTACATCCAATTTTCATTAAATTCAGGTGCCTTTTGACTGCTTATGACATTCTTTAGTCCATCTGAAAGATTTTGCTTCAACCGACAGGTGATTTGTAATCATTTTGCTTGAGAGATTTTTTTTCAATGCTATGAACAATATATTACCATGTTTAGAAGCAGTTAAATGCAACATTGAAGACATGGGGAGACAATTGAGGAATATAGCCAGAAGCTGCATGCAGTTTTAAAATGCCTACAGACTGAAGGAGTTACCCTAAATGACTAATGTGAATTTTCTGAGAATCTCACATAGGTTTACTTGTATGATTGTGTCAGATAATGGACCGCAGTTTCGCAACGAGTCTTTCAGTCTGTTCTCGACTTGAACAAGTTCTGGAGCTTGAAGGAGACAAATTTGTCACTTATGTCCCTTAATAATCTTGGTAACAATTAGTGTTCTCTATAATACTTTGTTCTGTTGCACGGACTTCCGAGCTCTTCTCGCAGTAACAAGTAGAAATTGTTCGACATGCGCAGAACTGCCTAGTGACCATACAGTTCAAGTGGAAGAGTGGTAACAATATCTAACTAGCTAAGAGAACATGGAACCAATTATAATAAAACAGTGAACTGAATCTTTTTAGACAAGAGCCTATTCTTGATCAGACTCAAATGGTTGTAGCTCTACCACTGAAAATTAAAAAGGCCCTCCCCAGTGAAAGAGAAATAATGGTAGAATTCTTTTATCTACAATACCAGAATGGTAATCTGCCTTTCTGAATCACTGTAGTGTTTGTATGTAGGTATACTCTCAGAGCTGCTAAGAAGGGAGTAAACAAATGTAGTTACTAAAGGTGCACAATCCATTATCCAAATATCTCGGGACAAGCTGGTTTACAAAATGCAGAATTTTTTGAATTTTAGGATAATTGACAGATTGATGGTGAAATTTTTAAAAATCTTACCAAAGAACAGACTCACTGAGAGTAAAACCGGCCCTCAGACAGAATTGAGGCCTGCCAGTGCTGGGCTACACCCTCCCACATCTGAGTGACAGGCATTGAGTGGGTGTGGATTTAGGTTAACTATTTGCACACCAAACAACCTTGTTAATGAGAAAAGCACTTCACAAAAAACCTTCGGATTTCAGAGCTTTTTGGATTTTGGGATTTTGGATAAAGGTTTGTCTACCTGCACAATTAGGTCCCGTTCTCCAATTTGTTATGGATCCTTTTGGGTTGCTCCAAATTGTCAAAGTCTCAGGTGATCCAGGATGAAATTTAATTCCCTGATTATTCACCCAAGATTAATTTAAAGTAAGTGGCTGCTGACACCCAGCATTGTTTGAAACTGCCCACTGCACCAACCTAGAAACAATACATCATCACTAGAGTTCCAATGACATCGTATGGAAAGGAACTGGGAAAGCGCAGAAGTGCATTACTGAAATGGAGCTCAGGAAGGGGGAGTGAAGGACAGTGAAGCTGGGTAGGAGTGAAGCTGGGTAGGAGTGAGGATGGGGAGGAATGTGAAGTAGGAGGGCAGGGATGGGAGAAGGCAGAAGTGGACTGTGATAGAGGAGAGACAGGCATGGAAATGGGATGGGACAGCGAAGGGCTTGAGAAGAATTTATTTTCTGCAGCAGTCCTCTTTAAAAACACTCACATTTTGGAATTATAAACATAGACTAACTATAAATACTTTGGGATTCTGATCCATTGTTATAAACAATGACATAGATAGTAACAGACTTCAGGAGGATTTAAACAGACTGGTAAAATGTTCAGACATACAGCAGATGAAATTTAATCCTTTCTTAGGCAGTCCTTTGGGTTTGAGGTGACTTGTTTCTATCCAAATTCAATAAGTCGCAAGAACCTTGGTAAAACCAATGTGTGACGTGGAGTCTTTTTTATTCTTTATTCCTTTGTGGGCCATGAGCATTTCTGGCTGGCTATTGCCCATCCCCTTACAAATATGGGCAGCTGGGGTTTTGAAGTGTTTGGTAGATGAGGCTATTTGGAGGCTTATGCCCTTCCTTCAATGCCTTCATGCTGTTTTTACATATTCCTATTGCAGTCTCTCAGTGTGTTTGGTGCATTCCCAAATGTGTCTTCCCCTTTTTGGTTGGTCACAAACTGGGATCTTCCAAGAGACAGTGAGTTTGCTTGCCTTCTAGGGACCTCCTCAAGAAGTGCTTCCATCGTCCTTCTGGGGGCTTCGCGCCAAAGGCAAAACCGGTGTTTGGGAGTCTAATATCAGGTACATGAAAAACAAAACCCAATCAACTGAGCCTGGTTTGTGTAATTAGTTGGATAAGCAGAGGATGGTACTGTTGAACCCTCTTTATCATCATCAGATTTGGAGGAACATGAGATGACATCACTGATGGTCATTTTCCAGTGCTTTGAAGTATTTGCTGTGGATTATCAAGAGTCCAGAGCAAACTATAAGTGTGTGGGAATCAAAGCAGCTTGGTAAACTATCATTTAACTCTTGGGTTTAGATTCCTGGTCCTCAAATACTCAGTTAAATACTGGCCTAGTGCATTGCAAGTAATAATTAATTTTATCTGCATTCACCTTCATTGAGAGGAAGCTCGCAAGTTAGAAAAACCTAAGTTCACATTTTCCAGGATTTTGCTGTTGATGTTAATCAAAGGTGGTAATGTTGTATAGCAGGAATTGATAATAAGAGGACATGAACTTTCTAGGTGTTTGGTGAATGGCCCACTTTGTCATAGGCTATGGCTATTGGACATTAACCTGGAATTCTGTTTGAGTGAGCACATATAAGCATCCTCCAAAGAACAGGAGGTTCGACATTTCGGGCATAAGCCCTTCCTGAAGAAGGGCTTACGCCTGAAACATCGAATCTCCTGTTCCTTGGATGCTGCCTGACCTGCTGTGCATTTCCAGCAACACATTTTCAGCTCTGATCTCCAGCATCTGCAGACCTCACTTTCTCCATATAAGCATCCTCTCTATACTGAAGCTCCAGGTTGGACTGCTTTTGCTTCTGGATTAATAGCAGCACAAGTTGCACACTTTCCAACTGTACTGAAATTTATCTACACCATTACCTTGTGGGTCATTTGCTGGAGGTGAGGTGAAGGATTACAAGAAGGAAAATAATGTGGATTGCTACAATGACAAAGCCTTGATTGACATGTTTACATTCAATTGGCTCAGAGCTTGCATGTTATCATGCAGTGAGCAGGGATGGTGACAGATTTCAAAGGTTGGTCAAATTTGAAGAGGAGATTGCATAAGCCTCATGAGTGACAGAAACAAAGGTTTTCAGTTGGTGAAAACATCATGTACAACAACCAGTGCTGTTCCTTGCACTTTCCTTCAATTTGCCATGCAGTGTTCATAATCAGGTTTTGTAGAGGAACTGGGCTTGCTAAGAAGTGGAAAAGAAACTAGAGTGAGAGTTCATCATTAGGCCAATCATGTGGATATTTTGAGACAAAATTCCATGAATTATACACACTTGGCACCACAGATAAGGGTGGAGGGTTGAGGAAAGTGGCGTAAGTAGGGAGATCTTTCAATTAACATCATAGAGTGAGATCACCCTTACCATATAAGGTACTCGTGGATTATTTTTGGATTTCCAGTTGGTGCTAAATGAGGTGTGATAATTCTGTATTTACCTGTCTGACAATGACTAACAATGTTCCTTTTTTACAACCAAAACAAATTTTGAATGTGGGACATGCCAAAATTCATATACCATTTAACGGTAAAGAACAATGTTAGCTTTTGTTTCACTCCTGCTTTTTGCTTTGATCGCATTTGAATTGAGTATTTTCTCCAACTAAATATATGATTTTCTTAAATTAAATAGATTTTATTGGTGCTGCTTAAATTGGGACAATACCAATTTCCCCTATTACATCATTTAAGCCTAATATGCTTTTTAATTTTAAGGTAATCTTAATTGTTTAGTTATAAAACAACTCCACAAAACCCATTCAATAAGTTTCCAATATATTTGCTATTTATTTTCATATTCTTATATTGCAATTATAAAAGTTCTAAACTTTTTTTATTAAGTCTGAGAAACATGACCTTATAATAAGAATTATACATAAACATATTTCTAATTAGTGGGCTGTGATGATTTAAGGTATTTATTGAAGGCAGACCACCCAGATATAACATTCATGGATATCTGTCAGTGCAAAAAAAGTGTCACAATCAATGGGACATAAAATTGAACAAGTATAAATTATAATATTTGCAACCAGTAGGCTAAAAATTTTCCTGACAAAACATTCCTTTAATAAGAATTGGATGAATGTCTTACTTTAAACAAGTTTGTTCATACATTGCTCCATAACAGTGACTGAACTTCAAAAGTGACCTATTTGCTGTAAAGTGCTTCTGAGACAACCCTTAAGATGTGTTCAGGATTAATGACATTACTTCCTTTGCTGAAAGCAGTAATAACTCATTGTCCTTGATAGCCATTCATGGTAATGAATATCATATCTCAAATATTTAATTATGGCAGCGTATGGGGTCATTAAAATATTTTCTGCATACTTAATATCTGGAGATCCAATTTGAAATTTGATCACAAGTAATTTAATAGAAATGGGTTGACTAGATGAGAACATTCTAACAATCTGCAATAATTACACTTTTTGGAGGACATACTGTCAGTTTTGATCACTTCCATTCAAATAGGGCATAAAGACAGGTGGTAGTATGATTTTGGCTCAGAACATAACGAGATTGACAGAAATATATTACTTCAGTGGTTGATATGTAGAGTTTATTGTCACCACGGAACGGTTATAAGTGGTTGTTGCTTTCATCCACTGCAAATATTAGAACAACTTAGCCTGTACAAACCGTCACACACCTTAATCTACAAATCAATATAAAGCACGTTTCAAGAGCTGTAGATGTTTCAAAGTTTTATTGTTAATCTGAAGAACATACAAGCTTGTACGGATTTTGCATTAACCATCAGAATTGGAGCCTAATACAAAAACAAGAGTAATGTTACATAGTTGCTAAGATTGCAGTGGTTACTTTTCCCCTATGACATCATTTAAGCTTAATATGCTTTTTAACTTTAAGATGGTCTTAAGCCACATTTTTTCAAGATATTGATGAGTAATTTTCATACAAGAATAAAACAAGCCCATCAAATAATTGAAGTCAAAATCTCATTTCAGACCTTATTGTAATGTCCAACAATGGAAAGTCAACTTCTCTAATAGGAATGAGATATAAATGAACACAAATATCAATACTTTCCCTTGGACAAATCACACAATGCTAATACATATTTTAAAAGTGTTTTGCATAAATTACTTGCAAAATTATTCATTTTGGCAACAGCTTTAACAATAATGATTACTTTAACTATTTCACACACAAGTTGGGTAAATTGGTAAATGTCCTGAAATAACTCACAACAGACATATGTCTTTGAGCTGCACAAATTACTTTTCTTGGTTTGAATAGTGTCTTAGTTCACTTTTTTGAGGAAAGTGATTTGGTAGCAGTTCCATGAGTGACACCAAGGTAACTAACTTCTAGTTTACCAAATCTATTCCTAATTCTCCAAACCATCTAATGTAACTTTCGCGAGCTATCATCAAATGCCCATAAGTGGCAGAAACATTTACTTGGTTCCCAACAATCTTCAACCAGGTTTACAGTGAAAAATCAGGAAGTCATGGAAATTACATAGAATAAACCATAACAATGCATTCATACATTTTCTCATCACTAAACTCTGTCCCCATTTTGACCATTTTCCCATCTTTCTCAAAGAGCAGTACAACAATATGTATGGTTGTGATGAAGGTGACAGAGTCTGTTTTGTATTCACAAGTGGACTGAAGAACAGAGGATAGATTTACAATGGTACAAATAAGGAGGTCATCCCAACCCAGGGTAGTTGAATATTTATGAGAATTAATAATACCAGGGGAAATGGTCATTTTAACTATGTATTGAGCTCTTATCATATGAAATGTACTATTTGAAAGAACAGTGGAAGTAGATCCAGTTGTGAATTTCAAAAAGCAATTGGGGATATACTTGAAAGAGAAAGAAAGTACTGGATTATGGTTAATGAGTACCAGACAGAAGGATAATTAAATAACTCTTTTAAAAAGCTGACACAGATACCATTGACTGAAAGACAACTTTTTTGCCTAAGACTCTATGGCAGAGATTTTTGTGGAGTTGGAGTGACAGTTGAGGAGAGCGGCCTGCACCTGCAGCAGAGGGAACCAGCCTCTACTTGTCCATTCTGTGCATTAATGTTTTTTTAAAAAATACAAAAAGTCGAGCTTCTCTTCCTGTAGCACCATCTTCAAAATTGATTTCTGCCACTTACCAATGAGGTGTGAGCAACTTTCTCTATGAATACACCACCCTACTGGTGGTATTTTTAAAAAAATGCACACAGCATGTTGGTGTCACTGGCTAGGCTAACATTTATTGCCCACTTCTAATTGCACACTTGGCAGTTAACAATCATTGCTTTCAGCCTGGAGTCCGGCATGTAGGCCAGATCAGGTAAGGATGGTAAATTTCCTTCCCTGAAGGAGGTTAGTGAATTAGGTTGGTTTTTATAATTATAGACAACTGTTGCCACTGGCTAGCTTATTACTCCACATTTTTATCAAACTTGATTTTCACCTTCTGCCATGATGGGATTCAAATACATGACTCCAAAACATTTGCATGGGGTTGTGGACTTCTACGACAAAAAAGAAAGTACAGTGGATGCTGGAGATCTTAAGTACAAACATAAAGTGCTGGAAAATCTCAGCAGGTCTGGCAACATCCGTGGAATCAAAAACTAAAGGCAGCATTTTGCATCCAATTTGACTGTTCTTCAAACTTAGATCAGACTCAAAACATTAACTTTCTTTCTGTCTTTACAGGTGGTGTTTAGACCTGCACTATGATTCAGAACCTAAAATACCAATCTTGAAAAAAATATTGCTGTTCTGACAATCTTATGACAGTGTCAAGTAGAAAGACTATTAAAGTATCAAAAGTCTTCAAACACTCAAATCCCTTAGTTGTAAGCCCAGACTAACTGAAACATTAACTCAGCATTGGGTTATGTTTGATAACTGAAATGTTTGACTTTATTTCATTGAATATTTAAGTGGTTATAATAAGTTGTTCATTCTGTAATCTCTTTTGCCAATGGTTCAGTTTTTAGTTGGGAAAAATTAAGAGGTGTGAAGTATTTGAAGCCAGTTACGGATTCTGTCTAACTTACGTTTTTATGTGATTGGTAGAACAACAATTTTTCTCAAGATTTGTTTTTTTTTCTGAGTGATTCCATGCTTGAGAAATGAGGACTAGAGGGCCAAAAGGCTTCTAATGCAGCTGGGACAGTGTCCAGAGAACCAAAGTGGGCCTTTTAATCAGCTTGCTCAGCACTTGCCTTGCTTGTAGCCACCAAATGATCTGCGTCTGGAGGCAGTGGGCCTGACTGTAAAACTATACCCTTGCCCCATACTTCACTTCACATTCCAAAGATGTGCAGGTTAGATGAATTGGCCATGCTAAATTGCCCGAAGTGTAAGGTGCAAGGATAAATGTAGGGGAATGGGTCTAGTTGGGTGCACTTCGGTGGGTCGGTGTGGACTTGTTGGGCCGAAAGGCCTGTTTCCACACTGTAGGGAATTTAATCTAATCAAAACTTCCATGTATGTTTGCTGAGGGAAGTTGGGAAGTTTCCAGATTATTGCGAACAGACTTGGTTGCCAAAATCCAGCCCTAAATCCCAGTATTCAGTATTCTATCTTGTGTATGCACATCTGCAATTCTGAACTTGATTTGGAAAGTACTGTTTCATTTTGTTTAGAGCACAATCATGGGAAAGTAGGCTTCTGGAGGATAAGAGTGAATTGCACAATACATTTTCCATTGTCTTTGTGGCATTTGTCTACCAACTTGTTTCTGAGGAAGAAATTGTTCTAGAAATTGCTAATTTGTTGCTTGAGTTATTATATATTAATTAGAAGTTATACTTCGCTAACTGACGTTTATAAACAGCATGATGCTGCTGTAATGGGCAAGTGTGTATATTGGGAAAATCTTCCCTTTTATCAGGTACCACAAATGACAGTTTATCATTCGTATGCTATGTCAGTCTGAATCCCATAGATTTGAATTTAATCAATTCATATGGACTCTATGCCCAATATAATTTTGATGGTTGACTTTCCTTTTCATTTCATTTACATATCAATATATTCTTAAATCACTCAGTGCATCTCAGGGCCAGGAATGCTGTACAATCAAAGACATGCTAACAATCTAGTGGTTTGAATAGCTTGTAGCAAAATTGATTTCTCCACAAATCCTCTGCTGTTCTACAAAGCTACAATGAAGCATATATTTTGTTGTCCTTCATAAAGCCAATTTAAAATTATCCACATCAGTGAAAAAGAAAATTGCCTTAAACCTTAACGCAATGTATTCTTTCTGGGGAGGTTAGACTTCCCATATAAAATTTGATTGTGTTAACTCCCTTGCTGATTGTGTTAGCCTCCTTCTCAGCATGACAAATATGTAAATATAGCTTTATAAATGCCAGACTGACCGATTTCTTGGTGCTAAATCAATTTTGTGTAAGGTATGTAACTTCATTTCTTTTCAAGCTCGCCATAAATGCAGTGAATAAAAGGTTCACAAGTTTTACCATCTTCAGCATCCAACAAAATTCTAAGCAGCAAACCCAATTATGTGAATTGAATTTGGAAAGACGACTGCAAGATCTGTTATTGGATAACTATCATTTTTAATACTTGTCAGCCTTTGGAGACACATTAAAAAGGATACTGCAGCTCTGGAAAGATTCCAGAAAATAGGAAATATTCTAATCTAAAGTAGCTCTTGTGAAAATTAAGAGACTTGTAAAGCTATTATGGTTAAACTGAAATATCAGTAACATTACCAGATGAATAAAATTTTGGCAATGAGGATGCAACTTCTAAAAATGTTGTACCTTCTAAATTACCTGTGCAGATTATGAATATTTTGCAAAACGTTTAACATTTATATATTTAAATAGTTGGGAATGTAATCATACCTCGTCAATGTGAGATTGGTGTGATATAATAGTCAGCAACCTCAGTTCTCAAATCAGGGATAAATAAATAGTGTGCATCAGAGTTGTAATAAAGTTTGTGGTTTGGTTTCAGGGTACTTATCCTCATTACTAAAGCTCTGAAGTTTGTGCCATTTTATCCAGGAACAAGGTGGAAATTACTATTGCGGGGCATTAAAAGGGATGCAATTGACTGGAACATCCAATCTGATATTTTTGCAAGCTTTGTTACAGTCCTGTGCCTAAAAAAAATGAAAGCTATACATGACAGTGCCACATGTGAAAGCCTAGCTTCATAGACAGAGGCAACAACTAACAGAAGTGCTAAACACATGGTTTACTTGTTATCTTACAGTAAAATGGTACTTATTTAAAATGCTCGTTCAATGTCATTAATGTTAGATACACAATATAAACACCAATATTCAAGTCGTAAATAATTTAGGGAGCCCAGTCAATAATGCTTCAGTGCACTACATGGTCCTTTTCCTTTATCACTAAACAGATGCTTACCATTCATACACTCTGACTATTTTATAAGTTTAGTTTATACTATATTGACTGTAATAAGTGTTTTTAAAAACAGATATGATAATTAAACTAAAACAACACAATAACTGAACTATTTCAGTATGTGAATAATTCTGAAAGTGTCAAACAACAGCATCTGAATCACATTACATAGGTGTGAATTTTGTATGACTTTGTTATAATTTAATTTGCTGTATTGCAAAAATTAAACAGTAGGACAATACCATCTGTATGCATCAAGCTACTATATAACGAATGACTCAAACTGAGTGACTTACAATGACATCATGTAGTATGTTCATTGATATACAAAGGTCATTTTACATTTATTCAAATCAGAACATAACTGAATATATTAAGATTGAACAGACAGCTCATTTCATTAGCTCACTCAATCTTAAATCCACACATCTTTTTTTCCCTTTAAATTAATCTCCTAGATAACAATTGCCTCTCTTTTAATTAAAAAAAAACTTTCAACAGAATTATTTTATTTGAAAATGCCAACATGCAGTACAATAATGATTGACTTTGGAAACCTGGCATACACTCCAAACAAAAGGTGGCTGATGCATACCCACATATTAGCATTTATTATCTTGTGTATTCATGAATTTATTGTTCTTCTATCTTTAGGGTCACAAACTGTCTTGGTTTTCTCCTTTAATATTTTAATTATATGTCCAATGCATATACACTTGCATCATTAAGTTTGCAAGTAGGAAGGTTTTTAAGTATAATTTCATGCATGTGGGAGAATGGCACCTGGAGACAGTCATTGCCTCTTACAATGTGGGACATGCATAATTTGTGGAAAGAAAACTTTATCAGTGCTCAATTGTTTTATTGTCTGGTACATTGTATTAATAAAGAGGAACGGAAACTGAATGATTGAAAAGTCTATCACTGTCAGGAGCCAAAGAGAAATAAATGCTTACAATAAATAGAATACAATAATGGCACCTACAATAATGATGAGAAATTTTAGTCCTATGCATATCAATCAATTTTGCTGGAGGTGGGGAAAGGACGAAAAGTTTGCAATTATAAAAAGATTTTTTTCATTATGTATAAATTAACAAAGCACATGAAAATAAACTTTTAAGGAAGAAAAATCACCATTTGAAAATTTGATAAAGGGCAGGCCTTGACCAGATATCTTGACTCATGCCGATCACAAACTGAACACTAGTTCATGAAAACCCTTTGATATCTTACAGGTTTGTGCAGTTTTTGTCGAGATATTCTAAGGACAACTTTCTTGAAAATAGCCAGTATTCATCACTCTTCGGTGCATCCCAGTAACTCCATCCGCAGTGTGATTCTGCCATACCATGACCAGGGCAAGACCCTAATAAATCGTGCGTAAATAGGAGGATCTATTACATTTTTTCTGTGTGTATCATTGTCGAAATTACCTTGGAAAACCTGTCAATTGAAAAATAAAATGTATTATTATTAGACCATCAGTAACATGACACCTCAGCCACTACTAAACATTACCATTTGGTCATTTATGAGGAGGCTATGGCATAATGGTAATGCTAGGGGACTAGTAATCCAGACCCTCATGCTATTATTTTGAATTCATGTATACAAACTCCAGCATGACAGAAGGCACAACTTGAATTCAATAAAACGTGGCATTAAAATCGAGTTAAAAGTGACCACGTAACCACTGTTAATTGTTATAAACACCTACCTGGTTCACTAATCTCCTTTAGGAAAGGAAATCTGTTGTCTTACCTGGTCTGGCCTATATCTATTCCAGAACCACAGCAATGTGGTTCAAATTTAACGTCCCTCTGAAATGGCCCATAGAGCCAAATAGAATGAGCATGACATGACAGCCTTGCAGTGATATCCACACCTCATAAAATATTTGTTAAAATAATATTAATCAGGAGATTTCAAGTTACCATGAAGGAAACAAAGGATCCCAGAGATGGCTTGATAGAATGAGAATGGTTATACCAAATAGTTGTAGAAAGAATGCTTTCAATACAAAACTACAGGTAATAATTAATATGAATACATCCAGTGGAAATAAGGAGAAATTTCTTGATTCGGGGTGGTTTTTAAGTACGATGAGGTACCATAGCAAATGGTTGAGGCAAATATCTTAGAAGCTATCAAAAAGAAACTTGGTTCATACAAAAGAGACAAGGAATAGAAAAACAAGCTGAAAGATTGAAATGAAGGAGATAGATTGGGAGGAGACTTATGAGGGTGTGTAAACATAGGCAAAAACTAGGTGAGGCCAAATGGCCCTTTTCTGTGCCAAACTCCAAGTGTAAGGCTCTTCTAAGATACTGATTCACTTAACAAATGAATTTCACTCTCTTGGCCTTCACCATGTGGTACCAACAAGCCAATTGTCTATGGAATGCTGATTGAGTTTCATTCCCAAATGCATTCAGCAGCTCTGACCTTTGCTTGTTTTGGTATTGCAAGGAATCGCTTTCCACATTCAAATTCTTGTTCCTTTGATATTTTCTAGATTTATTTGGGGCAGGAATAAAACTAGATCATGTAAATTGGAACTGAACAACTAATTTAAACATATTATTTTGCAAGCTGATCCAATTAACTTGCTCAGCCAAGGCATAGACACTATAGAATCAATAGCATCAATGTCTATTGATATGTTCGCATAAATAAGGAATCCCTAAAGTCTTTCCAGTTTTGCTCTCTGAAGAAAGGTGACTACGGATCCTGAAGCACACTTCTGAGTCTGGGCTTTACAACATTTTCAATTACGTGTTAATATGCTTGGACCTGATGCTCCAGGATCAAACTAATGATGGGGGTTGGGATTTCTCAGCTTTTGCTGCAAATAAACGTCTATTTGATTCACTTGCCAATAACTTTACCACCATCTACATTGCAAATTGCTTCCTCTCTTTGAATTGGGTTTTTGTCTGTTGATGTTTTAAAATGCAAATTTGAAAGGGAATCATCAATTTTGCAGACTTTTATACCCAGGTGCTAATTTTGAATAAAGCTCTGAATGCGTTTTAGTACTTGCCTTCAGAAAAGCAAAGTCTGATGTGTTTTAATTATTTTGGTTGTAAATGAAATATATGAAATGGGAAATAAAATCTTCAGAAATTTTCAGGAACTCAAGAAATACTGTTAACTTTTTTGTTTGAATCAGGCCCACTTAATATGTGAAAATTTTATTTTTCCCAATACCTACCTTATCCTTTTGTTGTTTTATGTCTTTATAAATATACCAGGTCCTTCCATCATTACTGTAGGCAACTTTGTATGAACCCACAAACTGTATGTGTCCGAAGTCTTTTGCACCCTGGGTGATTATACCAGTCACCTTAGTCGGAACAAGCAGATCAATCTAAAAATAGGAGAAATGTAAATTATTGAGCGCTTTCGGCATAACAGAGAAAGCCACCAGCTTATTGAGAAGAAAAAGTAGTATTCCAACTTATGCATGTGAAGTGCAACAGTAACTTTTCTGTTATATCTGCGTTAAATATTTTCCTTATTAAAATAACTTTACACTCACTTGAACTATTCAAAATATTATCTATTTAAGTCATGGCATAGTATACTACTAACAAAGAAAAAACAAAATTAAAGTCAAGTTGAGGAAATGAAATTTGTAACATTTTCTGATGATTGTGCTCATTTTGATGTAGAGGTGCTACCACGGTTGTTTAGAGCTATGAACAATAGTGTACATTCAAAGAATTTGGGCAGTATGGTGGCTCAATGGTCAGCATTGCTACCTCAGTGCCAGGGACCCAGGTTTGATTCCAGCCTTAGATAACTGTCTGTGTGGAATTTATACATTGTCAACAGGTCTGCATGGATGCACCAGATTCCTCCCACAATCCAAAGATGTGCAGGTTAGGTGGATCAACCACAGTAAATTTCCCCATAGTTCCAGGGATGTGCAAGTTCAGTGGATTAGCTACGGTAAATGTGGGCAGGATGCTCTACAGAGGGTTAGTGCAGACTCAATGGGCAAATAGCCTCTTTCTGTACTCTCTAATTTGTTGCAATAGTTATATATTTACAAAGGAATTTCAAAAAGAATGAAATTCATAACTGAGTGGGCTAGATTTTCTATTTTCTGGATCAGTGGTACTGGAAGAACACAGCAGTTCAGGGAGCATCCAACAAGCAGCGAAATCGACGTTTCGGGCAAAAGCCCTTCATCAGGAATAAAATTTTCTATTTGCAAATTGGGCAACTAGCCTCCCAAACAAACATAAAATAGGACATGATGTGTGAATGTAATCAAGCCAATTTCCAACATTCCAAAAGGTGAGCAGGCAAGGCAGGCAGCAACTTTCCTGTCTTTCAGAAATTGTGAATTAACAAGCTATTGCATAAAATCAGTAATTCAACCAACTGAAATTTTTCAATGTTGGCTGCCTTTTCGCAGCTTCGGACTTGAAAATGTTTGGGAGATTTCCTTATGGTAAATGTATCGAGGTGGCCTAAAACCGGTAGCAAAGCCCTGGCTGAATGTAGCTGCAAATTCTGAAGTGGATGGCAACATCTCTTGTTGTCGAATTCTGTCAAGCCATCCACAAGAAGCCAAGAACGATTCAGAGATCAGAAAGCCTTTTAACTTGCAGCTGTGACCAACTTCCTGTTCACAACATTACCACTCTGCAGCATGATGTCCCATTCTAAGGTCCTGACTTGGTCTGAAGTGCCCTTTGAAACGATAGCTGGCTGTCTTTTGACTAGGAAACACTGTTTGGCTGTCCACTGCATGATTCAGTGAGCTGAGTAGGCAGGAGTGAAAGCAAGTGGAAAATTTAGTTTCTGTTCCACCTCTCTCACCACACTGAAAATAAAATCCAGTCCAAAGCTTCTAAATCTTTGTGACTAGTTTCTATATTATTTGAAAACACTTAGTAAAATAGTGTTAGTTTACATTCAATAGCAGAAAATATATAAATGTGATAGTTGTAATGTCACTGGTCTAGTAATCCAGAGGGTATGGAAAATAAAGAACATGAAAGCATGGGAAGGATTGAAGCATGAAGATCACTGGCAACCTGTGTGTCCTGTGGAATGCAGGATGGGATAACCATAGTGGAACATTCTTACACCAATTAGCAGAGTAAGGTTAAGGCTAAAAGGTCACTATGGTGAGATGAAATAACACAAGTAATAAAGCAAGTTTCTCTGTTGAGTGTTATTATGACAGGATTGGAACAATAAGTATTTGGGACATGACATTAAAATATCTAATTAATAGTTAGTAGAGTCAGCTTGAGGCAGGAGACTATTGTACTAGATGGAATAGCTAAATATCTATCAGGATAGGTTAGTCTGCAATGGAAATAACTGTAGCAGAAGTGATAATAAATATCTAATCATGACATTGGGAAAATATTAAGTAGGGTCTGGAATGAAAGACCATTATAGCAGAGTTAGCAATAAATATCTAACCGTGACATTAGAATAACATTAAGTAGAATGTACAACTAAAGAGATAATGGAAACTAACATCACCGGTTTATTGTGTAGTTAGAGTGAGGTACTTTAATTAATATAGTTGGACATGCTGATAAGCTTACAGAAACATGATAAAAAAGGTATAAAAATCCATGGGCCCTGAGGTTCGTGAGCATTCGAGAACCTGCTTTCTCAGTGTCATGGTTTTTTGTTTACAAATAAAAGACTTTTTCTTGAAGAACTCTCTGCATCTCCTGGTGATTCTCTATATTTTCTCCACAACAAGGGTCAGGTTAATACTTTGGGGACACAGGTTCAAATCTCAGCATGATTGCTGATGGTATTTAAAAACAAAGAATCATAGAAATTCAATTATCAAAATCAGGGATTATAAACTTGCAATGGTGATAGTGAAATTATTGTCTTAAAATCCCATCTGATCCACTAGTTTCTCTTTAGGGTAGAGAATCTGTTATTTTATGTGATCTTGTCTACATGTGATATTAGATATGCAGACACATATTTGAAGCAGGAGACCCCTCTCGCAGATACAGGTCCAGTGCTGGTCGGAGGAGGCAGAGGATCAACTCCGGTGCTGTCTGGAATTGGCTGACTGGGACATGTTCAAATAGTCTGCAGGTATCTTGGTTGGCTATGCCACAACCATCACAGACTTTAACAGCAAGTGTGTGGAGGACAGCATACTGAGGAAGTCAATCCAGGTGTTCCCCAATAGGAAACCCTGGATGAATCAGGACAGACAGAATGTGCTAAAATGCAGGTGTGAGGCCTTCAGATCAGTAGACCCACTCAAGTATAAGGAATCCAAGTGTGACCTTCGCAGAGCCATTAAGACAGCCAAGGATTAATAACTAGAGACCCAGACAGACACTCAGTGACAATGGAAAGGACTGAATGAAATCACAGGTTCTAAAAAGAGACAGTGCAAGATAGCAGATGATGACACATCTCTCCCAGATTGTCTCAATGCCTTCTATGCTCGCTTTGAGCAGAATTTTGGCAGAGAGGTAACACCTATTCCAACAAGTCCTGACAAACCTATCCCAACTGTCACTGCATCAGAGGTCAGATCAGTTTTCCTTTGTGTGAATCGAAGGAAAGCGATGGGACCAGGCCGTGCACTCAAAACATGCGCAGATCAACCGGCAGAGGTCTTCTCTGACATCTTCAACCTCTCCCTGCAGCAGGTCACTGTCCCTGCCTGTTTCAAGAGGGCCAACATCATCCCTGTGTCTAAGAAGGCCCATGCAGCATGTTTCAATGACTACCGCCCAGTGGCCCTAACCTCGGTGGTCATGAAGTGCCTTGAAATGCTGGTCATGGCATTAAGCAACTCCAGCCTCCCCATACACTTGACACACTCCAATTTGCCTTTCGGACAAACAGATCCATGTCAGATGCCATATCACTTGCCCTTCACTCCTCCCTAGAACATCTTGACACCAAGAACACCTACGTAAGAATCCCACTCATTGACGACAGTTCAGCCTTCAACACCATTATCCCCTCGAGACTGATTACTAAATTTAGTGATCTTGGACTAAGCCCCATTCTCTGCAACTGGATTCTCAGTTTCCTGACCCACAGACCACAGCCAGTGAAGATTGGGGACAATATTTCATTCTCACAAACACTCAACTCTGGAGCCTCCGAGGGGTTCGTACTCAGCCCCTACTGTGCTCGCTGTATACCTATGACTGCATCACCAAATACGACTAATGCCATTTGCAAGTCCATTGATGACACCACCATAGTTGGTTGAATCTCAGAAGGCAACAAAACAGACTATAGCTATGAGGTGGAAGACATGGAAAAATGGTGCACTGAGAACAACCTAGCTCTCAATGCCAGCAAAATCGAGGAACTCATTATCGATTTTCGGCGGGAGTTACTCATGCGCCCCCTACACCTTAACAGCACAGCGGTGGAATGAATGGACAGTGTCAAGATCCTGGGAATGGTCATTCATAACAATCTTTCTTGTACTTTTCATGTGGACGCACTGATTACAAATGCCCGACAATATCTCTCCTTCCTTAGGCAGCTGAGGAAATTTGGCATGACAGCGAATGCTCTTGCCAACTTTTACAAGGTTCATCAGCAAGAGCATTCTGTCTGGATGTATCACTACCTGTACCATTCAAGATCGGAGACGGTTACAGAGAGTGGTGAACTCGGCTCAGACAATCACAAAGGCCAAACTCCCATCTAAGGAATCCATCTTTCAGGCCTGCTGTCAAGGAAAGGCCGCCAGCATTCTCAAAGATCCACCTCACCCTGGCAATGCTTTTCTACAACCTCTCCCATCGGGGAGAAGGTACTGAAGCCTGAAACCATGCACCAGCTGGTTTTCAAACCATTTCTACCCTACTGTTGTTAGAATACTGACTGGATTTACAAACTCTTAACATTTGCCTGTATCTGTGTTTTTGTTTTGCCGCAGTTTACTTATTATTTACTTAACTAGGCTATTTAACTATGTGATCTGCCTGTAAAGTTTTTCATTGTGCCTTGATACACGTGACAATAACTTCAATTCAATTCAATTCTGAACAGCCCAATGAGATGACCAAGCAAGGTGCTCAGTTCAAGAATACTTAAAGTTGGGCAATAAATGCTGGCCTTGCCAGTGAAGTTCACATTCTGTGAAAGCATAATTAAAAAATAAAATTCCTCTTTGGACATGTTTTGCTCCATTCCAAAATATCTAAACCCAATTAGAATTTGATTTGTTTTTATTCTTTCTTTAAAAGAATATTCTGAAGTTGCTGGATGGCTGGATACAGAGTGATGCCAACAGTATGGGCTCAAGTCTGCTCTGGCTGAAATGATCATGAAGGATTCTCCTTCTCAGCCTCTCTCCTCACATGTGGCATGCTGATCCTTGGGTTAAACCACTATCAGTCACCTCACTCTGGCAACTTTACCTGTATCCATTCTAAACTCTCATCATTTTTAAATGGATGCCAGTCACCAGAATTTTTCCAAGTGCTAAATTATCATGTGGCTGACATAAATTCTGATATTTGTTTGTGCAAGAATTTCTAGTCATGAACACAATTCATTTATCTTTCCAGCCACACTTCATAATTTATCTTCTACAAAATTGCAAAACCTCACACAGCCAATAGATTCCCTCTCATTAACACTGATTGTGGACCTCTGTGCATCTTTTGATGTGATCAACTTCACAATTAGCCTTCAATGCCTCTTCTTTGTTGTCCACCACAGTTGAATTATCCCTGCTTGGTTCCACACTGCCGGTTTTCTCATTAGCAGGTTAATCCTTGGCCACCTCTTCTACCTCGGCGCCAGTGCTTCCAGAAATCCCAAGGATAGACCTTTAGCCTGTTCATTTCTTCATGCTATTTCTTGTGTTATTATTTGAAAACATCGGGTCAGCTGCTAACACTACTCAACCCTATTTCACCAAAACCTTCTTATAACCTTCCCACTGCAATTGTGTTGTTAGACCATTAGTTGGGCTTTCATTTTTAATGCAAATTTTCCATAACTACTGTCTTGGTCTGGAAGAAAAAAAAACTATTTACAAGCTTGGCACCTGAAATGATCAGGAACTGAGCTCCCAAATGCATAACACAAATGCAAAGCACAAGAGCAGCACCGTGGCTCTGTGCTTAGCTGTGCTACCTCACAGTGCCTGGGACCCAGGTTCGCTTCCAGCTCAGGTGACTGCGTGGGTTTCCTCTGGGTGCTCCAGTTTTCTTTCACAGTCCAAAGATTAGGTGAATTGGCCATGCTAAATTGCCCATAGTGTTCAGGGATGTATAGGTTAGGTGCGTTAGTCATGGGAAATGTAGAGTAAGAGAGGTAGAGGAATGTGTAGGGGTGGGATATTCTTCAGAGGATCAGTGTGGACGCGTTGGGTCAAATGGCCTGTTTCCACACTGTAGGGATTCTATGCTTATCCAGTAACACTGTTATTGAAACAATTGTCCACAACCTTGTGACAAGTACATTAGTTTATTTCATACCTTGTTTAATTGGTCTCCAATCCCTTAGACTGGATATTTTACTCAATGCAAACTTCTGCTAACTGTATCCTTTTCTGTGACATGACCCATGCACTGATTACCTGCCCTCATTAATCTACTTTGGCTCTTGGACTCTTCACCTACATTAAAATTATTCATTCAGCGCCGTCCCCCGGCCGCTTTCCATTCCCCACAACTTCAGTCACCACCAAACACCAGTGGCATAATCTCACCCTAGTGGCTGCCATGTCTCCAGCTGACTACACCTCAGGCTTGGCAATGTTCTCCTTCACTCCACCTTTTTGTTAAACCCAGCTCTTTGATCAAGCCTTTGATCACTTCTCCCAACATCTATTTTTGTGAATATGTCTGTGAAGTTTTCCAGGATGCTGCACCAGACTCAAGCTACAAGTTGTTGTTAAGAAAAGGTTTTCTGTTTTCCAGAAACCTCAAGTGTCCAGTAGTGTGGATTGAGCTATTTTAAGAAATCGATCATGAACGTTGCTTCTGCAAATTTCAAATTTGAGTGGGTAATGTGAATTGAACAATTTTGAATGAAGAGGAATTGACAGGGAGAAAGTTCCTTTTTTATTATTGAAGTAATTTCCATGCACAAACTTTAAAATCTAATTTGAAAATGGTGTGTCCTTTAAATGTCTGCCCTCCTGTATGTTTTATTTCTCCCATGACTATAAAAGAGAAATGTAACAGATAATTTCTAGGCTTATACCAAATTGTCATGTGAAGAAACAAAGACACTTTTCTGTAATCTAAACACTGTGAAAATTACATTAAAATCAAGCCAAACCATTCAAAGATTTAAAGTATTCAGTCGTCATGTCAAAAACATAAATCTCAAATTAATATAGTGAAGTAATAAATTGTTCTGGAATAAAATACATTAATTCTTTTATGAGAAACAGCTTGAATGTGTGAGATCACAGCAGATACTGAAAATGCAAGTTTGGTACCAAAGACCATAATGATGGTGATCTATTTTGAAGGAATTTTCTATACAAAATCTAATTAGATTAAAACTATAAAATTACCCCATGTGACAGAAATCAATAATGAAAACTCAATTTATGATGTTACAACATTCTAAAAAAATTAATAGTTCTAACCATTGCAATTAACAGTTTCAGTTAGCTAACAAATGGCCAAAAGCAACTTCACACTTAGAGCAATGTTGCTTCCTCTTAGCTGATCTTTGAAAAGACTGAGCAAGCCACTCAGTTCAAGAGCAATTAGGGATGAGCATAAACCTTACCTGAGATGCCCACATCCCATGAAAGAATAAGGGAAACAAAACCCAATGCTTCATCTTGAAAGATGTTATATCAGAAATTAATTTTAAGGAAATCTGCTTACCTAAACATGACTTAGTCTTTGAGTGCATTTCAAACCAAATGGCAGAATGCTGGCAAAGAACACTGAGGACCTGTATCACTGTTGGGATTGGATGAAGGACCAAGTGAGATTGATCCTATTTAAAACCTGCAGCTGTGCAGTACATGGCAACAAAACTTTAAACAATATTTTGCCATTTGTGGGGTAGAATGAGTGCAAATGGCTTCACAAAATCATTCTCTAATCCACCCAAAAATCCCTCCAAAGTGACAATTTGTGCCTCTATACCTTTAATGCTTTGTTTACAGCAAAATAAGCAAGTAATTTCCTACTACTTGAACAGTTCCTTTGGAACTTGCATGCTATTGTTAACAGCTATAAATTATTTTCCTTTTTAAGGCTGAATCACAAAAATAGTTTGTGCACTGAAAAACATCATCTGGTAATGTGGCATGTGCTGCAATTGAAAACCGCTTCCCATGTGTCCATTTGTAGTCAACGGCATTCATACCACCACTACTCGTATTGATTAAATGTGTAAGAGCTGATTTTCCTCACCTAAATCTCTAGATATAAAACTGAGGGAGAACAGAAGGAAGAATCATTGCACCAGGTCTCCACTCCCTTGTGTATATCATCGGTACAATTTACTCCTGGGTTGGGGTGGCGGGAGGAGGAATAGAATTTGTTATACAAAACTATGATGATTAGACAGAATTATGTGAAACTGGCACTGCTATTTATACTACCCTTCCAACACCAGATGGACACCTATTTAAAAGACACCCCGAGATGGCCTTAAGCCTTGTGCCTGGATTTTCTCAGGTCAGTGATTCCAAAACAGGCAGGTAACAAAATGACGCATGGTTCTAGATAACATCCCTGTGCCTGAGGGTTTTTCAGTGCTACTTACAAATGGTAGCAGGATTGTTTTCATAACCAATACTCTAAAAGAATTTCAAAACCTATTTTGTATTTTCGGAAAAGATTTATTGTACTGTATATACTTTTATTTGGTTATGGCATTTTAAAATTTTAAATAACTACAATAGCAGTACTGAAATTCAGTATATATGTGCTTGAAGAATAAAACTGGTTTTATTCTATTCATTTCCGAATGAAACTGCATTATGCACACATATAATTATTCACTTCAGAGGAATCTAATTTTGCAAAGTACGAACATATGCTGAATATATAACTCTGATGTTGAAACATACCCTGAGCCTAAATGAAAAGGTTTGTAAGGGCACACTACAGTTTGGTCATATTGGTATTGGAAACAAGCCATTCAAATTGTAAAATGTAGATAGGTGGCCATTCAATCATGCACACTTCATTGGATCAGTAAAATAGTTATTGTATTGTGAATGGCCACTTTTCACTGTCAGCTGGTTATGGAACAATTCTATCTGTTCTCTTAAGCAGTGAGTACCTGAAAGGGTAACTGACATTGCTCCACTAATCAGGATATAGTGGATTGTTCCTGGGAGGCTCTATCAGATTTGTTAGCATTCTGTAACTGTTACTGGTGCTGAGAGAGAATAGTTTAGTAGTAATAAAGTACTCTATTCTCTGCCTTGATCTTGATATCTCACAACAAACCATCTGTATCTCAGATGTAATGTAACTAACTGTTAAGTAAAATGTAGTTAACTTGTTTGACATTGATCAAGATTGAGCCTACCTTATGTCTAAGGTATCATGTGGGTATCGTCCTCCCCACATTATATCAATAGACTAATGCCAGCAAAGATTGGTGGCAATAAATTCAACTTAGACATTCCAGATGATTCAGGCAGATGACCAAGACTACATAACACTATCAAAAAAGTCAATAAGGCACATGCTTTTTTCTCAGTTCAAAGTTGTTGTAAATTTGCTTGCATTTTTGTATGCTAAATTAAAAACTGCACAATTTGCAGTTGTTTCTAGTGTCATGAACTTTACTATTGATAATTGCAATGACTATATATTCACATGCTGTTACACATCAAAAAGAATTTATTTCTAATCAGAGATATTGTTTAATATGGCTAGGGATAGGACTGAGTGTGATGTTGGATTCAGTCTCTGTGGTTTTCCCTCTCCCACCTGGATTATGATTCCAGATGGATACAGGAAAGGCTCTTCAATGTGCAGGTGGCAAGGTTCCTAAGTAAATAAACAACAAATGTTGGAGATCACGGCCAGCCAGACAGCATCCATGGAGAGAGAGCAAGCTAATGTTGAGTCTACACAACTCTTCATCAGAGCTGAGGAGCATTTGTTGTTTGCAGTGCAGATTCCAGAATCTGGAGAAATTTGTTCCGAAGTAGATAAACAAATCAGTTTCCAGATGCTGTACTGAACCATTTGATATTACTGCAAGTGTCTCATGAAAACAGTAGGACACAAAGTGGAATTATTACTCTTGTATATTCAAAAGCTTCTCTGAAAATAGCATGAATGCATATAAATGGGCAGGATGGGATGGCCTTGTAAGGACAGTGTTAGGTGTCTAAAGACTCCCTTACTCTGCAGCATGATGTGCTATACTTGGGCTTTGTTTGACATACATTGGATGCCTTAATAGAAATGTTTTATCTTAGCAGTGCTCATTATCACCTTAAGCAGATCTTTCAGCAAACTAAAATAAACATGATCCTCCCAGGTGAGATTTGATCTGAGACAGCAAAGTGTACAATAAAATGGGGGCTAATACTGCAAGCAGGGAGAATACAAAATGTCTCATATTTTTGACTATAATTTGTGTCAAAGATAAAGAAATAAATCTCCTTTGTTCTTTTGTGATAAAGATCATAATTATAAACTATTTCTTACTACAGGCAATTATTTAAGGTGGCAGATCCTATGCGTATAAACACACAAATTATTGAATTTAAATAAATTAGCCTTTTGAAGTAAGGCTTTAAAACAAATGCTTTCCATTATAACAGGAATACTGTATTCAGGGCCTATAAGCCAACCAAGTGTATAGGATGACCCCAGATTTTTAATGTCAAAATACACATCGAGGCCTATTATTGGCATATAATTTAAATCCCCATTTTTCAGCTTTTAATTTCATATCCAAGGCAAAATTCATATTCAGAGTTTGTCTCAATTTTTTCAGCTCAGAAATGTATGTTTAGGTTTATACTCCTTTCCTAAGTTGATCCATTGTAGCAAACCAAGCCACATTACAGAATCACTACAGTGCAGAAAGTGGCCATTCAGTCCATGGAGGCTGCACTGACCTCTGAAGAGCATTCAACCAGGTCCAGCCTCCAAACCTATTCCTGTAACCCCGTATTTCGCATTGCTAACCCACCTAGCCTGCTCATCCCTGGACACTACAGTGTAATTTCAGCATGATCAATCTACCTTTTCGGACTGGGGAAGGAAAGTGGGGTACCTGGCAGAAATCCATGCAGATACAGGGAGAACGTGCAAACCCACTCAGTCACCCAAAACTGAAACTGAACCTGGGTCCCTGGCTCTTTGCGGAAACAGAGCTAACACTGAGCCATTGTGTTGCCCTGAACATTTTCGAGTTAAGAAAATGCTCTGGAGTTGAAGATATGCTCACAGAGAGCAGACCACACGTAGAGACCAATGAACATGAATGGGTCCTTCTGCAGTAAGATTAATAGTTCACATTTTATTTTCAACATATGAGTCAACCTTTCTTTTTGGAATAATATATCAAAGCTCCAAAGGTTGACTTAAATGCTTCAACCTATTGTAATACAAATTTAATAATGTAATTCAATTACAAATCCCAATGTCAGAAGTAAAAGGTCACTTTCTATGAAGTGCAGCTTTTTAAAAAGATTTTTTTGGACAACTTAAGATGTCTTCCAAAATCACAGCTAGCTTCTGTAATATAATTTTACCCGAACTTCAAATACAATCCCTTCAGATAAGCAGAAGCTATAGGATTCATCAACACAATAAGCATAGGAAATAGGAACTAGAGCATGCTATTCAACTCTTTGAACCTATTTCACTACTCAGCAAGATCATGGCTGTTCTGACTATTGTCATAATTCCAATTCCCTGCCTGCCCCTAATTAACCCTCTCTTGAACTAACCAATATGGAAAATAATCACTTTACTCGATGATACTACAGAATATGTATTTTTGCAAAGGTGGGAAAAAAATCTAATCAAATAATAGGTGAAAAAACTATGCTATATTTGTATATAAAACGGAAGCTCTGTTAATAGCAATGCAGCATCTCCCAAGCTGTTTTATACCAGGAAGTACTAAGCCTTTCAGAGAGAGGGTCAATGTACATTTTAAACTGCAATATCAAAGTACTCTAGGTTAAAAGCTAAAAAGTGTTCTTTTATCACTAAGTCATTGTAAGTCTAAACTGGTACAGTTATATGCAAAAGTCAATTAAAAGAAAATAAATTGGTAGTGAGAAGGAACTGCTGATCTCAGTTATCCTATAAATAGCAGCGATATCAGAGAAGGTTCACAAAGGCAAGCAGACAAAAAAAAATCAGTTTATAAATGTGGTTTATGGAAAGAAACCTGCTGCCTTTATCTAGTCTGGCCTATGTGTGTCTCTAGTCTCCTACAAAGTGGTTAACTCTTAATTGGCCCAGCAACCAAAACACAACAAAGAAAAAGCTTACCTTTACACTTCAGGGGTCAGTATGAAAGACAACCTCTATCACTAAAGCCAATTAGCTTCTTTTTGATGTCCCCTTTTACGACCAACCAGCACCATCACAAATTGGCCAGAATCTTAGCTTTCTTGGGTTTTATTCAGTTTTCAGAATTATTTCTTTTCTACAGTTAACTACATACCATTTCTTTCTTCTTGTCCTTTATTGATGTTCCACTACTTTCATAAAATAATGGTAAGCATATTTACTGTTGCGGTTATACCTTCATTATCTAAAGTTAAAACTGTTCCCTTTAACTTGCTGTAATTATAAGGCCCCTCCTATATTACCTGCTAGCCCGTCATATTCATATATAGTTCTCTAAATCTCACTTTTTAACCTTCTCATTACTATGTTTATGGTTTTTCATAATATTTCTATTCCAAGCAATATTATACAACATGCATGTTGTGTTTAATTTTTGACACTCTCTTTATGCAAAGTAAATATAATTCATTGATACAATCATCAAAATTAATGTTTGCTGAACATTACTCTCCTTATATTTTAGTTTTAAAATACTCAAGGGGTTTCCACCACTCATTACTTAATAGCTTCTTTTAATTTCTTGTTTGACAGCAACTAGATAGCGTCTACTCAAGCAAAGCTTTCTGTTCTATTTCAGTAGTTTTATGAATCCTACTCTCCCTCGTTAACCTAAGAAGCAGATTTGCCCATGTTCCCGACAAAATAATCTGAGTTATTCCTAGTGCCCTATTTAGCCTCTCCATTAATTCACTGCTTCCATTATGATTTGGGTGAAGGCCCTTAAAATTATCTTTTCAGGTTGGAGGAGTTACTTTCAGCTGGTCCCCTTTGCACTAGCTTGTTCTTTTGAATTTTCTAATGTGTGACAACAAGTTAATCGGGAAATGTAAACTTCGAGAAATTGCTTTTCACTTTGGTGCATAACCTTTTAATCTTTCTTTTTAATACCGTTAATTTTTATTTAGACCCATTACTTTTGGCTGCATTCTCTTTTAACGCACTAAAGGGTAGAAACTGGGCCTGCAGCCTCATTGGCATATTGCTGATAAACTGTACAGCACATCTAACTACATCTCTTTTGTAATCAATTACATACCTATTACCATCCTGAAGTAGTGCACAGGACATCAGAAAAATACTTTTTGGTAAAGAAGTGAATTTAAATAAATCTAAATGTAAAATAAGTTGCACAAGGCAGAATATCAATACTTCTGCTTAATTATTCCTGTTAAGTTACATGAAATAACTCCATAGAGGCTGGTATCCCATCACCAAGTCACTCTTTATTTATATATGGAGCATCCTGGACACTGATAACGCTTTCTCAGAGCCAGCTGTCAGAGTGAACAGATCCCTGACACTCCTGTTCTTATCTGTCAGCCAGACTCCCTGATTGGACCAGATTAACAACCCAATCAGGGAATTCATATTCTATGAGGCTGACCTTGTTACAATCATTACAGTAGACATCACATTGTTCTGGCCTTTCACACTTCACTGACTTTGTAGCATGATTCAATGAACCAATTAAGTCATAATTACCGCTGACTGGGGAACAGACGTTAAACTGCATGATCTGCAACCAACAGAACACAGGGCCAGTGTAGTTACTCCCTCAAATAAAATCAAATACTGTGGATACTGGAAGTCCGAAACAAACACTGAAACATTGAAGAAATTCAGCAAGCTGACAGCATCTGTGGAGAGATACAAAGTTAACATTTTGAGTTCAGTATGACTACTCTTCTCAGCTTGAAATTTTAATTTTGTTCTTCTTTCTCCACAGATGCTGCCAGACTTGCTGAGGTTCAGTCCAGCATTTTCAATGTTCATCCCTCAGTTGCCAAAGAATAAGGCTTAGATCAACAATGGGAACATTGAAATAATGTCCACGTTCCTCCTTAGGAGCTTGTGCCAGAACTGGGGGAATTATCCTACAGACTAGTTATGTAGCAGCTTTACATAGGTATACATCAATGAATATAACTGACAGGACTAAATTTGCTAAAAACTAGAAGGGCATCACATCTTAGCCAAAATGAAGGCCAGATGTTCTGCCTCTTTATCTGGTGGCTACCAATTTTGCCATGTAGAAAACAGTGGTGAGACAGATTTTACACAACTGCAGCTCACAGAAATATTTGCACATTTAAAAAATGCTATTTCCTTCAATCATAGCAGTTTCAATGACCCAAAATGTCCTTATCTTTGTCGTAAATGGGTGACGGCTTAACTTTAAACAGTGACCCCCTAGTTCAACATTCTCCCATGCAAGAGAATATCCTTTTCACATGCACCCCAACATTCAACTCACCTCTTACTCTTGTCTAGTTTGTCTAATCTTTCTTTATAAGACAACCCATTCATTCAAGTTATTAGTCAAGTATATCTCTATGAAATGTTTCTAATGCATTTGCATCCTTCCTTTAATAAGGTGAACAATACTTTGCACTATATTTCAGATGTGGTGACATGGTGGCCAGGGTTCGAATCCAACCTTGGGCGACTGTGTGGAGATTGCAGAATCTCCCCATGTCGGTGTGGGTTTCTTCTGGGCGCTCCTGGTTTCCTCCCACAGTCCAAAGGCCTACTCTTAGGAAATAAGGCATGGCAAGTCGCTGAGGTGTCAGTGGAGGAGCACTATGGGGCCAGTAACCATAATTCTATTAGTTTTAAAATAGTGATGGAAAAGAATAGACTAGATCTAAAAGTTGAAGCTCTAAATTGGAGGAAGGCTAATTTTGATGGGATTAGGCAAGAACTTTCAAAAGCTGATTGGGTGCAGATGTTTACAGGAAATCAGGAGGGCAAAAAGGGAACATAAGATAAATTTGGCAAATAGAGCTAAGGAGAATCCAAAAGGCTTTTATGAATACATTAAGGACAAAGGGTAACTAGGGAGATAATAGGGCCCCTCAAAGATCAGCAAGTCAGCTTATATGTGGAGCTGCAGGAGATGGGGGAGATACTAAACAAGTATTTTGCATCAATGTTTACTGTGGGGAGGATGTAAAATGTGGGAAAATAGATGGTGATATCTTGAAAAATGTCAATATTACAGAGGGGGTTGTGCTGGATGTCTTGAAATGCATAAAAATGGATAAATCTGCAAGACCTGATCTGGTGTTCTCTAGCAAACCTATTTTTTTGAAATAATTTATTATGAGACATTATCTGGTTCCTTGTGTGTGGGCATCAAGTTATAGTTGCTCATATTAAAAAAAATGTAGTCCAAATAATAGGATGTATTTTTCCTTTGTCAGCCAATAGTAAGCCTTTATAGTATTACACCATGATGTTTTCATTTTTCCTGAATATCAGGCAATAAGGATATTTTGTGTAGTGATTAATTTGGTGTAAAATGAATTTTGTAATAATTAATTATCATAATAACAGCTCGGTACAGTTCAGTTATATAATTTTAGGTTTTCTTAGTTGTAATGGTCTAGAAACTATTTTAACGTACGTAATTAAATGGAGCAGTATTCAGATGATTTTTAATATTCCCAAAGCATAACGTTATGGTGATTAGTGAGAAATAAATGGAACAACACAAGCAAGGGATCACATGTTAGGTTATATCATTGTCTTGTATGCTTAGTTGAAATTCATATCACCTTGAATAAAACGACAGTCCTCAGAACTGACTGCCAATTTGACAGGCTTTTTAAAAATTAAAAATTGCAAAATATATATTTATTGATTCTCTGGTCAGGTTTTCTGCCTCATTCATATCAAGTTTGGTCAGTAGTGTTGAAAAGCTGGCAGTAATTCATTACAGAATCATAGAAATGCTGCAACATAAGGAGGAGGCTTTTTCAGCCAGTCACATAGCCCTAGCAACACAACTACTCTCACTATCATTTGGTTTACTGTAGCTTTTCTGTTCCGATATTTAGCCAACTGTATTCTGAATGTCTTGCTTGAACCTGCCTCCACCAGGCTCTCAGGCAATGTATTTCAGATCCCAACTACTCCTTGTTTGAAGATTTTTGTTTACTTTGGGTTGTTATTTCTTCCTTCATTTACTAATCGTCTTAAATTATCCCCGTTTAGTTCTTAATCTTTGCACCAATGGGAAGTTTTCCCTATCCACTAAATTCCAAGCCACTCAGCATCTTGAATTGGAAATATATTCCTTACTATCACCATCATGGATCTCTTTTGAACAAGTGGACTGCAATGCTTCTCAATAACAATTAGGAACGGACTGTAAATGCTGGCCCAGCCAGTAAAGACAGCAATGCAATCCCAAGT
Organism: Hemiscyllium ocellatum; assembly: GCF_020745735.1. Taxonomy (NCBI): domain Eukaryota; kingdom Metazoa; phylum Chordata; class Chondrichthyes; order Orectolobiformes; family Hemiscylliidae; genus Hemiscyllium; species Hemiscyllium ocellatum. The sequence goes on from NC_083402.1 coordinate 47,112,262, forward strand.
TCTGCATCATCTGTCACTTTTGAAATTACATTCGTGCACCACCCAAGTCTTGGTCATTAATGTTTAAGAGAAACATTATGCCCTAAGGAATATCATAGAAAGACAGAATCCATACAGTGTGAAAAAGGGCCATTCAGTCCATCTAATCCACACTGACCTTCCAAAGACCATCGCACCCAGATCCACCTCATCTCTGTTACTCTCCATTTCCCATGTCTAACCCACCCAATCCACATGTCCCTCGACACTATGGGCAACTTAGCATGGCCAATCGATCTAATCTGCACATCTTTAGACTTTGTGAGGAAACTGGAGCATGCGGAGGAAATCCATGCAGACACAGGGAGAATGTGCAAACTCCACACAACCAGTCATTAAGGGTGGAATCAAAGCCGGGTCTCTTGTGCGGTAAGAGTTTTCAAACAGAGTTTTACTGGCCAATAAAAGTTGGTCTATTCCATACGCCATGCATGAATAAAGGAAAAAAAAAACTGAGTGAACCTCAGCAAAAGCAGGTCAAGATCTTATTTGTCATCTGTTGGTAAGGAGCAGGCAGGAAAGTTGACCATGGGCAATTTCATCAATAACTTAATTCTGGCAGGCATGAGGTAGTGGTGGGGCCCATACACCCGTATTCATTCTATTTTCCATTCTTTGCTCCTTCAAGCTCACAATCAGAACATTCCATTTCAGAGCTTAAACCGAAAAATCAAAGCAGGCAAATCATTGCAATCCTGAGGGAGCGTGGCATTATTGGAAATGCCATGATTTGGATGAAATTTTAAGCAGAGATCCTTTCTTCCTGCTTGGGTTGATGTAGAAGATCACATGGCACTTCCTGATGAAGAGCTTTTGCCTGAAACGTCTGCTCCTTGGATGCTGCCTGAGCTGCTATGCTTTTCCAGCACCACACTCTCAACTGTAATCTCCAACATCTGAAGTCCTCACTTTCAGCACTGTACTAAAGGCAGTTTATCGCATTCTCAGCTACCTTCCCCCCAGCCCCACCCCCCTCCCATTTATCTCTTTACAAAACTAACATTCTTTCCATCACCTTTTCAGGGAAAGTTCTAAAGACTCAACAACCTTCTGACAGAAAATCTTTGGTCTGCTGTTTTAAATGGGCAACCCTGAGTTTTAAATGTAGGTTCAAAATGTACCTCATTGGTTTAAAGGTTTAAAATGTACCTCATTGGACTTTCATCATGTCTGTTAGTTTTGTAAAGTGCTATACAAATGAAAGTGTGTGTTTCTTATTCATTACTGGAAGCCCATATTCCCATTTCAAAGACTAATAAAAATATTTGGGACCATTTACCACCCCAGGCATTGTCCTGAGAACTTACCGTTTGTGAGGAATGCAGTAGTTTTGTGCAAGGACTGAAATTGTAAACATGACTATTGTGATACGACACAAGTACAAGAAATGTAATGTTTGAGTGAGATACTGTCACCAATGACACTGGAATGGCACATGGAGAGGGAAGGAGGAAAATGAAAGGAGGTGTGGGCTTGCTGATCAAATTGATTTCATAAATTAAGATGAAATAAAAATAGTTCAAGTGAAACTGTCCACCATTGAAATTATCTTACACTAATATGTTCAACTTGACCTGATGTGAGTTTTACCGGTGCAATTTCATCTCCTGTAGCAAGTTACTACAACATTATTCATTGCTTGTTTCCTTTCTGAAAAGACAAAAAAAAAGTGCTCTACCTTCACATCCCATATTGTTCATCCCTGACCAATTAGCTTCCTGGAATGTCTTGGAATCTCTGAGGCCCAAGAATTCAGGTATCAGAATGTTTCCACATTGCGGTCAATCATCTGTTTAATTAGCCTAATAAATAGTTAGCAGATATTTTAATGACGTGGAGCTTCAGCCCACCTGCCAAGTTTTAAATCTACAGGGTTGCTAATACCAGGCAATTATTTTTCTTGTAAACAAAGCAACTGATACCTCTTTGCTTATTCAAACAGAGGGGCAAAAAAAACTAAACCTTCATCTTTGCACTGATCTTAGGATGGTCAGTAACATGCAGTTTTGAAAAAAAAATATGCAATGACAAAACCTATGTTTCTATTTGAATGAGGTAACTGGTAAGAGGTTATACACACAACAGAAATTAACACTTATAAATCAGAGCAATGTATGACAGCCTGCAGTTCACTTTGACCAAAAGCTTTGCAAGTCTACCTCATACACATTGGCAGAATCTTGCTGAGGTGATGGGCTTTCAGGAGGGATGGGCAGAACCAGTGTGATCCCCATGTTCCTGTTGTCAAGAAAGTCCACTGCATCTCGTGCCACACAACGACTTAACAAGTCAGAAGTGGGCCTTACCTCTAGGCCAAGCCATGCCTGGCAAGAGCTGCCATCCAATCAAAGGCTGGAAGTTAGCTGAATCACAGTGATGCTGGCAAAGCAGTGGCTGCTGCTGGTATCACACCCATTGGAGACTGTGCATCATGGGGGCAGGGAGGGGCTGATGCGAAAATTAGCAGCAAGGTCAGAAGCCTGTCTTTCAGTAATCTGGCTTCCTTCTCATTCCCTCAATCAGGAACTGAGTTCCTTTAAATGAGGAACCCCTCCCCGGGAGCCTGAAAATGAATTTGCCAGTTTCATGTGTCATATTTCTTCCAAACCAAGAGCCGTCATCTCTGCTGGATTACTATCAGTGGTGAAAGCATGATGCCATTAATTGACCACTTAAGGGAGGCAGGAAACATGTTTCCACTGATGGGTGAGTGCCAAACCAGAGGACACAGCTTAAAAATATGGGGTAGACCATTTAGGACAGAGATGAGGAGAAACTTCCTCACCCAGAGAGTGGTGGCTGTGTGGAATGCTCTGCCCCAGAGGGCAGTAAAGGCCCAGCCTCTGGATTCATTTAAGAAAGAGTTGGATAGAGCTTTCAAGGATAGTGGAATCAAGGGTTATGGAGGAACAGGATACTGATTAAGGATGATCAGCCATGATCATATTGAATGGTGGTGCAGGCTTGAAGGGCAGAATGGCCTACTCCTGCACCTATTGTCGATTGTCTCTTGAGTGAGAAGACCATCCACAGCAGACATAATCAGGATAGAGATGGGAAAGTAGAAGGATCCCCATCTGCCCCTAAACCCCCTATAACCAACTCATCATGGCAGGAATATCAAAGACACCACCCTGTTCAGAATTACAATTAGAATCCCTACTATGTGGAAACAGGCCATTTGGCCCAACAGGTCCATACCAACCCTCCAAAGAGTATCCCAGCCAGACCCATTCCCCTATATTTATCCCTGACTCATGCACCTGACCTATACATTCCTGAACACTATGGGCAATTTAGCATGGCCAATTCACCTAACCTGCACATCTTTAGATTGTGGGAGGAAACTGGAGCACCCGAAGGAAACCTACGCAGATGCAGGGAAAATGTGCAAAATTCACACAGTCGCCCAATGCTAGAAGTGAACCCAGACCCCTGGTGCTGTGAGGCAACAGTGCTAACCACTGTGCCATATATTGGGTTTCAAAGAACACACTCTGTTGTTTCACTGTTACCAAACTGATCAACATTTCAGGCAAATTAAAAATACTGATTTTGTTTACTGTTCTCACTGGAATGGGCCTTATTTTTCATCAGAAATTAAGGCAGGTCTGAAAAATGCACAAGAAAACATAGGCCAACATGTTGAATTTTAGATCCCCCTGAAAACATCCTTGACAATGGAGTAGTTTGTAAAAATGCAATGTGTGGCTTGCCTGCCTGGCCCAGACCGGTCTCCCGCTGTGAAAGTTGGGGATTGTGGGGAGGAAAGACAGCTTGCTCACATTTGAGTCTATTGAGGCCCATAAGCAGTCAAGTAATGGTCTCCTTACGTGCCTCAGCCTATTTCATCACTGATGACTGTTTTCTTCCACAAAGCGAGCACATTAGTGAACCACATGATACACTTTTCCCCTGACAATCAACAATAGGTTCAAGGTCATCTTTAGACTCTTAATTTTTAATCGAATTCAAATTCCACCATCAGCCATGTGGGATTTGAGCTTACGTCTTTATATCAACAGTCCAATGATAATATCACTACGCCATCACTTCCCCTTACTTTTACTAGGCAGCTTGCTGTTGGGCAAAGGATTGTACCCTCCTTGAAGCATTCCTGATGCTCATTGGAAACACACTTTCCCCAAGACCATACCATTTGTTTAACTATCCCCTGGGCCCCTCAAACCCAACCCAGGGTGGTCAGTCAGTCTTATTGATACCACTGCATTTGCTTTGGGGAGACCCAGAAATGATCAACACTTGAGCCTGCAAATACTGGGACAAAAGAGCAGCTGACTAATCTGAATGGTTGGCCACACTCTCAGGCTGGGCATCTTCCCAAATCAGGATATAAATCCTGACGTGAGACAATTCACCTGGAAACAGCTGCCAGGCAACTGCTGGTGGACTTCTTAATGAAAAATTTGTAAGGGACAGATAGGGGGAGTGTGGACAATAGCAGGGAATATGATATCCTATACAGCCTTCAAAGGAGACAAGTGAGTTGAGACAAAACTTGGAAAAGTCTTCATTTCCACAGGGATGCTGTTTCCTTCCTAAGAATGAACAAAATTTGTAATTCTGGAACATCAACATTGTAAGGTTCATTTTGATTTTATCTATAGTTATGTCAGGTAAAAAATAACTACTCTGTGCAATCAGGAACTGTACCTGTGCAAGAATGTTTCAAATGTGCATCACAGATTTTTTTCTTAACATCACAGATTTTTTCCTAACATCGTCCATGTTCATATGTCCCTTGTGTTAGCTTTGTTTTGAACATCTTTTTCCCTCTTGTTTCATTGCAGTCTTTTCAGGGTCTATGTTTCAAAATTTAACTGTCAAACTTACACTTAGTTACTTCACATGTAGGACTGCAAGAGACATTGAGAAAGACTAAACTTGAGCTTTAAGCTCGATTAAAGGGAAATATTTTGCCGATATTTAGTGTAGTAAAATGGGAAATGGTTAGATGCTGTGTCATCATTTTGACAGTTTAGAGGGGGAAGGTGTAGAATGGGAAATCATTAAATACTGAAGCCAACATGAAATCACCAGTGTAAAGCAGATATCCTCAGGTCAGCAATACCAATGACTGGTGCTGCCATGTGCAGGTCCTCGAGGCAAATAGCCCTGATTTTCTTTGGGTGTGACAACTTGGAACCACTTCCACCAGGAGACTTGGGGCCATTGATGCGTTTGCCTGGGGTCCACAAATTTGCAAAGATTGATGGACCACTGAGTAGGATCTGAGGCTATTACATCAAGAATTGCAACTGCAATTGCTGCAGGCAACACAGCCAAAGGCATCTGAATGCAACAGAGACTAAAAGACAGCAACTAGAAGGCAGCAGTAGCCTCTGCACAGAATCTACATGCCAAGGGTCATTTTCCTGGATTTCTGAGAGCGGCAGTGATGACATGTGCAGCCCTGTTCGCTCAAATGTATCCCCATGACGTAAAGCCATCAGGAACAGGTGCCCATAAAGGTCAAGGTGACCATGACTCTTAACTGTTTTTGCATCTCGTTCATCCAAGAGCTCAGCTGCTGACAATAGTGGAACCATAGAATCCTCAGGCAAATAACTGCATCAGCGAGATGACAGATGCTTTACTTGGGAGGGCACCACTATAAGACTGATGCTGCTAGTCAAACCTGGAGGGTTGTATGCTTTGCCTCCCTGGCAAGATTTGCTCAGGTCTGGGCTATTACATATTGCACCCATGTGGACAATTATGACTCTGGTGTGCGGGACCATCAGAGGTTCCTCGTCTCCTTGAAGGTCCATCTGGTGTGTGATCACCAGGAGGTGTGCATGAAAAATCCATGGAATTAAATTCATGCCTTTTTTTCAATTTTCACTAATTGATGCTAGTTTAGTTGCGGCACTCATTTTACTTTTAGTCTTTTCAGTTTGGAATCTATGTCAGGTTTTAAATGTGGCCTGAAAAACAAATACAGCGTTCTTGATAATTTGAGTCAACAATTATTTTTTTCCTCATTCTTAGCCAATAAAACTACTTCCAACACTGCTCTTTATGCCCACTGAAGTCTCCCAGCTGTTTATTTCAGTAATATCTGACTAAGAATTACCTTGGGAACTGATTAAACAAATATTTTTAATAGGCTTTTACCCAGATATTAAATGTTCATTCTGCTGGGTCTTGCCTGCGCTATCTTACTTTTATACTTTTCTATAAAAATGTGCTTTGTGTGTGTAAGCATCATTATTATTCATTAAATTCCTGGCAATGGGATTAAAAGCATTGCAAGTTTGGGTGTCAATGCATCCAGGCATATAGAAACTGCAATCAGCAAATGATATTCTGAAGTGTACCATCAAATATTAGAACATGACTAAGACAATAATACAAGGACATTGGATCAGCAATTGGCTTGCTGAAAGAAAACAGAGGGTTGTAGTTGTTGGAACATGTTCATCTTGGTGTCCAGTTACTGGCGGTGTACCGCAAGGGTCGGCTTTTGGTCCACTGCTGTTTGTCATTTTTATAAATGACCTGGATGAGGGCGTAGAAGGGTGGGTCAGTAAATTTGCAGATGACACTAAGGTCAGTGGAGTTGTGGATAGTGACGAAGAATATAGTAGGTTGCAGAGAGACATAGATATGATGCAGAACTGGGCTGAGAGGTGGCAAATGGAGTTTAATGTGGACAAGAGTGACGTGATTCACTTTGGCCGGAGTAATCGGAATGCAAAGTACTGGGCTAATGGTAGGATTCTTGGGAGTGCAGATGAGCAAAGAGTGTTCATGTGCACAGATCCCTGAAAGTTGTTACCCAGATTGACAGGGTTGTTAAGAAGGCATACAGTGTTTTGGCCTTTATTAATAGAGGGATTGAGTTCCGGAATCAGGAGGTTATGCTGCAGCTGTACAAAGCTCTGGTATAGCCAAACTTAGAGTATTGTGTACAGTTCTGGTCACTGCATTATAAGGAGGATATGGAAAGGGTGCAGAGGAGATTTACTAGGATGTTGCCTGATATGGAAGGAATGTCTTATGAGGAAAGGCTGAGGGCCTTGAGGCTGTTCTCATCAGAGAGAAGAAGGTTGAGAGGTGACTTAATAGGACATACAAGATAATCAGAAGGTTAGATAGGGTAGACAGAGAGAGCCTTTTTCCAAATATGGTGACGGCAAACACGAGGGGACACAACTTTAAAGTGAGGGGAGATAGGTATAAGACAGATGTCAGAGGTAGTTTCTTTACACAGAGAGTAGTAAGGTTATGGAATGCTTTGCCTGCATCGGTAGTAGATTTGCCAAGTTTAAGTGCATTTAAGTCGTCATTGGACAGGCAAATGGATGTACATGGAATAATGCAGGTGGGATGGGCTTCAGATTAGTATGACAGGGCGGCGCAACATCGAGGGCCGAAGGGCCTGTACTGCGTTGTAATGTTCTATGTTCTACGTTTTATGTTCTATTGGAGAATTAAATTGGTGAGTAACCAACCCAACCTCACCAATTACCTGCCAGTTGGGAGTGCTTAAGCAATAACCATTATTTCTGAGTTCTTGTCAAATCTGCTACCAGTTTTCACACAACACAATAAATACACAGCTCAGTTTGGATATTTTGGGGGACTGAATATTTTGGAAAGACTAATTACACTCTAAAGGAAGAGATAATTAATTAGTAAACAACAACATGGATTTTAAAGAGGAAGGAATACTGTACTTCACAAACCCTGTAATTGTTTTTGAGGAAATTATAAATATGGCTGTTGGGGAATTGCCCCTAAACTATGATAAGATATCAGGCAGGGGACTATTGTTGAAGATTATGGGATATGCAATTTTAGGAAAATTAGCAAGTTGAATGAAAAACTGGTTAGAAATTTGAAACAGCGTGAGAGATGAAGGTACCCATTTGCTGGAAGTAGACAGTACTATATTAGACAGATCTGGTCCAGGATGCCTTCTGTTCACTGAGTTCAATGATTAAATGTAGGGTGAGAAGGAATAGGAGCTTACCCAAAAACAAATCCAAGAAAACATATAATTAAGTCCAACAATCAAAAAATACTAATGGGGTGGTCAACAAAAGGAAAAACAAACCTGATGCATGCAAGTCAACGCAGAAAGGCAGAAGGCTGGAAGAACACAGCAAGCTAGGCAACATCAGGAGGTGGAGAAGTCAATGTTTTGGGTGTAACCCTTCTTCAGGACTGGGGGTGGGTGTGGTGGGAGCTGCAGATAAAGAGGGAGGCAGGGCAGGGTGGTGAAGTGGGCATAGGAGAAGACAGGTACAGGGTACAACTTTCTTGGTCAATGGTGGGGAATGAATCTGGGTTGAGGCAGGGAGCAGTGGAAGGGATGGGGAGGGGCTGGGAAGGGAGTCGGGGGATGGGGAGGGAGGGTATTTGAAACTGGAGAACTCAATGTTGAGTCCTCTGGGATGTAGGGTGCCCAGGCAGAAAATAAGGTGTTGGTCCTCCAGTAGAAGTGTGGTTTGTTATGGCAATGGAGGAAGTCAAGGATGGTCATGTTGGAAAGGGACTCGTTGGGGGAATTGAAGTGAGCAGTGACTGAGAGGTCCGGTCGGCCACAACGGATCCGACTATGATGCAATGCCAGTTTGTGTGGCGTGAGGTAGTTTGGTAAATCAAAAATAATAATTACCTTTGGATGGGAGAGGTCATATTGCAGAAAATCCCAGGAACTTGTAGGTTCACAAGACATAAAAGGAAGTACCTCAGGCAGATAAGACAACAAAAAAGTCATGGAATTGCTTTTGGAGCAAAAGGTACCAATATGGAAGTTGAAATTAATGGTAAATTTGTCCTAAACCTTACTCAGAGTACAATTAGAGTACCCTTCACAGTTCTGGGCTCTGTGATGGATGAATGTTGAAGAACTAGGCAACATTAGGAGCACATCCACTGAGGTATAGCCTGGTATGAGGATATCACATAACAAAAGGTTTGAAGATTTGGTATCGTTTTCATTAGAACAGAGAAAAGCATGATGCAATTTGACAGCAGTTTCTAAATTATGAAGGGATTTCAGGGACTGGACAAAATCAATGGTTTTGAATGGTTGAGAAGACATGGATGTTATAAATTTAAATTTGAAAGATTCGAGGATAAAAGAGCTGCAGAATTCTGTTTTTTATACAGCAAGCCATGAACCAGATGAATGCACAATGAACTGCTTCGATCTTGTAAATTCCACATAAAATGATAAAATGGAATGCTCACTGACTTTTGCCATCACTCCAAAAGAATAAATCAGCATTTCACCGTAGAACTGTTTTGAATTCGAAGAGCGTACATACATAAATAAATAAATAAAGGGCATTCAATTCAGTCATGGGATTATAGTTTCCACTTAAAGAATAGATAGAGTGTTACATGAGATAACAAATTGTGAACTTCAAAATCTGGCTGCAGATTTTTATTAAACTACATTTTCTAAACTCTAGGAGCAAGAAATTTATTAGCAAGTTCCAGTTGGATTTATTTTAAACTAGGGCCTCCTTTGAATATATTAATTGGCAGCAGCGACACAGCAACTGCACACGTAATAAAAGATTCACAGTTTCAAAGTTAAATGAATACCTGTAGCCACTGTGACTGATCACTGCGGCCTGATGTCCAAGCATTAATCTTCCCTTGTTTATCCAGGCGGGCTTTACTAGGTTCCCATGTAAACATATCCATGTTTAGGGTCCGAAAGATGTTGGAAGCCGTAATCTGATAATCCTGGATGTGTCCTGACTTCATCCCCAGAGGCTCTGAGCAGCCTAAAGGAATAGAACAAATTTAAAATAAAACAAATACAGCACACTATACCAGACATTACCTTTTCATACATACAAAAATTCAGCAATGCTAGACTTGAATTAAAGTCATCATAGTGATGTTTTCTGTTTCAAAAACATGTTAAATCATTTGGCCACTTCTTTTCCTCATTATTTTTCCAATGTTCTAACCTCCTAATGCAAAGGTACCAGCTTCTTATTGTTTTAACAGTGCCATTTGTCATCCAACAATTCAAACAACTGAATTAGTATTTGGGCCTGGATGGAGATCACAGATTATTCAGTCATTAGAGGAAGTATAACCATACCCAAGATGTCTTCATCCAGCATTCACTTGAGCACACTTCCAGTCTTAATATTAGCTAATGATCACACATGGGAATCCAGCTTGAATGCTGATCCCAGATTCAGGAGGCTGAAGCCAATCACTGCATCACCAACATTATCATCCCAGCTGAGGTCTTATACTTCAGTCTAAATTTGAGATTTGATCTAGCTACCTGCTACCAGTCAATGTATTGACACTCATCACTTGACACAGATTAGTGCTCTCCTTCAGAGCAAGAGATTGTCATCATCTAAGATAATCTGTACACAAATGAAACATTAGGTATAAGCTGTCACACTCATTTTGGTATACATGATTTGGAGATGCCAGTGTTGGACTGGGGTGTACAAAGTTAAAAAAAATCACACAACACCAGGTTATAGTCCAACAGGTTTAATTGGAACCATTAGCTTTCGGAGCGACGCTCTTTCATCAGGTGATTTGAGCAGCGCTTCAAAAGCTAGTGCTTCCAATTAAACCTGTTGGATTATAATCTAGTGTGCGATTTTTAACTCACAACGTATAGATAGTGAAATAGGAGAGGCTCTGGCCGTGACTTCAATTGCATTAAATGACGTAACCTAATATCTGACTTATGAATACCATTTTAATGATTTTTAAGATGGTGAGATTATGGGATTGGATAGGTGGATGGGTGGGTGAGGCAGAGGTGTAGATGTTATAATCAGGAAAAATTGTAAAGTGCAGCAGAAAGCATCACTGCTCCGATTTTGCAAAGGTGGAACAATGGCATTTCTCTGTATACCACTGTAGGGCTCAGGATTCACTTCACTTGCCTATAATTTGACAGATTGAAACTGATAGCAGGTTAGAAGGTGCATGCTTGAAGTGCATTTCTATGTAATAATAAAAGGTTGTATAAATTGGCTCCAGTACTATATTTTACCATGAGGCTTTCTAAACACGCCACTGGCATTTTAAACATGATAATGAGGCAGGCAGCATCTCAGCCCTCCTGCAGCACAATGGTAGTGTCCCTACCCCTGGACCAGGAGGCCTGGGTTCAAGTCCCACATGCTCTAGAGGTGTGTAATAAAGTCTCTGAACAGGTTGATTAGAAAAATAGGCTAAAATAAACATAACATGTATGGCTTTCTGCAAGGCGAGTGCAGCTTTGGGGAAACGTTAGGTGTCTTTTACAGGAAGGAGAAGCAGAAATGTTTCTCTTCATTTCCCAAAGAATCATGAAGAGGTGATAGCCTCATAATATTGTTGCTCTGACCATGGTAATATTCTGGGGACTTGGTTTTGAATAGTGGATTTTCAGTTTAATAAAACAATCTAGAATTAAAAGTTTAATAAAGACCATGTTGATTGAAACTGTCATCCTGACATGGTCTACCCTACATACAAATTGACACTTAACCGACCTTTGAAATATGAAGCAAGCCACTCAATGTGTCAACTGGTAAAATGTTAAAAGAGATTAAAACTGAATGGATTGTCTGGTATTGATGAAGGCACTGGGGTCGACAACATCAAACACAGCCCAATTGAACCTGCAAAGCCCTCTTTACCAACAACTACGGGCTAGTGTTAAAATGAGGACAGCTGTCTCACAGAATCATCAAGCAACAGTCTAACATAAGATTATTCACAGAATCCTACCTTATAAAAAATGTCTCAAATAATACCATCACCATCCAAGGGTATGACCTGTGCCAAAAGACCTCAATGTCCACCAACAAGAGTGGCTGGGCAGCAGCACTACAGACTGAACTAGTCAGGTCCTGAAGGCCACTGCAGCTGGACCAGATCCATAGCAGGTGGCAAGGGAATCACCAAGAAGTAAAAACATACTTGTCCTCATCCTCACTAATTTGCCTGTTGCAGATGCATCCGTCCATGTCAATGTTGGTCAGAGTAATCACCGTATGGTCCTTTTGGAGACAAAGTCCCATCTTCACTTTGAGAATACCTGCCATGAATTACACCTCTAACACAGTACAAAAGACAACAGACTTCAAATGGATCTTAGCAACTCAAGACCAGGCATCCATGAGGTGCTGTGGGCCATCAGCAGCAGCAGAATCATACTCCAACCTAAAGGCCGACCATATCCCATACTCAACCATTACCATCAAACTAGGATAAACTCTGGTTAAGTAAAGAGTGCAGGAAGAGCATACCTAAAAATGAGGTGTCAACCTGGTGAAGCTACCAAACAGGACTACTACCATGCCAAACAGAATAAGAAGTAAGTGATAGACAGAGCTAAGTGATCCCATGACCAAAGGATCAGATGTAAGCCTGCAGTCCTGCCATATCCAGTCTTGAATGATGGTGGACCTTTAACAACTCATTGGAGCATTGTAGAACGAGGGTCTACAAACATTCCCATCCTCAACGATAGAGGACACAAGCACATGCAAAAGATAAGACTGACGCATGCACAACAACATCCAGCTAGCATTGTTATGTGGATGATTCAAGGTGGCCTCCATCAGAGATCTCCAGTATCACAGATTATAGTCTTCTTCCAATTCAGTTCACTCCATGTGATATTAAGAGACTGTTGGAAGCATTGGATACTAGAAAGGATATGGGCCCTGACAACATTCCAGCAATAAACTTGTGCTCCAGAGGTTACCATGCCCCTGGCCAAGCAGGACAGCCAAAATAGAAGCAAAATACTGAAATATTAAAGGAAGATTCAAAATGCTGAAGAAACTCAGCAGGTCTGGCAGCACGTGGGAGAAAGAGAAACAGATGGTTCAACTCCAGTATAGTTCTTTAGTTTCTTTAGTATATTTTGGTGTTTGCTTGGTTCAGCAGTTTGGCTGGAGTGATTGCGGGTGGACCTAACATAGCCCCGAGTGAACCCTGCATTAGAGAAGAGTTTGGGTTCCCAGCAGCATCCATGTCCAGCGCAGGTTAGGGAAGTGGTGGTGGAGGTGAGTTTAGGTCTGGGTTGGGATCCAGTGGCACCAGCTGTAGCTGCGTTGGTGAGATGGGCCCGAAGTGGAGTCATGGCTGCGGCAGAGTCAGGTTTGGGCCGCCAGTGCAATTGGTGTCGCCTGTGGTGATGAGGTCCATTGAGGACTCACAGTAACAAAGGATATCATGGAGGCAAGATGGTGCTGAAGAGTGGGCAACATTTATTCCAGTGGCGGCCAGTGAAGGGGGCTTGTGTCTGGCCAGCAGGCCAACGGCAGAGCACTTAACAAGAAGAATTGTTAAGTTGGACACCTATTCTTTATTTCTTCCTCTTTCTGCTTTTATATTCCATGCTTTGGTTTATTTTTCGTGCTTTAAAATGGTGCCGGAGAATGGAAACACCATACAACACTTTTCACTCTATTTTGTAACAAAATACTCATGACAAAACAATTAAAATCAAAAACCACAACACTGATATTTACCTGACAATGTGGAAAATTGCTCTGTGTGTCCTATGCATGTACATAAAAAGCAGGTCAAATTCAATGCAGCTAAGTACCATCCCATCTATCTTCTCATGATCCTCAATGAGCTTGTATAAAGTACCATCATCAGTGCTATCAAACAGCATTTTGTTAGCTACTGCCTGCTTACTGGTGCCCACTTTGGTTTCTGCTAGAATCATTTTCCTCTTGACTTTATTACAGTTTCAGTTCAAACATGGATAAAATTACTGAATTCCACAGATGAGGTGAGAGTGACAGCCCTTGACATCAAGGCTGTATTTGACAGAGTGCGGCATCAAGGACCCCTGGCAAAACTGGAATCAATGGGAACTGGGGGCAAAATCTCCACTAATTGGAGTCATACCTGGCACATAAGAAGATGTTTATGGTTTTTGGAGGTCAGTCATCTCAGCAAGAGTTCCTCAGGGTAGTGTCCTCACCCAACCATCTTCAACTGCTTCATCAATGATCTTCCCTCCATCACAACATCAGAATTGGGGATGCTCGCCAATACTTGCACAATGTTCAGGACCATTCACAACCCCTCAGATCCTGAAGCATTCTATGTCCAAATTCAACATTATTGGAATAACATCCAGGTTTGGGCTGACAAGTGGTAAGTAATTTTTTTTCTATTAGTTCACAGAATGTGGGAATGAATATTGACGTGGGATTTAAGAGTTTAACGATTACTGTGAAAACACTGTTGATTGGTGGAAAATCTATCTGGTCCACTAATGTTCTTTAGAGAAGGAAACTGCCATCTTTGCCCAGTCTAGCCTCCATGTGACTCCAGATCCAAAATATGGGTAGTAGTACTAACTGAGGACCTCTTATAGAGAGCTGACACAGAGATAATTGGCTGAAAGGTCTCTTGCAGTGATTTGATTATGGGATGAGATATTGCCATTGAGTTCAGGCTGCATAGTTAGGTCAGGATGAGCAGTCATCCCATCAGGCTAAGGTGGATCTGAAGAGAACGTCTTCAGAGGGGGACAAGAAAGGCTACTTTTATCGTGTGATCCCACAAAATAAATTTACTGTCTCCTTGTCTCAGAGTTTTCCTATTCAGGAAGGCATGGCTCATGTGGGAAGTCCTTGAACCCAATCCCATTGACGACTTTGTATTTTTACAACACAATTTTCTGTGTCTTCCTCCGTAATTTACACCTCACTAAAGCTTCTTTGTAACTCCTGGCAGTTTGGGATATACTCTTACATCAAGTTATTAAAGTCATTACATTTTTATTATTATTTTTACTTACTATCATATTATAATTATTATATTCAAATTCAGCAAACAAAACTTCTCTGAAAGTCCTCAGAAAAGTAGGTTTTATTCAAGAAATGTTCAGAAACTCATGTGGCAATCCAATTAATTGAGCTTTGCAATTACCCAAAAATGTGAAAGAGATTTCCATTGGGAATACCAATTATGTGGCAATTTTTCCATGACAAAGTATTGCAAAGTGCTGTTAACTGTGCATATATCATATTTTGTTGCAATGATTTTGCAGAAATCTTACTCTATATATGTCTATTTAGAACAGCATAGCTTGACCTTGATTCACACTGACTTTGGTTCTAGATTCCCCTTAGATGCAGGGGTGCAATGCACATGCAACTAGAGATTTCACCTGCAGAAGCAATATTATAAATATAGGGCTGCTATAGATGGTTTGTTAGATTCAGTGATGTTAATTATTCCATGGTGCTCATAATCCTGTTGGTGCCTTGCATCTGGTCATGCAAAGTAATATTGGAAGCTTGGAAATGCTGAGTTCAAACCCAACAGTAAGCAGTTGAAGACTACGGTAGACTGCCCCCGTGACTGGAGATCATAAGTTAATCTAGGGAGGCTTAGAGAACAGCAACCAGGAGGGACATAAAGATTGAGGTGGGCGAATGGGATCTGAAAATGACAGGATGATTAAGAAATTGCAGAGACAAAGAGAAAATTTCTTGAGTCAGGGACAAGTCTAGGTTAATTAGCAGGGATCTTGGGGATGAGATTTCATGACTGATGGACACTATGGCAGGAGAGATCATGAGAAGGAGAGATTGCAGGATGATAAAATGAATGGATAAAAAAGATGGTTGCTTAAGTCACTGTAACCGAATTGTGTTTAAATTTTCTAACAATAACTCTATCTATTCAGGGAGGGTACCGAGCCAACCTCAAAGCTGCCATAGTGAAACCAAAGGTAAGCATGCTCAAGGGGTGCTGTCATTGGTTTTTCACATTGTTACTCACTTAATAGCAGCTTGCCCCACCACACCCTGATCATAGCTTGTCTGTTTTGTGGGAGGTTAAATTTATCCCCATCTTGCTTTTGTGTGTGCTTCTCTGACCGTTCAGAAAGAGGACTAGTTTACATTTCATGGAAACATAGCAAAATATTATTCTTTTACAGAGCAAGAGTCATTAACTTCAATTCTTACTTGTATTTACATAATATCACAAATAAATGAAGGAACTAAGATTGTAGTTTCTTTTTCTAATCTCGGAGTCTGGCAAAAATTTGCCAGTACAGCTTTCAGAGTCTGTAACCTGTGTTGAACTTTTTGCCACCTGTGTTCATAATCAGAAGAAAGAGCCAATGGCCAATAATCCCTACTGTACAATTAGGATCAATGACATCCAAACAGAATTGGTGAAGTGCTTGCTAATTACTGAGAGCAGTGAACAAATTGCTTCTCATAAATCTATAGGGAAATAGCTTCAGTGCTTAGTTCATTAGCATTTTCATTACTTTTCATCTCAATACTTTAAAATTGTATTCAAATGCCTAATTTTACAAGTCTTAAGTGCAATTCTTTTCCAAATACCTTTTTTATTTCAAAATTGGTACAAACAAGCTCATACTATATCAAAATGCTTCTGCAGTAGTCTCACACTGAAGTACAGGGCAGTGTATACTGTAATCCTAAAACCAAACAAAGTAACACTTCAAGGAATATAACTTATTTCTACTTTCAACTATGCTTAAAGAACCAAGGAAATAACCAAAACATTGACATTAAAAAACCATTACAAGTTATGTGACTACCTGTCTGGTTTGCTGGATGGCAGAATATTATACTTCCACAGGCTACAGGCCGAAGTTCAACTTGTCCTAAAACAGTGAAACAGTGGATAAAATTGAAAACTTGAGGTGGAATATAATTCTGTCCATGGTAATGAGTGTTGAGGCAGATATAGCAGTCCATTAGGTATTGTATCTAAACGCCACCAAATTCCAGCCATGGCAGAACTATGGCTTGGGCAGTCAGGCATATCCTTCATGGCACACTTTGAATAAAGGCTCCAAAATGACCAATTAATGACTGCTTAAGGCTGTCAGCCTGCCTCTGCTAGGGTTAACCTAGCTGCAGACATTCCTGATTGCTACTATCTGAGACGAGTCCCTTGATAAACAGAGTGTTGGAGCAACTGGGCATTAAGCAATAGGTAGACTCTGGGGAGCTAGCCCCTTGCTCCTTCACCTAACCTTCCTGACTCCTCTCTCCTGAAGCACCTTATCCTAAGAGAACACCTCCTCCCTACCAAACTACTGCACTTAGCTTAGTACTGGATTGTCTTTAATACAGGAGTGCTCTTCCAGCAGCAGTCTCCTTCATGCATTGCTGTGTACAGGAGCTGTCAGTCTCTGAACAGCTCTCACTTGGCAGGAAACTCTGTGCCTGGGAGCTGGTCCATGCCCTTCCCACTGCTTGAATGGCTTATGGTTCGTCACGCCTTCCGTGGAGGACGGAGTGCCGGTGTCTTGCTGGTTCACTAGATAGTTGAATCGACCCCTGATGCTTGAAGAAGAAGCCACCCTTTATTTCAAAATCTCCAGGAAGTACGAGGAGAACACACTAGCGAGAGTCTCCACCTTTGCATGCTATAATGGCTTATACAAAATAACTACATTCACATAAATGTTGATTATCTCAGATTAACTTTCAAGTACTGAACATCTTTTAGAGCTTGCATGTTTAGTCAACAGCTGAAAGAGGATAAAAAATAAGATGCTGGCAAGACACCAGATGCTGTTGGCCTCTATGGATCGTATTATAGCAGGAAGCAAAATAGAGTGTTAGGCAGAATGGGGAATTGGTGGGAGGTGGTGGTGGGAGAGATAATAGTCATTACATCTCTCTGTGCACCAACCAAATTTTGCAGGAAATTGTAATTTTGCTCTGCGGTGGTCAATTTATGCAATTAGTTGAAGCAGAGATGTGAGGTTTGCCATTACAGTGATGCTGCAGCTACCATGTTCATTTGTGTGCATGTAGTAATTTATCATCTGGAAAATTCAGCGTGCAGAGAAGGTCAGTCAGTGGCAAGGAATTCATTAGGGAGAGGACAATGGGGCCATCTGCAGAACAATAGGACACTAAGGGAATAATATGTCAGTGAGGTAGAACATGTCAGATAGGCACAGTCGGTGAGTATAGGAATCGGCAAGATAAAGGGAATATTTAGTCAGTTTGTGAGAAAGGCTGAGTCAGAGAAAGACAATCAAGTCAATGAGAAAGGGCTGGTCAGTAGGAAGGACATTCAGTCAGTTAGTAAGAGAGCACTAGATAGAATAAGACACAATAAGTCAGTCAGTAAGAGAGCTGGATGGAACCGGGGCAATTGGTCAGTTAGTACTGGAGCATGGGTCAGGTTTGGAGGGGGCAGACAGTGGACTAGTCATCGATCAGGAACAGATCAGAAGGGAATAATCATTCAAGCAGGAAGGGAGAGCAGGCTGGAGAGGAGACAATTGGTTAGTCAATGCGGGATGGCAGGTCAGAAGCGAAGATAAAGATCGAAGTTACAGCACACTTAGAGTCATAGAGTTATACAACATGGAAACAGACCATTCAGTCAACTCATCCACGCCAAGCCTAATATCCTAAATTGATTTAGTGCAGTTATATCAACTTTCAGAAGTAAATCAGCTTTATACACAAAGAAGAAAAGTACTGTAGGGAAACGGTGAAATGGTGAAAATGTGATTGATTGACGCTAATTCGATAGACCTTTCGCAGAGTGAGCAATGGCATAGTTGGCCAAAGGAATTTCTGTGATATAAATTTGAAGAAAATTGGAGCAATCTGTAAATTAGTATTCAGTGCTATGGTTTACACTACATTTACACCACTGCATGAAGATAGGAATAACATTTAATTTTCTTCATTGAATGTTCAATCGAACAACAGTAAAGAGAAACAGATATTGAAAGTCAATCAATACAATTAGGCAATAGATATATTAATAAGATATTTAATGACAGCTAGACTGTTATCTGGTCATTGAAATCCTTCTTTGCAGAATTGGTGGAAGGAGGGGGTACAGCATATTGAGTATAAAAGCTGCCTAATTCTCCAAGATAGGTGGGAAGTGAAACAAAACTGGAAAATAAATCAACCAAGATTGCAACAATATTGAAAGAACAAGACAGACTTGCATTCATATTGCACCTTCTCACGCTATTGAGAAATATGTCTGATTTGAAATGAAGAAATAACGACCTTGTTTCCATAATGATTGGTTTCTGAAAGCACATTTGAGTCTGCAAGGCTCCTCAAACTTGTTTAATAATGAGCCAACTTCTGCCCTGTAATAATAATGCAACACTTTTTATCTGTGTGGTCCCTTGTCAGTCGACCAACAAATTTCAGTCTAGATTCCGTAAATCTTCGCTTGAACCTGTGAATGACTGCCTGTGTGATTAGGATTCATAACCAGTGATTAATCACAGTTGCAAATCCTAGAATTTTGATCGGAATTACATGAAGTGGAACAAATTCATTCCTGGAAAGCTAATATATAATTCATAGTTTAATCAAAAAAATTAATCACTTTCATAGCAAATCTTTTAAAGTAGGTATTTCCAACAGTACACATCACAGAGAGTGTTAATTTACGATTACCTGACATTTCACAGCCAAGCAACTCCATCCTCAATGTACAGTGTCTCCTGCAGACTTGAGGATACAGTCTTATGTACTGGGCCTCTATAGGTGGATTAAAAGAATTTGCATGTGGAGTGTTGTTGTCGACATTTCCACGGAAGACCTGCAAATTTTGAACAGAGTATATTTAGTGGGACAGTGCAATGTGTCTGAGTTATGAGGTTGATTTATTGATGCAACAGATCTTTTGCCCACTTAAGATGACCAGATTATTCTCACAAAGTATTACATTCAAACAGATTAACCTATACAATAACTAAACACATCAATGAAACAGTCTCTGCCATTATAAATCCCTAAGCATAATGGGACAAGGCAACATCACAATAAAATGACCAGCTCCCAAGCTAGCTTTGAAGGAGAATTTATCACATGCCTGGACATATCTGTAAGGGTATTGGAAGATACATTACAAAATCAAAGTGGAGCAGCATAATGAAATGCAGGGAACATTCACTGCTTAAATCAATAGCTAGAAACAAACGTCAGGGTGTAATCACTTTTCTCATATACTTCTTAGACATATGTCTGCTTTGATCTATATAATGTGAGAAAACCAATGAATGAGTTATTACCAGTATTAATGTGAAAATGCAGAATTACTTGTAAAGTGGATCACGTTCATTCCTCCATAATGAAAGGGACCCTATGGTTGATAATGGAAATTGGAAGACAGAAAGCCAATTTTGTTTTTATGTGTAGGGTGCAGGAGAAACTACCCAACCACAGACAAGCAAGTATGAAGAGAGAAATAAAGACATGCATTTATGTAGCACCTTATATAACAATAGGATGATCTAAGTCACTTTATAATAAAGAAGCACCTTTGAAGTGTAGTCTCTGTTGTAACATAGGAGTTTTTTTTCTTTTGTTATATTATCCCCACACTCCCGCCTAACTGCGGTAGTGCTTATTTTACCCCCGCACCCATGTTGAGTGTGTGCAGGTGTGAGAGACAGCGAAAGACACAAGGTGCATGTATCTTTATTCAATTTCCACCACCAGGAAGAAAAGAAACACCCAAGTGGCCAGTGACAAGCAGTGGCCTTCACATCAAAGGGCAATGCTGTGGGATCAAACAGTGAAGGGGAGGGAGGGGATTAGATCAAAATAGAGTTGGAGGGGGAAATAATGCACTCCACTCCCTGCGGTGCCCACCTCTCCTTGAACAGCTCAAGAGTATTGGTGAACACTGCGTGCTCCCTCTCCAGAAACACCCGGGCTCTAACATAACCGCGGAAGTGGGGCAGGCAATTGGCCCTAACGACCTCCTCCCAGGCCTACAGCCTGGACCTGTTTATGGTCAATTTGGCCAGGCCCAGGAACAGACCCATGAGGAGGTCTTCAGACCTGCCCTCTCCCCCTCCATACTGGGTGCATGAAGATCAGGAGCGTGGGACTGAAGTGCAACCAAAAACAGAGAAGAAGGTTTTTTAGAAAATCAAAAAGGGAGTGCAAACACCCACATCCAATATACACATGGTCCACAGACTCCACAGCAGCACAGAACAAGCAGTTGGGCTGGGAGTCCGTGAACCATTGCAATCTGCGATTGCAGGGGACTGCTGCGTGCATCACCCTCCACCCCAGATCCCCGAAAGGGGAAGGACTCCCGCATAGAGAGCTCTCCACTGGGGATCCCCATCGCCCGGTGGTGAATGGGCATGCCAAGGTGTGTCCAGGCAGTGGATGAGGGAGAAGAGGTGGACGATGTGCAGCAGCAGTCAATACAGGGCCTGCCATTTTATGTCCTTAAAAGGTACAAAACTAAAATTCCGGAGATGGCTCAGGTTGTGGAGCACAGGTTCCCGGGGGAAGTACGAGACCATGGGGCCAATGTGAAATTTCATAAGGGCAGACGGGATTCCCCCATATATCTGAGCGTCCTCCAGCTCGTGCACCACGTCGGGTCCGAGCACCGCCGTTTTAAGGCGTCAAATGGCAGTGGCTACGAACTGGATGTCTACCACTGCTCTGCTCGCTATATCTTGCGGCAGCATTCAACCCAGGCCCCCACCACCCAGCACCACCCCGACCCTGGTCACCCTTGCCACCAGGGCCCTCCCTCTGACAGCCACTCGAACCCGTGAGTACGGAGGTGCAAATTCCTGAGCAACGGCTCCCTGAAGACAGCCGCTACTCCTGCCGGAGGGTAGGCGCAACGTGTTGCGACCATGTTCCAGACAGTGATCAGGTCCTGGTAAAAGATAGGCAGCGTCTTGAAGGCGACTGCCAAACCGTCATGGTCGATGAACAGGAGCTGCGTTTCGTAGTTGAGGTTACACACCTGGCGGAAAAAATACGTTGCCAGGGCGCACCACCTAGGAGGAGGCTCAACATAAAGGTATCGCTGCAAGGCCTAAAGATGGAAAGTCACCAACTGGGTGCGAACACACACCAGCGACTTCCGCCCCCCCCACCACCACCACCTCAATAGGGAGGCTCAGAACCTGCACAGTGACCCAGTGCATCTTTTTGTCCCAGAAGGAGTCGACCAACATTCTCTGGATGTCAGTGACAAAACCAGGAGGAGGGGCCAAAGGGACCAGCTGGTACCACAGCATGGCAGCCACCAACTGGTTAACATAGGAGTTTGTGCATAGTATCCAATTTGTGCATAGCCAATTCCCAAAAACATTGTGATGCTAGCCAATACTTGATGTCAAAATATTGAGTTTAATGTGTGTATTATTACTAATGCATAAATCAGCTGAAACTAGTGGTAAGGAAGTGAGTTGCCATGAATTATGAATCATCTTAAGCTGCTGGCCAATGGTTTGGCTGTTAGGTTTGCAAAATCAGGAACTTGCTGACAATCTAGCTTGAATTTAGGAAATTGCTCTACATATGTGTTAATTGCCAATTAAACTCTCCACAGCAACTTTGGGGTCTTGTATTGAACAGCATTTAAAAAAAATGAAAATCTGTTCCTGCAATCAACCTCATCAGTTCAAAAACGGAACAACTGAAATTATAAAACCTTGGAAAAAGAGCATTAGCTTTTGGAGATTTTGATCAATTTCAGTTTATACATCTTATTTTTCCTTTTTCTTATGTTCGCTGTCTTAATTCAAACCCAATCTTTCTTTATCTGTCTTTATTACTCTTTACTTGATTTAACTCCTGTCCATCCCGTTTCCTGCTCAGCACTTTTCTTTTTCTTTCTCAATCCATAAATGTCAATTTTAAAACAGAGAGAGACTGGTGGCACCATCATTCAGTGAAATCCCAGATGCCCTGTTGCTTTCAGCACACCATTCTCAGCTCAAACTACTGACAAGCTCTACACATAAACTGAAAGATATGGGGAAATATCTAACAAATGGGATATTCCATGAGATGCACTGCTGCAGCAAATTTGCCATCATTTTACTTCAGCTTCCACACACTGTCAGTATCAATGAGTCAACTGGCTAGTTGTCCCAATCAGTCCTTATTCAAATGTTTCTAAACTCAACAAAACCAAAGGTGAGCCAATCTCTGTCATGTTTATATTTAGAAGAGCATTGATGGTAGCTGCTCTTTAAAAGACAATTTGTATCATTTTATACAAAAGTCACCATAGTCTTGCCAGATCATGGTTGGTGTTTGCTGCCATAGTGTTCCCAGACCATACAGCTGCTTTCTCATTACAAAAAGATGACCTACTGATGGTGCCTTAACCGGAGGGTCATCACACCTCAGGCGAGGGATAGGTAGAGAAAGAGAGTTCTTCATGGTAACCTCAGCTCACACAAGAATTGAATCTATGTTGTTGACATCACTCTGCATCACAAACCAACCATCCAGCTTGCTCACCACTGTCACATATCAGAACCATAGGGCTGAATTTCCTGCTCTGTCTGGTGGCAAGCTTGGAGGCAGGAGTTGCATTTTCATTAGGGAAGGTGGAAGCATTCCTGAAGTAACCTGCACATTCCTGCCTGAATCTGAGATTCTGTCAGAAAGGTCCATGTTGATGTACCTATCCCGCCACTGTCTGTGGCCCTAAATTATGTACTTATGGTTCTCATCCGACCTCAACTGGTATTAGCTCAGTTATGGACAGAGATGTCCTTGTAGCCATTTGGCATGCACAGTAGCTGAAACTGAGCAGCAGATTGTCACCTTGTGTTGTTGGGGGAAGGTCTCTTGGCCTGATCAAGAAACTGAACACTGCGAATGCAAGGTGGGCCAGTGAGAATCTGTCCTTGCTCCTTTCTTTCTGCTCCTTTCTCCCCCAGCATTTCTTAACTGTGGCCTAGCTGCTCTGGGACAGATGGAGGTTCTTCCTGCAGCAATTGCTATTGCATTGTACTATCGCATTGCTGAGCACAACAGTTGCCAGCTTCTGATGAAGGGCTTATGCCCGAAACGTCGAATTTCCTGTTCCTTGGATGCTGCCTGACCAGCTGCGCTTCTCCAGCAACATATATTCAGCAGTTGACAGCTTCTGATTGGTTGGGAGCTTGGAGTAGGCAAGATGGTCAATTTTGGGGCCTTTAATCAACAGAAAGGCCCATTGGTAGCTTCATCACTGCCTTTTCAGTCTTCAGAACCTATCTTAAAGAGGCAGCCAATGTCTGTCACCAGCTCTGCAGCAGCAAATGAGGTCTCTGATGCCTTAACACCATTCCACCCATAGAATTATTCCAACATTGAGGGAGGCCATTCAGTTTCCTGTCTACATGAGCTCCAACAACTTTGCTCAGCCCATTCCCTGACCTCTTTCCTTTAGCTCAGCAAATCATCTCTCTTCAGAAGCCTATCCAACTCTAATGTCCTAATTGATTCTGTTTCCACCACGCTCTGAGACATTGCATTCCAGTTTCTCATTGTTCTCTGTCGAGGAAAACACTTTTCAGAGTTTTGCAGTGGCTTAATTTGTTTATTCATCTTCAAACAACGGTCTCTGGTGCTTGATCCTTCTGCCAATGGGGAAAAAATTCTCTCTCTGTAATTATCTCATGATTTTGAGAATCCCTATTTAATTTCCTACGAATCTTTTCTTCTTGAAGGTGAAGCACCTTGATTTCTCTCATGTATAACTGTAACTGTGACTTGAGTCTCTCAATCCCTGAAAACATTCTCGTAAACCTTTTTCTGTAGCCTCTCTAAGGGCTTCGTTATGTATTTCACTGAGAAAGATTAACATGTGGACTCACAGCAGGCACCCATAATTGATCTAAATTTATTTGCCAAGAGAGGATAGAATAACAGAACATTTGACTGTTAAAATATGCCTGTTACTACACACTCTTCCTACTTAAAAACATGCACATTAATATGTAAAATGGTGCTTATAGATAATTTCTCAGAATATATAACACTAAACCTACAGCAACGTACCTGAAAATTTAACAATTTGGATTGCTTATTTGTTTGAGCAATCATTAAAACATTTCTCACCCCCGTAGTAAACAAAAATGTTTTTACTTAACATCAGGAATGTGCTTATCAAAAATAAAATTGATAAGTAGTAATTAAGTAAAAACACGATTTCTTCACAAAATCAAATTGCTGGAGAAACTCAGCAGGTTTGCCAGCATATGCAGGAGAAACTGTGGGAGACTACAAACTCCACTTAATGGTTGGAACTCGCACCATGATTAATGTAACTTAACCTAAAACATGACTCACCTAACTGGTGAATTTTATGGTAATGTTTTAGCTTCACTTTGTGAGGCATGGGTCATCTCCAATGAGAGAATGTAACCATCACCATTTGTTAGTCAATTGCATTACTATTACTATAAATATCCTGGGGGTTATTATTGACCAGAAACTGGGTTGGTCCAGTCAATTAAATTCCATGGTTACAATAGCAGGTTAGAGTCGAAGAATTCTTCAGTAAGTAACTCACGTTCTGTCTCCCAAATACCTTTCTACAGTCTACTAGGCACAAATCAAGAGTGTGATGCAAAACTATCTACTTGCCTGGATGAATGTAGCTTCAACATCACTCAAGAAATTTTACACTCTCCAACACAATGCAGCTCACTTGATTAGCACCTCATTCATCACCTTCAGCATTCATTCACTTCACCACTGAGGTATAGTGGCAGCAGTGTGTACCATCTAATAAGTGTCCTGCTGAATTTCACAAGCTCCTTAGACAGCTCCTTCCAAATCCATAGCCAGTAGCATCTAACAGGACAAGGGCAGTAGACAAATGGGAACGCTGGCCAACACCTGCAAGTTCCCCTCCAAGCTACATATTATCCCAATTTAGCAGTATTCCATTAACTAATTCCATAACTATTGCTTGAACAAATACTCGAAATTCCCTCTTCGCAGCACTATGAGTGTCCCAGTGCAGCGGTTCAAGATGGCAGATTGCCTCCACTTTCATGAGGGTACTCAGGGATGGGCAATAAATGCTGTCTTACCCAGAGACAGCCGGATCTCATGAACACATTTTTTAAAAATTCCTCTTTTTAACTGCAGTGATTGTTTTGTTTTAACCATGACCTCTGGTCAGCACTGAGCTCTACAAATCACATGACCAGTGTATCATGACTCAGCTTCACTTTTCGCTTACTTTGTTATTCACCTCAGGCTCAAGCTGTGTCCCAGGAGCATGTTTAAACATTAATTTGCAAGGTTAATAACCTGTTCCAGAATTGAAAATCATCTTGCTTATCTTGTAAAGAACCTTAGAAATTATTCTCTTGTTTGTAACCTAAAAAATATTTCTTCAAAGATCTCTGCACAACCAGTACAGTTCTTTCTGCAATACTGCCTGCATGGTAATTCTGGAAAATGCTGACTCCATTCTTAGAGATATATTTCAAACTATTTTGCCATAAACTGTGGATTATTATATGACACCAACATTGTTGACAACCCATAAATTGGAAACCAACTTCTCAAAACCTCAAAAATTTTGGCACTTGTATTGGGCATTTATATCCACTCACTACAGCTATCAAACCAAACAAAGTGCTCTTTCTCTTCCTTTTTAAAAAGTTCCATATGTGTTCATTCCCATGGTTTTCTAGGGTTTGATTATGGAATGAAATGAACCTTGGGTGGATTATTTCTCATTCTTGGACATACTCCACAACTTTTCACAATTTTATTTACTCCATGATTGATACCAAAGAAAAACTTCTTTCTACTGCTTTCATATAGACTATGAATTTGTGCTCTTCATGAAATTCATCTAACAATCTCATTCTAAAACTTTGTGGAATAGTGGCCATTTCCCTTAGCAGACAGCCTTGATCCGCATTTAGTTTGATGCTGAGTAGAATACTCCTGCAACTTCTCATCATCATACACTCGGCTACCATTTCCTTAAAACATTCACTTTTCCGAACAGCATATCCTTGCGTCTCTTCACTAATTTCTCTGGCAGACACCAGCACGTAATTTGTGCATGTTAAGTAATTCACAGGTAATTCATTGGCTGGAAATGAATCAGTATTCATGGCAAAGAATGCCTGCATTTGTACGATCTGCTGACTTACTGTGTACAGTACTGGTCACTGTATTTTCAGACAGTTCATGTATTGGAAGCAGTCAGAAAAGGTTGACTAGTCTAATATGTAGAATGAATGGATTGGCTTACGAGGACAAGAAAAAACAGGCTAGGACTATATCTTCTGGAGTTTAGCAGAGTCAGGTGGTGACTGAAGTGAAATTTAAGATCTTGAGGGGACTTTACTGGATGGATATTGAAAGAATGTTTCCTCTTGTGAATGAACTTTGAACTAGGGATCATAATTTAAAAATAATGGGGCACCAATTTAAAACGGAGATGAGAAAACATTTTCTGTCAAAGTGTTGATAGTCTTTGGAATCCCCTGCCTTAAAAGACAGTGGATGTACAAACTTTAATTATTTTCAATGCAGAGGTAGACAGCTTCTTGATTACAAAAGAATGAAAGATCATCAGGAATATGCAGGAATGTAGAGTTAAGGTTAAAATCAGATCAGCCATGATCTTATTGAATGGTGGAGTTGGATTGAAGGGCTAAGTGGCCTACACTGGTTTCATGTTCTTGTGTTCATATGCTAGTATGATACTTATGTGAAATTGCACTGACAGCCCATTACAATCAACTCTCAAAGTATGTTGCAACAAGAGATGGTGCCCCCTTTTCCAAAACAAGTTAAGAGCTTGTGATCTGTTACCAAAGTGAGCCTTGTATCATACAAGTATTCATAGAATTTAGCAACACTGTGTGATGCTCTGATGTGGTTAATATACATAAACTATATATTAAAGACTTCTTCATAGTGTCTTCCACTACAATAAGTTATGGCAAGGCATTGCTGCTCAAGCCAATTTTTCTTCGGATTACAGTGAATCAAAGCAGCATCTATAATCAGTACTTGTTGCACATCTCTAATTTGTTTCTGACACTCATAGACAAGTATGAATCTATTCTGTCTTTGATGGTTGTTTGATAACTGCAATCTGGAGTTTTATTCCATCACCTTTCTGGAGTCTGAAAAAAATCACTGTTTCATGTCAAGCAGCAAAATTTGGATAAAATGTAACTGCTCCTCTATGGATTTTAGTTTTGCTGACAAGGCTGTTATGGATACCCATCACCAAATGCCTCACTATTTCTTATTCTGTTCAGTAAACAGAAAAAGTACATTCTGGATCAGTGGTGCTGGAAGAGCACAGCAGTTCAGGCAAAATCCAACGAGCAGCGAAATCGACGTTTTGGGCTTCAGGGCTTTTGCCTGAAACGTCGATTTCGCTGCTCGTTGGATGCTGCCTGAACTGCTGTGCTCTTCCAGCACTACTGATCCAGAATCTGGTTTCCAGCATCTGCAGTCATTGTTTTTACCTTAGAAAAAGTACATTTACTAAACATCAGAAACAAAAGCAAATCATTTTCAGAACAAGGTAAATAGCTTTTAAGAAACATTACATTTATCACCACATTAGACATGCAGGAAGAATGTTATATAATTGTCTCAGATCACAAACTAGATGGATGCACTGATGTATTGAACAATTCGCACACTCCATTGTCATTGTAGCACACAGAAGAAACAGCTGGAGAGTGGATATAACTTCCGAATTTCTTCAAAGTATAAATTTTCAAAAAGGTTTGAAAAAGATTGTTTGGAACAGAGAGAAAGAAGCAAATAATCACAAGTCTCTTTTAATATTTGAGTTTGGAAGCAATATTGTAAACTGCAAAAATATATATTAGGTTGTTCAAACAAAGTGAATTTCATTTTCATTCTAACACTGACCCTTCTTTCTATTATGAACTTCAATCAAGGCTGTTAGGATAAATTATCCCATTCAGTTAAGCATGATTTGCATTTAGTGGAAAACACACAAATTATTGTCTGTTAGATGTTTTCTTACTAGTAATCATTGAGGTTAATTTAATGCTATCATCTAAGATTCAGCAGCATGAATTAATACCAGCTATTCAAATTTTTTGAAATATAATCACCTAACCAGTTCAGAAAAAATAACATTAGAGTTCTAAATATACCTATGACACTTAGCCCATCTATTTACCTAAATGAGGTAAATTAAATTAAATGAGGGAAGACATGATTGCAAAAAGAAAACAAGTTTGACTGAAGAAAATAGACTAACTCCTAAATTCTGAATATTTCCAGTTTTAAAAATGATGAAGAACCCACTTGAGTTCCTGTTGACTCATGGGGTAAGTGCACTCTGCAGGATGTTATGAATCATAGCAAACAGGATCAATTAGCCAATTTGTTCTGAGAAGGTAGCAGCCGCACAGCATCAAACATTGAAACAAAGGCCATGTCAACTATGAATAAAATGTTAGAGGAATAGAGCAACCTCATGTGATTAAAGCTAATGTAAATTAGAGCAAGGGTAAATACAGGGTAAACACCATCACAGACTCATTGGACTTAATTGATGATTTCTGCATTGGAATTTGAATGTAATATAATTCCATATAACTGGCGTTTTTGCAATCCAGATCGGAGTAAAATTAAAATATCCAGAGCTCCTTCCCAGCATTCATATTGGATTTTATTGGGACAGGGTTGTACATAGTGATCACCCAAAATATCATGCCAATACTTTCTTAGACTCAGCGATAAGTTCTTGGTCTAAGTATTAGAGGGCTGCTGCCATTTGGTGAATACACCACAGCTTAAATGACCACAGACAAGAACAGTAAAACAGGAAATAGAGAAATGTGAAAAGAGCAAAACGTATCACAGTCCTGAAGCATCAAGTCTTGAGGGACAATTTAACTGACAATGTTTCAGTGTGTTTATTCATCTATGGGATGACGGTGTCACAGGCTAGGCCAGCATTTACTGCCCATCTCCAATTGCCCAGAGGACTGTTAAGAGTTAACTACATTGCTGTGAACACCTCACCTTCTGCCTCGGAACACTTCAACCCCATGGCATCAATGCAGACTTCACCAGTTTCCTCATTTCCCACCTTCCCCCCACCTTACCCCAGTTTCAACCTTCCAGCTCAGTACCATCCTCATGACCTGTCCTACCTGCCAATCTTCCTTCCCACCTATCCGCTCCACCCTCCTCTCCGACCTATCACCTTCATCCCCACCTCCGTTAACCTATTGTACTCTTGACTACCTTCCCCCCAGCTCCACTCCCTCCCATTTATCTCTCCATCCTGGAGGCTCCCTGCCTCATTCCTGATTAAGGGCTTTTGCCCAAAATGTCAATTTTCTTGGTCCTCGGATGCTGCCTGACCTTCTGTGCTTTTCCAGCACCATTCTAATCTAGACTCTGATTTCTGGCATCTGCAGTCCTCACTTTTGCCACATTACTGTGGGTCTACCATCACATGTAGGCCACAACAGATGAGAATGACAGTTTCCTTTCCTAAAGGACATTAGTTAATCAGATGGGTTTTTCCAATAATCGACATCATTAGATTCTTATTTCCAGTTTTACTGAATTTAAATTCCATCAACTGCCATGGCAGGATTTGAACTCTGCCTCCTGGAACATTACCTGGGTCTCTGGATTAACGGTCCAGCTATAATAGCATGAGGTCATCACCTTCCCCTGCCATAGTTTCAGTTATGATGAGAGATTGGATAGACTGAGACTGTCTTCCTTGTAGCAGATGAGGTTGGGGGTGAGGGTATGTTTAAGATGTACAAAGTTATGAGAGACAGGGTAGACAGGTAGAAACACTTCCTCTTGATGAAATGGTCAATGACAAAGGACAGCAGATTTAAGGTAAGGCACAGGATGTTTGGAGCAGAAGTGAGCAAAATATCTTTCACCCAGAAGGTGATGGGAATATGGAATTCACTGCCTGCAAGGGATCATTTAAAGTATTGAGATTACACTTGTGATGCTGAGGCATACAAGGCTATGGGTGAAATGATATAAGAAGGGATTAGAATAGTTGGATGGTTGTTTTTGACAATTGCAGACTCAGTGGGCTGAAGAGCCTTTTTCTGTGTTGTAGACCTTTACCAAAATCCATTAATCCTTCTCCTCTCAAGAAACCCATTTTTCATCCCAGGAACCATTTTCTTAAACTACTTCTGCATTCTTTTCAATGCATTCACATCCTTCATATAAATGAACTATACAGAATACTTAAGTTGAGGTCTAAACAGTGTGCTATACAAGTTCAGTATAACTTCTTTGCTCTTGTACTCTGTGCCTCTGTTAATGCAGCTGAGAATATGGAATGCTTTATTAACTGTTCTCTCTACCCGTCCTGATTTCTATAATGATGTATGCACATATACTCTAAGGTCTCTGTGCTCCTGCATACCCTTCAGAATAGTAACCTTTGTTTCTTACTGTCTCTCAAAGCTGTCTGTATCAAAACGTGCCCCCTCATACTTGGCATGTTGAACTTGATCTGCCAACTACTCAGTCACTTCATCAACTTACCAATGTCTATTTTTTTTAAGTTATACACTGTCCTCCTCATAGTTTCTAATGCTCCCAAGCTTTGTATTATATAGAAACTTTGAAGCTGTACCCAGAACACATTAGAAAACCAAGGGTCCTAATAGTGACCAAAAGGAAACTCCACTACAGATCTCTCTCCAACCCAAAAAAATCCATAACAATTACACTCTATTTCCTATCTCTCAACCAATCTTGCATGAATGTTGTTCCCATCTTTTATTACATAAGCCATTAGATTAGATTAGATTAGATTACTTACAGTGTGGAAACAGGCCCTTCGGCCCAACAAGTCCACACCAACCCGCCGAAGCGCAACCCACCCATACCCCTACATATACCCCTTACCTAACACTACGAGCAATTTAGCATGGCCAATTCACCTAACCCGCACATCTTTGGACTGTGGGAGGAAACCGGAGCACCCGGAGGAAACCCACGCAGACACGGGGAGAATGTGCAAACTCCACTCAGTCAGTTGCCTGAGGCGGGAATTGAACCCAGGTCCCTGGCGCTGTGAGGCAGCAGTGCTAACCACTGTGCCACCGTGCCGCCCCTAACTGTGCCACCGTGCCGCCCCTACTGTGCCACCGTGCCGCCCCATAAACTTTTCCTACAAGTCTAATGTGTGGCACTGTCCCAAATCTCTCAGATCTAATCTCATTCTTGTAAATCTCCTTTTCTGTGCTTTCTTCAAAGTTTCTATGCACCTTTTATAGTATGGAGGTCAATGGTGTGGACATAGAGTCACACAGCACGGACTTAGTAACTTCAGCCCAAAGTAAACTAATTCCACTTGCCCACCTTTTGCCCATATCCCTCCGAACCTTTCTTATTCCTGCACTTATCCAGATATCTTTTAAATGTTATAACTATATCAGCATCTACCACTTTCTCTGGCAGTTCATTCCACATATGAACCACTCTCTGTGTGAAAACATTGCCCCTCAGGCCCCTTTTAAATCTTTCTTCGCTCACCTCAAAAATATGCCCCCTAGTTTTGAACTCCCCCCATCCAACAGAAAATACCTTTGCTATTCACCTTATCTATGTCCTTCAAGGTTTAGAAACTATAAGGTCACCCCTCAACCTCTTATGCACCAATGAAAAATTAACCTATCCTTATAATTCAAACCCTCCAGACCCAGCAACATCCTGGTAAATCTTTTCTGAACCTTCTCCAATTCAATAATATTCTTTCTATACCAGAACGACCAGAAATGTACATGCTACGCCAAAATTGGCCCCACCAATATCCTGTACGACTTCAACATGAAATCCCAACAACAATACTCAATGGTCTGAGCAATGAAATCAAGCATGCTAAACACCTTCTTAACCACCTGTCTACCTGTGATGCAACTTTCAAAGAACCATGTACCTGAACCCCTCGGTCTCTGTATGTGACACCACCACCCAGGGCCTACTATGAACTATATAAGGCCTGCCCTTGTTTGTTTTACCAAAATGGAATATCTTACATTTATCCAATCAAACTCCATCTGCCACTCTTCAGCCCATTGCCCCAATTGATCAATATTCCTTTACAATCTTAGATAAACTTCTTTACTGTTGAGAGTGTGGTACTGGAAAAGCACAGCAGGGCAGGCAGAATCAGAGGACCAGAGAATTGACGTTTCGGGCATAAGCCCTTCATGCTCCTCTGATCCTGTCTGACCTGCTGTGCTTTTCCAGCACCACACTCTCGACTCTGATATGCAGCATCTGCAGTCCTCACTTTCTCCTCCATAACCTCCTTCCATTATACCACCAAGGTGATTTCACCCACAAACTTACTAACTATACACAAGTTAAATAAAAGCATAGGGCTGAAACACATTTTAATTTCTTTCATTTTACCTTGTCCTCATAGGTGCCTTTTACTTTGTAAGTCGTCCAGGTTTTGCCATCACCACTATAAGCAATCTTGTACGATTTCACATATTCTGGGCTGCCAAATCTTTTAGCACCTTGGCTAATCAATCCTGTGATTCTCATGGTGCGTTGCAGGTTAATCTGAGGAAAGAAAATCATTCAATAAGAAGACAAGCACGTAAAGTTTCATTTCTTTAAAAGCTTCAGGTTTTTGGTATCATAGCTGACACATAGATGAGCTTCTGGTATTACCTTCACAGCGGCACTAAGACTGCCCACTTCTACCTCTGTAATGTCACCTGACTTCACTCCTTTCACCATTCGTTGCTATTGTAACCATCATCCATATCTTTGGATACCTCTTGACTTGATTATTCAGATCCATTTCTTGCTGATTTTCCACATATTACCCTTGACAAACCTAAACTCAACCGAAGTACTGCTGTCTGTGTCTTAATTCACGTCAGGTCCCACTGACCCATCACTATTGTGCACAATGGTTCTTGGTCAAACACCGTCTTGATTTTAAATTTTCATCCTTGTTTCCAAATCCATTCATGGCCTTACCCACTTTGTAACCTTTGCAAAGAGCATAACCCTTTCAGATATCTTCACTCGTCTAGTTCTTAAATGACCTTGATTTTAATCCTCCCTCATCCATGCAAACAACCTTTATTACTCAAGCCCTAAAGTTTGGAACTTTTTTGTCAAACAGAGTGACTTCCTTGTTCTGACAAGTGGTCACTGTACTTGAAACATTAACTTTGTTTTTCCCTCAACTGATACTGCAGACGTGTTGTTTCTCCAAGCGTTGTGTTTTTGTAGCCATCTTCCTCTCTGGTATTTTCCTTTAAGACACATCAAAAAAACCTACTGTTGTTCCTAGTTTCTGTGTTACCTCTTTGACCAAGCATTTGGCCATTTGTCCTGATGCATTATACTGTATAGCTTGTTGTCATATATAATCCTGCAAAGTGCTTTGGGATGTCAAATGGCCCCTGTGCTATCTAGATATAAATTGTTATAAGTGGTTTGTGTTTTCTGGCATTGGGCCATAATCAGAGAATTGAAACATGGAACAGTAATGCAGGGAGCCAGAAAGGTTTAGTCTGGAGTCTGGACTCAAGAGCCTGATAACAGTTTTAAAAGAATTCAAAAGACCTTGAATGCCTTGAGTTCAGACACTGGGCTTGTGTGGATTGTAAACAGACAGAATAGATGATTTAATTGTCAGCTTATGGGAGGATGAGGTAATACACAAGTACTGCTGCAGAGAATTTAGGTTCAGGAAGCATGTAGGAAAGCATTGAATGGGCTTGGACCAGAGATGTTGGGTTCACTGGACTTCCAGGCAACCTCCTCTCACTATGCAATCCACATTTCACATCATGGGGATGCAGGGTGTATGAAGACCATCAAAGACAATAGGTGTGAACAGCTTCCATTGTAACTTAGCAAAAATACAGGCTCAACTGGAAATCACCTGGATCCATTAACCAAAGAAGAAGAAGCTGCACAGAGGTGAACTAATTAAAGCTATTTTTTGGAATATACAATGGATTTTTGAACCTCGGAAGGTAACAAATGAGAAGTCTTATGGCCTCAGCTTTATGAGAGTGTTTGGATTGGGTGACAAATGGTGCCAGCAGGAACAAAGGAGCAGTTGCTGTGTCTCTGTCTCTTTTCAGTCTAATAGCCCGGCCTGCAGCTCTGTCCAGTGAGTCATGAAGGATGTTTGCATTCTTGCAAACAATCAGACAGAATTCTCCAGCAAAAGTCTTCAAATTTCTATGGCAACTTCTCCAGAAGAAAAGGAGCATTCTGGCTACATCATGAAACATTGAGCTGGATATTTCATGCCCTCACCAGCTTAGCTTTCAATGTGGGGGCTCATAAAAGAGGGTGAATGGCTAACCCACTGTCACACTCACCCCCCCACACACTCACCCCCCCCATCACGCACACCTCCCCACTATCATGCTTGCACCTCCGCACACTCAACCCCATCACGCACAGCCCCAGTATCACGCTTAATTCCCCGCACTCTCATCCTCCCGTCATGCACACACCCCCAGTGTCACACTCACACCCTACACACTCACTC
Organism: Hemiscyllium ocellatum; assembly: GCF_020745735.1. Classification (NCBI taxonomy): domain Eukaryota; kingdom Metazoa; phylum Chordata; class Chondrichthyes; order Orectolobiformes; family Hemiscylliidae; genus Hemiscyllium; species Hemiscyllium ocellatum. The sequence continues at coordinate 47,147,614 of NC_083402.1, forward strand.
TCTTATCACGCACACACCTCCACTGTCACACTCATATTCCGCACACTCACCCCCTTCACCCTAACTCCTCCTCACCTTGTCCACTCACAAGGTGGACCACATAATACAGGTAGAAAGAAAGGCAGCCCATCCCAGCAAAACAAAAGGATCTATTGGCTCCAATAATAGCCTGGCTTGACAGGAGTGGTCAGGCTGTTTCAAGACCTTCTATGAAAACTATATAACCAATCAGATGGGGCAGCAGCTCAAGGTTGAGATTTCCTACCAAGTGAAGGAATGAAGTCCCACAACTTGGCAAAATAACCCACTGCACTGTGTAATTGGTGCAGGATGGATTTATTTCTGGTCTGTTAGCAGTCTGCTGTACACACAGTAAAATCCAGTAATATCATCTGAGATCTAAACATCTGCAAAATTCCACAGACAGACAAACTACCAGTCATACAAATGACTCTTGCATTTTTCACTGCTAAATATTTGGTCAAATTTGTGAACCCCTCCTTGTAATCTGGATACACCAATCCACAAAACTACAGAGTGCATGTATTGCGTTTTCAGTCTTAGCTTAATTCTTTAATGATTTCTATCTCTGTTAAAAACCTCCAGAAAATATTCCTTTGCAAACAGCATATTAACAGTTAAGTCGATACATTGTACTGACAAGGGTGTCTTTTGATTTTTAAGCGCACTTCTTACGATCAAACAAGGAGGGAGACAATAGGAAAACCATTCCATCTCCCCTCACTGATTGTAAAAGAGGCAATGTTGCAGCTTCATGCTTCCTCTTTTCCAGAGTGGAATACACAGCGGCAGCAGGACCTGCATTGTCAATTTTTTATATCCTGTCATCAAATTTCCTATTTGGCAGTGTGGCCTCAGGATGTTTCCATGTGTTCGGGTGCACCCAGGGAACACATATTAAAAATAAACACACAACAGGTAATACCCCATGTGCTGCCTGCCTTTGTGGAGCAGAAATAATCCTGCACCAGCATCTGAAGGAATTTCATGGATATTATTTCTCATCAGCATTAAGATGGCCTCCTGATGAAGGGCTTATGCCCGAAACGTCGAATTTCCTGTTCCTTGGATGCTGCCTGATCTGCTGCGCTTTTCCAGCAACATATTTTCAGCTCTGATCTCCAGCATCTGCAGACCTCACTTTCTCCTCCAGCATTAAGATGGTGTCCAGTAATGGCTCATTATAGGACATAAATAGGTTATGCCATAACTAGTCCTATGCAGGACCTTTTATTAAAATAAACCCCAAGATTGGGAGAGGAAAATCTGTATGCTTGAGTATCCTCGCACTATGAACTATGACATCTTCTAAGGCACTAAACTATTCAAAATTATCATCAGCAAATGAATTATAACCTTTAGCACTATGTTATTCAGGTTGGCCAACTGATTGGAATTTTTTTTTCTCTGAATTTAAGACACATCTTTTAGTGGGTCTTATTTTGTCAGATGTTGACACTGGTTTGAGCATTCTGCTGTTACCCTCTGCAGTAATCTTTACTTGGCAGATGTAGAAGCATACCTTTACAAGTACAAAGTATTTGGAAGACACAGGAAGAGGTTATACAAGCCAAATTGTACTGCAATACAAGCAATTTAAAGGCAGAGATGTATGTGTCACTTAATTGTACAAGTTGTGTGAGATCAAGGATTGAGAGAGCTGAGCCTCCTAGCTTAGATACAATCACTCATGTGGAAGGTGGATTCAGAGGATTTAAGTAAAACAGATGATCCAACATCAAAGACTTGATGTTCCAGAAATTGACACTGTCATCCTAGGAGAGTAAAAAGCATCAATTTAGCCATGTCACTCAAAGACGGCTGTACACACGCTGAAAACATTATTAGCTACTACCATAAAAGTCATCTGTTCAACAGACTGATGATTCAATGTCTTTAACTTCACAATTTTCGAAAAAGTTTATTCCGAGAGTAATGTCACCAATATGCAGTATTCAAGGACAGTGGTCTCTACTTCCACTTAATATTCAGTAAACCTATTAATAATGATATACCAAAACACCTTTGCAACTTCTTATTTATTAATTTTTTGATTAAGTAAGTCTGTCTGAATATTATACTATATAAATTGTTGTACTCTGAATGTTTGAAATAAGGCTGTGAAAATTTGTGCTTTGCGCATCACTTAACATTTTATTTCATTTTTTGATAATTTGGCAGGAAAAGATTAAATTCATTCACCCACTGGTTTGTGGGTACCCTAATTCAAATAGTAAATTTAATCTCAAATTCAATCAAAATACAAAGTGATACAGTTTGATGAGTCAAGTCAAGGCATTTGTACTTAAGGCTTGTGGTAAACTCCACACTATTCTTCAGTTAGGAGATAATGTGATAGAGTTAAGGATTCATTGATGAATTCATTTTTCAGGATAACATCTCTGTGTTGTACATGTGGGCATTGGGCAATATGAAATGCAAAAACAAAGAACACTGCAGTCCTAACATATTTTGTCATTCTGTTGCTGAACAGGGAAAAGCCAAGCTCAATCTACTCGATGCAGTTGGTCCAGTTGTAAATTAAGAAGTCAAAAAGGAAAGATAAGCCAATTAAATATTAACATGTAAAGACAAACAAACTATCTGACAAATAAGCTCAACTCAAAAGTTGAGCTTTTGAGAACTCAAAAGTCAGGTTATAGTCCAACAGATTTATTCGGATGCACGAGCTTTCAGAGCGCTGCTCCTTCAGCAGGTGGTTGTGGGGTATAAGATAGTAGGACCACAGAGTTTAGAGCAAAGGTAGATGGACCTCAGTTCAAGACCGGCCCCTCCAATCATGACACCACTAACTGCCGGTTCAAAGTTGAGAGGATCTCCAAGAAGACCGCACATATCGACACAGACATTAAGTTTCTCCAGAAATACAGAAAAGCAGGAAAGATCTCAAAAGGATTATGGATCACAAACCCACTCAAGTCGATTTACAACACAGACTATGCCACTGCACCTCTCGTAAACTCCTCAATCACCTCATGTACCAACTCTACAGCAGGCACCACAACATTGAAATTATGACAGAGTCCACACTCAGGATACAGCAGTACAGTTGCTGGACATTGCCAAACAGGCAAGGAGACAAAACTACAGCATGTACGTACATGCCAAGCACAAAAAAACTGGACAAACTTGGCATCACCACCAGTGGTAACCAATCCTGCCCTGGCACCACAGTGGAAAACGCTAACACCGTGGGAAAGTCGATTGTCAACTTATGGGACCACACCCTTCAACTCTTCAGAGACTGAAGTTCTTAGCAGGGGTCTCAATTTCTGCTGCACCACCAAAGTGGACCCCATGGGTCTTGCAGCAGACGCAGAGAAATCCATCAGATGAATGAGGCACTGGGAAGAACTTTTTCAAGATGGCAGCAGTGA